>NC_082710.1:139033330-140233330 GCF_030144855.1 Hypanus sabinus | reverse complement strand
ATTTGCCAGTGCTGCTCGGGGGGGTTTAAACTAGATGTGCAGGGGGCAGGGATCCAGATCCAGAGGGTTGGTCAGAAGGTGCATGGGGTTAAATGTGTAGAAGGTTTGGGTGATCTTGAGAAGGTCATCAAAATTCAGGGTGCAATTTGCCCGATGGAAGTTCAAGGAGCTGGGTTAGGTACAGTAGACAGTGTTTTAAGCAAAGAGAGGAGGAATGGGCTAAGAATTCTATACTTGAATGTGCGTAGTGTCAGAAATAAGACAGATGAGCTTGAAGCTCAGATGAAAATGGGGAACTACGATATTGTTGGGATAACGGAGACATGGCTGCAAGGGGATCAGGCCTGGGAATTGAGTGTACCAGGGTATACGTGCTATCGTAGATTCAGAAATATGGGAAGAGGGGGTGGGATGGCCCTGTTGGTGAGGAATGAGATTCAGTCCTTAGCAAGAGGTGACTTGGGAACGGGGAAGTAGAGTCTGTGTGGATTGAGCTGAGGAACAGTAAGGGTAAAAAGACCCTAATGGGTGTTGTGTACAGGCCCCCAAACAGTAGCGTGGATATTGGGTACAAGTTGATTAGGGAGTTAACATTGGCATGTGCTAAAGGTAATGCAGTCGTTATGGGAGATTTCAACATGCAGGTGGACTGGGAGAATCAGGTAGGTGCTGGACCCCAGGATAGGAAGTTTGTGGAGTGTCTAAGGGATGTATTTTTGGAACAGCTTGTGCTTGAGCCAACCAGGAACGAGGCTATTTTGGACTTGGTGATGTGTAATGCAGAGGAATTGATAAGTGATCTTGAAGTAAAGGAACCATTAGGAAGTAGTGATCATAACATGATAAGTTTTTATCTACAGTTTGAGAGGGATAAGGGCAGATCAGAGGTGTCAGTGTTGCAATTAAATAAAGGAGACTACGGAGCCATGAGGGAAGAGCTGGCCAAAGTTAAATGGGCGGATGCCCTGGCAGGAAAGACAGTGGATCAGCAGTGGCAGATATTCTTGGGCATAATACAAAAGATGCAAATGCAGTTCATTCCAATGAGAAGGAAGGATTCAAAGAGGGGGAAGGGGCCACAGTGGTTGACAAAGGAAGTCAGAGATTGTATAGCATTAAAGAAAAAGAAGTATGACAGGGCTAAGATGAGAGGGAATACAGATGATTGGGAAAGTTTTAAGGAACAGCAGATCTTAACTAAAAAAGCAATACGGAGAGAAAAAATCAGGTATGAGCTCAGTCTAGCCAGGAATATAAAAGGGGATAGCAAAAGCTTTTTTAGCTATGTGAAGAGAAAGAAGATAGTTAAGAACAATGTTGGCCCCTTGAAGAATGAATTGGGAGAAATTGTTATGGGAAACAGGGAAATGGCAACAGAATTTAATGCATACTTTAGATCTGTCTTCACCAGGGAGGACACAAGCAATCTCCCAGATGTATGGATGGGCCAGGGTCATAAGATATCAGAGGAATTGAGACAGATTGACATTAGGAAAGAAACTGTGATGAGTAGACTGGTAGGACTGAAGGCTAAAAAATCCCCGGGTCCAGATGGTTTGCATCCGAGGGTTCTAAAAGAGGTGGCTCAGGAAATTGCGGATGCATTGGTAATCATTTTCCAATGTTCCTTAGATTCAGGATCAGTTCCTGAAGATTGGAGAGTGGCTAATGTCCCACTTTTCAAGAAGGGAGGGAAGGAGAAAACGGAGAACTATCGCCCTGTTAGCCCAACGTCAGTCGTGGGGAAGATGCTTGAGTCCATTATTAAGGACGAAATAGTGGCACATCTAGATGGCAGAAATAGGATTAGGCCAAGCCAGCATGGATTTACCAAGGGCAAATCATGCTTGACTAATCTGTTGGAGTTTTTTGAGGGTGTAACAAGGATGTTAGACGAGGGTAAGCCAGTAGATGTTGTGTACCTAGATTTTCAGAAGGCATTCAATAAGGTGCCACATAGGAGATTGGTGAGTAAAATCAGAGCTCATGGCATTGGGGGCAGGGTTTCAACATGGATAGAAAACTGGTTGGCAGATAGAAAGCAAAGGGTAGCAGTGAATGGGTGTTTCTCAGACTGGCTGGAGGTGACTAGTGGGGTACCACAGGGCTCTGTATTGGGACCACAGCTCTTTACGATTTATGTCAATAATTTAGATGAGGGCATTGAAAACTATATCAGCAAGTTTGCTGACGATACTAAACTGGGTGGCAGTGTGACATGCGAAGAGGACGTTAGGAGAATACAGGGAGACTTGGATAGGCTGGGTGAGTGGGCAGATACTTGGCAGATGTCATTCAATGTGAATAAATGTGAAGTTATCCACTTTGGAAGCTGGAACAAGAGGGCAGAGTATTGTCTGAACGGTGTCGAGTTAGGTAAGGGAGAAATGCAAAGAGACCTAGGAGTCCTAGTTCACCAGTCAATGAAGGTGAATGAGCAAGTGCAACAGGCAGTGAAGAGGGCAAATGGAATGTTGGCCTTTGTTACAAGGGGAATTGAATACAAGAGCAAGGATGTTCTTTTGCATTTGTACAGGGCCCTGGTGAGACCACACCTGGAATATTGTGTACAGTTTTGGTCTCCAGGTTTAAGGAAGGACATTCTGGCAATTGAGGAAGTGCAGCGTAGATTCACTAGGTTGATTCCTGGGATGGCAGGGCTGTCTTACGCAGAGAGATTGGAGAGATTGGGCTTGTACACGCTGGAATTGAGGAGATTGAGAGGGGATCTGATTGAAACGTTTAAGATAATTAAAGGATTTGATAGGATTGAGGCAGGAAATATGTTCCAGATGTTGGGAGAGTCCAGTACCAGAGGGCATGGATTGAGAATAAGAGGTCAGTTATTTAAAACAGAGTTGAGGAAGAGCTTCTTCTCCCAGAGAGTTGTGGAGGTGTGGAATGCACTGCCTCGGAAGACGGTGGAGGCCAATTCTCTGGATGCTTTCAAGAAGGAGCTGGATAGATATCTGATGGATAGGGGAATCAAGGGATATGGGGACAAGGCAGGGACTGGGTATTGATAGTGAATGATCAGCCATGATCTCAGAATGGCGGTGCAGACTCGAGGGGCCGAATGGTCTACTTCTGCACCTATTGTCTATTGTCTATTGTCTATTATTAATGGATTGGACAAGATAGAGGCAGGAAATATGTTCCAGATGCTGGGAGAGTCCAGTACCAGAGGGCATGGTTTGAGAATAAGGGGTAGGTCATTTAGGACAGAGTTAAGGAAAAACTTCTTCTCCCAGTGAGTTGCGGGGGTCTGGAATGCACTGCCTTGGAAGGTAGTAGAGGCCAGTTCTCTGGATGCTTTCAAGAAGGAGCTAGATAGGTATCTTATGGATAGGGGAATCAAGGGATATGGGGACAAGGCAGGAACCGGGTATTGATAGTAATTGATCAGCCATGATCTCAAAATGGCGGTGCAGGCTCGAAGGGCCGAATGGTCTGCTTCTGCACCTATGGTCTATTGTCTATTGTCATTCTTGCTATTTATTGCTGTTTATTTAGTTTACAGTTCCTGACTTTTACAGTTACTGTTCTATAGATTTGCTAAGTATGCATGCAGAAAAAGAATCTCAGATATGTTTGTACTCTGATAATAAATTTTACTTTGAACTATTCATTTACTATATCCTTTCCTTCCCTATGCTCTCTCCATGTTAATTTCTTTCTCTTTTCTAATTATCTTAAAACCATTTGCCAGTTCTAACAGAACTTTGAATGAAATATTTAACTTAGGTTTTAGTTCAGAATTTTCTCTTTATATTTCAGCTTTTAGTAATCCTGTTTCTCCTGAAACTGCAGTATTTGAAGAACTAATGCATGATCACTTTCAGTTTCTCATGGTCATGACCATTCCAGGCTGTTGCTATTCATTCCAGCATAGTTTGGGTTGTCCATCGTGGCTGGACGTATGCAGAAAAATGGCAAGGACTTAGAAGGGTTAATATAGAGACGGACCTTGAGATGTCATCCAAAGGGATCATTTCATCACATCAATACTACAGGAGAAAAACAATAACAGAATGCAGAATAAAGTATTACTCTTTCAGAGAAAATGCAGCACAGGCAAACAATAAGGTGAAAGGTCATAACGGGCCAGACTGTGACGTCAAGTGTCCATCTTTTTTATAATGTTGACGTGGGTAGAAAAGGTAGTCAAGAATAGTTTGGCTTATTTGTCTTTCGGTTAATGTGTTGTGGGAATGCTATGCTGGCGCCAGAAGTATGCCAAACTCAAGGGCTACCCAGCATACTGCTAATCTGTTTTGACACAAACAATGCGTGGGCTGTATGCATCAACGTACCTGTGACAGTATGTCAGCTGGTGGTGTAGTGACATCAGCACCGGACTTCAAGGTGAGTGGGCCAGGGTTCAAATCTGGCCAGCTCCTTATACGCTTTCCATTTGTGCTAGGTTGAGCATCAATCTGGGCAACAGACCAAAAGGGTAAGGAAATGACAAGGTTGCCCCCCAATACGCCCCCCCTCGATGTACCACAAGGCATGGAGAGAAATAACACCCACCTGTGACAAATAAACTTAATCTTTATCTCTACCTTCATCTTCATCATTATTTATTGCTGTTTATTTAGTTTACAGTTCCTGACTTTTACAGTTACTGTTCTATAGATTTGCTAAGTATGCAGTATATATAATATACTGATAAGCAGTATTATTATAAGGCTTTGGGACACCACCGTATGTTTCAGCTCTGCAAGACATTGATTGGGCCAAACTTTGAATACTGTGTGCAGTGCTGCTCACCACACAATAGGCAGTCTGTGGTAGTGAATGCAGAAGAAACTTTCCAGGGTGTTTCCTGAAATGGAGGACTTTAGTTACTAAGCGAGATTGGATAGGATGGGATTATTCTCATTGGAGTGCACGTGGTTGGGAGAGGTTCTTATAGAGGTTTATAAAACTATGAGAGGCATAGATAGGGTCAATATCAGGTTAGGACAGTTTAAAACTAAAGGACACAAATATAAGGAGAGAGGGGAAAGACTTAAGGAGACCAGAGATTCAACTTTTTCATGCAGAGTGTGGTTGGTTATACAGAACAAATTGGCAGGACAGGTGATAGAGGTCAATACAACCACAACATTTATGAAGTATTTGGAGAGGTGCTGTACATGAATAGGAAAGGAATAGAGAGATAGTGGTGAAATGCAGCAAAATGGGATTAGAGTCAATGGGCATCTCGGTCAGTATGGATGAGTCAGCATGATATTCCTATTTCCTTACTGTACAACCTTATGATTCTATAATCTACAGTACCCACATAAATTACTGACAGGAAGAAGTTCTCAACTGTTCCGTCTTCAGTCAAATGGAGCAGATGGAGCAGGAACTGCAATGTAGGCTTCCCCAAGTTTATAGGCTGAATTCCAAACACAGACCTCCCTGGACTCTCCTGCCAAAAACATCTGGCCCTGCTGTCTTCAACAGGTACTATTCTTCCCCAGCATGTCTGGATTCCTTTGCTTCGTTTGATATTATCTGCCACGCCACTACTGCAGCATTCACACATGAAGCAACTTCTCCCTCCAAACTTCACTGGAGGTTTCCCACCTTAATTATGATGCATCACATTATTGAATTGACTTTATTTCTTACATCCTTCACGTACATGAAGTGTAAAAAACCTTTACGTTACCTCTCCATCTAAATGTGCGATGTGCAGTCATAGTAATTTATAATAACTTATAATAAATAAAACAGTCAATGTAACATAGAATCCACTCAAATGAGTTAATCAGTCTGATGGCCTGGTGGAAGAAGCTGTCCCAGAGCCTACTGGTCCTGGCTTTTATGCTGTGGTACTGTTTCCTGGATGGTACAGCCGGAATAGATAGTGGCTGGGGTGATTCGGGCCCATTTTACACACCTGTCTTTGTAAATGTCCTGAATCATGGGAAGTTCAGAACTACAGATGGTGTAGTCTGTAACCACTCTCTGGTGAGTCCTACGACTGAGGGAAGTACAGTTCCCATACCAGGCTGTGATGCAGCTTTGGTGAACTACATATACCTGTCTGGACACGCTCCCTCCCGCTGACTACTCCTGTGGCTCCTCCCACTGACCGTGGCTCCTCCCACGGACCCCGGTATAAAGGCAATTGGAACCTGAGCTCGGCCCTCAGTCTCCAGGATGTAGTGTGGTGGTCAATTGCTGCTTGTTCTTTCTTCCAGCCAATAAAAGCCTATATCTCGCCTCACGTCTCGGAGAGTTATTGATGGTGCATCAGAAGCCAGTCAGGATGCTCTCAATTGTGCCCCTGTAGAAAGTTCTAAAGATTTGGGGGCCCATACCAAACTTCCTCAACTGTCTGAGGTGAAAGAGGTGCTGTTGTGCCTTTTTCACCACACAGCTGGTATGTGCAGACCATGTAAGTTCCTCAGTGATGTGGATGCCGAAGAACTTAAAGTTGTTTACCATCTCAACCCTAGATCCATTGGTCCCAATGGGGGTTAGACCATCTCCAATCCTCCTGTAATCCAGGAGAGAGCTGCAGAGGTTGCAGAGTTCTCCCAGCTGCAAGAACTCGCAATATATTAACACAGCAATGACACTGTGTTTTGCTGCACAGAGAAACCTATCAAGGACTTTCTCAGTACAAGACACGGGGAGTTTTTGTGACATTTATGGGGATGTTTCAGCATGGCAAGGGTTAACATAATGACCAGGCAAGGATAGACTGATGTAGAGTGCAGACAGCCCAGGCAAGATAATTATTTTGAAGAGCAAAGCTTACCTCTTTCTTGCAGCAAACTGGAACCATTTTGGATTACTGAGAATGTTATCATAGGAGGCAAGAGGCACATACTAATTAATGGACAATTACTTCACTAACTTCAAAGTTCAGAAGTTGTTAGATAATAGTTTTTATTGAGTGTTAACCCATGTATTGTAAATGGTGGTTGAACTTGCAAGTAGTAAATTCAAACATATGCAATATACCAAACAGTCAATATCTGTAACTAGTAGTCAATTCCCTTCAAAAATGGCATTTCTCTGTTCAGAGTTCAAAACAGTGTGGTGACAGGGGCGAGTAAGTAATGAGTGTAAGTATCCTGAGTCCTGTTAACTGGTGATAGTTAATAATTGTCAACAGCAACAAGCTGATTCACAACCCCATTGAATGACGTTAAAAAACACTGTAGGACTGAATGTAGAGGAAAACAAAATAGGAAATTTAATAACAAAAAATACATTTCCAAAAAAAAGTGCACTCAGTCATCATTTTATAACAGACAGGGGTATGATTTTACATTTTAAGTTGTTCCCACCTAGAGCCAAAATTTTGAGAGACAAAAGTTTAAACAATACTGTTTAATCATTAAGTTTTCTTGCATTAAATATGAGCTAACTTTCTCAACGAGTTTCATTAGTATAGCTTGCACAAACAATTTTTGAATCTTTTTCCCTGGGCAGATATGGCATAATTTAAAGGTGACTGGAGCAAAGTGTAGGAGGGATGTCAGAGGTAAAATTTTTACAAAGAGAGTGAGACATGCTGCCAGGGGTAGTGGTAGAGACAGATATATTAGGGACATTTAAGAAGCTCTTAGATAGATGATCCAATGTCTCTTAATTCTGATGAAATGTCAATAAACCGAAACATTATTTGTTTTTCTCGATACAGATGCTTTCTGACCTACTGAGTGTTTCCAGCATTTTCTGTTTTTTCAATTTTGCATCTCACTGAGTGCCCCTTCCTCATTGCGTAATGCTGCAAGATCCACACAGAATGCAAGTCAACTCTATTAAATGTTGTGTTAATTTATCTCAAACTTCTAAGACACTGTACATTTTTTATGAGTATGTTGACTTAAGTGGGCATTTCAGAAAATGCAGGAGAATTGGGCACAGGCTTTTATTTCCAAATTCTGTAGTTCAGAAATGAGCTGTAGTAATGCAGACAGCACTTTAAAGGATAATCTGATTTAAAACATATAAAAAATGATCCTGGAAAGGTGGCATTGGCTTGAAAGTAATCTTTGTTGCAAAGAAGTATAATGTGCATTCAAGTGAAAAAATTGCTTTAGCACTGATATGTCATCTCTCATCATTTTCAAGTGAAAGGGAGTTTTGAAAATGAAGAAGGAACGCAAGACTGGTGAGACAGATTGAACAACAGGAGACAGTGGCTGAAAATAATTTATAAAAGCAAAATTTACCTTGTGGTTGAATGGAAATGCATAGACTTTATGAGCAAATGCATGCTGAATATGTGCTTAAGGTCACAAATATGTTTTTTTGATGTGTTCCCCAAAGTGTTTCTTTAACAGATCTCAACTACCTTACAACATGAAGTTCTGATTTAGAATTCCATTATTTAGCTTGAAGCATACTGGATGCTCACTGTTTGTACTTAATGTAGTTTCAGAAACCTTCCTGGAGGGAAGGGGTTATTGGAATGTGTGAGCTATCAAGCACGCCTACCAATAGACTGATTTACATTGCTCCTAGAAGCGAAAGGATGGTTCATATGCTTTATTTCTAATATATGTTGAAAGGCTTGTCTTCCTGAATTATTGGACTAAAGTGCAGAAATAATTTGACCAAGGTTTTTTGGATGCATGAGCAAGTAGTTACTAGCCTACACATGAAAAGTATTGCTCAGTAAACTCTTACTGGTTAAGCTTTATATCAGCTTTTAGTTATTACTGTAAGGGTCTCCCAAAACATGGAATATTTTGAGAGCCTTTGACTTATAGAGTTGCATGTGACTTTCACTGTGGTATGTTGGCTTTCCACGCCTTTTTTGTGCTTGGGAATGGGAGACTAACAAAATCCCAGTTGAAGTAAGTCATGGGAGCAGTAGGACAGATGAAACAAGCTCTTCTCAGTAGAATACAGCAGAAACCAGGCGTGCCATCTACCAGGGAATACCATACCATATTATACCTTTTAATAAAAGGTTAAAGCTCACACTAAACTTCCCAACTCTGTTCCTTGATGAAGCTGATTTACCACAGCTATTTCAAACACAAGACGAGGAATGATGCCTCTTTTTTCCTTGACTTCATTTTGTTTCTCATATGAGTGACCTTCTATCTATTGTTTGACATCAAAAGAATTTTATAGAACATAGAACTAGATACAGCATAGGAACAGGTTCTTCAGCTCAGGATGTTGTGCTAAATGAACTAAGCTGGTAATTAAATGTCTCAGTAAACTAATCCCTTATGGCTACACAATGTACATGTCTCTCCATTCTCTGCACATTCATGTACTAATCTAACAGCTTCTTGAAAGTCTCTTTAAAGAGCAAACACGAGGAAATCTGCAGATGCTGGAAATTCAAAAAACACACAGAAAATGCTGGTGGAACACAGCAGGCCAGGGTGCTATGACGGGAGGCCTCTGCCTGTTTTCCATCTCCCTCTGGTGCTCCCCTCTCCCTTTCTCCCAAGGCCTCCCATCCCATGATCCTTTCCCTTCTCCAGCTCTGTATCACTTTCGCCAATCACTTTTCCAGCTCTTAGTTTCATCCCACCCCCTCTGGTCTTCTCCTATCATTTCGCATTTCACCCTCCCCCCACTACTTTCAAATCTCTTAGTATCTTTCCTTTCAGTTAGTCCTGATGAAGGGTCTCGGCCCGAAACGTCGACAGTGCTTCTCCCTATAGAGGCTGCTTGGCCTGCTGTGTTCCACCAGCATTTTGTGTGTGTCTTGAATGTCTCCATTGTATTTGCCTCCATCACCACCCATGGTCATGCATTACAAGCATCCATCACTCTGTGCAAAAAAAATTGGCCCATGTGCTTCCTTTGAACTTGTCCTCTTTCACCTTCAATGCATGCCACTCAACGTTAGACAATTTGATCAAGGGGAAAATATACTGCTTTTCTGCTCTATCTATGCATCTCCTAATTTTATAAGTATCTTTCAGGAAGAAGGGCTGGGAGCCTCAGGACTCATAACACAGGTTCAGGAATAGCTATTACCCCTCAGCCATCAGGCTCTTGAACCACAGGGGATAACTTCACTCAACTTCACTTGCCCCATCACTGAAATGTTCCCACAACCTATGGACTCACTTTCAGGGACTCTTCATCTCATGTTCTTAGTAGCTATTGCTTATTAATTTCTTTATTTTTTGTATTTGCAGAGATTGTTGTCTTTTGCAAACTGGTTGAATGCCCAAGTCGGTGCAGCCTTTCATTGACTCTATTATGGTTATTATTCTATGGATTTATTGAGTATGCCTACTAGACAATAAGTCTCAGGATTGTATATAATGACATACTGTATATGTACTTAGATAATAAGTTTACTTTGAAATTTGAGGTCTCCTCTCAGCTTCCATCACTGCAGAGAAAATAATCCAGACTTGTCCAACCTCTCCTTATAGCACTTGCCATCTAGTCCATTCTGCACCTCTCCACAGCCTCTGCATACTTCCTAGAATGGTGCAACCAGAATTGAAAGCCACACTTCAGCTGCAAGCTAAACAGTGTTGCAACGAGTTGCAACATTAATTCCTAATGTTATAGCTGGCATCTCCAATGAATGAGATAACAAAAATATCACACTTTACCAACCTGCAACCTAAAAAATTCTTCAGTACTTTAGTTGTATAAGAGTCATCACCTATCAACTTGACAAGTGTGTGATATCATAGTGAGTAATTCTCTGGAATAAGAACATAACAAATAAAAGCACGAGTAGACCTTTGCCTTTGGTATCTGCTATCTAAATTCGATAAGATAATGACTGATTTTTTAACTCAGCACCCTGTCTCCTGTACTAATCTAATTTCACTTGATTTCTCTAATATCTAATGTTGAATGGAAAGACTTACCTAGTCATTGCAGAGTAAACCACAAGTATGTGCAGTGTCTATATAGGACAGAAGGACCCTTAACTGCTGCTATCTATTTTTTCCTCATCACCCAGCATTTTCATTATGAGATGAGAAATTTGCCGATACAGATTTAAAGAAAATCTGAACATCTTCTCAGCCTTTCATTTGAGGAGGATAAAATAATGTAAAACAGATTTCCTTTGATATTTACAGTGGTTGTTTCACCTCTGACTGAACAGGACATTTCTTTCTTTATTCATACACTCAATCTGGTCATTGCCACATTACTTGCCTGAATTCTAGTGAACTGAGTGGCTTACTAGCCGTTTTCAAACTTCTGTTCAAGATGGCATTGAGATGTGATGTCCGTTGAGGTTGTAACTCTGACTCCGTTTTTTGGAGGTTCTTGGGGATGGTCTTGATAGCAGTGTGGGGAATTAGAGGACAGGTTAGAGTTTAAGGATAGGGGTAAGAGAGGGAGTTAGCAGTCTGTGACCTAATATCTGATCCTTTTCAATGGATATCAGGTTGGCAAGCACAGGGGAGGAAGACTGGGGATCTCAGTGGTCAAAGATCCAGGTAGGCATGCCCCAAGTATGAGAAGTGGTGACTCTCAGATTTGGAGATATCAGGACTCCAACCTCCAGTTCCTGATCCAGACTCACAGACCTCCAGAATGGGAGGAGTCATTGACCCTTGTGTCATTTACCTACACAGATCTCTGACCACAAGATATGCCAGCTACAGATGACTCACTGACCTGAGTTGTCCAGGTTAGTGAGTGCCCCTAGGACGGCGAGTCTTGGGGTCAGAGTCCATGTGAGTAAATGACACGAGGGTCTGTGACCACCCTCACCTCCAGGTCAAACAGTCTATGAGCCTACTAGTCTGGGTCAGGAACTGGAGTTTGGAAACCTGATATATCCAAATCTGAGACTCCAGGTCCAGGAACTGGACTTCGAAAGCCTGGAGGCAGTCAATCCAGGGGTTGGAGGCTTGTGGGAGTGGGGAGAGGGTAGAAAAGTGACCTGTTTTACCGTTGGTTTCTTTTCTTATTGTTGCTTTAGCATGTGTTGCTCTGCCATACATGGTTGTCATTCTATGTTGAATGCCAGAATGCGTGGCCACACCTGTGGGCTGCTCTCAGAACGTCCTTAGATTGTGTCGGTTGTTAGCATAAGGGAAGCGTTTCACTGTTTCGATGTACATGTGATAAATGAATGACACAGTGTGTGAAATCTGAATTCAACCCACAATAGTGGGAGGAAAATAAAAAATGTTCAGATGCTGGAAATCAGAATGAAATATCTGATAATGCTGGGGATGCTCAGCAAGTCGGGCAGCATGTGTGGAGACGAAAACACTACAGGTGAATGGTCTTTATTCGGACCATGAGACTGAACTGTCATCTTTGCTTCTCCCTTTCATGTATTACTTTTTATTTAATTAGTTGAATTTAAATCCTTGGACATCATGAAATCATCATCGGAACAAGTATTGAGCCTTTCCCTTACTAAGTCCCTAGTTGTGGCTGTGGGTCAATTTCCTGCAATCATTAGGTTTCTGAAATGACCTGCACAACGCTAACCTGACCTCAACTATGGAACACTGCAGTATTCTTGCACTATGTCAGACTAGTCTTTTTTTTGCACTAATGTCTTGTTTTGAAATTTTTTTCATCCTTTTAGTGCCTTGTATAATTTATATATAATTTATGCATAATTTATGTTCTGTGTGTTGTCTGAAATTATGTTCCTATGATACTGCTACAAACAAGTTTCTCATTGGCCCTACCTCACCCTACTTGTACACATGACAATAAACTTGTCTTGAAATGAAATTTAGACAAATTATGAATTAAGTCATACAGCAGCCCCCTTATTATTATTCAATGAAGGAGCCTCCTTCACTTGTTAACTACTACAAGAACTCAGAAGTTCATTGCTACAATCATAAAAATGTTCTGATTTTAGCACTGGTTCCATTCCTACAGAGCAGTCAAATCTATAATAAAGTCTCCCTGATAAATTCAAAGGCTTCCCAGGAAGGAATTGCTTTCCTAATGGAAGTCCCCTGTAAAATACATTAACCACTGTGATTTATATTGGAACTACACACAGAAGTGAAAATGCAAATCTGAATCAAAATTATTCCTGTCCAAGTCTGATTTTGTCATATTGAACATATTTGAAGTCAAATTATCTTTCTGTTTCCATTTTGCCTTTAAGTGTTGATAGATCTATGGGGCATTAGAGCTATTTCTTCATTGAAATACATGCTTCTCAGCAGTAAAGGGGTCATTAAATTTTCCAGAAATTATTTGAATGCTGCAAGTCATTCTCAAATAGTTCCTGTGGCAATGCTTTTCTCATCCAAGCATCTCAAGAGATGACAGTCAAATGTAGTTTTAACTTAAAAGTGCAAAATGGCAGTTCTTAAATCTCTCAGTCAAAGAACAAACAGACTGAGGCCAAACATTCTGTGGTCTGCATACTGATTATTAATGCTGATAGAACAACTATGTCTGCTGCAGTGAATCAATGGCTTTTAGCAACTGACTGAGATACTTCACTAATCTTTCAGTTGTTGATATCTTATCTCAGTGGAGCTTAAAACAAATGCCTGTGAGACATGGAAAAACGTGTTTGGTCATCATGCAGTACCTTCAGCAATAAAACACCCAGTGCCCGATAAAATGTCCAAGTCTTTTCAAAGGAGGGTTAAGAACAAAATCTGCCACTGGGCCATGTAAGGAGATATTAGTTGACAAACAAAAAAAATGGTTAGATTTCGTTAATTATCTTAATGAAGGAGAGGTGAAGTGATTTAAGAAAACACTTTCAAATTTGAACAACCAAGTAGTTGAAGGCAATGCTGGGGGAATCAAGAATAAACAGTAGCCCAGAATCAGAGGATTTCACATCTGAGAGGGTTCTTGGACTGGAAGAAATTACAGATTTCTTGAAATCTTGAAAATCAAGATTTTCAAAGTTTGAAAATATTTTAAAAGGTTAGAACATAGAATATGAAATGTAGACTATAGAACACTATAGCACGTTATGGGCTCTGAGGCTTACTCCATGATTAATATAGCCAGTCCCTTTCCAAACATGTAACACACACAGAAAATGCTGGAGGAACACAGAAGGCCAGGCAGCATTTATGGAAAAGAGAAAATAGTCAACATTTCGGACTGAGACTCTTAGTCAGGACTGGAGAAAAAAGATGCAAAGTCAGAATAATAAGGTGGGGGGAGGGGAGGAAGAAATGCAAATTAGTAGGTGATAGGAGAAACTGGGAGAGTGGGAGTGGTGAAGTAAAGAGCTGGGAAGTCGATGGGAGAAAGAGATAAAGGGCTGGAGAAGGGAGAATTTTAAAGGAGAGGAAAGAAAACCATGGAAGAAAGGGAAGAGGGTGGAACCCTTTTTATCCATTTTTTTTTACATCCATGTGCCTATCTGAAATTTCCCTGAATGTCACTATTTCATCTACAATGTACCATGTACTATTTAATGTACCACCACCCCAGCAGAGCATTCCAAGCACCTACCACACGCTGCATAAAAAAAATACTTTCCTCTGACAATTCCTCTAAACTTTCCTCTGCACACCCTAACTGCTTGTCCTCTGGTATTGGCCATGGATGCCCTGGGTAAAAGGTGCTGGCTGTTCACTATCTATGTCTAACATACTGTAAGCCTACCTAACCCAACCATAACCCTACCTAATCCTAACTAGAACTGAACATAATACTCTAAGTATGATCAAACAGAGCTTTTCTAGCTGTGGTAGAACCTCATAGTTCTTGAACACAATTCTCCTGAATATTGAAGGCCAGAACACAATAGGCCTTATTGGGATAAATTACTTTCTTACCTATTAATTCAAGTCAATGATGCAGTTGGAAGATGATATAGTGGGAGACTTATGGACAGATTAGAGTCTAGTGTTGTAATTGTTCATATGTTCTTGGAATGAAGCATACAAATGGGGTCAGTCTGGAATGGACAGAGAGCAAGTCAGCTGCCTTTAATATATAAAACTAGACTCCAGTAAGTCAACATTGCAATAACAATTTGCAATAATTTCACCCTTTCCAAGTAGTAAAATGGTACTTCTTGTGAGGGCCACTGTCAGTCAGGGTTGCATCCTAGCTGTCTAGATTTGCAAGCCTGGTCAGTACAATATGGAGAGCAAACTGTTGCCAATGTAGCAAGCTCCCCTTCTCCACACATTTGATAAACCTAAAGGAATGGCAGGGACCAATACAGTTTGATACCGGCACCATCGTGGAGTTAAACTCAATGTAAGACTGACTTAGGGACTCCAGCTCTGGATTTTTCCCTTGGCGTTATTTCCCAAGCCTTCCTGAGTGGGTACAGCCACAAGGAAGTAGAGGTTTGAGAACAGGGTTCTCCCTCTCTTAGACTAGCTCCACCTGCCTGAAGTGACTGATCTTAAGGCACCAGTAATCTGCCTTTGCCCCTTCCTCTATCAGTGGAAATGGATTTACCAGGCTTAGTAGCTAAGCCACGTGTGAAGGCCAAGAACTGGACATAGTTGACAGAGGCTTTTTGAAGTGCACCCCATTGGGAGCATGTAATAGGTAGTGGAAGCTTGTCCCCTGGCTATAACACCTTAAGGAACCAGTGCTTCTCAGTGAAGTCATTAAACAACATCTGACTCTGAATAATATTAAACCTTCCACTGTCCTTACATTGTCTTAAGGAGGAGTGGAGGGTGAAGTGATTTAAAGGAGGAATTCCAGAACCTAGGATCCAGGCTGCTGAATAGTAAACCATTAAAAATCAGTGTGCCTTCTGCACAGGATTGGAAAAGCATAGTGGATACTTCTCAGTAAATGGTCTGGTGATTAACGATCTGCCCATTTCCTCTTTGGTGCTGACAGATTTTATGCCAATTATTTCTAGCCCAAACTAACATTCATTTGAGATTAACCATCTATGTCAACCAATCATCTGAAAGAGTGCATGTTCCTGGGACTCCTGGCCAACTGCAAACCTCTATTTGTTGCAAGCTCGTAACTCATTCTCAGTAGAGGTGCTAATGTAAACAGTGCTGAATTATTTACTCTCCATTCTCGTTCCCACCTTCAGCAGTTGAAATGGAGCAATTGTGAATGGAGGTATTAGTGTAAATGACAAAATTAATCTTCTGTCACTTTTTGTTTTAAGAAAATCACAGCAACTAGTTTTCAGAAAATAATTGCATGTAAAGGAAAATTGAAGGTCAAAAGAGGCACAAACTGGACAAGAGAAGCTTGAAATTGAGAAGCACATTCTTGTTCATGGAAATATGGCACTTGCATTTTCAAATTTAGGATCATATTTAGTGGAAATACATATAGGGGCAACTCAAACAAACCAGAACTGCTGTTAGAGACCAAGCATGGGGAGCTATCCTATATGAAACACCCTCTGACTCAATCCAATCATAAAGTTCAAAAAGTCATAGAAATATATTTGATCCTTTATTAGCAACCAGCAAGCATGAAGCAATGAAACTTATGAAATTAAAACTAACAATATTAAATGTACTTAAGTAGATTTAAGCAAAGTTAACTAGAAATAAGCAATTTTAAATGTAATTAAGCATTCAACTAAAGATATCACACCCACGGTCTCCTGCTTTAAACTACCCCAGACAAAGCATGAATATGTAACTAAACCCTTTTCTTTTACCAAACCCCACCCACGTGACTAGCTACCATAATAAATGCCCAATACAGACTACAATACAAATAGAAAATAGATGCATTGCTCCTACACTATTTAGTTTCTTTGATGAGGTTAAATAAGTTTGGTTTAACAAAGAATGGAATAACTGAGAGGGGTAGAATTAAGAGTTTGAGAACATCACAGCAGCACCAGGAAGGTGATGTGAAAGTGGTGATTGGTTCAGAAGTCTGACAGCAGTGGGAAAGAAGCTGTTCTTGAGTCTATGTATCTGGGCTTTTGTGCTGTATCTTCACCCGGGGGAAGGGAATGGCCAGTGTGGAAGGCATACTGTACTTGGCGATACTGTTACACTTTCTGAAGCAACCACAGTGAACACGGACTGGAGTGAAGGAAGTAACAAGCCTTTGGTAAAGAGAGTAGTTTTTACCACTCTCTGCAGGTTTTGTTGACGCATTGCCATACCAGGCTGAGAAAGACCCCATTATATACTTTCTCAGTAAACAACACCTGTAGAAGATTCACTCACCCATCTTTGGTTCCAAAAAAAGCAACCCCAGCAGATACAACGTCTTGTTTATTTTTCTTCACTGATATCTGTTCAATAGTTTTGCAACAATCTGCTGGAGAAATTCAGCAAGTCCAGCAGTGTTTGTAGAAGGAAAGGAGCTGTTGTTTCAAGTCAACACCTTGCAGGGTCAAAATAGGCTGAGTTCATCCAGCAGATCGCTTCCAGCATTTTCTGGTTATGTCAGACTCCAGAATCCAAAAAAGTCTTTTGATATCCTGCTTTATATTATTGGCTAGTCTGCTTTCATATTTCATCTTTTCCCTTCTTATAGCATTTTTACTTGCCTCTTGATGGATTTTAAAAGCTTCCCAATCATCCCACTTCCCACTCACTTTTCGAATCCTATATGTCCTTTCCTTGGCTTTTATGTAGTCCTTAACTTCCTTTGTCAGCCATGGTTGCCTACTCCTGTAATTTGAAAACAACCTCTTCTGTGGGACATACCTATCCTGTGCTTTATGAACTATTTCCAGAGATTTCAGCCATCCCTGCTCAGTCATCATCCCCATCAGCATCCTCCTGTAATCTACCTGGCCAAGCTCCTCTCTCATGGCTCTGTAATTCCCTTCATTCCATTGTGACACTGATACATCTGACTTGTGCTTCTCCCCCTCAAACTGCAGGATGGCTTCAATCATATTATGACTGCCACCTCCTAAGGTTTCCTTTGTGTTAAGCTCCCTAATAAGATTTTGGTTATTATACAATACCCCATCTAAGACAGCCTTTCCCTGAGTAGGATCAAGCACAAGCTCCTCTAAAAAGCCATCTCATAGTCATTCAACAAATTTCCTCTCGTGATCTAACACCAACCTTATTTTCTCAATCCCCTTGCATATTAAAGTCCCCCCCCCATTACAATTGTGTCATTATCCTTTTTATATTCCTTTTCCAGTTCCCATTGCAACCTTAACCCCACATCTTGGCTACTATTTAGATGTCTAAATATGATTCCCATAATGTTTTTTCACCCTTGCAATTTCGTAATTCCACCCACAAAGACTCAACATTCTTTGACCGTGTGTCACCTCTTTGTAAAGATGTGATTCCAACTCTTACCAACAGAGCCATACCACCGCCTATGCCTTTCTTTCAAGAGAAAATATATCCTTTGATGTTAAGCTCCCAACTATAGCCTTCTTTCAGCCATGACTCAGTGATGCCCACAATGTCATACCAACCAATCTGAATTTTCTGAATGATATGCACACTTAAATACAGCCCCTTCAGACCTGTATTGTTTGCCCTTTTGAATTTTACCAGAGGAGATGGCAGAGGGACTTAATGAATATTTTGCTTCAGTATTCACTACGGAAAAGGATATTGGTGATTGTAGGGTTGACTGCAGCAGACTGAAAAGCTTGAGCATGTAGGTATTAAGGTAAAGGATGTGCTGGAGCTTTTGGAAAGCATCAAGTTGAATGAGTCACCGGGACCGGATGAGATGTACCCCAGGCTACTGTCGGAAGTGAGGGAGGAGTTTGCTGAGCCTCTGGCAATGATCATTGCATCATCAATGAGGACGGGAGAAGTTCTGGAAGATTGGAGGGTTGCAGATATAGCTCCCTTATTCAAGAAAGGGAGTAGGGATAGCCCAGGAAATTATAGGTCAGTGAGTCTTACTTCAATGTTTGGTAAGTTGATGGAGAAGATCCTGAGAGGCAGGATTGATGAACATTTGGAGAGTTATTAGGAATAGTCAGCATGGCTTTCTCAAAGGCAGGTCATACCTTACGAGACTGATTAAATAATTGAGAATGTGACTAAAGATGTTGATGAAGGTAGAGCTGTAGATGTAGTGTATATGGATTTCAGCAAGGCATTTGATAAAGTACCCCATGCAAGGCTTATTGAGAAAGTAAGGAGACATGGGATCCAAGGGGGCATTGCTTTGTGGATCCAGAACTGGCTTGCCCACAGAAGGCAAAGAGTGGTTGTAGACGGGTCATATTCTGCATGGAGGCTGGTGACCAGTGGGTGCCTCAGGGATCTTTTCTGCAACCCCTACACTTTGTGATTTTTATAAATGACTTGGATAAGGAAGTGGAGTGATAGGTTAGTAAATTTGCTGATGACACAAAGGTTCGGGGTGTTGTGGATAGTGTGGAGGGCTGTCAGAGGTTACAGCGGGACATTGATAGGATGCAAAGCCAGGCTGAGGGGTGGCAGATGGAGTTCAACCCAGAGAGGTGTGAGGTGATTCATATTTTGGTAGGTCAAATATGATGGCAGAATATAGTATTAACAGCAAAACTCTTGGCACTTAGGAGGATCAGAGGGATCTTGGGGTCCAACTCCATAGGATGCTCAAAGCTGCTGCACAGCTTGACTCTATGGTTAAGAAGGCATGCAGTGCACTGGCCTTCATCAATCGTGGGATTGAGTTTAAGAGCCGAGAGGTAATGTTGCAGCTACATAGGACCCTGGTCAGACCCCACTTGGAGTACTGTGCTCAATTCTGGTCGCCTCACTACAGAAAGGAAAAGGAAACCATAGAAAGGGTGCAGAGGAGATTTACAAGCATGTTGCCTGGATTGGGGAGCTTGCCTTATGAAAACAGGTTGTCCTTTTCTCCTTGGCACAACGGAGGATGAGAGGTGACCTGATAGAGGTGTATAAGATGATGAGAGGCATTGATCGTGTGGATAGTCAGAGCCTTTTCCCCAGGGCTGAAATGGCTAGCACGGAAGTTTTAAGGTACTTGGAAGTAGGTGCAGAGGAGATGTCAGTGGTAAGTTTTTCATGCAGAGAGTTATGAGTGCATGAAATTGGCTGCTGGCAGCAGTGGTGGAGGGGGAAACAATAGGGTCATCCAAGAGACTCTTGGATGGCTACGTGGAGCTTAGACAAATGGAGGGCTATGAGTAAAGCCGAGGTAGTTCTAAGGTAGGGACACGTTCATTACAACTTTGTGCCGAAGGGCCTGTGCTGTAGGTTTTCTATGTTTCTATGAGAGAGCAAAATAATTGCAACGAAAGATGGAAATACAAATACGAAAAGGGTCTTGGTCCAAAACATCGGCAATTTACTCAGTTCCATAGATGCTGCCTGGCCTGCTGAGTTCCTCCAGCAACTTGTGTGTGCTGCATGGAAGCACAAGTGGCTGCAGATGCTGGAATCTGCAGAAACAAGCAACCTGCCAGAGAAACTCAACTGGTTAAGCAGCTTATGTGGGAATGCTGAGCACAGTATTTATTGTGGAATTCTCTGCCCAATGAAGCAGTGGTGTCTACATTAGTAAATATATTTAAACAAGATTGTATAGATTTTTGCATAGTTGTGAAATTAAGGGTTATGGGGAATAGGCATGTAGCTGGAGGTGAGTCCATGGCCGGATCAGCCACAAACTTATTGAATGGCAGAGCAGGCTCGACGGGCCAAATGGCCTCCTCCTTCTCCTAGTTTTTATGTTCTTATGAATCTGAAAAACAAACATTGCAGTGGATATTGTCTTACTAGCTGGAAAAAGCTCTCGTTATCTGATCCTCCTATAAAACTAGAGTGGAGGTCTGGAAAAAGCTTAAATGGTCTTCATAATGCAGGTTTGAGCTTCATAACATAGGCTGCTGTGAGTTATTGGATGCTCCTGGACCACATATTCAGATAAATACCGATGTCTCTTTGGAGATTATCATATGGTGAATGAGGCACAATGGATGCTCAAAGCTTGCTGATATTATAATCATATATCAATCACAGCACGGAAACAGGCCATCTTGGCCCTCCTAGTCTATGCTGAACTCTTAATCTCACCTAGTCCCACCTACCCGCACTCAGCCCATTACCCTCCACTCCTTTCTTGTCCATATACCTATCCAATTTTACCTTAAACGACACAACTGAACTGGCCTCTACTACTTCTACAGGAAGCTCATTCCACACAGCTAGCACTCTCTGAGTAAAGAAATACTCCCTTGTGTTTCCCTTAAACTTTTGCCCCCTAACTCTCAAATCATGTCCTCTCGTTTGAATCTCCCCGACTCTCAATGGAAACAGCCTATTCACGTCAACTCTATCTATCCCTCTCGAAATTTTAAATACCTCGATCAAATCCCCCCTCAACCTTCTACGCTCCAATGAATAGAGACCTAACTTGTTCAACCTTTCTCTGTAACTTCAGTGCTGAAACCCAGGTAACATCCTAGTAAATCGTCTCTGCACTCTCTCTAATTTATTGATACCTTTCCTATAATTTGGTGACCAGAACTGTACACAATATTCCAAATTTGGCCTTACCAATGCCTTGTACAATTTTAACATTACATCCCAACTTCTGTACTCAATACTCTGATTTATAAAGGCCAGCGTTCCAAAAGCCTTCTTCACCACCCTATCTACATGAGACTCCACCTTCAGGGAACTATGCACTGTTATTCCTAGATCTCTCTGTTCCACTGCATTCCTCAATGCCCTACCATTTACCCTGTATGTTCTATTTGGATTATTCCTGCCAAAATGTAGAACCTCACACTTCTCAGCATTAAACTCCATCTGCCAATGTTCAGCCCATTCTTCTAACCGGCATAAATCTCCCTGCAAGCTTTGGAAACCTACTTCATTATCCACAACACCTCCTACCTTAGTATCATTGGCATACTTATTAATCCAATTTACCACCCCATCATCCAGATCATTTATATATATTACAAACAACATTGGGCCCAAAACAGATCCCTGAGGCACCCCGCTAGTCACCGGCCTCCATCTTGATAAACAATTATCCACCACTACTCTCTGGCATCTCCCAGCTAGCCACTGTTGAATCCATTTTATTACTCCAGCATTAATACCTAACGATTGAACCTTCTTAACTAACCTTCCATGTGGGACTTTGTCAAAGGCCTTGCTGAGTCAATATTTGAGTCAATAACTAAATTGCTGAAGGCACATTGTTGAAGGAAGTGATGAACTTGGATACAATGACACCAGAGGATCTTCGTATCAAACACCACAGTTTAAACTATCCCACTACTAGACAATGAGAGGCTGGGACTCATGAAATCTCTTTGGACATTGTTTTGTGAAAAAAAAATTAAGTTGTACTGTTGTGATGACAATCTTGTTAGCAAATATAATGTTATATCTGGTATTGGTTTAATATTGCCAACAAAGTACAGTGAAAAGTTTTTTGTTTATTTGCCATCAAGATTGATCGTGGCATACTGAAGTATATTCAGGTGGTTAAAAAAAACAAAGAGCAGAATATCCTGTTGTAACTACAGTGAAAACACTGTTTAGTTGAGGTGCAGCTTTAGTTTAAATGCAAGTATCATCAATGATGTTCAACAATGATATGAATATTGTGGCACAGAGCTTCAGGACACACAGCCCCTTTTTATAAACACAAGAGATTCTGGAGATGCTGGAAATCCAGAGCAACACACACAAAATTCCGGATGAATTCAACAGGTCATAAAGCATCTATGGAAAGGAATAAATGGTCAATGCTTCAGGTCAAGACCCTTGTTCAAGACCAGAAAGAAAGGAGGAAGAAGCCCGAATAAGAAGTTGGGAGGAAGAGAATGAGTACAAGCTACAAGGTGATTAGTGAAGGGGGAAGTTAAGTGAGTGGGTGAGAGGTAGGTGTGAGAAGCTGGGAGGTGATAGGTGTAAAAGGTAAAGGGCTGAAGAAGAGGAAATCTCATAGGAGAGGGGAGAGGACCATGGGAGAAAAAGGAAGGAAGTGATATGCCAGTGGGGAGAAGATCCCTTAATATGCCAGTATTTAAAAATCTTTTACCAATGGAATAATACTCTGCCATCACACACAAAAAAGCTGGAGGAGCCGAGCATGTCAGACAGCACCTATGGAGGGAAATAAACAGTTGACGTTTTGGGCCAAGACCCTTCATCAGCATTGGCCTTTCTACTTTCCTACCATAGGTAAGCTAACCTGTCTAAAGCATCCTGAAATCTTTCTGCACCTTTCTCAAAAACCACACTTCTGCTTGGACTTGTGTTGTCAGCAAGATAGGAAATTTTCAGTCACTGATGCATATTATCAATAGAAGGGGTCCAAGTACTGTACCTACTATTTACTTCAGGCCACCCCATTTAGACCATAATACATAGGAGCCGAATTAGGCCATCTGGCCCATCAAGTCTGCACCACCATTCAATCATGGGTGATTCTTTTTTCTATCTCCTCCTCAACCTCAGTTCCCAACCTTCTCCCCGGAACCTTTGATGCCATGTCCAATCAAGAAACTATCAATCCCTGCCTTAAGTACACTCAATGACCTGGTCTCCACAGCTGCATGTGACAATAAATTCCACAAATTCACCACCCTTTGGCTAAAGAAAATTCTCCATATCTGTTTGAAAGAGCGCTCCTCTATCCTGAGTCTGTGCCCTCTTGCCGTAGATTCTCCCCCCATGGGAAACATCCTTTCCACACCTTCTTTGTCTCGGCCTTTCAACATTCAAAAGGTTTCAGTGAGATCCCCTCTCATCCTTTATTTGGCACTGTTTCTTGACTGACAAACAACTTTCAATCTATGCCAGTTCAAATTCCTCCTCCACACACCCAACCATCCCATCACTCCATGCCCCTCTTATCCCCTGTATTCTATCTCCTTCCTCACTTGCTCCATCTGTCCATCACCCACACACCTTTTCCAAAAGGTGGGAGATGGCATAGGGTCAGTTGGAGAAATTACTTGAGGTACTGTGTTCTGACAGGCTGCAACACTGTCTGCTGTGGGGGGGGGGGGGGGGGGGGGGGGAAGCTACTGCACAGGATCGAAAGAAGCACCAGGAAGTGTAAAATTAGTCAGCTCCATCTCATGTACCAGTTTCTGTGTTATCCAAGACAACTTCAAGGAGCAGTGCCTCGGAAAGGCGACAACCATCATTAAGGACCCCCATCACACAGGACATGCCCTCTTCTCACTGTTACAGCCAGAAAGGAGGAACAGAAGCCTGAAAGCACACACTCAGTGATTCAGGAACAGCTTCTTCCCCTTTGCCATCCAATTCCTAAATGGATATTGAATCCATGAACACTACCTCACTTGTATTATTTTAGTTTTTGCACTATTTTTAATTTAACAATTTAATTTGCAAATATATACTTACTATAATTTATGTGCTTATTTATTTTCATATATATCTACGCTATCATATATTGCATTGTATTGCTGCCACTAAGTTAACAAATTTCATGACATATGGCGATGATATTAAACCTGATTCTGATTCTTCTGCTTGATGCTCTTCCATGAAGATGCAGCTCTCTCTAACTTACTCATGGCTTAAATTATAAACTTTAACTTTAATTTATTTATAGTTCACAAGAAAGGTCCCAGGAGTAAAAGTTTAAACCTCAGTATCTCTACATTTAGTATCCCTGGGCATGTACACAATGAAGTTCAGAAGATTGAAGAGGGATCTGCTTGAATCTGCCTGGATAGTGGAAGGCCTGGATAAAGCAGACATGAGAAGGATGTTTCTACTAGCAGGAGTGTCTAGAATCTGAGGGAATAGCCTCAACATTAAAATCCATCCCTTTAAAACTGGGGAGAGGAAGAATTTCCAGGGTCAGAATGTGTTAAATGGAATTTATTGGCATTTATTTCATTTAAGGTAGAAATTTGTCCTTTTTGATTGGTGATGGGATTGAGGGGTTTGGGAAGAAGGTAAGAGAATAGGATTAAAAATAAATAATCATTATTGAATGTAGGAGCAGACTCAATGGGCCAAATTCTGCTACTATATCTTATAATCTTGTGATCTATACGGTTCTCAATCAGTCTCCCATAGTGCAAGTGCTGGATGGCTTGCGTTGGCTGGGAAAGGTTCACTGAGGGATCTTGGAGAGCCCCATTCCTCCTGGATCCCCAGGTTTGCTCCTTGCCGCCCCAGCCTCGCTTTTCCGCTAAATCTCTCCTCTGAATGTACAACAGTGAACCAGTAGTGGCATCTGCTCCTGAAACAAGGCCTCCTTTATCTCAGGCTGTACGTAGAGCATAGATCTGACATGCTCAGTAATCTATTGCTTGTGGTGAATGGAGACTCAAGTCCAAATCTCTTCACAGTTATTGTGGAGATTAAAAACTGTAAATTAAATAAATCATAGACCTTTTAGAGAGCAACAGTGATGATGGCCCAGACATGACAGGATTGATAATAAAAATCCCGTCAGAAATTACCTTCAGGAAGAGAAATCAGCCCTATTTACCTGAGGTGGTCTTTGTGGGTGCCCAGACTCAGGGCAGTCTGGGTTATGTTTGACTTCCATTTAACATGTTCAGCAAAACACTCAGTGGCAATCCCAAAATGACAGAGCATCCTCATGGCACCAAGCAAGAAGACGGCTCACCTCAGCTTCTCAAGGGCATTCAGGATTGGATGATAAGTTCTGGCCTTAGAAGTGACAGCGCAGGCCATGAATGAGGAACTGAAATCTAACTTTCGGAAAGTTGAACGATCTCAAACTGCTTCTCCCTGCTGTTACTGGGCATCGAAATTCAGTTGCTCAAATTAGAAAAGAGACGCAATTAGCAAGATGCAGCAGCTGGTTGTTCAGTGATAAGATGGTGATCTTGGGTTCAAGGAGAGACAGGTAATCTCTTGTGCCCTGTGTGATGGACACAGAATGTTCCTTTTACCACACTTATGCTTTTAGCTCAGAGCGATGCCTTGGGTATATAGTTGATTTCTGCCTAGAAACCTTACACTCAGGACATCTCCACAGTTGACAGTTCTGCTTACAGATACAGATAAAGCATCTGCTAGCTGTCCCTTCATGGCCAGAGTCACTTTGGCAACTGAGTTCAGACTTGTATGATTATTAACAAAATACTTTTAATTTCTTTCATCCTCTTGTAAATGCCATTCAAAGATCTGTATACAATTCCCTCAGAAACATAGGGGCTGACACAGCACAGTAACTGAGTGCAATGGCTGGGAGGGGAACAGGAGGTTCTGCTGATGGTTTTGGACACAGTACAGAGATGCAAAACAGCTTTAGTGGAGTATAAAGCCAACATTAACTGCTGGGTCAAAAGCTTTGATTCATTACTGAACCCACTCTATAATTCTAAGGAAAATATAAGTGAAAACTATTCAAACCTTTCAATGGTTTGGCAGGAAATAATGGATATTATATTCTATCACTTCAGGTTTTATTTTATGAACTATTTGATTGAACTGAGCTGCAGGTTCGATGACTTTATCGTAAGAACGTAGCTCAATGAAACTTCGGTTTGTAGGCTCCTGAGTGGGTGGGCAGAGGTGCTGAAAATAAGTTTATTCTTTTGATGGGTTCATAGTTTCAAGACCAGCCACTTAAGATAGAGACGAGGAGGTAGTTCAAAGTCAAATTTATTGTTAAATGCACTAAGTGCATGTCTGCATAGGTGAAATGAAAAACTTTCTTGAACAGCATCACACGCACATATTGACACAACATTCATAAGAAAAACATGAATTAAATATAAATTATAAACATTTTTACAAGAAAGAGTACAATTTTAAAAAGACATAGTACAAAGTAGGCAAAGTGCTTATAATATTGCTATACTGAGGTGTGATCAGATTTGTGCTAGGTTGCTGAAGAATCAGATGGTTGAAGGGAAGTTGTTGAACCTGGTGCTGTGGGACTTCAAACTTCTGTATCTCCTGCCTGCCGGTAGCTGCAAAGATATGCCATGGCCCACTGGAGGGTGTATTTCATGATAGATTTTGTCTCAAGGGTCAGCACCTCGTGTACTGTAGATACCACCAATGGTGGGGAGGGCTGTCTTCTTCATTAGCCGCTCACACATATTAGGGCATAGGCTGCCCATAGAAGCTCACCAGATTCCTCGATCCTGGGCTATTCTTTCAAGGTGTAGCACATCAAAGAATGTTCCTCTACCAGGGATGAGGTCTTTGGCATGTCTGTTGGCACTTCCGTAGAACTGGGCTTGTAAAGGATGGGTTTGCTACCCCCGTGCCCAACCCTCCTCCTTCCAGAGCCAGACTTGGGGGTCATCCAGGGCAGAGTCAGGGAGGGATTTAGATTTGATGTTTTGGATAGAGTCCATTACTCTCTGCAATTCCTTACATTCTTGTGCATTTGAAATACCATGCCACAGCATAAAGTAACCAGTCAGGAAACTGTCAACTGTAGAGTTGTGAAAGTTAGTTGGAGTGTTCAGAGACAAGCTGAATCTCCTTAAGTAAGTAAAAATGTTGGTGTACTTTTCTTACTGCATCTTTGTGCTGGGCCCAGGACAGATCATCCAATACATTGCCATGGCAACTTATGTCCTAGCTGATAAAGCGCCACAGTAGCAGTGTTTCCTGCCACGCTAATGCAGTTCGGGCATTCTGGGGTTTGGAGTTCAATTCCAGTGCTGTCTTTAAGGGGTGTGTATGTTCTCCCTTCTTGGGTTTCCTCCCACAGTCCAAAGATGTACCAGTTAATAGGTTAATTTGTCATTGTAAAAAGTCCTGTGATTAGGCTAGGGCTAAATAGGTGGGTGGCTGGGTGATGCAGTTTATTGCGCCAGAAGAGCCTGTTCCACACTCTGTCTCAAAATAAATACAATAAATAAATGTCAATGCCCAGGAATTTAAAGTTGCACTGAATCCCAATGTAGACAGGTGCGCATCTGCCCTCCTTCCACTCACAAACATCCAGTTCTCACAAACGGTTATACTTCTTTAGAACTCTCTACCCTAGTGAATTGTGGGAGTGGAATAACTGAGGCATTCAATGTCCACTACAGTATCTTATCTCTGAATAGTTCTCTGTGAACAAGAGTGCAGTGGTCCTATTGCTTTTGTCTGAAAGTGCCCACACTTCACTGAGCTCCTACCATGGGTTCGGCTGTTCTTGTGTGGACTACCTTGCTATGCTTGTCTGTGATCCTTGAAATGTTCAGCAGAACCCATGAACAAGTGGTTTGTCTGTGGCAGCATGCCTAGAGGCCATTACCTTTTGCCAGTACATCCTCATCCTCTGGTACTACCTGCAGAGGTTTCCTTTTCTGCGCATCCCTCTTCCTCTTCCTCTCCCACCACCTCCTTTTGCTGGAGGCTCTCTGCATCCTTTGGTACCAGCTACTGAGGTTTCTTATTCTAAAAGTTCAAAATTCAAAGTAAAATTTGTTATCAGTACAAGCGTGTCACCACATATAACCCCTAGATCCTTAAGTAGGCATACTTAAGAAATCTATAGCACAGTAACTGTAAACAGAATGAATGGACACATTGTGCAAATCCAGACATAAATGAATAGCAATAAATACTGAGCATGAAATAACAAAATAAAAGAGAACTTAGATGAGTGTAGTCATCACTTTTTGTTCAAGAGCCTGATGGTTGAGGGGTAGTAACTATTCTTGCACCTGGTGAAGTGAGTCCTGAGGCACTTGTAACTTACTACCTGATGGCAGCAGTGAGAAAAGAGCATGGCATGGGTGGAGAGGATCTTTGATGGTGGATGCTGCTTTTCTACGCCAACGTTTCATGTAGATGTGCGCAATAGTTAGGAAGGTTTTACCCATGATGTACTGGGCTGAATCCACTACCTCTTGTCAGATTTTCCACTCAAAGACATTGGTGTTCCCAAACCAGGCCATAACACAGCCAGTCAGCACACTTTCCACGACACACCTATAGAAGTCTTTCAAGATTTTTGATGAAATGCTGAATTTCTGAACACTCCCGAGGAGGTAGTGACACTGCCCTGCTTTCTTCACCATTATATTTATATGATAGGTCCAGGACAGGTCCTCTGAGATAGGGAGACCCAGGAATTTAGAGTTACAGACCCTTTCCACCTCTGATCCTCCAAATGGCTCATGGACCTATGGTTTCCCTCTCCTGCAGTCTACAAACAATTCCTTGGTCTTATTGACTTTGAGTGAGAGGTTGTTGTTATTACACTACTCAGCCAAATTTTCAGCCTCCCTCTTATATCCTGATTCATCACCACCTTTCATACACCCCCAACAGTGCTGTCATCAGCAAACTTGTAAATGGTGTTGGAGCTGTTCTTAGCCACACAGTCAAAGGTGTAAAGTGAGTAGAGCAGGGAGCTAAGAACACATCCCTGTAGTGTTCTTTTGCTGATCAAGGTTGTGGAGGAAATGTTTTTGTGAATCTGAACTGTCTGGGGCCTACAAGTGAGGAAATCCAGGATCCAATTGCACAAGGGGGTATTGAGGCCCAGGTCTAGGAATTTACTGATCAGTTTTAAGGGGTTGATGGTGTTAAATGTTGAGCTGTAATGGCTAAAGAGCATCCAGATGTATGCAGTGCAGATGTTCCAGACTTGTGTGAAGAGCCAGTAAGATAGCATCAGCTGTAGATGTGTTGCTTCGGTAGTCTAGTTGGAACGGATAATAGTTGTCACTCAGACAGGAGGGGATGTGCTTCAATACCAGCCTCTCAAACCATTTCATCACTGTAGGTGTAAACTCCACTGGGTGACAGTCACTTAGACGGGTTACCAAGCTCTTGTATGGCATTGGTATGATTGAAGCCTGCTTGAAGCAGGTGGGTACCATGCACTGCCGGAGCGAGAGGATGAAGATATCCGTGAATACACCAGCACAGATCTTCAGTAGTTGACAAGGTACTCCATCTGGTCCAGATGTTTTCCTTGGATGCATTCTTTTGAAAACAGCCTGCATGTCATCTTCAGATACAGAGAGCCCAAAGGATCATTCGGAGACATGTGGGTTTCCGATGGTTCCTCCCTGTTCTGGTGATCAAAGCAACCATAGAAGGCAGTGAGCTCATCTGCAAGTGAAGCTCTGCTGTCCCATATGTCGCAAGTTTTAATTTTGTAGGAGGTTATGACATTTAAACATAAAAATCTATGAATTACATGTAATGCATATATAGTATAAAAAAGAATAACAAAGTAGTATTCATGGGTTCAAGGATTGATTGGAAATCTAGTGGTGGATGGGAAGAATCTGTTTCTGAATTATTCAGTGCAGGTTTTCAGGCTCCTCTACCTCCTCCCTGATTGAATAAAAAGAGCGCATAAGAGGTTCTATGCGATTTGTACTGAAAGTATATAAAGCAAATATTACAAGTGCATTTCTTCAAGCTTCAAATTCAATTCATGTTCACTCTTAAACACAAATATATTACCCAATAAATGCAAAATCCTATTGCATTCAAAATCAGGACAATACCCATGGCCATAGTAATTGCCCCTCCGCTTCCTTGCTACATCAGTGACTGTGATCGTCACAGGTGGAATACTGTAAGCTGCAGGATAAGGGGACTCGTTCGCACTTACATCTCTGTTGTAGAACATCTGAATTAGATCTCTGAATATAGGTTATATAAGGGTAAATTGTGTTCAGATTTAAGAAGGGGAGTGAAATCAGCGAGGGCTCGCACTACCGTCTGGGTCTGTATGAATTTCAAATGCAAAGTAAGTATCATAAAGTCACACAAACAGGCCCTTTGGTCCAACTTGTCCTTGCCCAGTAAGCTAGTCCCATCTGCTTGCATTTGGCCCCTCACACTCTAAACTCCTCCTGTGCCTGCCTTTGTGCTGGAAAAGTTTTCTGGATGAACTGAGACACAAGTAATCTTTCCATTAAATATCACTCCAAAAGGACATCAGGTTAAAAATTAAGGTGTTATTTCGATTTCTGAAACACTTTTTCACAATCCCAATCGTAGTGGCAGTAGTGTGATCACTCGAGTTGAGTATGGTGTTCTACACAGGGGATGCATGCCCAGTGAAGATTCCATAAATTGTTTCAATAACAGCACTAGAGAGAGGGCCTACCAGGTGGCTGAACTTTATACAGTACCATTTGTTTAAGATTTTTATGGATGGTTGTTACCTATAGAGAAACTTCTAAGATTGTTCTGATGTTTAACTAGCAGTGAGAGGATTAGAACTATGAATTAGTTCAGGATCATGCAACACTTGTTTTTTACACTCTGTATATGTGATAATTCAGTTGTTAACACTTGTATTTCTGAACCAACAAGCTTAAACCCAACTCCAATGTTTTTTTAAGTTCGCAGGGATGTTTTTTTTTGTGGAAGTTAGCGGTCTGGATATGTTTAGTCAGAAGGATGAGAGGAGTGAGAAGTCAGAAGCAGTAATTGAAGAGTTAGGGGATAGAGCTGGATGTCGGAGTTCTGGTCTGAGTGCTTCGAGGTTAGAGGCTAGCAATCTCCAAAGATAGAAGTTCAAGGTCCAAGATCTGCGTGGGCCTGAGAACAAGGACCTGTCCTCTTTGAAGTTGGTGAGTACAGGGATTGGTGGTCTGAGGTCAGGAAGTTTCAGGCTTGGAGACCTGTGTGGTTAGAGGTCTGTGATCAGCAAGTCCTGGGAACGATGTCCAGTGGTCGATGAGTCCAGAGGCTGAAACCCATAACATCAACTGTCCACTTCACTCCATTAGTGACCCACTGGGTTCCTACAGAATTTGTGTGATGGTCCGGATTTCCAGTATTTCCAGAATATTGTGTCTGCAGGCAACTGGAAGTTAGGGACTACCACTATTGTCTGATTGGTGGTGTTCTCCTATTACGTCCATTCCTAATGTAATAGGGCTGATGTTTCGTCTAAATAGTTGTTTGGTATGGTGTCACGAGGGGATAGGACAGTGGATCAGAGAATAGTCATCTCTGAATGATGATAGAAGGAAAGACATGTCCAATAGTGACAGGATGTTGTAGGTGCTGAAAGTTATGGATAATCTGTTGTGTGTGGAGGTAGGTGATCAGAACATGGGAAATCCTTCCCTTGCCCTCAGTAGGAGGAGAAAGGATGAGAGCAGAAGATGATCAGAGGTGCCAGAACTCAAGAGTCTGAGAAAGCGGCTGGGCAGGCTATGATTTTATTTCTTGGAACACTGGAGACTGAGAGATGATGTTAGAAAGGTGTACAAGATCATGAGTGGCATTGATAAGATAAATGGGCTCAGACTTTTTCCCCAGACAAAGAAAACTAAAAACCAGAGGGCATAGGTTTAATGTGGGAGGTGGAAGATTTAAAAGAGGGGCAAGGGATAGGTAGATGGTGGTACATTTATAAAATGAGCTGCCAGATAAAGTGATTGAGGCAGCTACAATAACAACTTTTAAAAGACATTTAAGTAAGTGCATGAGTAGGGGGGATTTTAGAGGGTTTATGGGCACAGGCAAATCGGAATTGCTTGGTGTGCTCTAAAGTCAGTGTAGATGACTTAGGCTGAAGTGCTTTTCCCATGCTATATTTCTCTATCAATCAAAGTGTAGAAAATAAAATAGAGTACTCTTCTTCTTGCTTCTGCTAGGTTCTAAACTCTAGGTGAAGTGAGCAGAATAAGGGCAAGCTCATATTCCAAGCTCTTGACCAATGTTATCACAAAGGCTGTTTTTGTGCACTGGCCCAGTAGTAGGTTCATAATGCAGCGTGCTGATAAAAAGAGAGTCCCCCACTTTCACTGTTCTCACGCATATGCACTTTATTGTTTGCAATGATATGGAATTCATTTTGCAGATCAGAGATGAGACTCTGCTGTAATCTAGTGCAACATGAAATATTTTTAAGGGTACATCCATAATAATATGTACCAATATGGCAACGAACAGTCAACCCCAGTGTTCAAACTATCCATTATACTTACTAGGTCTTTTTGCAGGAAGACAAGACCAGAGAACTGACTGAGAATTAAAACAACAGTGCTTGTCTAGTGGATGCGGAGAAGTAGAATGGTTGTTGAGGGTGACCCTTAAATAGAAATGTGAGAATGTGGATAATGGAGGAGTAGTGCATGATTCCATAAGCTACTTGGTTTTAAAGAGTGATGAGCTGGATTGTTCAAGTTAACCTTGCACATGTATACAGCTAAACAAAACAGCATTTCTCCGGCGCCAAGTAAACACAGTACATAACAAAATGCACGTATAGTTACGATCGTATGTACAGTCACTAAAAGTAATACGAGCACAGGTCCCTGACTGACATGGCCTGAAGGTTGATGGTGCATAAGATATTACACTGGAGCCGTGTTTCTGCAAGAACAAGTACGCAGCAGATCCTCATCATGCACAGGTTCAGCCACAGATAAAGGCAGACCAGCTTGTCTCACGCTGTGGCACTGGTGAAGGAGAGAGTGGGGGCTTTACTGGAAGTTTGAGGAACGGATATTCACATCATCAGGTTGGAGGCTTCCCAGACAGAATATCACGTGTCGCTCCTCCAACTTGAGTGTAGCCTCATCGTGACAGTAGAGGAGGCCATGGACTGATTTGTCGGAATGGGAATGGGAAGTGGAATTAAAATGGGTGCCCACTGGGAGATCCCGTTGGTTCTGGCAGACAGAACATTCCCAATTTATGTCGATTCTCACCAATATACAGGAGACTATTCCGGGACCCACTGGAATTGAGAAGGTAGAATGAGAGTATTTAGGCTGATATGTAGATAAGAATGTAGCTGGAAGTACCACTGCACTCACCTTTACTGTTCTGCTGAGATCAATGAACAGCTCCCTGCATTATACCCAGCAGAAGTATATCAATCAGCCTATTGACCTCCTGAACCTCCTTTTGCACATTGCAAGGGAATAATAAAACCATACAAGTCCTTGCAACCTCAGTTTCAGATATGCAGAAGTTCAGTGACCCAGCGCCCACCCCAAGTCCTTAGAATCTCCAGTCTCCCGCAAACTTCCTCTGGTTCTTGAAGTTAATCTTGGTCAAACTACATTTTCTAAATTTCCCTTTTAATGTTCCATTGGCTCCAAACACTAGAATCATGTTCTGCACTGTTATACCCATCTATTAAAAAAAAATTATAAAGACCGTGGCTTCATCTTGACACATGCACCTTGAGCACATTTCCCAGTCTCTAGCTCCGATTGTTTACTGGAAAAATACAAGCCAGCATTTCTAGCAATGCACTTTTATTTTCCAACCTCAGCTGCTCAGCCAGAAGATGTGGTTATCTCCTCTCCTGCTGTAACGAGCTTGCAGCTGCTTTATTTCTCAGGTTGATGTCGACATTGCCTCCCATGCCACTGCTTTAGAAGAAAATTCAAAGGCACATTATCCTCAAAACCCACCATAGGTCTGTACCGCTGTGATTGCTTGAGTTTTTTTTTAACTCTGCTTGTTTACTCACACTTGTATTGAATAACACCAAACCGAAGCAGTTCTCTCTGCAAATAGTTATTCATATTCGAAATGTTTGTTCTTGCAATAAATCTCTAAAGTATTTCAAAGAGATTTCAGTGTCAATTAGGGTGTTGCAGGCAGTATGTATTTGTGCATTTTTTTTTATTGTTGATGTTGCTTATTTGTTACACTTGTTTTCCTGCTGCTCCCAAGGGCCATTGACTGGAATATAGCAATCAGTGGTTCGATGCACAAAGTCTGAGAGCCAGCATTATGGAGGATGTGTGATGTATGCCAGTTGGATGTGGTGTGTGATGCATTTGATCGAACTCAATGTTGAGTTTATTATCATGTGCACAAGCGCAGGTACGTCCACGTGCACAGAGAAATTCACTTGCAGCAGCGTCACAGGTGCGCACGATCATGTAAACGGCATTCACAAGGCAAGAACAGAAATCGTGCATAAATTATACACATGTTACAGGAAAGAGCACGATTAGAACAAAAATGAATGAAGTCCATTTTATTGATCACATAGATCGAGGTGGTCATTGTGTTCCTAAACTGTAGTTATTAGGGTTTTGCGCATTGGTTCAAGAAACAAATGGTTGAGGGATGTAGTCGTTCTTTAACCTGTTGGTGTGTGACCTCAGACTTCTGGAACTCCTGCCCAGTAGTAGTTGTAAGAAGATTGCATGACCCAGATTGTGGGAACCTTTGCTGATGGATGTTACATTCCTGAGGCAACAACTCCTGTTGACTCTACCAATGGTAGGGTGGGATATGCCATGAAGTATTGGGCTAAGTCCATTACTTTCTGTAGCTTCTCTTAATCCCGTACCATCCCAGACCATGTCACAATCAGTTAGGATACTTCCAACAACACACCTGCAGAAGTTTGTTAGAGTGTTCAGCCACAAACAGAACTTCCTTAACCTCCCAAGAAAGGAAAGACAATAGCACACTTTCCTTACAATTGTGTCTCTATGTCCTGTATCCTGGATAGGTCAACTGATATATATTAACGCCAGGAACTTAAAGGTGCTGACTCTATCCAACACCAATCTATTAATGTAGATTGGTATATGTATGTCCTCCATTCCCTTCCTGAAGTAAACAATCAACTCTTTAGTTTTACTGATGCCAAGTGAGAGGTTGTTGTCGAGGCATCGCTCAACAATGTGCCCTACCTTGCTCCAGTAAGTTGACTTATCGCCACCTGTCATTCATTCAGCTAACTGTAAAAGTGCTGGTAAATTTGAAGATAGCAATGGAGCTAGCTGTGCTTAGACAAACATCAGGTGTGTTTAGAGAATAGAGAGGGGGTTAAGCACACAGACTTGAGGTGCATTAATCAGCACATTGAGGAGATTCAGGAGAATTATGTCATGATAGGGACTGCTTATATCAGGAAAAGATTAATTTTGCGGTGTATGTTTTTTTTTACAGTGGAGAATAGTTTAACCGTTGAATTTTTATTTTACAGGAGATCATTTGGCCTAGCAAGTGTCTGCTTAGCGATGCTCTTCCTACTCCTTCCCTGAAGTCCTAAAAATTATTATTTTTTTTTCCCTCAGGCACTCTGGAAACTCACTTTGAAATCTCTGGTTGACTCTGCTTTCAGAACCTGTAGATAAAAATGGGTTCCAGATCAAAATAATCTCTGTATTAAAAAATTGTGTACTTTTGTCTAAAACTGAATCTCTGCCCACAAACCTTGGTGCAAATTCACCAGACCAGTGGTGATCTTGTTCACCTCTATCAAATTTTCTCTCAACCTCCTCTGCTCCAAGGAAAAAACACCAGCTTCTCCAATCTAACTCTGGAGCTCAAACCCTTCATTCCTCAAACAATTCCAGTAGGTCTTCTCTACAACTCCTTGAGTAACTTCACATCTTACCAAAAGTAACGTGACCAGAATTAAACTCATTTCTTGAATTCAAATCTAAACCAAAGCTTCCAAAAGGTTAAACAAAACCTTCCTATCTGATCCTCTTCTTATGAAACCCATGATCACATATGCTTTAGAGTTACTGCATTGATCAAGGTACATAAAATGATCAGAGGTTTAAACAATGTGAACAGGAAAGATTTGTCTCTCTGTGAGATGGCTCAAGAAAGAGCTGGCATGTTGAGTCAATTGCTGAATGATTAATAGGATGTTAAAGAAACAAACTTCATCATAAGCTGGCAGGATTTGGAAAACACAGTCTGAAAGCATCACATAAAAAAAGCTGGATAAACACTTGGTGTGGTATAAATTTCAATGATACAATAGCCTGGAAGTGGAACTAGTCTTAAATAGTGTGATGAAATGAAAGTGATAGACTGAACTTGATTATCTGAGGTGTACAGATTGCAGATTGATGCACTCTGTAACTGGAACAGTGGACGAGATCTAAAATAATATTAACATCTTTTTCTACCACCTGTAATCGTGTAAAGCATTGCAAGGTGCTTCATGGGAATACCAAACCACATAAGAAGTCCATTGGTTCTCCCAATGTCCAATGTCTCCTATCCACTCCATAACTTACTGGTTAGGCACAGGAGTAATTTCAGCCAGAGACTCATTCCACCGAGATGCAACACTGAGCGTCATAGGAAGAAATTCCTGCCTGTGGCCATCAAACTTTACAACTCCTCCCTCGGAGTGTCGGACACTCTGAGTCAATAGGCCGGTCCTGGACTTATTTCCACTTGGAATAATTTACTTATTATTATTTAATTATTTATGGTTTTTATATTGCTATATTTCTACACTATTCTTGGTTGGTGCGACTGTAACGAAACCCCATTTCCCTCGGGATCAATAAAGTATGTCTGTCTGTCTGTTTGACCGAAGAAACAGATTTCCATTAGATGACCTCAGAAGGATGAGGGGAGATCTCATTGAAGCCTACCAAATACTGAAACCCTGGATGGAATTGACATGGAGAGAATGTTTTCATTAGTAAGAAAGTCTAGGATTGGAGCTATGGCCTCAGAATAAAGAAAGATCCCTTGACAACTGAGATGAGGAGGAATTTCTTCAGTCAGAAAGTGGTGAATCTATGGAATTTGTTGCTAGATGTCTGTGGAGGCCAAATCATTGGGTATAATCAAGGCATAAGTTCTTAATTGGTAAAGGGTTTAAGTGTTTCAGAGAGAAGGTGGAAGAATGGAATTGAGAAAAATATTAGCCGTGATTAAATGGTGGAGCAGACTCGATGGGCTGAATGGTTTATTTCTGCTCCTATTTCTTATGGTCTTGAAGTTTGAAGGATCATTTTAAATAAGGTGAGGGCAGTATACAGGCATGGTGAGTGAATTAAAGTGTTTGATCTCAAATCAGACTGATTGCTAATCCCTCTCATTATGAATTACTGCCTGATAATGACACTTTTTCCCTCTAGTCCTTCTGCAATTGACACAACATGCCTGTTCTACCTGACAGAGAAACAAGTCCTTACTTTTCTCATTGTACAAAGCTCCGATCACTTTGTTTACCTTAAGTGATTAGCTAAGCATATGTGGTCCCGAGTTCCATAAGGAGAAGCTTAGATTACAGAGACAGAAAGATTTCGACGAACAAATTGAAAGCCTTGGTTGCGTTTGAACTGACTTAGTGTATCCGATTCTGGTCCCCTCACTTTCAAAAGGATGTGCTGAAGGATATCGTTGTGTGATATGTCAGTGATAATAAGCCTGATTCTGATTCTGTAAAGTTACTGCCGGGATTGCAGAGATGAGGGTTAACAACACCGTAGTTAATCTCATGTGCAGACCCACACTCAATGTTTTATTTATTTGTTGTAACTTATAGGTTTTTTTTTGTCTCGCACTGCACAGCTGTCATGAAACAACAAATGTCAGTCATGAAAAATCTGTTTCTGATTCTGATTAAGTTTTCTGTCTGTAATGACTGTTTGCTGCTTACACTAAAGACAACTCTCGGTCTCACAATCTACCTCATCATGGGCCTTGAACCTTATTTTTAATATTTGGTTTTATTATAGTAATTATATAGCAAGCACCTTGCCTTTATGCTGGCAGGTGGTGTAATGGCTTCCAGCCGGATTCGATCCTGGACCACTTACCGCAGTTTTCAAGGTGAGTGGTCCCAGGTTCGAATCTGGCCAGCTCCTCGCACGCTTTCCACCCATGCTGGATTGAGTGTCAAAGTAGCAAATCGGCCTCATAAAAAATAGACAAAAATGCTAAAGGAACGGTTAGGTTGCAGCCCGATGAATCACACGGCACAGAAAGGAACAACAACAGCCTGGCCTTTATATTGCATCTTTAGTACCCCAAAGGTATTCAATAGAATCATAAACTAAGTAACATTTATATTAAGGTACAAAAAAGGGTGTACGAGTTCAGATGGCAAAGTCCTTGTTGACCTGCACTGGATTTACTTTGTAACTCTAACCATACTAATATATTCTGCATTTTGTTATCACTCTTCCCTTTGTACTATCTCAATGTACTGGAAATGATCTATCTGGTTGGCATTCAGAAACTTTACACTGTATCTTGGTATGTGTGACAATAATAAACCAATTACCAATTGCAACTAAACTCCAGCTCATTTCTCAAATTAGGCCAATGAAATTGTGTTCACTGGGTGAACCGTTGACTTTGGAAGGGAGTGCTAGTGAAGATTAGTTCAATCAGAGCAGACAAGAGTGGGATGGCCATGAACACAACTATTCCCTCTGGTCTCCCTTTCCTTTGTTAGTTCAGGGTCAGGAAGGAAGGTGGGGCAGAAAGTTCCCAAACCACTGATCACCTCAGTGCTTTTTACATTCTGCAGGATTGGCAGCCATCAACTATGGGTGTAAAGAAATATGAGGAGCTATCCAGAGTTGTGGGTCTTCCTTGTTAACAACACTGATCCAAATGTACTGCAGTAAAGCCATCGTATTCACCTCCAAGTGTTGTCAATCCCAAAAAGATGTCTCCTCATATGGTGACAAAATGTTTGCAAATAGATTCTCAAGATCTGAGAACAACCCAACTCAACCAGAAAACCCAGCATCTAAAACCCAGGACTTCCACGCTGTGTTGCTGTGTGAAGTTACAAATTAATAATTGCCACCGTCCAACGTAGGGTCAAACACAAATTTACACCAATTCAGTTCTGGTCACATCACTACAGGAAGGATGTGGATGCTATAGAGAAAGTGCAGAGGGGATTTACGAGGACGTTGCCTGTAATGGAGGGCGTACCTTATGAGAATGCTTGGCCTTTTCTCCTTGGAGCAACGGGGGATGAGAAGTGACCTGACTGAGGTGTATCAGATGACGAGGGGCTTTGATTGTGTGCATAGCAGAGGCTTTTTCCCAAGGGCTGAAATGACTAGCATGAGGAGGCACGGTTTTAAGGTGCTTGGAAATAAGTACTGAGGGGATGTCAGGGGAAAGTTTTTCACACAAAGGATGGTGGGTGTGTGGAATGCACTGATGATGGTGGTGGTTGAAGTGGATACAATAAGGTCTTTTAAGAGCCTCTTAGATAGGTACATGGAGCTTAGAACAATAGAGGGCTATGAGTTAGGGAAATTCTAGGCAGTCACTAGAGTAGGTTACATGGTCGGCACAACATTGTGGACTGAAGGGCCTGTAATGAGCTGTAAATTTCTATGTTCTATGTTATACATATGCTAAGACACCAATGATGTCAGTAGAATCTCAGGTGGTGAAGAGCAGGCCTACAGGAGTGAGGTAGCTGAGTTAATTGTGGACTTCAGAAAGGGAAATTTGGGAGAACACACACCAGTTCTCATTGAGGGGCCAGCAGAAGAAGTAGTGCGCAGTTTCAAATTCCTGGGCACCACATCTTGAGGAGCTATCCTGGGTACAACACATTGAAGAATGAATAAGCATGAAGAAGGAATGTCCATAACCCTCCTTCATTTGGACCTGAAGATTCTCAGTATGTTAACAAAGATACTTACAAATTTCTTCAAGTGAAGAGTGTAGAGCATACTGACTGGCTGCATCATAGTCTAATATAGAGGCTTCAATTCAGAGGATCGCAAGAAAATGCAAAGGGTGTAGACTTAACCATTTCTGTCACAGTTAGTAGGTTAATTTGTAGAACAGAGTGATCTAGGAATAATGGTGCATAGTTCCCTGAAGGTGGAATCTCATGTGGGTAGGTAGGGTGGTGAAGAAAGCTTTTGGTATGCTGACCTTTATAAATCAGACCATTGAGTACAGGAGTGGGATGTAATTTTTTTTAAACTTTTTTATTGAGTTTTCACATAATTACAGAAAGAAAAAGAAAATATGTAAACAAAAAAAAAAATATATATATATATATACAACCTTCCCCCCTCCCCTTAACCCCTCCCCTTAACCCCTCCCCCCTAACATCCCTATAGAAAAGAAAGAAAGAAAGAAAGAAAGAAAGAAAGAAAGAAAGAAAGAAAGAAAGAAAGAAAGAAAGAAAGAAAGAAAGAAAGAAAGAAAGAAAGAAAGAAAGAGAGTAAGAAAGAAAGAAAAGAAAGAAAGAAAGAGTGCCTGGATATCGGGAGATCCCCACATGCTCCATGGAATTCGTAATAACTTTAGTATATATATTTATTTCTTTCCCCAAATAACCAATTATTTTATCTTCGGAGCACCTATATATTTAATCCTGTCTTTTGTAAATAAGGGTGCCAAATTTTCAAAAGTGTTTCATATTTATCTCTTAAGTTATAAGTAATTTTTTCAAGTGGAATACAGCTGTAAATTTCATTCTTCCAATGATCTATACTTAAGTATGCATCCGATTTCCAAGTAACTGCAATAGCCTTTTGGCTACTGCCAGTGCAATTTTTATGAATTCTTTCTGATATTTATTCAATTTGGGTTTCGATTTTATCCCTTCAATGTCACCTAATAAAAATAATATTGGATTATGTGGAAGTTGTGTTCCAATAAAACTCTTAAATTTGTCCAAAAAGGTTGAATTTTAGAGCAAGACCAAGTAGAATGTAAAAAAGTACCGATTTCTTGTTTACATCGGATACACTGTTCGAATAAATTTGGGTTTAATTTATTTATTTTTTGTGGTGTAATATATAATTGATGTAAAAAATTATATTGCACTAATCTTAACTGGACATTTATTGTATTTGTCATACTATCAATACATAGTCTTGACCAATTTGTTTCTTAAATTTTAATATTCAAGTCACTTTCCCATTTTTGTCTTGACTTATGGACTCCTTGTTTAATTGCCTATTTTTGAATCAAGCTATACATACAAGAAATAAATTTTTTGGTCTTTCCTTTTTGAATTAAAGTTTCTATTTCATTAGATTTCGGCAATAACATTGTTTGACCTAATTTTTCTCTTAAAAAAGCCCTTAATTGGAAGTAACAAAAAAGAGTGTTGTTTGATACTTTATATTTATTCTTTAATTGATCAAATGACATTAATATACCTCCTTCAAAACAATCTCCTATATATGTAATCCCTTTTTGAAACCAATTATATAAAAGTTGATTATCCATTGTAAAAGAAACAAGTCTATTTTGAATTAAACATCTCTTTGCTAAAAAGATTTCTTTGTCTCATCATCAACATTTATCTTATTCCATAAGTCAATCAAATACTTTAATATAGGAGATTCTTTCTTTTCCCGTATCCATTTAGATTCCCATTTATATATAAAATCTTCTGGTGTATTTTCTCCTATTTTATCTAGTTCTATTCTAATCCATGCCGGTCTATCTCTCTCAAAAAAAGATGCAATGAATCTAAGTTGATTTGCTTTATAATAATTCTTGAAATTTGGAAGTTGTAACCCTCCTAGATCAAATTTCCATGTCAATTTTTCCAACGATATTCTTGACATCTTACCTTTCCAAAGAAACTTCCTCACATACTTATTTAACTCTTGAAAAAACTTCTGGGGTAGTTGTATTGGTAGTGATTGAAATAAATATTGTAGTCTAGGGAATATATTCATTTTTATGGTATTCACTCTACCTACTAATGTTATCAGTAATACCATCCATTTATCAAGATCTTCTTGAATTTTTTTTCAATAATGGTAAGTAATTTAAGTTAAATAAGTTCTTTACATCATTATCAACTCTTATACCTAAATATTTTATATCATTTGCCGGCCATCTAAATTGAGTTATTAATCAACATTGACTATAATCTCCTTTAGTAAGAGATAAAATTTCACTTTTATCCCAATTTATTTTATAACCTGATATTTTCCCATATTCTTCTAATCTATAGGATAATTTACGCAATGAGTGCAATGGGTTTGTTAAATAAAGCAGAACATTATCAGCAAATAAGTTAATCTTGTATTCTTCCTGATTAACTCTGAAACCCTTAATATCTGGGTCCATTCTAATTAATTCAGCTAATGGTTCTATCGCCAACACAAATAAAGCCTAGTTGCCTAGTTGACCTTGTTAACTGAAATGGTGTTGAAATTTGACCATTTGTCACTACTTTAGCTTTGGGATTAGTATTTAAGGTTTTAATCCATTTTATAAAAGATACTCCTAATCCATATTTTTCCAATACCTTAAATAAAAAATCCCATTCCAATCTATCAAATGCTTTTTCTGCATCTAAAACAACTGCCACACTCATTTCCTCCCTCTTTTGCGCCAAATGAATTATACTAAATAACCGAGTTACATTATCTGCCGATTGTCTATCTTTAATAAATCCTGTTTGATCCACATGTACTAATTTTGGTAAGTATTTAGATAATCTGTTAGATAAGATTTTTGCTATTATTTTATAATCAGTTTAATAAAGAAATAGGTCTATATGATCCTGGCTTTAAAAGATCTTTATCTTTTTTTGGCAATACTATTAAAATAGCTGTCGAAAAAGATTCTGGAAGTTTATGCATTCTTTCCGCTTGATTTATTAACTCCATAAAAGGAGGAATTAATAAATCTTTAAACTTTTTATAAAATTCAGGCGGAAAACCATCTTCTCCTGGAGATTTATTACTTTGAAGTGATCCTAGGGCTTCTTCGACCTCTTTCAATGTAAAAGGCATATCTAATCCCTTCTGTTCTTCTGTATTTAATTTTGGAAGAGTTATTTCTGATAAAAACCTTTCTATCTTGACATTATTATTTTGTGATTCTGACTTACACAACTCAGAATAAAAATTCTTAAAAATTTCATTAATTTCTAAAGGTTTATAAGTAATTTTATTTACTCTTGTTCGAATTGCATTTATTGTTTTAGAAGTCTGGTCTGTTTTTAACTGCCATGCAAGGACCTTATGTGATCTTTCACCTAGTTCATAATATCTCTGTTTAGTTCTCATAATTGCTTTTTCTGTTCGATATGTCTGAAGTGTACTGTATTGTAACTTCTTATTAATAAGTTGTCTTCATTTTTCTTCTGTCATATTTCTTTGAGATTCTTTTTCTAATTTTGTAATCTATTTTTCCAATTGATCTATTTCTATCATATATTCCTTCTTAATTTTATTATCTGACCTCTCAAATATGCCTTCATTGCTTCCCACACTATAAATTTATCATCAACTGAATGTGAATTTATATCTAAAAAGAACTGAATCTGCTTTTTCATAAAATTACAAAAATCTTGACGTTTTAGTAATATTGAATTAAATCTCCATCTATAAATTGATTCCTCTTTATCTATCATTTTCATTGTCATTATCAAAGGAGAATGATCTGACAATATTCTTGTTTTATATTCCATATTTTTCACTCTATCTTGAATATTCGTTGATAATAGGAAAAAATCTATCCTTGAATATGTTTTATGTCTATTTGAATAAAATGAATAATCTCTTTCTTTTGGATTAATTCTTCTCCATATATCAATCAAATTTAATCTTTCATCAATGATAGAGTTAATTTCACTACTTTTGATTTTGTGACAACCTTTGTTGATCTATTTAAAACTGGATCTAGACAAAAGTTAAAATCTCCACCTATTAATATTTTGTCATGTGCATTAGCCAAATTCAATAAGACCTCTTGTATAAATTTTACATCATTTTCATTTGGTGCATAAATATTCATAAGAGTTCATAGTTCTGAAAAAAACTTGACAATGTATAATTATATATCTCCCCGCCAAATCAAATAATATGTTTTGTATTTTAATTGGTAAATTTTTATTAACCAAAATTGCAACTCCTCTCACCTTTGAATTAAATGAAGCTGCAATAACAATTCCAACCCAGTCTCTTTTTAATTTCTGATGTTCTATGTCTGTTAAATGTGTTTCTTGTAAAAAAGCTATATCTGTTTTCATTTTTTTTAATGTATGTTAAAATTCTTTTTCTTTTCACTGGTCCATTATGCCCATTAACATTAAAACTTTAAAAACTCAGTAAATAAGTCATTATTTTTAATTATGTTACTCCAATCTATAATAATACCTAATCTTTCAACTTTCATGGTATGTTGGGAAATCTTTTTAAGATTCTCCATGTTGCTATGTGTGTCCCCACCGATCATCCAGGTGGAAAAATAGAGTATAAAAAAAAACAAAATACGCCCCTACTAATGTTGTGAAAAAAAAGAACACAACATTACCCCTCTCTGTTGTACGGGTCATGGCGATCGCCATGATTACACAAGTGAATCCCGTAGTAATTGATCCAAAGCTCCCCAACCCCCCCGCAACATAAAAAAGGATATATATAAGAAGAAAAAAAATACTATTCTCAATTAGTATTTCTGAAATTTTGCTTTTCTCCCCTGCATCATCCTTAAATGTCCATCACTTCCATTCACTGTCTCTATCTTCATCTTTAATCCATTACGCTTGGAAATCTCTGTGTAATTAGCGAATAGATGGAAGTTTTTGTGTGAACTCTTCTGCTTCTCAATAATCAGTAAAAAATCTTCTTTTTCCCTCCTCTAAAAAAATTATCAGTGTTACTGGGTGATGCATTATAAATTTATAACCTTTTTCCCATAACACTTTTTTCGCTGGGTTAAATTCCTTCTTTCTCTTCAAAAGGTTATAACTTATATCAGGATAAAAAAAGAACTGCCTTCCCTGCTATCATCAATGGCCCGTTTCTCTTTTTGGCACATTGGGCAGCCGCCTTCAAGATCTTTTCTTTATCTTGGTATCTTAAGCATTTTGTCAAAATTGATCGTGGATTTTGATCAGCTTGAGGTCTTGGCCTCAAGGCTTTATGAGCCCTTTCACTCTCAATTAGAGTTTCTCCTTCCATTTCCAATTTTTCAGGGATCCATTTTTGAAAAAAAAATTATTGGATCTTCTCCTTCTATATCTTCTTTAAGTCCAACAATTTTAATATTGTTTTGTCTACTAGAATTTTCAAGCTTATCAATTTTTTCCATGAATTGTTTTCTTTTTGATGTCCAGGCAGTAATATCATCTTCCATTTTATTCATTCTTTCAACCATGTCTTCCATTGTAGTTTCCAAACCTATAATTCTCTTTTCCATTTTTCCTGTCTTTTTGTCATTTTATCAAACATAATCTCCATATTTGTAACTTTTTTGATTACTTTTAATGTGTTTAATTTTTCTAATTTACGCATTATTTGCATCAAAGTCTTTTCTATATTTCCAGAAAAACGTTTACCTCCATCTTCATCTGATTTTTCCAGAGAATCTGACTCTCTCTCAGATTCACTTTCACTTTCGGTTTCAGTCGTAACTGGGATTTGTAGTTCTGGTTGCTTCCGCTTGCGCATGCTCCTTCCTTCACATTTGCGTAGTTCTCGTTGGTCTTTTTCTTTAAAAATGGTCAATGTTGCTGCAGTTTCCTGTTCTGTATCGCCGGTGGTATAATGTACCTGAGCCCGTGGTTCTTTAGCAAAAGTCGGCCTTGATTCTGTTCCAACTTGCGTTGTCTTCACGGTAGTAGTTTTCTTCATCTTCTGTTTGTGAGGCATAACTTGAAACAATCCGGAGTAGTTTATAAGTAACTTTTAGAAAGTAATGACTAACTTTTCTTCACTTAAACATTAATTTATTGATTTTTTACGGGAGTGCTGGGTTTCAGTGTCTCGATCCTATGTCATCACATGACGTCCTCCCCGAGTGGGATGTAATGTTAAAATTGTACAAGGCATTGGTGAGGCCAAATTTGGGGTATTGTGTATAGTTCTGGTCATCGAATTATAGGAAAGATGTCAACAAAACAAAGAGAGTACAGAGGAGATTTACTAGGACGTTACCTGGGTTTCAGCACCTAAGTTACAGAGAAAGGTTGAACAAGTTAGGTCTTTATTCTTTGCAGTGTAGAAGATTGAGGGAGGACTTGATAGAGTTACTTGAAATTATGAGTGGGATAGATAGAGTTGACGTGGATAGGCTTTTTCCATTGAGAATAGGGGAGATTCAAACAAGATGACATGAGTTGAGAGTTAGGGGGCAAAATTTTAGGGGTAACATGAGGGGGAACTTCTTTACTCAGGGAGTGGTAGCTGTGTGGAATGAGCTTCCAGTAGAAGTGGTAGAGGCAGGTTCGATAATGTCATTTAAAAAAAATTGGATAGGTGAATGGACAGGAAAGGAATGGAGGGTTATGGGCTGAGTGCCGGTCAGTGGGACTAGGTGAGAGTAAGCGTTCAGCATGGATCAGAAAGGCCAAGGTGGCCTGTTTCCATGCTGTAATTGTTATATGGTTATATGGTCATTGTGGATTGTCCAGTGATTAGACTAGGATTAAATATTAATTAGCTGGGTTGCTGGGTGGCACAACTGATTGGGCTGGAAGGGCTTCTTCCATACTGTATCTCTAAATTAAAAACAAATAAAGTAAATAAAAATAAATAAATAAATATTTTAAAACCTTCCGCACCATCAGTGAAGATGGTATGCATCACTAAGGACTTTTACCAACTGGATCGTTCCCTCTTCTCATTACTACTATCAAGAAGAGACATAGAAGCCCGCAGCCATGCTCAATGATTTAGAAACAACTCCTTGGTCCATGAACCCATGAACACCTTTCATTTGCATTATTTATTTATTTTGTAATTTATAGCAGTTTTATGACTGCACAGTCGTGTTGCCACAAAACAACAAATTTCAGACCATATAAATTAGTGCTAACAAATCTGGTAATGACTCGAAGTCAATAGATAATCTCTTTGGGTCAATAACTTACTTTTCTCTGGTATCTATAACATTGCCCAGACTGAGCATCTTCCCCTTCACCAAGTTCTCCATAGGAAGTCAGGCTCCCAATCACTGATGAGGCCAACACCACATAATGCAGTATTTCCTCAGTGTAACTGAATGGACAGATTGTCTCTGCAAGCTCGCAACTCCTGAAACACTGCCTGTCAAATCTATCCATTATTGAATGTCTGTGATTGTCTAACATTACATCGAGACCCTGTTCAACAATTAGAACATTTAAATTGTTGCAAATGCATTAAGGAGACTAATACACAGGATTAAGAACAATTAAAGAAGGGCGGACGTCACGTGATGACGTAGGATCAAGACGTGGAAATCCAGCTCTCCCGTAAAAATCCAGTAAGGTAATGTTTAAGTGAAGAAAAGTTAGTAAATACTTTTTTAAATTACTTATAAACTACTCAGGATTGTCTTAAGGTATGTCTCCTAAACAGAAGCAGAAGAAAACTACTACTTTGAAGACAACATAAGTTGGAAAAGAATCAAGGCCGGCTGCCATGAAAGAGCCTCGGGCTCAAGTGCATTTTACCTCCGGCAATACAGAACAGGAAACTGTGGCAACATCAACCGTTCCCAAAAAAACAAAAGAGCAACAGGAATTGTGCATGCGTGAAGGAAGGGGCATGTGCAAACACGAGCAACCCAAACTACAAATCCCAGCTATGATTGGAACTGAAAGTGAAAGTGAATATGAGGTGGAATCAGATTCTCTGGATAAATCAGACGAAGATGAAGAGACGAACAAAGAAGAGCAACAGGAAGAAGTTGGAGGTGATATTGGAGACATAAAAAAATCTTTGGTGCAAATAATGCATGAATTAAATGCATTAAAAGTAATAAAAAAGATATTAAAAATATGAAGATTATGTTTGATAAAATGATGAAAAGACAGGACAAAATGGACAAGAAAATTAAAAACAGAAGAAACAACGGGAGACACCATTGAGAGAGTGAATAAAATGGAAGATAATATTTCTGCCTGGACATCAGAAAGAAAATGGTTGTTGGAAAAAGTGGTTGTACTTGAAAATTTTAGCAGACGAAATGATATTAAGATTGTTGGACTTAAAGAAGGTATAGAGGGAGAGGATCCAATAATTTCTTTTCAAAAATGGATTCCAGAAATTTTGGAAAATGGAAGAAGGAACACAGTTAATTGAAATTGAAAGGGCTCACAAAGCCTTAAGATCAAGACCTCAAGTTGATCAAAATCCACAATCAATCTTGATAAAATGTTTAGGATATCAAGATAAAGAAAAGATCCTGAAGGCGGCTGCCCAACGTGCCAGAAAGAGAAATGGGCCATTGATGATAGAAGGGAAAACAGTTCTTTTCTATCCTGATATAAGTTATGACCTTTTGAAGAGAAAGAAGGAATTTAACCCAGTGAAAAAAGTTTTATGGGAAAAGGGTTATAAATTTATATTGCACCACCCGGCAACCCTGATAATTTTTTTGGATGACGGAAAAAGAAGATCCTTTACTGATTATCGGGATGTGGAAGAATTTGCACAAGAACTCCCAAATATTCGCTAACCACAGCCAAATATTTAAAAGTGAAACGGATTAATGATGAAGACAGGGACCAGGGACAGTGAATGGAGTTGATGGATGTTTAAGGACAGAAGAATATTTAAATATATTCTTAATTATATGATCCAAGGGGAGAAAGGTAAAAATTTGAGAAATATTAATCCAGAGTAGTGATATTATTTTTTCTTCTCTTATATATACTTTTTTATGTTACGGGGAGCTGGGGGAACTTTGGATCGATTGCTACGGGATTCACATGTGTAATCATGGCGATTGCCATGACCCGCACAACGGAGGGGAGTAATGTTGTGTTTTTTTTTATTCACAACATTAGTAGGGGGGTATTTTGTTATTTTTTTCCTTATAATCTATTTTTCTTTAATCTTCCTTTGCCTGGACAATTGGGGGGGAGACACATAACAACACGAAGAATTTTAAAAAGATTCCCCAAGGTACTACGAAAGTTGAAGAGTTAGGTATTACTATAGACTGGAGTAACCCTGTTAAAAATAAAGACTAATTTACTGAATTTTTTAAGTTTTAATGTTAATGAACTTAATGGACAGGTGAAAAGAAAAAGAATTTTAACATATATTAAGAAAATGAAAATAGATATAGCTTTTAGCTGCATTCCACTTGAAAAAATTACTTACAATTTAAGAGATAAATATGAAATATTTCTGAAAATTTGGCACCCTAAGATAAGATAGGATAGGTAAGATAGGATTAAATATATAGGTGCTCCAAAGATAAAATTATTGGTTATTTGGGGAAAGAAATAAATATATATACTAAAGCTATTATGAACTCCATGGAGCATGTTGGGATCTTCCGATATCCAGGCAATCTTTCTTTCTTTCTTTTTTTTCTCTCTTTTTTTTTCTCTTTCTACAGGGATATGTTGGGGAGGAGAGGTTAAGGGGAGGGGGGAAAGGTTGATATTTTTTTTCCTTCTGTAACCATTTGAAAATTCAATAAAAAAAAGGAAAAATAAAATTTTTTGAAAAGTTTTTTAAAAAAAGAACAATTAAAGAAGAATTTAAATTAACTTAATTAAATCAAATATAAAGGGTGACTCGCCCCTGTCACACACAGTGGCCATTTTCTCCAATGCACTTCAGTGCAGCTGTCATTCTTTTGAGGTAGGTGTAATTAACACCAGCAATTTGACTTTTTATAACAATGGCCAAGAAATCACATTACCTCTTCGGAAGGCTAGGGAAATTCAACATGTCCTTAGTGACTTCCACTGATTTTTCAGATGCATCACAGCTTGATATGACTACTGTGCTTTCCAAGGCAGCAAGAGTGTTATGAAGACAGCTCAGTCCTTTGACTGTCTACACTTCTTGCTGCCCCAAGAAAGCAGCCAGTATTAGCAAAGATTGCAGCCACCCCAGTCATTCTTTCTGCTCTCCTCTCCATACTGAGGAAGATACAAAAGCTTCAGTGCCACAGCACCAGACTCAAAGATTATTTCTATCCTGCTGTTGTCAGACTCTTGAATGGACCTCTCATACACTAAAAGTGAATTCTAGAGTTCTGATCTCCCAATCTACCACATTCTGGACCTTACACCTTATTTATCATCTTGAAATACACTTTCTCTGAAACTACAATACTATATTCTGCATTTGATTTCTATTTAAGCGTTGATGTACTTACATATGGCATAACCTGTCTGGATGGCATACAGAAGTGTTTCACTGTATCACATGTCAATAATAAACAAATGAGCCAATGAACAGTTTCAGCAGCAGACATACCATTTGGTGGAATCCATTGTGTACATGTCTGCTTCCTGACAAGTGCCCTATGGAGCAGAAACTGAACAGTCTGAGATATCCCGGTTACAGGCTTGATGGATGAAATATATGGGCACATTCTCCTCATATTTCTATTAACATGTATATATGTACACACACCTGTGCATATATTCAGATTCAGATTCTGATTCAGTTTCTTGTCATTTAGAAACCACAAATGCAATGCAGTTAAAAAATGAGACAATGTTCCCCCAGAATGATATCGCAAAAGCACATGACAAAACAGACTACACCAGAAATTCCATGTTAAGTTTGGCAATCCCCAATCCAGAGTCTGGAGAGGCTACTGCGTATTAATATCGCGCTACCATTTAGTGTGTTCGCTGGAAAGGAGTCCCAAATCCACCAGACAAAAACAAGACCAAAAACTAAAGCTACAAGACCTGCACAAAACCACATAATTACAACACAGAGTTACAAAAGTGCAAACAATAGCAAAATTGATAAAAAAAAACAGACCATGGGTACAGTAAAAATAGTCCAAAGATGTTAAAGGACTATAAGTTCAAAAGAAATCACCACAGTTTCCATAAGTCCGCAGGGTCCTGACAAACTCGCCATCCCACGCCGGCGGCAGAAGGGAATACCCCCGCAATGGACTTCCAAGGCGCCGCCTGACTCAGCCTCGCAGACGCAGCACACAATGGAAGCTCCGTCGAAACCAGCCTCGCAGACGCAGCACACAATGGAAGCTCCGTCGAAACCAGCCTCGCAGACGCAGCACACAATGGAAGCTCCGTCGAAACCAGCCTCGCAGACGCAGCACACAATGGAAGCTCCGTCGAAACCAGCCTCGCAGACGCAGCACACAATGGAAGCTCCGTCGAAACCAGCCTCGCAGATGCAGCACACAATGGAAGCTCCGTCGAAACCAGCCTCGCAGACGCAGCACACACCGAAAGCGACCTGCGACCTGACCACAGTGGACTCTGAGTCCGTCGAACCTCTGAGCCGCCGACCATATATATATACATATGAGGCCTCTGTTGGGCAGGCTTGACCATGGATGTTGTATCCTAGCTGTCTAGATATGCAAGCTTGAGTAGTACAATATGGAGAGCACGCTGCTGCCCATGTAGCAAGCTCCCCCTCTCCATGCATCTGATGAACCCAAAGGAACAGCAGAGACTGATACAGTTTGGCACCAGCACCATTGCAGGAGTTCCCAGACAGCATTGAACTCAACATAGGACTGCCTTAGGGACTCTGGATTTTTCAGTCAGTGTTTACAATAAGGGTTTAGCCATAAGGCAGGTGAGGCGTGAGATAAGAGTTTCTGTTCTTTGAGATGAGCTGCCAGCCACGGCTGATGAGCCCCATCTGCTAGAAGCAACAATTTCTGAAATGCCAGTAACCCACCGTTGTCCCTTCTCCAATCAGTAGAAATGCTGGGCTTAGTAGCTAGGCCACATGTGAAGGCCAGGAGCTGGGCTTCATGTCAAAGGCTATTTGATACACACGTCATTTAGAGCATTTAGTAGGTCATGTGAGCTTAAGACCTTGGCCACCCCCGCTTACAACATACATATGCTCAAGAATAATACATTTACACACAATTGTATACACCCACTTGCATATGCACAGACATAGAGTTAGACCTGGGGTTCCTAACTAGGGACTCCTCAGTTAATGGTGAATGTCTATGCCATAAAAAGGTTTGGAATCTCTGAGGTTAACAGTGTTAGTACTAGAGCTATTAAACTTCTGTGATTGTTGCTGAGCCAAAGTATTTTCTGTGCTTTTGAAATGGCTCATGACAGCAAGCAGTGAAACTATAATAATTGGCCTTCAGATAGTCTTGCATCTTTAGCAGCTCATCAATACATAAACCTGGCCCTTAGAACTTTCTCTCAATTCCCTTTCATCTTATTTCTCCCCTCCAAAAGCAGAAATAGATAACTTGCCCTCTGCTCGTGGGATCTCTTGAATCTTTGTGGTGTCATTCAGCTTATTTGCTGAATTTGAATCAGCATGTTGTATCAATGAAGGCAATATTGTACACTCAAGTTTTGTTGCCATAATCATCATACCTATTTATTTTGCTGATTATTGGATAACTATCTTTTCTCTCCATACATGTCCTCTGAGGCCAAAGAAATTCTTTTATAAGATAAGTTAGAACACTGACAATCCACTTATTTTTAAACTGCAATATCAATCTATTCCTATTTCTCAAGTGTAGCAGGCGCCAAAGTGACTTTCAAGCTTGTAGGAACAATTGGTCATCAAATGTTGCAGATATCAAATACTCTGCCCAAGAGATACTGTGCTTTCTCTAAAAGATAACACAGGGAAACCTGCTTTTGAAAATTAAAGTAGTTAGATCCTAGTAATCAGAAACAGAAACAGACAAGATTAGAAATCTCGACAGGTCAGGCAACATCCTTGGAAAGAGTAATAGTCAATGTTCTGGGAAAATGACCCTTGGTCAGAACTGGGAAAACCAAATCTATCAGTATGTTTTCAGTGGGAGTGAAGGACAGAGAAAGACATGTAGAACAAAGGGAAGGTTTAGGAGGGGAAGAGGAGCTACCAACTATGAACAGTGTGACAGTTACGGATGGAAATTCCACTGGAGAGCAAAGCAGAACTTTTTCAAGGTTTGCAGTCCTGGAAAAGCACCAATGAATTCAACAGTGAATGAAAATAAAAATAAAGCAACAAATGCAAGAAGACTGAAATAATAACATAAAATGCTAAAATAAATTCAGCGGGTCAGACAGCATCTGTGGAAATAGAAGCACTGTTAATTAGTAGTTGGGTTATTATTATTGTGTGTACTGAGATACAGTGGAAAATTCTCTTTTGCGTGCCATTTATGCAGATCATTCAAAAACATCACTACACTGATATAATGCAGAAGGATAAGCAATAAGAAAATAAAGAATATAGTGTGACAGCTACAGAGAAAGTGCAGTGCAAGTAGACAGTAAGGAACAAGGGCCATGGGTAGGTAGGCTGAGAGACCAAGAGTTCATCTTTATCTTACAAGACACCCACTGACAACAACGGGATAAACTCAGGATTATTGATTGTCATTCTTCAGTACATCAGTGTAAAGGAGAAAGAAGTTATTGGTGTTCCAAATCCAATGCAACACAAAAAAATTCAATAAGCATGAAAAACACTATATGTATATATATAAAAGCAATCATTAAAATACGGTGTAGATGTAACAATTGAGTGTGGCTGTATATACATAAGATTAGCTTATATACATAGACTAATTGTATGTACATATGTACATAAAGGGACACTATGTGCAGGAGTATCTGAATGTAAAGTGATGTATTTTCAAACTTCTGTATCTTCTGTTTGAAGAGGGTATGGAGAAGAGAGGATGGCTGGAGTAGGAGTGGTTCTTGATTATATTGACTGCTTCCCAAGGCATGCTTGAATTCTTATTTTGAATCTCAGTTACACTACAAAGGCCGGAATACATCGATGCCCCCATTCCACGTGTGTAGATGCCATTCTTTCTGGTACTTTGTCAGTGTGACGAGAATCCTTGACAAAAATGGATTGGACCTGAACTCTGGAGTATCCAAGACTAGGATCAAGACATGGTTTCAAACTGGATCAAGAATCTGAGCACAATTCAAACACTAGATAACATCATGACTAGGTTTACAATTGATCACCGGCCCTCAGCTCAGGTGCCAGTGCATATTGACAGGCCTCCGTTGCCATTTCAGGCCCCAATATCTTCTCCTAATGAACTCTAGGGTCCTGGTATCCCTGGGTGAGCTATCAATCTTGATGCATGTCCCCACTGAAGAACCTGAGACTGGTTGGGGCTAGGACTGAACAGCCAACACAGAGGACTATTCTGAGGAACTTCCCTTTGCCATTTGGGCCTTGTGAACAAGTGTGTCAGTCGCCCAATGAATTAACACTATCACCTTGGCTTGGGGCAAAATGGTGGTAGTCTGCTTTTCTCATTCAGGTTGGTTGAACTGACAGGACAAGGCATCTGGCTTCTGGTTCTTAGATTCTGATCGATAGGTCAGGATGAAATTAGAACAGTTAAAGATAAGAGATCACCTGGCCTGTCTGGAATTTAACCTTTTGGATTCATGAATATAAGCCAGGATCTTGTGGTCCATCCATACAATAAACGGGTTCCTAGCCTCCTCAAGCCAGTGACACCATTCCTCTAGAGCTAACTTGACCACGAGAAGTTCTGTATTCCCAAAGTCATAATTAATCTCTGCCAGGTGATTGATGCCTGGAAAAGGACACACGTGGGTGCAGTTTATTGTGTGAAGGTGTCTGTTGAGGCAACACTGCATCCAATCTGATGTCCTAGTCATCCACTTCCATGATGAAGGGAAGACCTGGGTTAGGCGCAACCAAAACGGAAGCTGTCGAGAACCGCTGTTAGAGCTTTGTAAAAGCAACCTCCGCAGTCCAAACAAAAGGGGATCTTTTGGTTAGTGTCGTCAGCTGAGCTGAAGCTTCTGATAAACTTTTGATAAAAATTGGCAAATCCCAGGAATCATTGGACTTGCTTCATACTGGGCGTTTGTAGCTATTCTCCAACTGCCTGTATCTTAATAGGGTCCATCTTGAAATTGCCATTAGAGATGAAAAAGGAAATAGTGGTTATGTGGAATTCAGACTTTTCTAGCTTGGTGTAGTCCATAATCAAGAAGCCTCTTTAGGATGCCTGTGACATGTGCAATGTGCTGCTCCGTGGACTGAGAAGATTAAGATGACATCCAAGTAGATGAAGGAATATTTACGAAGAGCATCCCAGAGCATGTCATTCATAAAGGCCTGGAAAACTGCCGGCATGTTCAAAAGAACAAAGAGCAAGACCAGGTACTTAAAGTGCCCTGTTGGTGTGTTAAATGCCATCTTCCACTTGTCACCCTCCTCTATGTGAATCAGGTTGCATGCATTCTACAAGTCCAGCTTCGAGAATATTCTCACCCTTTGGAGAGTCTCAAAAGCAGTGCTCATGAGTGGAAGAGATTAATGATTCTTGACCATTGTGATTCTATAATCGATGCAAGGCCACAGACTCCCAGCCGGCTGGAGAGGTGGAGGGCCAAGTGAATCCAGGGTAAGAGTTCTCCATAGCACTTCTCTCTGGCCTGAGAGCAGGTATAATTGACCCTGTGGAGGACCAGTACCTGGCAGTAGTTCTAATGCACAGACACCGCCGTAGGTACGATGGAAAAGTCAAGGCCATTCCCTCACTGAAGTCCTCAAATCCTTGTAGATGGAATGGATATCTACTGGTTTAGGTGCTGCAATTACGCCTGAACCTTCACCTGAGGATGACTTCTGAGACTCTGTCAGTAGCAGGGATGGTTCGGCAGACCCCAGAAGCCAAATCACAGTCCAAATCAGACATCCGGAGTGAGGTGCAACAAATGTTCCTTGTGCTCCTGGGACTAGGTTCCAAGGATGTCCATCTTGAAGCCTTGCCCTTAGATGGGATCTGGCAACTGGAGCCCCTTGGCTTATCTGCTAGAGTTCCATACTGCTTGGACACCTTGTTAGTTTGCTCCTGAACTAGAGGTCTCGTTCCAGTCTCCCGAACTGAACTGGGTTGGGACTCGCACAGACCTATTGGCCTGGCTTCTCTTGAAGGGTCTGCTGAAGGCTCCAGGTTACCATGAGCAGAAGTCTGTCCCCTCACTCACTGCTGGTCTCGAGAGTCTGGAGGTCAGAACATCAAGCTGAAAACAAACTCTGTTACAATGGCTGGGTCAAGCAGTGATTCTCCCCTCCTTCCCTCAGACAGGATACACTGAGACAGCCAAGAGTACCCGAGGATCAGGGGTATGAGCGGAGAGTCAACAATGTAGAAACTAATGTCTTCCATATGATCCCCTATACTCATCTGAAACATCACAGTCTGGGTCTGGATCTGCCCTGAACTTAACATGCAGCCATCTGCAGGCAAGGACTGATTTAACTCTCGCAGCAGTACGTCGAACCAACAGGTGGCGCCTCCATCCAGAAAATTACCCACTGTCCCAGAGTTCACGAAAGCCTTCACCTGCCTTAGGTTCTTAATCCAGGTAAACTCTACCTTCGGCATGAAACCAGAATCTGTGTGGTTGGGCATAATGCCTGCTACCGTCACAGTATTCCTGATGTTGGATGGTCTCAGCAATCTCCCCACAGGTGGCTGCAACTTCGGATATTCGGCCCGCAGGTGACCTGCTTTCCCACGGTAAAAGCAGCAAACTTGATTCCAGCACCAGGGCTTCTCATCGGTGCAGAGTCTAGTGCAACTGACCTGTAACTCGAACAGCCGACAGGCTGGTTATGGTCTGAGGCGAGGAAGTGGAACAATGACGCGTTGAGTCCAAGCTCAGGCTAACCCTCCTTGATCTCATGCTGTAGTCCCACCTATGCTCTGCCAGACGAGATGAATGGACTGGTCAATGAGAACCTCTAAGTTCCCTGCTAGTTTTCCCAAGGCAAAGGTATCTCCAGTTTATCACAGAGTCTGTGCCAGTATAGTGTGGTAAAAGCCTCCCCATTCCAACCAATATCCTGAGCCAAAGTCTGAAATTTGATCGTGTAGTTGGCCACTGACCATCCACCCTGTCGAACCTTCATTAGATGGTCTGAGGCTCGGCTAGTTCTGGCGGGATGATGAACCATTTTCCTTATAGCAGCCAAGAATTCCTCCATGTGCCCAAGCAAATCTCCCACCCGCATTCCCAATACACGGTGGTCCAGGCCGGGGTTGCTCATCAGAGATGACGAAAGCCATCTTTCCATGCTTCGAAGGGAACCAGGGTGGCTGGAGCTGAAACACTAATAAGCACGATGAGGAAGCTGTGGCATGAACCCAGGTCCCCGGCAAACCTCTCCGGGGTTAGAATGTGTACTGGCTCTGGTTTGGGACCATCTGGTTCTTCCAAGCGACTGTGGCTCCTCCTTGCAAAAGTTGACCAATGGCTACCTGTAGGTCAGGTATAAGACTCTGTCAGGAAATATCTTCGCTGTGGCTGGTCACAGCAGAAAAAATACTCTGACACCCCGCTGGGTCCATACTGCTCATTCATATGTGTCAAGAGTCCTTAAGGAGAATGCATTGGACCCAAATGCTGGAGTTTTCAAGGCTAGGATAGAGACATGATTGCCAGTTAGTGGGACTGTCCTGAAACTTAAAAAGGGACCATGCTAGCTAGCCATGGTCTGGGGAGTCAGAACAGCTTAACTTCGAGAGCTGGCATGGAAGGGTGCGTGTCGTAGCAGTCAGGGTGTGAGTACAAAGCAGGGCTGTGAAATAAGGGTGGTGAGTTTAACGAAGTGTGAAGTTGCATAACCTTCCCGATAATCATCTCAAAAAATGATGCCTTACAACACGCTGCAGAAGAGTGCATTCAGCATGAAGGATGCCCTTCCAAAAATGAGCAGACTATAAGTACTGCACACAATCATGTACTGAACAAACGACTTTGTTGGAAGAAATATTTTTGGTGTAATTAGGACAAGTTCACATTAAGGTATTGATTTTCCATTTCTTGAGTTATGTCTGAAGTAAAATGTATGTCTTAAAATTTATGCAGATTGGATTGTAATGACCATGGGCTGGAGTATGATATTATTGAGGGAAGAAATTCATGTGAAGTGACGTTAAGGAGCTGAATCTAAGCCATCTGGGTTATTAAGAAAATTATCAACAACTTCTGTTTCATGGGAAGATAGAATCTTCAGATCATACGGCACAGAAGTTGCCCTTTATGCCCACTTCACCCTTAACCATGATGCCTATCTATGCTAATCCTATTTATAATGACATGTATCCTTCAATGCCTTGCTTATTCAAGTACCTATTAAAATGCCTTTTAATTGTTGCAATTATATCTCCCTCTACTACCTCTTGGGTGGTAGGATGGAGATAACATCTCTACCAAAGGAGGTATAAGGCATTCCTTCCCTCTGTTAGCCTGCAGGTCTTCCCTGGGCAAGGGGTAGCACCTACATAGCCCCACCACCAGCCTCGATCAAGGTCAGGTGATGGAAGGTCAGATGAGTACATGGTGCATGTTGCAAATCCTGGTTATGTGGCCATTGATGACAGGCAGACAATCTCTAAAGACTATTCATAATGGCTGGAGTCACCCGCCTATTATAGACACTGCCCAGAAGAAGGCAATGGCAAACCACTCCTGTAGAAAAATTTGCCAAGTACAATCATGGTCACAGAAAGACCATGATTGCCCACGTCATACGACATGGCACATAACAATCAAAAAAACTACCACCACTTCTGACAGTTAATTCTATTTACCCATCACCTTCTGCGTGAAAAGCCAATCAGGAGGGACAGACAACAGGTTGTAAATACCGGAATAGACATGCCCAGGTATCATCCCTGATGAAAATGGCAGAGTTTGTCACTGGTTAAAACCAATACCCATACCTTGATAGAAGCCTGAGAAGAGTTTATTCGTCATATTCGCTGGAAAGCACTAGATGCTTTTTGACCACAATTACTTCCCTCCCACATATTTTGCCCTAAGGAATTGACCTCCCCCAGAAAACGATTTCATTGAATTATACTCTTAACTGGGAATCAGAAAATACTATGTTCAGTCCGCCTTACTAACAAGGCAGGAGAAGGAGTAAGACACTCAGACCTGCAAATCAATAAGATCATAGTTGATCCAATTGTAAGGCCAACACTCAATAACATTTCTACCACACCCCCACCTACCCAAAACCTGATTATCTACTAAACCTTCCTCTGTCATAAAATCTTAGGGTAATACAGCTTGGAACCTGGCCCTTCAGCCCAGCTGGCCAATGCCAGCCACAGCAACCTCCCTGAGAGTCCAAGTTGCCTGCATTTGGTCCTTAATCCTCCAAGCCTCTCTCCTCTATGTAGTGAACCTATGCAAATACATATTCAATTTTGCGTCAGTACACAACTCAACCTCTTTCACTGATGGCTCATTCCAGTTACTCACTACCCACTATCTAAAGAAGTTACCTCTCAAATCTCTTTTAAATGTCTCCCCTCTTATACTATATATATGTCCTCTAGTGTTGGAGCTACCTAAAGGAAGAGTGACAAAAGATCGTAATCTTCGGAGAGGAAGAAAGCCTTATTTCAGTTTGAAATGGGTAACTCTGTAGGGATGTGCTACACACAGAGCTGGAATAACGATACGCAGTCGGTAAGTCGTTTGGAGACTAGTTTATTCAAACTTCGCGGCGCTGGCATTTAATCCCTAGCACCCGCCCTCTCCGGGCGGAAATTACGTCATTACCAAAGTCTCTCCCCGCGCGCTGGCTATTTGTGAGCAGGTTCGCCTGCGCAGAAAGTAGGTTGCCACATACCCCACCCCCCCCACCCTCAGAAGCGGCGATACACCCCTCAATGTCCACAGTCCGGATCAGCTTCCGTTTGGGAGATCCGTCTCTGCGCCGTGGTGCCTGAACCTTGACCGGCTGCATCAAGTCCACATGGGCTGGTTCGAGTCGGTCCACTGTGAAAACCTCCTCTCTCTCCCCAATGTCCAGCACATACGTGGACCCATTGTTGTTGATCACCTTGAACGGCCCCTCGTGGGGCTGCTGTAGTGGTGCCAGGTGTCCGCCCCTTCATACAAACACAAACTTACAGTTCTGCAGGTCTTTGGGTACATGGGTTGGGGTCTGTCCATGCTGTGAAGTCAGTACGGGGGCCATGTTGCCGAGCCTTTCGCGTAGCCTGTCCAGGACTGCTGCGGGTTCTTCCTCTTGCCCCCTTGGGGCTGGTATGAACTCTCCCGGGACGGCCAGGGGTGCGCTGTACACCAACTCGGCCGACAAGGCTTGCAGATCCCCTTTGGGTGCTGTGCAAATTTCAAGCAGGACCCAGGGAAGCTTGTCCACCCAGTTAGGTCCTCTCAGGCGGGCCATGAGAGCCAACTTCAAGTGACGGTGGTAGCATTCCACTAGTCCGTTCGACTGTGGGTGGTAGGCAGTTGTGTGGTGTAGCTGCGTTCCCAACAGGCTGGCCACAGCTGACCACAGCCTGGAGGTGAACTGGATGCCTCTGTTGGAGGTAATGTGGGCCGGTACCCCAAAGCGTGCTATCCAGGTTGCGATCAGTGCTCGGGCACAGGAATCGGCAGTTGTGTCGATGAGTGGGACTGTCTCTGGCCACCTCGTGAACCGGTCTACCATAGTTGGGAGGTACCGCGCTCCTCGGGACACTGGAACCTCTGGCGGGTGGGTTCGAACTGCTGCTGCGGGGCTTTAGTGTGCTGCTGCACCTTGGCTGTTTGGCACAGCGCGCACGTTCTGGCCCATTCACTGACCTGCTTGCAAAGTCCGTGCCACACGAACTTGCTGGAGACCAGCCAAACAGTTGTCCTGATGGATGGGTGCGCCAAACCATGTATGGTATCGAAAACTCGCCGCCTCCAGGCTGCCGGGACAATGGGGCGAGGTTGGCCGGTAGCCACGTTGCACAGGAGGGTCCCATCACCTGGGCCTACGAGAAAGTCCTGCAGCTGCAAACCCGAGACTGCGGTCCTGTAGCTGGGCATCTCGTCATCTGCCTGCTGCGCCTCTGCCAGTGCTGTATAGTCCACCCCCAGGGACAGGGCCTGGACACCTGGTCTGGAGAGTGCGTCCACCACGACCTTGTCCTTTCCCAAGATATGCTGGATGTTCGTCGTGCACTCAGAGATGTAGGACAGATGTTGCTGCTGGCGAGCCGACCAGGGATCGGACACCTTTGTGAACGCGAAGGTCAACGGTTTGTGGTCTGTGAACGCGGTGAATGGCCTGCCTTCTAAGAAGTACCTGAAATGCCGGATTGCCAGATACAGTGCCAACAGCTCCCAGTCGAAAGCACTGTACTTGAGTTCGGGTGGTCGTAGGTGCATGCTGAAGAACGCCAGGGGTTGCCAGTGCCCCTTGATGAGTTGCTCCAACACCCCACCGACTGCTGTGTCGGATGCGTCCACTGTGAGGGTGATCGGAACGTCCATTCTGGGGTGCATCAGCATCGCGGCATCTGCCAAGCCGCGGCCTTCTCGTCCCAAGTAATGTCCTTGCCTTTACCCGACATCAGAGTGTACAAAGGGCGCATGATACGGGCTGCTGAGGTGAGGAAACGGTGATAGAAGTTCACCATACCAACGAACTCCTGCAGGCCTTTGATCGTGTTGGGCCAGGCAAAGTGGCGGACCGCGTCTCCCTTGGCGGGCAGAGGTGTTGCCCCATCTTTGGTAATCCTGTGGCCCAGGAAGTCAATGGTATCGAGACCGAACTGGCATTTGGCCGGGTTGATCATGAGGTTGAAATCACGCAGGCAGGAGTAGAGCTGGAGGAGGTGGGACAGATGCTCCTGATGACTGCTGCTGGCTATACGGATGTCGTCCAAATAGATGAACGCAAAGTCCAGGTCACGTCCCACCGCATCCATTAGCTGTTGGAATGTCTGTGCAGCATTCTTCAGGCCGAACGGCAATCGGAGGAACTCAAACAGGCTGAACGGGGTGATGAGTGCTGTTTTGGGGATGCCTTCAGAGTGCACCGGGATTTGATGGTACCCCCGGACGAGGTCTACTTTGGAAAAGATTCTTGCCCCATGCAGGTTTGCTGCAAAGTCCTGTATGTGCGGCATGGGGTAGCGGTCTGGAGTTGTAGTCTCATTCAGTCCACGGTAGTCGCCACATGGTCTCCAACCCCCGACTGCTTTGGGCACCATGTGCAGAGGGGAGGCCCATGGGCTGTCGGACCTCCGTACGATCCCCAATTCCTCCATTCTCTTGAACTCCTCCTTCGCCAGGTGGAGTTTTTCTGGCGGGAGCCTTTGTGCGCGGGCGTGGAGGGGTGGTCCCTGGATCTGGATGTGGTGCTGTACTCCATGTCTGGGTATGGCTGCCGTGAACTGCGGTGCTAGAATCGATGGAAAGTCTGCCAGGATCCTGGTGAATTCGTTGTCCGACAGCGTGATGGAGTCCAGGTGTCGGGCCGGCAACTTGGCTTCACCCAGGGAGAATGTCTGGAAAGTCTCGGCATGTACCAGTCTTTTCCCTTGCAAGTCAACCAGCAGGCTGTGAGCTCGCAAAAAGTCCGCCCCCAGGAGTGGTTGGGCCCCAGCGGCCATTGTGAATTCCCATGTGAACCGGCTGGTGCCGAACTGCAGCTGCACTGTGCGGGTGTTGTAGGTCCGTATCGTGCTGCCATTTGTGGCCCTCAGGGTGGGTCCTGGCTTCCTGTTGCGGGTGTCATACCCCGTCGGGGGCAAGACACTGATTTCCGCTCTGGTGTCGACCAAGAAGCAGCGTCCCGACTGTTTGTCCTAGACATACAAGAGGCTGTCCTGGTGGCCAGCCGCCATAGTCATTAGCAGCAGCTGGTCCTGGCCCTTGCAGGGCGGGTGACAATGGCAGGCTTCTGTGTCCCACCGCTGGTGGTAGAAACACCACTGTTCACTGTCCTCCTCACTCCTGCCTCTGTGTTGTGTGTGCCCCCTGCTGGGCCTGGTCTGGTCTGCTGTTGGGCGCGTGGCCAAGTAATCTGACCAATGGACGCCACGCTCTCCCTCTTTGCTTTCCACAGCATGTCTGCCTGGGCTGCCACCTTCCGGGGGTCGCTGAAATCTGTGTCGACCAGCAGCAGATGTACGTCCTCGGGCAGTTGCTCTAGGAATGCTTGCTCGAACATGAGGCAGGGCTTGTGTCCGTCAGCCAAGGACAGCATCTCGTTCATCAATGCTGATGGCAGCCTGTCTCCCAAACCATCCAGGTGAAGCAGGCGGGCACCCCGCTCATGTCGCGAGAGGCCAAAGTTCCCAACAAGCAGCAGTTTGAATGCTTCATATTTGTCTTCTTCCGGGGGTGACTGTATGAAATCCGCAACCTGGGCAATAGTCTCCTGGTCAAGGGCGTTCACCATGTGATAATAACGTATAGAATCAGACGATATCTGCCGAATCTGGAACTGGGCTTCTGCTTGGCTAAACCACACGTGAGGTCGCAGCGTCCAGAAAATCGGCAGTTTTAGTGAAACTGTGTGAACAGATGAAGAGTTGGTCATCTTTGGTCCAAATCCCGTTTGGACCGTCGGGGTCACCAATGTAACGATGTGGTACACAGCGCAGTCGGTAAATTGTTTTGAGACTAGTTTATTCAAACTTCGCAGCGCTGGCATTTAATCCCTAGTGCCCGCCCTCTCCGGGCGGAAATGACATCAGAGGTGCATTACCAAAGTCTTCCCCCACGCGCTGGCTATTTGTGAGCCGGTTGGCCTGCGCAGAAAGTGGGTCGCCACAATTCCATATTTTCAGTCAGTGACCACTTGTTTTAGATTCTTCCACAAGAGGAAATATCTTCTTCACAATCGCTTTTCAGGATCCCCTCAGGATTACGTACAACCAACTTGGTATCAATGAGATTGAGGATGACAGTTCACTCATTCAGGTATGGAATGTGTCATTTCCCCTTCAGTTTTACATATTTCACTGCATAACCAACATTTTGCATCTTTAATATCCCAAAGAAATACTGACACCAAGCTACTAATTAGGGCGTACTAGTGATAGAAGTTTTCATACTCAGATGCATCTTAAAAGAAATAGAGAGGGAGCTTGGCAAGGAAATTCCAGAGATTTGGTCCAATACAGCTGACAGAATGATCTCCCGCTGGTTACCCCATTTCAAATTGGTTTCCATTCTCATTCTGATATGACCCCCATGGTCTCCTCTACTGCTCTGATGGTTAGAGGACCAAGTCTTTATATTCCATCTATATACTGTGGGTTCCAACTTGATGGCATGAACATTGATTTATCAAAATTCTGGTAATTTTGTGCATGTGTGTGTTCTGAAATCACCACTCTGGTTAAACTGAGGGTCCAGAATAGGAAGAGTAAAGAGATGTTAGAGGATAACAGATTGCCCTGCCCTTTTCCTTTCCAGTCCTAATGAAGGGCCTCAGCCGGAAAGGTCAGATGTTCCACTCGTTGTATTAACATTGCCTGACAGGTGAGTTCTTTCAGCATTTTGTGTGTGATGCTTAAAATTTTCAGAGCAGACAGAGGAAGTGAATGGGCATTGAGCAAGTTAGTACAAGTGTAGCAAAGATTTTGATGACTTCAAGTTTACATAGAACTATACAGAGCTGCCAGCAGTGTTTTGGAATAGACAAGTCTATAAGTAAAAAGGCCCTGGATGAATTGGTTTCTGCTGTAAACTAATATATGGAACAGTAATAAGTTTTTCATAATCATCAATTACATCTCTTATTCTTTTGAATATCTCCTTAACACCTAAAGAAAAAAAATATATTTGTACAGTATTTTCCATTAGCAATTCCATTCACACTTTCGGAGGTGATAAAGAAGTGTGCATAAAATTGAATGAAAGGTCATTAATTTTGCATGGAAAGCCTCATGATTAATAAAACATTAAATATCTCTGTTCATTGGGAAATTCTGTAAAAGTCCTAAATGGTTGTGAGCAGAAATATGAACAATGTTTATGGACCAAGCTTGGAATAACTTCCCTGCTTCGGTGTTATGTAAGAGATGCACCAAGTCTCCATAGAGAGTTGTTGCATTTCTCCAATTACAAGCCAGTTGAGTCAAATTTAAAGATAATACTGAATGAACGGGAAAGGTTTTGGTGTTGTTGGAAGTATGTTTTAATCTGAGGTTTTGGAGAATTTTAGAATTTTGCAGAAAATAACCAGGAAAGGACACTAGGAAAACATACACTCCAAAATTCATTTGCATGCTGTACATTTTCTTTCACTTTACATTTAGATTGACGAGTAAAATTAAGTACAAAGCATGATCAGAACTTCTGAGAATGACCTTCAAACTGCACAGGGGATGCTTGGCATACAAAGATGGGGGGCATCAGCTGGCAGTATTCAATTGACATTGCAATGTAACCTCAGAGAACTTGGAATAGGAACATGATTGGGTGGAGTCAGTAAAGATCAACAAGAGAGAAATTGTGTTCAAGAAGATATAGGAGCAGGATTAAGTCATTCAGCCCATTTAAGTCTACTCCGACATTCCATCATCACTGATTTATTATCCTTCTCAGTCTCCTTCTCCTGTTTTCTCCCTGTAATCTTCGATGCTCTGACTAATCAAGAACCTATCAACCTTTGCTTTTAAATATACCTAATGACTTAGCATCCACCATATGTGATAATAACAGATTCATCACTTTCTGGTTAAAGAAATTCCTCCTCATCTCTGCTCTAAATGGGCATTTCACTATTCTGAGGCTGTGCCCTCTTGTCCTAGACCCTTCCACTATAGGAAACATCCTCTCCACATCCACTGTATCTAAGCCTTTCAATATTTTATAGGGTCAAAGAGATTCTTCCCCCACCCCACCAATTCTTCTAAACTTCAATGAGCTCAGCAGATGCTCAGAACTGGCAAACTCTACTCAAATGTTAACCCTTTCATTTCCAGAGTTGCTCCCTGAGCCACCTCAGGACTCTTTACAATGCTAACACATCTTTTCTTTAATAAGGGGCCCAAAGAAAAAAAATGTTGAGTTTTCAGCTTAGAGACATAGAAAATCTACAGCACCTTACAGGCATTTGGGCTCAAGTTGTTGTGCCAACCATGTAAGCTACTCTAGAAGCTGCCTAGAATTTCCCCAACATATAGCCCTCTATTTTCCTATAGCTCCATGTACCTATCTAAGAATCTCTTAAAAGACCCTATTGTATCTTTTTAAGTACTGCAGGTACAAAAATTAAAAAAAACAAACATTTTGTAATGTACAAAGCAATTTCTTATCATGCAAAATTAATAGTCATGGATTTCAATGTAATTTAGTAACATGGATTGCAAAATACTAATTGACTCATGGAAGGAGGACTTGAACAATATCTATTTGGTAAAATAAATTGGTAAATTGGCTTACTATTTTCACATGTATTTCAATTAAAACTTTGTTGTGTACGGCATTCATACAAATTATTTCATCACATCAGTCCATCAGAACGGTACAAGGAAAACACAATAACAGAATGCAGAATGCAGTGCTCTAGTTAGTGAAAGTGCAGTGCAGGTAGATGATACGGTGTGTGAGGTCATAACGAGGTAGATGTGAGGACAAGAGTTCATCTTATTGTACAAGACATCTATTCAAGAGTCTGATAACAGTGGGATAGAAGATGCCCTTAAGTCTTGTAGACATATTCAGGCTTTTGCATTTTCTACTAAAGCCTGGAAGGTGGTGGTGGAGTGGGGGGGGTGAAGAGACAAAATCTGCAGTTATTGGCTTAGGTGAGGGAAGGCAAATTTTACATTCTATTAATTTTCTGTTGGTATAAAGCTAGTTTGTAAACAGTGAAGAAGATATCTAAAGGGGGATGATCAGTTTGGTACAGAATGTGAAGCAACATGGTGATCCAGAATGAAATAAAAAGATCCCTATCTTAGCAGGATAAAGGAAAAAGCAAAATACTGTTTCATTGGTAAGTGTTTGGTAAATATGGGCTATTAGAAAGCACTGAGTATACACAGATCTTGGAACCAGAAAATGCACAATCCTAAGCTACTGTATCTATTTCATTGCATCTGTTGCAATTGCAATTAGGATTGGTTTATTATTGTCACATGTACCCGAATACAGTGAAAAACTTGTCCTGCATACTGTTCATACAGTTCAAATCATTGATGAAACAAGGTACAATAATAACAATGCAGAATAAAGTGAAACAGTTGCAGAGAAAGTGCAGAGCAGGTAAACAATAAGATTCAGGATTATTATGAAGTAGGTTGTGAGATGAGATCGGGAGTCCACTTTATCATACTAAGGAACTGTTTAATAACCTTATAACAGTGGCATGGAAGCTGTCCTTCAGCCTAGTGGCTTGTGCTTTCAGGCTGTTATATCCTCTGCCTGATGGCAAAAGAGAGCGTGTAGGCATGGGAATCCTGTTGATGAGGGTATCAATGATCTACAAACGTAGTTACAGAGGGAAAAATAACCCCTCCTCCCCCAGTGTCTGGAGTTTGCTTGGAATATTTGCTTTGGAGGTAGAACTGTGGTCAATAAACAATAGTCTGACATAGGTGCCTTTACTGTTCAGATGCTACAGCAATGTGTATCCATGGTAGACCTGTTTCAGAGACAGGCAAATTGCAGCGGCTCGTAGTTGTTTGGAAAGCTTGAGTGGACACGTGCAATGACCAGCCTCTCAACGCATTTCATGACGGTAGCTGTTACAGCCACTGGGCTTTGGTCATGAAGGCATGCTTTTTTGATTACCGGGCTTCTTAAAGCAGGAGAGAACCCCCAGCCTGAAGCAGAGAGAGGTTGAAAATGTCTGCAAATACCCTTGCCTGCTGATGTAACTTCTGCACAAAGCTGTCAAGATGCTCAGCATTGTTCTATTTCCCAGGGAATGTTGAGTTGAAGAGCTCTTAATGGCATTAGTAGAATGTATCTCTGCATGAAGAGGCAGAGGGGGATTTGGCTCATGAACTCTTGAATGACAGAATTAGAGCAATGTGTGGGATCACTGTCACCTTTTAACAAGAGGACATCTTGGATGTGTATCATACTGATTTATTATGACAGCACTCCACTTTTCCAATTGTTTGAGGAACTAAGTGGGTTATTGGTTTCAATTCATTACACCAGAGGGGGGTAGGACTGCTGCAAGGAGAAACCACACTTTCCTGCTGTCAGTAAAATTAGTACAAACTTATTTTTCACTCCACACCCTGACAGCATAGTCTAGAGAACAATAAATTAAAAATTTCTAAAGTTCAAGGGGATAACTGAAGGAGTTCAAAATAAGCTTTTAACATTCCATCAATCACATCAGCAGAGCAAATCATTTACAGTACTTAAATGTGAAACTTTTCCAATTCCAAGAAACATCCCTCACGGGTGAACATGTCACAGGCAGAAAGAGTCGAAGATCTGCCATGATGCTGGTTCAGACTTCCTACTTGAAGCTGCAGTACCTATATTTAAAGGGCCAACACCTTCTAAACCTTTTCTACAATGCAAAGGAAATTAATTCACACTCCGTCACCAGTCCTATGCTTTGAATTGAAGCTTTAAACTTAATTTTTAAAGCAGAATACCAGACCTAGGCACCACATTAATGTACACTCAGCATGAGTAAATTTCTCCCATTATTCATTTCTATTACCGGCTGGTGGCGTAGTGGCATCAACGCTGGATTTCAGAGCGAAGGCTCCCGAGTTTGAATCCAGCTGGCCCCCTTGCACGCTTTCCATCCGTGCTGGGTTGAGCGTCGAGCTAACACCCTGACCTTGTAAAAACAAGAAAGCCTGCTAAAATAACGCCATCACGATGGCATCCCGATGACTCCACTCAGAGTTAAGGGCTTTCTTCTTCTATTTATTTCTATGGTACAAGCACACACCAGAATGTTTGACAAGTTATGTGTCCTGTGCTCCTCATTGTGTGTGTAGACTCAAAATTAGTCCTAAAAGGAATTTTTTTATTGATAAAACACATGAGAATCTGGGTGTGCAGCTCATGATCCACTGTCCTCTCCATTTAGATTCCTTCTCCTTCAGCCCTTAACCTCTATCACCTCTCCCCTCCCGGTTTGTTACTTTATCAACCCCTCCCACCCACCTACCTTCCTCCTCACTGATGACTTGCCAGCTTGTACTGCTCCCCTCACACCACCTTCTTATCCTGGCATGGGCCCCCTTCCTTTCCAGTCATAATGGAAGGTCAGAGCACAAAATTTTAATTGTTGATTCTTCTCAGCAGATGCTGTTTGAGTTCCTCCAGCATTTTGTGTGTGTTGCTCTTCATTTTATAGATAGGAGGTCAATAAAATTCATTTTCATCTTCAGTGAACAACACGTCATCTCTTGTTGGCCAGCAGACAGGGAAGTGAAAAGTAGGTTGTGTTGGAAAGCAGAACATGAAACTGGCATAGTTCTGAGATAGGACATGGGCCCAGAATCTTTTCTTAATCACACAACACTACTGATGGGATTTTCTATTGGGCTTTGTGTTGCTTTAATTGTGTTCTTTCTCATATAATTTTATATAATTTGAGCCTAATTTATACTTTGTTTGCAAACATTGTGCTACTACAGAAGGTACAGGAGCCTCAAGACTCACATCACCAGGGTCATGAATAGTTATTAACCTCCAACTGTCAGGCTCTTGTACCAAAGGGAATGATTTCAATTTCACTTGGCCACAACCATAGACTCACCTTCAAGGACTCTTCTCATGTTCTTGAAATTTATTGTTTATTTATTTACTGTATTTTCAGTTTGTTATGTTTTGCACAAAGTTTGAATGCCCAAGATGGTGCAGTCTTCCATTTATTCAGTTATGGTTATTATTCAATCATAGATTTATTGACTATGCCCGCATGAAAATGAATCTCGATGTTGGATATAGTGACATACTTTAAAGTGTACTTTAATAAGAAAATTACTTTGAACTTTGAAGAATAGAAGCAGCACTCTGTAGATAAAAGTTTCTGCTGGATGAGACCAATATTGCCTGTGTCCAGCTTCTGTGGGTCTGGTGGGAAATTCATCCACCTAGCTTCTGATCAGATTTCTAATGGATTTTGTTATGCTTTAGTTATGTTCTTTCTTGTATAACATTGCACTTTTTCTGCATACTTTATGCCTTTCAGGTGAATGTTGTCTCTAACGTTCTGTACCTTTGATGCTGCTGCAAATAAGTTGATCATTACACCTATGCATACATGCATTTCTGCACATGACAATAAATTCAACTTTGAATCCAACTAACATTGATGTTTTTTGTTCCCTGGTGTGTAACACTCCCATGCCCATACCCACCATGACATTAACAGCAGCAGTGCAACCCAAAATTCTTCCCCAGTATTATTTTCAGTCTTACTGGTCTCAGAAATAACAGAAAAACCACTAACACCATTCCTGCCAAAATGTGTTACATAAAGGCTGACATTTCATTGACAATCCTGGCCTCAATGAGACCCAAAGCCCCCTGTGACCACAAATATATGCTCGCGCAAATGCCTGACTGCTTTTCCCAATGTGGTGATACTAGGTCGCCTACCCTCAGGATCATTTTGGCTGTCCCGGGCTGATCTTTGCCCCATTTCATGGGGTACTGCTTGCCATTCAATTAGGGAGGCTCCACAAATCTGCAGTCAAGGAGAATGGTCTTCAATTTATTAACCTATAACATAATTACCTACGTTAAGCAAATACTGCACAAATCTTAATTCATTCAAATATCAACATAAAATATGTTTACTCCAGGCTAACAGTTTAAGACCAGAATGCTATCATCCCCTTTGTATCAACACTCACTCAGGCCGCCCCTCCAATTTATAACACTGAACTAAGTGATCAGCCATTGGCCAAAAGAATGATTCGTCTTCTCCCTGCCACTATGATGGAGCTCTTCATTGCGAAAGTTCATCTCTGGAGTTTTTGCTGCTTTATATCCAAAGCTGTTCATTCTTATTCTCTGTTTATCAAATTTAGCTGTTGTGTTCCAATTTTGTTAGCTTTGGCCTATCTGGCTAACGTCGATCTGCTTACATCGCTTCTGGTCTAAGGCTGTCACTTTACTGCTCTTCTCCGAAGTAAGGATTTGTACCTCATGTCTCTTTCTTCATGCTGCCTGAATCAGACCAGTTTAAAGCAATTTAGCCAAATTACTGCAGGTCATAAACATGGACTGCCTCATTCATTAATCTGTCCAACCAGAAGCAGACTCAATTTATTATCAGAGCAACCATATATCATGAAATTTGTTGTTTTGCGGCAGCAGTGCATAAAAGACATAAAAATTACTGCAAGTTACAAAAATAAATAAATACTGAAACCTAAGGAATATCAAAAATTGTCTTCTTGTCCTGAAATCTGATGATGAAGGGCGAAGAAGCTAACCCTAAATCATTGGTACGAGTATTCAAACGGTTGGCCAGAAAGAACTGCAGTCTGCAAATCAGTGAATTTGAATGAATCAAGGACAGTGGAAGCAGACAGACCAATTGCCTCTGTTTCATGCCATAAGGTAGGAGATGGAGGCTGCCATTTTATGAAGACATTCTATTCTCCATTTTGTGAGATTAAGTTGCTTGGTTTTCTGTGTTTTAAAGTCGACAGAAATATGCCTCAGAAAGTCTGCTGAAGTAGGGATCATTTCCAAATAAGTTATTTGTAAGGCGTTCTATGGTTGGATATAACATGCAGGCATGTGAATGTTGGTCTGTGTGAATCAAGCTTGTTGCTGATTGAGAACAAAGTGCAATAAATTACCGATTGTCTCTTGCTGAGAAAGGGGCAGTAAATGGATGCTGACCTGAAGCAGAGCCAATAAAATGATGTTAAAGATCAGACACATGACCTACAACCAATAACACTGGAATGCAATATTTGAATTGATAAGAAATGAATATAAAAGCAGGCACTTCAAGTGTGCTGGCAGCAGAAACTCCTTTTCAATTGGTAATATCTTTTCTGTTTTTTGACCGGTCAGGAAAACTTGGTGCGCACACAGGTATCAATTGTGTAAGTTAACGTGTTCTTCCATTGACACAATAAGGGTACTTGTCAGTAAATGCAGATTCTCTCTGTGTGTCTGTCTGATCATTACTACAGGGGGTGATCAATGTAACAAAACCTTTGTACTGTACCTTCTCCCAGTAACACAAAGAGGGTATGTTCTGGATGGCTCCTGCAGATATCACTCTTCCTTGGATGATCTAAGTCATTCTGACCATGCAGGATCACCTTTCATCTCTCCCTTCACCCACCACTCCAACATCCAGTCTTTAAGCACAAAGACTCTTGGGCAGCTGAGAACATAGAATCATTGAATCACATGATACATCCTCAGGTCCAGTGCATCTATGCCATCCAATACCTATGCTAATCACGTTTGCTCATATTTGTCCCATATTCTTCGAAACCTTTCCTATCTATCCAAGTGTCTTTGCAATGTCATTATTATACCAGCCTCTACCACCTCATCTGATAGCTCACTCCCTTAATGCACCAACCTCCATCAAGTCTATTTCCCCATCTCTTCCCTCTCATGTTAAAATCTTTCTGCTAATGTTGTTGTGTACCCTTTTAAGAAAAATCTGTCCAGTTCATGATTGATTATCCTTTCAATGATTATCTTGAATACTGCTGACTCTCTTTTATCTATGGGTACCCGTTTCAGAATGACACTCAAAAGTTAAAATCTTCTCTACTCCAACACTGCCAGGTTCCTTAATCATTTAAAAACACAATCTTGGTCTCACTCCATCTCTTAATTAAAACTAATCTCAAGTCTGTTCAAACAAAAATGAACTACTGGAAGAACTCAGTGTGCCAAGCAGCAACTTTTGCGAAGGGACTGTCGACACAGAGACATCAACCATCCCTTTACTTCCATTGATGCTGCCTGACCCACTGTGTTCCTTCAGTTTGTGTGATGTTGCAGATTTGATCACATGCAGTGTCTTGTGTCCTCAGTCTGTTCAATCTGTCATAGGCTTCCTGAGGACCCCAAGGAAGACAGGGGTCCCTGGCTGAGGACTGCTCAAGGCGTTCATACATCTGTGTCATACCTAGAATTATAGTGTCATACATCATAGAAACAGACCAGTGTTATGAATGTACCACAGCTCTGAGGGGCCGAAGGGGCGGGAGCAGCCCCCTCCTTCCGGAGAATCGCAAGAGCACTATTAATTCGGGTCTCGGACCCAGGCAAATGAGAGACAATGTAACAGTTTTGGCCATGGCTCTTAGAGACACCTGTGCTGAGGGCATGACCCTGCTACGTGACAGCTACCACGGATATGGACACCCTCGGGCAACGTGGGGGTGGGGATTGCATCACCCTACTTTGATGGACATCTACAAGTCTGCAAGTCAAGATAAATGGGGACTGCAGAAGGCGGTACCCCAGAGAGACGCACCAGAGGGACTCGATCGCTCAACGCTCCCGTGATAGCTGGAAGCCAGTCAAAAGCCACGTGCGCTCCGTAACTTCTCTGCCTGGGGAGCGGGTGGCTGATAATACCGAGAAGGACTTCGAACTAATAACAGGGAAACAACGCTCCCCTGATTCAACGGAGTTGCTTCGTCAAAGACCCGGGCAAGTTTTGTTGTTTCTCCTCACTCTCTCTGAAACACGTGAAACCCAGCGATTCCCCAAGAGACTGAAGGCTGCAGACTTCTGAGTGACTTTTATATTCCCAACGGACAATATATTATCCCCTAGACAACAGTCGAGATTATTTCTTAATGATGATTATTGCTATACCCGCGCTTTAGATTGAGTTTTGCCGATGTACATGTTCTGAGTGTATGTTTTAACCTTAATTTTGTGCCCCCTTTATGAATAAAACATTTGAAAATAGTGCCATCAGACTCCAACGGACCTCTCTATCTTTGCTGGTGAGTTATCCAGTTACGGGATACGTAACACCAGCCTGTCCCACCAACCATCAACCACGCTGTTACACTAATGCCATTTGATTTTCCGCATATTCTCATCAATTCTCTCCAGATTCTACCAATCACCCACATATTCAGAGCAATTTACAGATCCCATGAGGACATCTTTGGAAACTGGAATACCCAGTGGAAATGCACATGAGAGCATGCAAACTCCACTCAGAGAGAATCCGAGGTCAGGATTGATCCTGTGTCACTTGTGCTGTGAGGCAGCAGCTGCACCATCTATGTGACTGCACTACCTCTAATGGAAGTAATATCTAAAGACAGGTTTTAGTTATTGATGTCGTGGATGTGCCAGTGGACATAGTGCCCTGGTTCTCAAGGCTACAGAACAAGTGAAATTAAAGTGGTGAACTTCTTCGCCACCCTTCCGTATTGCAGCGGTTTTACATAAATTTCCGAAGGGGAGTGCCTCATTTGGTTGAGCACTCCCTCAGTGCTAGAGTACAGGTCTCAACCTCACACTTGCTGCAGGATTCCCTGAGATGAAACTTGAAGTTGCTCCAAGGCAAACTGGTCCCCAGTAATCCCTAACTATCATCATCATCATCATCACGCTGGTACATAATCTCATCCATGTTTAAAGAAAGTCTTCATCGACGCATATCTTTGTCAAGGCTGTTTTTTTCACTGATGATTATTTAGAAACATAGAAAACCTACAGCAAACTAAAGGCACTTTGGCCCACAATGCTGCGCCGAACATGTACTTACTTTAGAAATTACCTAGGGTTACCCGTAACCCCCTATTTTTCTAAGCTCCATGTACCTATTCAGAAGTCTCTTAAAAGACCCTATCATATCCACCTCCACCACCGTTGCCGGCAGCCCATTCCACGCACTCACCACTGTCTGCGTAAAAAAACTTACCCCTGACATCTCCTCTGTACCTACTTATAAGTACTTTAAAACTGTGCCCTCTCGAGTTAGCCATTTCAGCCAGGGGAAAGAGCCTCTGACTATCCACACAATCAATGCCTCTCATCATCTTATATACCTCTTATCAAGTCACCCCTCACCCTCTGCACTCCAAGGAGAAAAGGCTATTCTCATAAGGCATGCTCCCCAATCCAGGCAACATCCTTGTAAATTTCCTTTACACCCTTTCTATAATTTCTACATCCTTCCTGTAGTGAGGTGACCAGAACTGAGCACAGTACTCCAAGTGAGGTCTGACCAGGGTCCTATATAGCTGTAACATTACCCCTTGGCTCTTAAACTTAATCCCATTGCTGATGAAGGCCAATGCACCGTATGCCTTCTTAACTACAGAGTTAACCTGTGCAGCAACTTTCAGTGTCCTTTGGACTTGGACTCCAGGATCCTTCTGATCTTCCACACTGCCAAGAGTCTTACAATTAATACTATATTCTGCAATCATATTTGACCTACCAAAATGAACTACCTCACACTTATCTGGGTTGAACTCCATCTGCCACTTCTCAGACCAGTTTTGCATCCTATCAATGTCCTGCTGTAACCTCTGACAGCCCTCCACACTATCCACTAAACCTTCAATCTTTGTGTCATCAGCAAATTTACTAAGCCATCCCACCACTTCCTCATCCAGGTCATTTATAAAAATCACGAAGAGTAAGGATCCCAGAACAGATCCCTGAGGCACCCCACTGGTGACCGACCTCCATGCAGAATATGGCCCGTCTACAACCATGCTTTGCCTTCTGTGTGCAAGCCATTTCTAGATCCACAAAGCAAGGTCTCCTTGGATCCCATGCCTCCTTACTTTTTCAATAAACTTTGCATGGGGTACCTTATCAAATGCCTTGCTGAAATCCATATATGTTGCATCTACTCCTCTACCTTCATCAATGTGTTAAGTCACATCCTCAAAAAATTCAACCAGGCTTGTAAAACACAACCTGCCTTTGACAAAGCCATGCTGACTATTCCTAATTATATTATGCCTATCTAGATCAGGATGTTTCTTCTCTGTTGGTATATTCAAAGCTGACTAGTTTTATTGTTGCTGTTCTGCACTTCAGCAGACAGCAAATGTAGATATCCTGCTTGGTTTGTCTATGTCTTCAGTGCTCTGAGGAGCTTAAGTATAATAGCCAATTACACACCATCACAAGATATGAGATTACTTTGCCTGAGAACTTCAATCTCCTTCACTCAATGTGACAGCAATGAATTCATAACTTTTACCCAGATAGGAATACATTACTTGCTTCTGAATTAATTTAATGTGTTTATTTTTCTTCCTCCTGGTATCTATAACTTGGTGAAGTAATGAATTGAAGTAAATTACAGGAGACTCATTTTAGGATAAATTTAGATGGTGGAGCATTTGTATGAAGTGTCTGGAGCAGCCTATCTCCTGCATGGTGTAGGGTTACATGTACAATAAAATGCATTCAAAATTTAATAGCAGAATAAAATCATGAAGTGTTTACCATACTAAAGGAAGGCTTGTTTTTCTGTAGTGTCCTTCACTTTCAGAATATTTTTGCACTGACTGCAACACTGCTGAAATGTAGTCAGTGCTTTAGAAGGAAGCTCAGCAGTGAATGGGTGAACAGCAGATCTTGCATACATCTCTGTTAATGACTAGATACACTGTGGCTTATTCTGACTGAGGGAAGCAGAGATGAACTCACCTGCTTCTCCTCAAATTGGTGCAATGATTTCTTCTCTCCACTCTAGAAAAGGCTGTCCCATCCTATTCTATCTCTAGAATCCACTCCAGTAGATTCCCTACTATTGACATGAGACTCATTGGTCTTTCATTACCAGAATTTCCCTTCTTAAAGGACAGAATACTCCTCTGAAAAAAATATTTGTACAAGATGTTGGTGAGGCCACACTTAACAGTTCAACGTATATTTTATTATCAAAGTATGCATACTTTAGGCCACCTTGAGATTCATCGCCTTACAGCCAGCCATGAAATGGAGAACCCTAATGGAACCCATTGAAAGCAGAAGACCTTCCTAACAGCCAGTGTGCAGAGAGAGAGAGAGAAATAAAACAAATCACACAAACAATAAAAGTAAGCAAACAGCAACATAATGGAAGTTTACAAAGCCAGGCGTCACTACTGCCAATCCAGAAGATGACTAGTTGCAAGCCAGGGGCTCAGTCAAGCACAGGGAAGAGCAACCCCCGTGAAACAGTGAGCTGAATTGACTCGTCTCTTGCCTCCGACTCCAACACCGCAACCTGGTGCCTAAATTCCCCAAACTTCGGATTATTCCTTGCCCTTGGGCTTGGGCTCTGTTGCCTTGATACGGCCAGTACCCGACCTTTCTAATACTGCTCAGCTCTTAAATCAATCAAACCTCAGATAGTTCCTCATCTCAGCTGCACCGCATCAAATTACTCAATCTTTCCAATCTGACTTGGCTCTTAAATTGATCAAACCTTGGACACAGTTTCTCCGCTTGGCTCCACCACATTGAATTGCTTCCAAGTCTTCTCCAGCAACTGCAGTCCAGATATGCTGCAACCATCCTGCCCCTGCGAGACTCCAGTCATACCACAAAAATGCCAGATTGAATTGACTTCATTACTTACATCCTTCAAATACATGAGTAGTAAAAATCTTTACATTACCTCTCCTATCAAATGTGCAAAGTAGTTTATAATAAATAGTATGTACAACAGGATAGTCAATATAACATAGAAATGAAGTAGCGTCAGCATGAATTAATCAGTCTGATGGCCTGGTGGACGAGGCTGTCCCGGAGCCTGTTGGTCCTGGTTTTTATGATGCAGTACCATATCCTAGATGGAAATGGTTGAGATGACTTGGGTCTCCAATGATCCTTTGTACCCATTTTGCACATCTTTCTGTGTAAATGTCCTGAATAGCGGGTAGCTCACACCTACAGTTGCGCTGGGCTGTCAGCACCACTCTCTGCAGTGTCCTGTGATTAAGGAATATACAGTTCCCATACCAGGCAGTGATGCAGCCAGTCAGGATGCTCTCAATCGTGCCCCTAAAGAATGTTCTTAGAATATGGGGGCGCCATACCAAACTTCTTCAACTGTCTGAAGTGAAAGAGGCACTGCTGTGCCTTTTTCACCACACAGCCAGTAGGTAAAGACCATGTGAGATCCTCGGAGATGTTTATGCCAAGAAACTTAAAACTGTTCACCCTTTCAACCCCAGATCTATTGATGTCTATTGTGGTTATTGTATCAGCAAGGGAGATGAGGCTGAGTACAGGGTTACGGTGGGCAGCTTTGTCACATGGTGCAAGCAGAATCATCTGCAGCTTAATGTGAAAAAGTCTAAGGAGCTGGTGGTGGACCTGAGGAGGGCTAAGGCACCGGTGACCCCTGTTTCCATCCAAGGTAAAGGATTACAGATACCTGGGGATACGAACTGACAATAAACTGGTCTGGTCAAAGAACACTGAGGCTGTCTACAAGAAGGGTCAGAGGCGTCTCTACTTCCTGAGGAGACTGAGGTCCTTTAACGTCTGCCAGACGATACTGAGGATGCTCTATGAGTCTGTGGTGGCCAGTGCTATCATGTTTGCTATTGTGTGCTCGGGCAGCAGGCTGAGGGTAGCAGACACCAACAGAATCAACAAACTCATTCGTAAGGCCAGGGGTGACATTGTGGGGGTGGAACTGGACTCTCTGCCGGTGGTATCTGAAAAGAGGATGCTGTCCAAGTTGCATGCCATCTTGGACAACATCTCCCATCCACTCCATAATGTACTGGTTAGGCACAGGGGTACATTCAGCCAGAGACTCATTCCACCGAGATGCAACACTGAGCATCATAGGAAGTCATTCCTGCCTGTGGCCATCAAACTTTACAACTCCTCCCTCAGAGTGTCAGACACCCTGAGCCAATAGGCTGGACCTGGACTTATTTCCATTTGGCATAATTTACTTATTATTATTTAATTATTTATGGTTTTATATTGCTATATTTCTACACTATTCTTGATTGGTGCGACTGTAATGAAACCCAATTTCGCTTGGGATCAATAAAGCATATCTGTCTGTCTGTCTGTTAGCCTGTCTCCATTCCTCCCATAGTCCACAACCAGCTCCATTGTTTTTGAGACATTGAGGGAGAGGTTGTTTTCTTGACGCCACTGTGTCAGGGTGATGACTTCCTCCCTGTAGGCTGCCTCGTTATTATTTGAGATTAGGCCGATCAGTGTAGCATCATCGGCAAATTTAATGAGCAGATTGGAGCTGTGGGTGGTGACACAGTTATGGGTGTACACAGGATAAAGGAGGGGGCTTAGCACACAGCCCTGAGGGGCACTTGTGTTGAGGGTCAGAGGTTATGGAGCCCTCTCTTATCACCTGCCGGTCCCCTGACAGGCGATTCCACTCAAATACGACAGTGAAGCCAGAGGCCACTCTTTGTAGCAATCTTTTACCAGAAAAATTGTGAATAACAAAATATCTGGTTGCTTTCTTTGTTTCATTGAACAGCAGCAAGCTGTTGCTTAAACCAGTTAGAAAGTGCCATCTTAAGTCACGTAGAGCATTGTGTACAGCTTCAGTTCCCCTGTAATTGGAAAGATATCATTAAGTATGAATAAGGGAGGTGCAGGAGCACCTACAGGACTGCTTTGAGTTGGTGGACTGGACTGTATTCAAGGATTCATCTTCGAGTCTGAAGGAGTACACCACAGTTGACACTGACTTCATTAAAACCTGTGTGCATGAGTGTGTGCCTAGAATAACTTACTGTACACATCAAAATCAAAAGCTGTGGATGAACCAGGAGGTTCGTAGTCTGCTGAGGGCTAGATCAGTGGCATTTTTCTGGTGACCCAGGTCTGTACAAGAAAACAGGATATGACTTGCGGAGGGCTATTTCAAGAGCTAAGAAACAATTCCAAAGGATGTTGGAGGTGACATCGGATGTAGGCAGGACTTGCAGGCCGTTTCTTCCTAGAAAGCAAAATCCAACACCATGAATGCTTCACTGCCAGATGAGCTCAATGTCTTTTATTCTTTCTGAAAGGGAGAATAAAGCCACAGCTGCGAAGATCCCTGCAACACCCAATGATCCTGTGATCACTGTCTAGGAGGCCAATGTCAGGCTGTCTTTCAGGAGCATCAACCCTCTCGTGGCAGCAGGCCTTGATGGAGGACCTGGTAGGGCTCTGAAAACTTGTGCCAACCAACTGGCAGCGGTATTCAAAACCATTTTCAATCTCTCATTGCTACAGTTAGAAGTTCCCATCTGCTTCAAAAGGGCAACAATTACACCAGTGCCCAAGAAGAGTAGTATGAGCTGTCTTAACAATTACTGTCAGTAGCACTCAAATCTACAGTGATGAAATATTTTGAGAGGTTGGTCATGGCTGGAATCAACTCCTGTTCAGCAAAGACCTGGACCCACTGCACTTTGCCTGTTGCCACAATAGGTCTACAGCAGATGCGATCTCAATTGCTCTCCACACATACTTGGGTCAGCTGGACAATCCAAATAGCAAAATCAGGATGCTGTTCATTGACTGTAGCTCAGAACTTAACACCATCTTTCCTACAGTCCTGATTGAAAAGCTACAGAAGTTGAGCCTCTGAACCTCCCTCTAAAACTGGATTCTTGACTTCCTGACTGGAAGATCACAACCTGTGGGGATGGGTAGTAACTTCTCCACCTCACTGACGATCAACACTGGCACACCTGGGGGGACGTCACGTGATGACGTAGGGTCGAGATGTTGGGAACCCAGCTCCCTCGTAAAAAGTAATGAAATAAGGTTTAAATGAAGAAGAGTTAACAAATATCTATTAGAAACTATTTATAAGTAAGTCAGGATTATCTTTTGATATGGCTCCTAAACTGAAACAGAAGAAAGCTACAACTTCAAAGACTGCGCAAATCGGCAGGGAAAAGGCCTAACCGTATCGGCGAAGCCTCGGACTCAAGTTGGATCTCCTCCCGGTGAAGTGCATGGCACTACTGATGATGCGGGACCAGAAGTTGCAGCAATGTCGGCGGTCTCTAAGAAGAAACGGCAAGAACAACGCATGTGCGGAAGTACGCATGAACAGATATTAACAAAACTACAAATCTCAACTACGGCTGGAAGTGAAATTGGAAGTGGATCGGAAGTAAAAACAGACTCTTTGGGAGATTCAGAGGAAGAAGAAGAGGAAAAGAAGGAAGAGACTAAAGGAGACATAAAAGATATCCTGATATATATGATGAATGAATTAAAAGCTATAAGAACAGATATGATGAATGAATTTAAAGCTGTAAGAACAGATATAAGAAGGATACAGAATACATTTGATAATGTGGTGGAAAAACAAAAGAAGATGGATAATAAAGTTAAAGAGATGGAAGTAAAAGTGGATGAAAACACTGAAAGAATAGATAAGATAGAAGTGAATAACCTTGCCTGGACAACAGAAACAAAATGGATGTTGGAAAAAATGGATGCGCTTGAGAATTCTAGTAGACAGAATAATATTAAAATTGTTGGTCTTATGGAAGGTACAGAGGGAGAAAATCCAATAAAATTCTTTCAAGAATGGATTCCGAAGATATTGGAAATGAAAGAAGGAAGTCAAGTAATTGAAATTGAAAGAGCCCACAGTCAACAAGATCAAAATCCAAGATCAATTTTGATAAAATGCTTAAGATACCAAGATAAAGAAATGATCTTGAAGGCAGCTACTCAAGGTGCTAAAAAGAGAAATCGGCCATTGATAATAGAAGGAAGAAGAGTTTTTTTTTTACTCAGACATAAGTTACAATCTTCTGAAGAGGCGGAAGGAATTTAATCCAGTGAAAAAATCTTTATGGGAAAAGGGCTATAAATTTTTATTGAAAATTGATAATTTTCCTGGATAATGGAGAAAGAAGTTTCTTCGTTGACTACGGGAAAGTGGAGGAATTTGTACAAGAATTACCTGATGTCCATGAAGAGGAGTAAAGAATTATAGAAATGAAATGGACTAATGATGAAGACTGAAACAAGATTGGACTTGATGGACATTTATAAGGGAAAAAATAGTCGAGGTGTATTAATTGGGAGTAGAGACATTAATTATTTGTCTTTTTTTTTCTTTTTTCTTCACTAATATACTTTATTTTTTTTTGCAGGGGAGCTGGGGGAGCTCCTGATCGATGGCTGCGAGTTTCACGTGTACAATCATGGCGATTGCCATGACCCGTAAAATGGGGGGGGGGGGTAATGTTGTGTTCTTTTTATTCACAACATTAGTGGGGGGGGTATTTTGTTTTTTTTTCTTATATATTAGTTATCTTTCTTCTATTTTTCTTCTTTTTTGCCTGGATGGTTGGGGAGAGACTCATAGCAACATGAAGAACTTTAAAGAGCTCCCAAGGTACTATGAATTATTAATTTACTTAATTTATTAAGTTTTAATGTTAATGGAATTAATGGACCTGTGAAAAGAAAAAGAGTTTTAACATATATTAAGAAAATGAAAGGATAGATTAAATTCGAATACGTCTGACCAATGTTTTCGATGTAATCAAGAAATTGGTACTTTTTTACATTCTACTTGGTCTTGTTTTAAAATTCAACCATTTTGGATAAATTTAAGACTGTTATTGGAACAAACTACTGGAGTACAACTTCCACATAGTCCACTATTATTTTTATTAGGAGATATCGAAGGGACTTATATTTAACTATGGATTGTTGGAATAATGAAATACATAGTTGTATTCCACTTGAAAAAATTATGTATAATCTAAGAAATGAATATGATATATTTTGAAAATTTGGTTTCCATACTTACAAAAAATAGGATTAAATACATAGGTCCTTTGAAGATAAAATTATAGTAATTGAGGAAAGTAAAAATAAATATCAACATTATTTTGAACTCCATGGAGCATGTGGGGATCCTCCGATATCCAGGCAATTTTTCTCTTCTTTTCTTTTTTTTCTCTTTAGATAAGGGTTAAGGGGAGGGGGGAGGGTTAATATTATTTTTCTTTTTTTATTAGCACATTTATTCTTTGTAATTTCTAAAATTTAATAAATAAATAATATTTAAAAGAAACACTGGCACACCTCAGGGATGTGTGCTTAGCCCACTGCTCTACTTGATCTATACCCATGACTACAGATGGCTCCAATTCCACCTGTAAATTTGCTGATGATAAAATTATCGTAGGCAGAATTGCAGGTGGTGACAAGAAGGCATACAGGAGCAAGATAGAACAGCTAGTTGAATGGTTTCACAGCAACAACTTCACACCCAGTGTCAGTAATATGAAATAGTTGTTTGAGGTCTCAATTTCCCTCAAGCCCACCCATTCATTCGTATCAATCAGGTCAGCACACAGAAACGAAAGATCTCAAAAATTCTTCTCACCACTTCCTCTCTGTTACCTAGATCTGCTGTATATACTTGTTGTACCCCCTGTAGTGATAAAAACTTAACTATCTGAAGTGATCCTAGTCAGCATGTACTGAGAGAGATTCTTCACACAACTTAAGAGTCTCGACAGGGTGGATGTTTCCCTAGGCTAGGGGATCTGAAGGAGGGGGAGGCTGGCCATTCAGGACTAAAATGAAGATAAATTTCTTCACCCAGAAGCTGCTGAACCTTTTGAATCCCCTGCCCAAGAGATCAGTGGAGGCTTAGTTGCTGAGTGCATTTAAGACAAAATTTGATATATTTTCAGATATTATGGCAAGTGAGGCATATGAGGTTCAAGTAGGGAAGTGATTGTGAGGTCAGAGGTCAGAGGTCAGTCATGATCTTATTGAATGGTGAAATGGGTGCCAAATTGCCTATTGCAAATTCAGTTTTTAAATATTTCCTTTTTGTATCCTTCTATCAGTCTCTCCTAAAAATTCAGTATTTATCCAAACAAATAAATAAATGAAACAGTGACTACTATATTAACAAAGCAAAAAATCCAAAAAAATTTTTATCAAGCTACCAAAACAAATCATACTCAGCATTGGCCAAGGAGATAGGTTTTAGGGACACCTTAGAAAGAGAAGAGAAGTTGCAGAAATATTTTCAGAGGGAATTTCAGAAAAGTATAATGTCCTGGAAGCTCAAGATATGGTCACCAATTAAATCCAGATAGATACAATGTTCAGAATTTGATGAATGTAGATGTTATAGAGTTAAACTGACATACAGAATGGAAACAGACCCTTAGCCCACAGAGTCTGTGCTAACATATCCAAGGCTACATGTGGTATTGGAGGGAAATGAAAGTAGGGAGAGGGGGTGCCATGACTCTGTTGGTAAAAGTCAGTCGAAAGATATGACAGGATTGGAAGATGTTGAATCTTTGTGGGTTGAGTTAAGGAATTGCAAGGGTAGAAGGACCCTGATGGCAGGCATATACAGGAGTCCCAACAGTAGCTGAGATGTGGATAACAGATCGCAACGGAAAATAGGAAAGGTGCGTTAAAAGGGCAACGTCATGATAGTCACATAATGCCCCTAAAAGCCATCTCATAGGCATTCTTGAAATTTCCCTTCCTGGAGTCCAGCACCAACCTGTTTTTCCCAATCTACCTGCATATTGAAGTCCCCCATGACTAATGTAACATTGCCCTTTTGGCATGCATTTTCTATCACCCATTGTTACTTGTAAACCACATTCTTACTACTGTATACAACTCCCATTAGGGTCTTTTAAGCCTTGTGGTTCCTTAGTTCTATCCACAATGATTCAACACCTTCAGATCCTATGTCTCCTCTTTCTAATGATTTGATTCTGTTTTTTACCAACAAAGCAACACCGCCCCCTTTGCCTTCATGCGTGTCATTTTGATACAAAGTATATCCTTGGCTATTAAGCTCCCAGCTTTAACATTCTTTTAGCCATGATTCAGTGATACCAAGAACATCATACATGCCAATCAGCAACTGTGCTACAAGTCCTTCTATATACAGCGCACCATCAAATATAACACCTTCTGTCCTGTATTCACCCTTTTTAATTTTGTGTGCCTTTTACATTGCAACTCATCCTGTTGACTGCAAATTTTGCCCTATCAATGGCATCTCCTTACTACACATTGCCTCTGTTTGTAAACCAGCTACTGTTGTAAACTCATCTTCAGCACTATCATTTGCCTTTCCTACAATACTTCTTGCATTGAACTATACACTGCTCAGGACGTTCATCGCACATGCTCAACCTTTTGATTCCTAACTTTGTCTGGGGTCTCACCAACATCGACCTCTTCACTAACTGTTCTGGCACTCTGGTTCCCATCCTCCTGCAAGTCAGGTTTAAGCCCCACCATGGAGCATTAACAAACCTGCTGCAAGGATATTATTCCCCCTCCACTTCAGGTGCAAACTGGTCCCACCTTCCCTTAGATGAAAGCCCAATGATCCAAAAATCTTATGCCCTCCCTCCTACATCAAGTCCTTAACCACGTATTGAACTGTATAATCGTTCTAGTTTTGACCTCACTCACACACGGCATGAGTGGCATTCCTGGAGGTCCTGCTCTTTAACTTAGCACCTAACTCCCTGTGGTGAACTAGACTATAGTCAAACCCCATCAATAGGTTCACACAGCTTGATGCGAACCCCCAGTATGCTTACGTGATCTTACCTGATGGGTGGGAGGACACGGTCTCCGTCCGCGACCTGGCGCCCGCAGGTGCAGCAGACCACTACCCTGAACACTCTCCGGTAACTATGAACCCTGCACCAGAGGTGACACCGTGCTCATCAGGACCTACACAGACTCATCACGACACTCATATACCGGGCGTTTCGTACGCATATATACCAGGCGCCTCGCACATGCGTGAGGCACCACTGGCGCCTAGTGGGCTGGAACCAGCACAACCTCCTTCTCCTGTGCAATCACCGCCTCTGCCGGCATCTGTGCAATCACAGCCGGTGCTACGTAGATCGCAACGACAGATTCGACCACCTGATAGACTTAACCTGTAAGAAACTTCCTCCCACAGACCCCTGTATAAAGGCGATCAAGGCCTGAACCCGACCTCTCAGTCTCCAGGATGTAGTATGGTGGTCACTCACTGCTTGTTCCTTCTTCCAGTCAATAATAGCCGATATCTCGCCTTACGTCTCAGAGTGTGTTATTGATGGTGCATCACTCCCTGAACTATCAGTGCAGAACTTTGTCATTCATCCTACCCAAGTCATTGGTACCTACATGGACCACAACTTCTGGATGTTCACCCTCCCACTTAAAAATGCTGAGGATTAAGTTTGAGATTAACCTGTTCCCTGGCACCCAGGAGGCACATACCATCTGGGAATCTCTTTTTCGCCCACAGAACCTCCTGTCCATTCCTCTAATTAATGAATACCCTATCACTACAGAGTGTCTCTTCTTAATCTTTCCCTTCCGAGTTGCAGAGCCAGACACTCCCTAACCCTTTCCCTTTCCTGTTACCCAGTCTCCTGTGTCCTGCACCTTGGATGTAACTACCTCTTTATATGTCCTATCTATCACCCCCTCAGCCAAATGATCCAGAGTTCATCTAGTTCATTATAGGTACAGAGGAAGTGTGGTGAAGGCAGCTTAGAATTTAGTATTGGAGGAGAGGTACGATTATACTAGAAGTCAGGAGTAGAAAGGTGGAGAGCAACTTGCAATGAGTTGCACGCTGCAGCAACATCTTCCATCCAATCTTGATTCTTGTAGCAAATTAAGCTATCAACCCACACAGTTTTGGAATGTGAGACAAAGTCAGAGCACCCACAAGTAACTCACATTCACAGCGTGAATTCCAATTAGATATTGCCAAACTTCAGAAGAGAATGTGAGTTGGTGGTGTAATGTGACCACGGTTTCGTTTACTGTGGGTGTCACTTTAAAATGCCTGGATGAGGCAGGACGATGACATCAGTATAACAAGCTGCAACAGACCGCTGGGTCTTTGGGAGAGAAGGAGAGAGAGAGAGAGAGAGTGGAAGTTTTGGACTGCAAGCGACTGGCAGGAGCTTGCTGCAACAGTGGGTAAAGTCTGATACTTTCCCACGCCCAAAGGACTGGGCTGATTAATGGCACTCAGTGCACATTGGATGTGTGACTGTCACTTTGTATGATCCTTACATGGATTTTGTTGGAGTATCCTGTGGCGACCACTTTTGTTAACCCTTACCTGGTTTCGGGTATGTTATGTTGTAACCACTTGTGCTCGGGTATGTTCCATGACTGTCACCTTGTGATGTTTCTACATGGATTTCAGAACAACTGGATGGATAAGATCTTCAGCAACTGTTACTTTGTTTTCCCAGCCTGGAACCTGTGGAATTCTTCATGATCACCTCCTCTCTATATTTTACCGTGGGTTTACCAGTCCCTCCCCTCACTCATTCCATGGATTACTGGACCTTTTTAGTTTGCCATCTTAAGACTTTTAGAACTGTTCCTGAGTTTGACAGTTTGGGAGGCACACCCACATAGCACTGTTAATTTCTGTTTATTTCATTTAATTTTCTATGTTTTTGAGTAGATACTAATAAATATAGTGGTTTTAATGTTAAAACCTGACTCATTTGTGATCTATTACTGCTGGTACGTAACAGTGGAACAGAGATGCATCAGCGCTGTTAGCTGTGCCAATGTGTCGATGAATTAAAAGGGTTGGGGTAAATTAGAAAGAGTGAAATTAGAGTAAATTAAGAACAGAATTCTGGAAATAGTTAGCAAGCAAGGCTGAAACTGAGATAAGAGAAACAGAGCTAATATTTCAGGTTATTTATCAGAACTATTCTGATGAACGGTTTTCAGCCTAAAATGTTAGGTTTGTTTTCTCTTCCTACTGATACGGTTGACCTGTTGAATACATCCGTCTTTGTTGTTCTTTTCTGGTTTTGTTTCAAACGAACAGCATATGCAATTTCTTTTTTCACAACCTAACTGAGGCGAGCCAATGGAGAGGTTGGGAAATGATAATAAAAATGTTAAGAATAAGCTGTTGCTTAATTGGAGACTAATGGAGGTCAGCAGTGAATGAGTGTGAATTAGGACATGAACTCTTGTTACAATTGTAGAAAAGGGGATGCTACACAGATGAAGTGATGGAAGGAGATGGACTTGAGGTAGCAAAGACACGAGTATGGTGATCATAAGACCATAAGACTGTAGGACATAGGAGCAGGATTTAGTCTATCAAGTCTGCTCCACAGATCAATCATGGCTGACTTATTTTCTGTCTTAACCCATTCTGCTACTTTCTTCCCACAACTTTTGAAACCCTTACTTGGCATCTGCAGTCATCTGTAATGATAAAAACCACAGAATCACCAAACTCACTGAAGAAATTCCTACTCATCTCTATTTTAAAGGGACATCTTTCTATTCTGAGGTTGTATCCTCCAGTCCGGGATTCTCCCACTATTGGGAATATCCTTTCCACATCCATGCTTACCAATATTTGGGAGGTTTCAATGAGATTCCCAGTCATTCTTCTAAACTCCGGTGAGTACAGGCCCAAAGCCATCAAACACTCTTCATGCATTAACCCTTTCATTCCCAGGACCATTATCCTAAACTTACTCTGGACCTTCTCCGATGGCAGCACATCCTTTCTTGGATATGCGTCCTAATACGTCCACAAGCTTTCTTCAAAATGGCGCCTTACAATAGAACAGAAGGTGATTTACAGTTGATGTGATATCAGAGAGATGGAAAAAGCTGGTCTTAAAAATGCCAGGAATGTGTGGATCTGAACCTAATTCAGGTTCAAATTTGACACCATGTTTTCCAAGAACTGGGTTCTTTTCCAGACAGTGCATCCTGATTTGGATATAAGGATGTGAAAGTATATAAAAGAAGGAAAACTAATCTGTAAGACATAAGCTGCCTTCCTCAGAAGGAATGAGATTAATGTCTGACTTAAACTGTTCAGATTTAAAGAGAGATAGGACAGAGCAGATCGAAATCTTGCTTGCAGTAATCTATAGCAATAGCACATCAATATCAGAATAAGGTAAATGATTTGGGGCAAAGAGCCTGAAAATTCTCTCTTTTGTCTGAGATGAGTTGGTTTGAGGCAATCTGTTAAATTAGGAAAGAACAAACAAGAGTAAGGCTGCAGATGCTGGAAATAAATGAGCTATAAACATAAAATGCTGGAGGAACTCAGCAGGCCAGGCAGCATTGATGGGAAAGAGTACAGTCGACGTTTTAGGCCAAACACCTCTGGCAGTACTGCAAAAAAAAGCTGAGGAGTAGAATTAAGAGGTAGGGGATGGGCAGAGAGAAACACCTAGTGATAGGTGAAACCTGGAGGGGGAGGGATGAAGGAAAGAGCTGAGAAGTTGATTGGTGTAAGAGACATAAGGCCATGGAAGAAAGAAAAAGGTGGGAACATCAGAGAGAAGCGATGGGTGGGCAAGGAGATCAGGTGAGAGGGGGAAAGGGGTTGGGGTGAGAGGTATTACCTGATGTTTGAGAAATTGATGTTCATGCCATCAGGTTGGAGGCTACCCAAACAGAATATAAGGTGTTGTTCCTTCAACTTAAGTGCAGCCTCATCACAACAATGAAGGAGGCCACGGATGGACATATCGGAATGGGAATGGGAAGTGGAATTAAAGTAGGCAGCCACTGGGATATCCCACTTTTTCCAGTGGATGGAGCATAGGTGCTTGGCGAGGCGATCTCCCAATTTATATTGGGTCTCACCGATATACAGGAAGCCACACCGGGAGCACTGAACACAGTAAATGACCCCAACAGGCTCACAGGCGAAGTGTCGCCTCACCTGAAAGAATTGCTTAGGGCCCTGCATGTTAATAAGGGAGGATGTTTTGGAGGCAGGTGTAGCACTTGCTCTGAACCACCTTTAGAAACGAACCAGCTTTTGGGACAGATGATGAGTATGGTGGTTAGCTTACTAGCCTTAGCAACTCCACTTCTGGTTAAAACATTACAAATGAATTTAAATTCCACCCTGCCCTATAACAGGTGGGGAAACTAGGTTAAAGTTATTTTAAAAAAGGAGGCTGGGCTTAAGACAAGATTCCGTGACAATGATCATGAAATTATTAATCTGTTTCACAAACTCACCTACTTCACCCGACAGGCCCTCCCCAGATTATAAAAGGGTCCCATTCCTGTCACTTGTTCATAATCTGGACTGTTTGCCAGTCAGAACAGTGACTGTGAACCATATTTTCACCTGGCAGGAAATGCTCACAGGCACCCAACTGGTGTAGGTTTTGCCAGCTAAAGCATTACTAAAGTAACAGAACACAGGAAGAGACCTTTTGGTTCAACTTGTCCATGTTGACCATGGTTCCCATCAGCCTAGTCTCACTTGCCTGTATTTGATGCACATCCCTTTAACCTTCTCCTATCCATGTACTTATCCAAATGTCTTTTTACTTTTGTTACTGTGCCTGCCTCAACCACCTCCTCTGGCAACTTACCCCGTATATGCACCAACTTCTTTGTAAAGGGAATGCTCTTCAGATTTCTCTTAAACCTTTCAGCTGAACCAATACCCTGTAGTTTTTCCTAAATGTACATTCATATCTGTGGACTAGGTATAAGTTGGGTGTTTTAATGATGAGGAGAACCTGTATGGGCAACTGGAATTCAAATGGACAAGTAGATTAGTTGGCATGGACTTTGTGGGCTGAAGAACCTGTTTCTATGCTGTATTTCTCTTTGGCTCCATGACAGCGATATACTTCAGTGAGGGAAATCTATTTCCTGCCCTGTCTGCTCTGTATGTAACTCCTAGCCCAACTCTTTAGTTGACTAAAGGCAGACAACAGATGTACCCTGTGAAAGAATAATAATAATCATAATAATAATAATAATAATAATAATAATAATATCAGTTTTTGCATTGTGACCTCTGTGCAACATCCAATAAAGAACATCCTGAGTGAATGCAACAACACCCCCACATTGCTTGACAGACAAGGAAGTAGAAAGGCCAGTACCTGATATGATGTTGGAAGCCTAAGCAGGTTCCCACAAAGAGCAATCAGGTGATTTTTTCTTTAGGATGTGAATTAATGATTATTTGTAAGCTTAATTCCCCAAAACCTCTTCAAAATGGAAAGCTGTTAGGGGATCTGTTGACTGAGTACATTTACATGGAGTGCTGCCACCAGAAAGCACACCATTATCAAAGATCCCCACCATCCACACCGCGCCCTCTTCTCACCACTACCATCGGGCAGGAGATCCAGAAGCCGTATGTCCCACAGCAGCAGGAACAGTTATTACCTACAAACATCAGACTCCTGAATCAGCATATGTAGCTTCAATCACTACTAAACTCACTTTCAAGGACTCTTTACACCTCATGTTCTCAATGTTATTTCTATTTGCACAGTTTGTCTTCTTCTGCGCATTGGTTGTTTGTCAGAACTTGTTGATGTATAGTATTTTTTGTAAAATATGATTATATTTCAGGTTTTCTTTCAATGCCTGCATGAAAATGAATCTCAAATATATTATATGGTAACATATACAATACGAGGTATATACTTTAATAATAAATTTACTTTCAATTTTGAATTTTTAACATCTCACCCTTCAGTCCCACACTTCTGCACTTGCCAGATAACCTGTACGTCTGGGGTGGTATTTGAACACACGATCTTCTGCCTCTGAGACAGATTGCTATATACTGGGCAGCAGCAGTAACAAAGCAATACTCTCCAGAGTGAAAGTGACGTTGAGATACTGGAGACACAAGAGATTTTTCAAATTCTGGAAATCTTGAGTAACACACACACAATGCCAGAGAAATTCTGCAGGTTAGAAAGCAGCTATGGAGGGGAAAAAAAAGCAGTTGACGTTTTGGGCAAAGACCCTTCATCAGGCCTGGTATGACAGAAACTCGTCTTCTTTTTTTGCTCAGTTTGTTTTTGTTTCCATTTCTTCAGCATGGTTTCTGGCAATTTTATTTTTTTCCCTTTCATTAAAAGTGCTCTGCTGTTGCTGATGGAATTCTTGGAAAGCCATTACGGGATGTGCTGCTTGAAACAGTGTGATGAATGCTCCCGCCTATTCCAAGCAGATGAGTTATCACCGTGACCACTAAATCTCAATCATACATGGACTTGCAGGTCGGACAGAATCATCTGAAGCAAGCTGTCTCTCAGACTCACTGTCTGGCAATGGATCAGCGTGTTTTAATCACTCAGTGCTGTAGTCCTACTGTAGTCCAACTTCCCCCATCACCTATTGATTTTTCTACATTAATAAATAATGTGCACAAGGGGTTTCCAACTGGAGATGCACAGACTGCTGATTCTCCCTGAAAAATAACATTCCTTTAATAAGCCATTGGTAGGATCAAGAACAGCAACAGCTCAATTAGAATAGGAATAGCAAAGTGTGTGGAGGACACCAATTGATTTTAATGCGGAAGGTGTTGCTGATCTTTTTATTTCTTCTGGAAAGAAGGTGTTGAATCTGAAGGTTTCTGATGACACAGGATTTAAAGCGGAAATTTAACAAAAGCCTCCTATTCCCAACTCCATTTTGTCACGCAGCAGTAACTTATAAGTGTCAAGGCTTCTAAGTGGTGTACAGCTTTTGTGTTCTGTGCCTTCATTCTATCTAGTCATTGTCTGTCAAGAGAAAAGTCCCATGACCCAGACTGCTGAGTCAGAGATTAGTAAATTAACTCATTGTTTAGAGGAACAAAGGCATTTATTTTGGAAAGCAGTATTTGTAAATTTTCCACACTCTGGGACATATCTGGGTGTAGGCTTGACTGATCCGAACTTAACTGTGTTTCTGTCTTGCAGTTAAATAGAAGAGCGTTTTAAAAACCATCCTACTTGTTTTGAAAGGAAAGTCTTCCAGCTTCAAAAGCGAAAGAAGAATTTCAGACATAGCCCATGACTCCAGTGGTCTCAGCTCAATATTATCTAATATTCACAGCTAGACTATGGAATAAAATCCTTCATTCAGATATGTTGTAGAGGAGGAGTTTTAAATTGTGGTTTTGACTGCATGGACACGTGTGCATAGAAACTGCTTCATAATGTTTTTGTTTTAATTGGCCATTTAAACATATTTCTGAATAAACCCCACATTTCATATGAAAGTCACACAAAGCACTAACTGAAAAAGTTTCTCTTTGTAATATTACACTGGAACTAATATTGTCAATTTCAGCTCAGTATTCCGCATTGATGCAGGAAAGCAAAACAATGCAGACACTGTAAATCTGAAATAAAAACAAAAATCAGTGAAGAATCAGAATCAGGTTTAATGTCACAAGCATGTGTAGTGAAATCTGTTGTTTGCAACATCAGTACATTTCAACATATAATAAAAACTGTAAATTGCAGTTAGTATATATATATAAAAAGTTAAATTAAACAGGTAGTGCAAGAAGAGGAAAATGTAGTGAAGAGTGTTCAATGTTCATTCAGAAATCTGATGACAGAGAGGAAGAAGCTATTTCTGAATTGTTGAGTGTATGTCTTCAGGCTCTTGTACCTCCTCTCTGATAGTAGCAATGAGAAGAGGGCATATCCTGGGTGATGGGGGTCTTTAATGATGGATGCCACCTTTTTGAAGCATTACTCCTTGAAGATGCTGGGGAGGATGGTGGCCATGATGGAGCTGACTGAGTTTATAATTTTCGGCAGGTTATTTTGATACTGTGCAGAGGCTCCCCCTTACCGGACAGTGAAGCAGCCGGTTAGGATGCTCTCCGCGGTACACCTGTAGAAATCTGCGAGTGTCCTTGGTGACATACCAAATCTCTGAACAAAACTCTGATTGAAACGTAGCTGCTGTCATGCCTTCCTTGTAACTACATCAATTTGCTGGGCCCAGGAAGGATCCTCAGGGATGTTGATACACAAGAATGTTGAAACTCTTCACACTTTCCACCACTGATCACTCAATGAGACTAATGGCCTTTCCCTTGTCTTACCCTTTCTGTAGTCCATAATCATTTCTTTGGTTTTACTGATAATTGAGTGCAAGGTTGTTGCTGCAACACCACTCAACCAGCTGATCTATCTCACTCCTGTATGCCTTCTTGTCACCATCTGAAATTCTGCCAATAGCTGTGTCCACAGCAGATTTAAGGAATGGCAATTGAGCTGTGCCTAGCCACACAGAGAGATTAGAAAATGGGGCTAAGCACACATCTTTGAGTTGCCAACGTAACCAAAGACTCCACCCAGCTTAGTCATTCTCCCTTCTGCTCGCCTCCCACTGGGCAGAAGGTATGAAAGTCTGAAAGTAGGAACCACCAGGTTTATGGAAAAATTCTATCCTGTTGTTATAAGACTATTGAGTGAACCCCTGGTAGATAAGTTGGATTCTTAACCTCACAACTTCCCACATCAAGACCTTGCACCTTATCATCTGCTATCATCTACCTGCACTGCACTTCCTCTGTAACTGTAATAATATTTTCTATATCCTGTTATTGCTTTTCCCTTGTAAAGAGATTAGTTTTTTTAAAAATTAGCTTTATTTGTCACATTTTTACTGAACCATATGGTGAAATGGGTCACTTTTGCATCAATGACCAACGCAGCACCAAGATGTGCTGGCGCAGATGTAGTCATGCTTGTGGTGCCAACATAGCATGCCAACGACTTACTAACCCCAATGAAGTACATCTTTTGGAATGTGGGAGTAAACTGGAGCACCCAGAGGAAATACATGAAGCCATGAGGAAAATAAACAAACTCATTACAGACAGCAGGAAGAATTGAGCCCTGATATTACGATCGCTGGCACTGTAAAGCTTTACACTAACCACTATGCTGTCATGTCACACCTTCATGTGCTGATGTGAAGAAATGATCTGTATTGAAAGCATAGAAAATAAAGTTTTTCACTATTCCTCAGAAAATGTGACAATAATAAAACAAGTTACAAATATAATTTGCCCATCCAGTACTGTGGAGAATGGTACGTATCCATTATTTCAGCCTGATGGGCTGTCATTAGATCCATTGAAGATCAAATAGAATACTACAGATGCTGGAATAAAATGAAAAAATGCTGGAAACACTCAGCACATCAGATAGAATCTGTGGAGAGAGGAATGGAGTTCATGTTTCAGACCTGACACTGTCATCAGTTCTGAAACTTTGCAAAATCCCAACAAAAAGCTACAATGTAGCAATTCAGGACAAATTACCTCCTCCTTGATGGTTGTAATGTGAAGAGGGTCGGTCCAAGAAGGTGAAGGTCCTTAGCGATGGATGCCATTTTCTTGCCTCTTGAAGATATCTCACTGCTTTGTGCTCATTATGGAACTCTGCCACTTCTCCTAATCTGGTACATTAAAGATTCCTGACTTCAATTCAAGAAAACTGAAGAACATAGATGAAGAAAAATGGTGAGTTATTGGCAATGCAAGATAAAAGAGTTAAGTTGATTGTGGAATAGGTTAAAAGCTAGTTGGAAATTGTGCACTAAGGGCTTATATGTTGGTGTCCTGTTCTGTGTTTTATATTCCATGGACATAAAATTGTCAGAATATCTTCCATACCAAACTCCCAGATTCATGCTGTTTGAAATTACAGGCTGATGCCTTCAAGTTGGAGATAGCCTGGTTCATCCTTTCTATTTCTGCAGGACACCCAGATGCACTACTTTGACTAACCATTATAATGCTGCCAACTGTCACTCCCAATAATACTTAAGTGCAAATGTATGCTGAACTGGGTCTCAAAGCAACCAAGCATTATTAAATATAGCATTCTAAATTTCAATCTTGAAGAGGTGATAGCAGAAAGATTTTGACCTTTACGGGAGCTATAATGAGATATGGTTGTGTGTACATTTTTTCCCTCGGGTGACTAATTACAGTTACATACTTTTTTTTTGCTTTCTTCATTTTCTTTGCACTTAAGATGCGAGTTACATCTGTAAATAATTACATTTATAATAATACAGTATAGCACACTAGAATATTACATTGCAACCCGTCAGTGCAAACACTGCTCAACATCGTTAGACACCATTGGATCAGTGTCCAGACCATTGTTTTTCCATGTAGTTACAAGTTCTTTATGTTTGCTGATATACTTGTATAGTCACCAGTTTGTAAACTTTTAGTAACTTGTAGTATATTTGGTTCTATATTTCGGTAGTCTCTTTGTCTGCAAAGTTGAAGTGTGACTCAGACAGTACGTGTTGATGAGTTTCCTGATCAAAACCAGTTTAGATTGCTTTGCAGTATAAAGGAGAGCATGTGGTCAGGTTCCTTTTCACTTCTTAACTTGCCTTGCTTGGTGACCCGGCCTGATTTGTACGATGATGAACATCGAATAGCTGTAACCATAAGGTTTTTGACTCATTCTTGTCTTCCAGAGGACCTGAACAACATCATCTCCAGATCTAACAACATCTTTGAGCAAGTTAGAGTACTCTGTAGTGCAGTAGATTTTGTCTTGATTCCTTAAGGTCGTTATAGCCGGGGATGGGGGGAGTGCAGTGGGGTAAGCTCCCACTACATATTAAATACTCCCAATGGTGCTTGTCTCAAATAGCTTTTCACAAAGATGTCTAGCTCCTGGCCTTCATGTGTGGCTTAACTACTAAGCCCAGAAGATCCATATCTACCGACAGGAGAAAATGCAAAGGTGGGTTACTAGCACCTTAAAACCAGTAACCAGGCAGATGGGGCTCATCAGCCATGGTTGACAGCTCACCTAGGAGCAGGAATTCTCTGAACTCAAAGCTCCGCCAGCTTGCAGCTATACTCACTCACGGGGAGGGCTTCGGGGGTAAACCCCAAGAGAAAAATCTGTAGCTGGGGTCCCTAAGGCAGTCCTAGGTTGAGTTCAATGCTGACTGACAACTCCATGGGCATCACTGGTGCCAAACTCTATTAAATACTCTCTGGCTTTCCTTTGGACTTATTAGCTGTGTGGAGAGGAGAGCCTGCTGCATGTCCACCAGCTTGCTCTCCCTATCGAACTGTCCTGCTTTGCATACTGGCTTGTGTATCACGTAGACAGCTGGAACGCAATATCCATTCCAGCCCAACCAATGGAGGACCTCAGGATTGATGCATTTGAGCGCTCAGCCCAGAATGGATAGGTTAGAAGTGAAGAGGTGACAAGATAGAGAAATATAAAATCATGAGAGTCATAGACAGCGTGCGCGGCCTACATCTGTTTACATGGTAGGGTGTCTAAATCTAGATGGCACAGGCTGAAGGTATGAAGGAGGATTTTGTCACACAAAACATTGTTTATATCTGGAATGAGCTGCCAGAGCAGGTAGTGAAGGCAGGAATAATAAGTAATACATTTAAGAGGCTTCTGGTTAGGTTTTTGAAAAAGCAAGCTACTGAGGATTCTGAAAAAGACATAGGCAAGTGGGATTAGTACACTTGTCAGTGAAGTCATAGTGGGCTGAAGGGCCTGTTTCTATGCTGCAGAACTCTATGCCCTATATAGTATCTTTAATACATTAAATTTTCCAGCATCAACACTATCAAACAAAGCCTGAGAAAATCTTGGGGCAGGTTACCAAATGCTCAGTCAGAATTTAAGGAGTAACTTAAAGGTGTGGACAGATGTGGAGAATGTGCTGAGAGAGAATTCCAGAAAATCAAGGCATTCTAATGTGGGAGCACATTTGAAGAAGGCAGCTAAATAACTGAGCTCCACAAAGAGATACAGCATAACAGATACTAGCAGGATTCAACCATTCGGTCCATTGAATCTGATGCACCATTTGATCACGGCTGTCTTATTTCCACACTCTACTCTATACTCCTGCATTCTCCTCATAGCCTTCAATGCCCTTATATATCAAGAGCCTGTCAACCTACACTTTGAATATACTAGTGACCTGGCCTCTTCCACAGATTTAGCACCCTCTGGCTACAGAAATTCCTCCCCACCAATGTTCAAAATGGACGCTCTTCTCTTCTGAGGCTGTACCCTTTGGTCCTAGCATCTCCAACTAATGGAAACATCATCACCACATACACACTTTCAATATTTAAGAGTCTTCAATGTGATCTCTTTCATTCTTCTAAGCTCTAGTAAGTACAGCCTTGAGCCATTAAACACTCTTTATACATTGAAATACTTTTATTTCCAGGAATTTTCTCATGTACCTTCTCTGGACTTTCACCAATACCTGCACATGCTTTCTTTGATGCAGGGTCCAGAACTGCTCACTATACTAATGTAGTCTGACCAACAGCTCATAAGGTCCCAGCATTACATCCTTGCTTTCATATTCTGGTCCTCTCAAAATCAATGCTAACATTGCACATCCTTCCTTACTACCAACTCACACACTCAGTGATTCAGGAATAGCTTCTCCCCCTCTGCCATCCAATTTCTAAATGGACTTTGAACCCATGAACTTTACCCCACTTTTTTAATATAATTTCTGTTTTTGCACGATTTTTAATTTGGCTCCTTACTATATATATGTATACCTTCTGTAATTGATTTACTTATTTTTTCCATACAATCATGTATTGCACTGTACTGCTGCCACTAACTTAACAAATTTCATGACATATGTCGGTGATATTAAACCTGATTCTGCCTCTGAATTCAAATCTAGAAGTTAACATTCGAAAGTCCTGCACTAGGACTTCCATGTCTCTTTGCATTTCCAAATTCAAAAATTTCCTCTATTTAAATAAAAAAAGTCTACACCTATATTCCTTTTACCAAAGTGCACTTGCACTACCCTATATTCACTCTGCCAGTTCTTTAGTCGCTCTTCCAATGTGTCCAAGTCCTTCTCCCTGCTTCCTTAAAACCTATCTTTGTATCATCTGCAAACTTGGCCATAAAGTCATCAAATCCAATATCCAGATCATTTACATACAATGAGAAAATTAGCAGAACAAACACTGACTTCTGCAGAACCTCACTACCCACTGGCCTCCAATCAGAAAAGGTCCCCTTTACTCCCACTGTTTGCCTTCTGCCATTTAGCCAATTTCTGTCCATGCTCACATTTTCTCTGTAATAATATGGGTTCTTATCTTGTTCATCAGACTAATATGTGGCACTTTGTCAAAGGCCTTCTGAAAATCAATGCAAACACCCATTGATTCTCCTTTTTCTATCCTGCCTGTTACTTACTTGAAGAATTCCAACAGGTTTAGCAGGCAAAATCTCCCCTTAAGGAAACTATGACAACATTTTGGCCTATTTTTTCTGGTGCCTCCAGGTACCCTGGAAACTCATCCTTAATGAAGGTGTAGGTTTTCACAAATAAAATGAAGTGAGGCATTTTATGTTTAATGAAACCCATAACATATTTCATTGAGCCCCAAAACCTGACACAAAAATGTGCTAAATATTTTACGTAGCAATGTCATCACATCAGACTAGCCCCTTAAAGCAAACCCCCCAACTCAATGTCGGTGGTTGTGAATTATGTACATTTCCCCCAATTATGTTAGCCCATACCAGGCCCCCACCAAAATTCACGAAAACTGGCATTGTGAGCCTGTCTGGAGCTTGAACAAGCTGCCTGGCTCAGGTCCTGTGTTCCATAGGTGGAGGAAACCGCAAGTGCCTCTATCTCGTCCAGATAGAACGCTGTTGAGAGGCCTACCAGGAATTATAGCCTCAGGGATAAAATCACCGAGCACTTGTAACTGCTTCTGTATACCATCTCAGCCACCAACAACTGCAGGTCATCTAGTGGAGCAGTTCTGAGCCCAAGCAGGACTCATAGGAGACGATCATGCCTACACTCATCAGACAGGGAAGCACTCAGAGCAGCCTTCCCGGTGAACCCACTTGCATAGGCCATTAGACTGTGGGTGATACGCTGTGTTGTGCCAAGATTCTGGGCCATTGCAGCCCAGAGGTCTGAAATGAATTGGGGACTGTGGTCAGAGGAAATAGATGGGGAGCTAAACCGAGCAACACAGGTGCTGGTGACCGCCTGAGCCATGTCTACAGCTATCATCAATGCTAGAGGGACAACCCCTGGCCACCTGGTGGAATGATCTACCATGGTAAGAAGGTTCATGAAACCACTGGATGGGACAAGAGGAAAACCAGGGTCCACATTGAGATGGTCAAACCGTCACCCAGGGACCTCAAAAAGTGCCAGTGGCATCTAAGTATCACAGTTAGCTTTTGCCCACTGGCACTCCACACAAGCGACAATCCAATCACGCACGTCCTTTCCAAACAAACTTTTGTGCAACCAGTTTTGTGAGGCCTTTTGGCCCGGATGTGAGAGGCCAGGTATGGAGTCGGAAACAGTTTATCTCCAGTTTGCAGATATGATAGGCCGAGGGCAACCATTTGAGATATCGCCCGAAAGAGAAACCCCAGCTTTCCCGAACTTAACATCAGCCAACCGCAGACCTGTGATTGCTATTCAGTAAGGCTAGACCCTTGGTCAGTAACTTGGTTGGCTCCATGCCAGTATCGTCAACCCCGATGTGTATGGCATCAAAGGCTGGCCGTAAGAGGCAATCAGCAACAGTATTGTTTTTTTCCTCTTGATATATTGTATATCCATGGTGAACTACATATACCTGTCTGGACACCCCCCCCCCCACCCCCCCCCGCTGACTGTTCCTGTGGCTCCTCCCACAGACTCCGGTATAAAGGTGACTGGGGACTGCGCCCAGCCCTCAGTCTCCAGGATGTAGTATGGTGATCAATTGCTACTTGTTCTTTCTTCCAGTCAATAAAAGCCGTTATCTCGCCTCACGTCTCAGAGAGTTATTGACGGTGCATCAATACCCTTTGCGAATTCAGATACATCGGCTAGGTGGCGTTGCTGCCGTGCAGACTGAGTGTCTGTTATTTTGCCTATTGTATGCAGCAGGGGTTTGTGACTCTCTAGAAGAAAATCAAGATGGTGGACAGCCAGATATAGATGAAGAAGCACACAGTCAAACATGCCATATGTCCTTTCGGGGGGTGGGGGAACAGAACTACCGACTGAAGAAGGCAAGTGGCTGCCACATTCCTCCGACCAGCTGTTTATAGTATGAGGCATCAGAAGTAATGGACATGGGTGCGTTGGGGAGCAGGTGTGCCTGTAGGGTTGCATTACAAAGAGCTTGCTTGGTACATCAAATGCCCTTGTCATGTCTGCTGACCAGGCAAGCACCCGATATGAGGTATTGCCTTTAAGCACACTATGCAGGGGAAGCACAAGTTTAGCAGCTTGCGGAATGAAGCGGTGATAGAAATTGGCCACACCAAAGAACTCCTGTAGTTTTTTGAAGTGTGGGGTGGTGGGAAATCCATAATAGTGGCTACTTTTGATGGGAGGGGTTTTGCACTTTACCAGAATTAATAATCATCCCGTGTTGGCTTAAGCACTCGAAAAGTGTGCAGAGATGACATAAGTGTTCACATTTGGACGCACTGGCAACAAGTATGTCATCCAAAAAGAAAATTAATCTCTGGAAAGTCTATGCTGAAATTATCAGTCCAAATGGCATGTGCCAAACTGGGTTATCACAGCTGTTTTGGGAATGTTCTCTGAGCATACAGGCACCTGCTGGTAGCCTGAACTAGATCGAGTTTGAAAAAGTTAACTTTCCAACTAAACATGCCAAAAAGTCTCGGATGTGTCATACAGGAAGTGTCACCCTGAAAGGGTGTCCTAATGAACAGAAGAGGTCCCTGCAGCTGAAACCCACAGTGTTCACCATCCAAATGCACAGGCACCATCAAAGCTGTGAGGCGATCGGCTCTTACCAGCATTCCTACCAAAGCAAGCATGGTAAAATCACAGGCCCGGCGTGGTCTATTTCGCAGCTGTGGGCTTCCTTGTATTGAGGAGCTTGCTGATCAGACTTATTGAGGTAGAGAAAGGAGGAGGAATAATGCACCATTGCCTTGCTGAGTGTAGACTATCAGCCACCTTAGCCAGCTCTCTACAGTCCTTCATGGGTGCATTAGTCCAAGCTCCAGTACATTTATTCCCAAAGAATGTATAAACTATACAGCCTTGAGAATTGCTTGCTCACAGGTAGCTGCTGCACACATTTGGTAGCAGCATCTTAACTGAGATCCTCCATTTCTTTGTCCCCCATTACTACCCATCCTGCACCATTTCCCAATGTCCAGTCTTGCCTCACTAGCATACTGCTGTTCCTTAATACTAAAAACTGACACAAAACACTTGTCCTGCTGAAGGGTCTCAGCCCGAAGTGTTGACTGTACTTTTTTTCTACAGATGCTGCCTTGCTTGCTAAGTTTCTCCAGCATTTTGTGTGTGTCATGCAAAAAACATTGACTTCATGCACTATTTCTTTGAATTTCCAGCAGGACTCTCCAGCATCAATGGCCACTCTTGCCTTCCTTTTACTCTGCATATATCTTTAAAAAAGGCTTGTGGTCTCTTTTTTTATATTATTGGCTGGCTTACCTTCATATTTCATCTTTTCTCTCCTTTTACTTTTTTAGTTGCCTTCAGTTGGATTTTAAAGTCTTCAGCTTCCCACTGCTTTTTGCTATATTGTATGTCCTGTCTTTTGCTTTTCAGCTGTCCCTGGTTTCCCCGTCTGTCACGGGTGCCTCACCCACCCTTTGGAATGCCCTTCTCCTTTGAGATGAAACGATCCTGTGTTTGTTGACTTACTTCCAGAAACTCCTGTCATTGCTGCTGTACAGTAACTCTGGCTATTGTCCCCTTCCAATCAGCTTTGGCCAGGTCCCTTCTCATGCCTCTGCAGTTACCTTTATTCAACTGATGCATCTGATTTTAGCTTCTCCTCCTCAAACTGCAGGGTGAATTTAATCATATATGACCATGTCACCTAATGGTTATTTTACCTTGAGCTCCCTACGCAAGTTCTAACTCAACAGCCCATCCGGAATTGCCCTTTCCCTTGCGGGCTCATCAACATGTTGCTCTGAAAAGCCATCTTGTAGCAATTCTACAAATTCTTTTACTTGGGATCCAGCACCGACCTGATTTTCCCATTCTATCTACATATATATTGAAATCCTCCATGACCACTGTAACACTGTACTTTTTTACACACCTTTTCTATCTCCAGTTGTAACTTGTACCGCACATACTGCCAACCACTTGGAGGCCTGCATATAATTTTCAATAGGGCATTTTAATCCTTGCAATTTCTTAACTCGACCCAGAAGTATTCTACATCTTGTGAACCTATGTCCATTCCTCAATGGATTTGAATTAAATTTTTACCAACAGAGCCAACTCACACTCTTTGCCTACCTGCCTGTCCTTTCAATACAATGTGTATACTTATTAAGTGCCCAACTGTAATCTTCTTTCAACGATGACTTGCAGATGTCCACAACATCATATTTGCCCATTTCTAGCTGTGCTACTAGATCATCTATTTTATTTCATATACTGCATGCATTCAAGTACAAATAACATCTTCAATCTTGTATTCAAAACCTTTCTCTTCAGTTTTGTTTCTATGTTGCCTGGAGTTAAATGCTTATACCTTTCTAAATTTTATGTCTTATTCTTTAATCTGTGGATTTCAGTAACATCTTCCTGCATTCTCCTTCCCTTTCACTTCATCCATAGTGGAACTCATCCCCCTATTATTTAGTTTAAAGCCCTATCCATGTCCCTGGTTATACAGTTCACTAGGACTTGTTCAGAATGGTTCAGGTAGCACCCATCTCACTGGAACAGCTCCCTCCTTCCCCAATACTCATGCCAAAGTTCAAACTTTAAAGTAAATTTATTATCAAAGTACATATACTGTATGTCTCCATACACATCCCTGAGATTAACTTCTTGCAGGCATTCACAGTAATTACAAAGAAACTCAATAGAATCAATGAAAGACCACGCATATCAAGAGAACCAATGTGCAAAAGACAATAAACACTGCAAAACAAAAATAAAAACATAAATAATAATAACAAGGTAAAACATGTCTCTTACCTGAAAGAAAAATCTCAAATGACCCACCAAAATATTGTATTATTACTTCTTTGCAAACTGTATATAAAATTGTGCCATTATGTTTCTCACAACTAATCACCACTAACCTAGATAACCACAATATACTTACAAATGAGCAGACAGGATGTCATAAGGTTATGGGAGGTTGAAAAGAACAACTGATAATAGATTTTGTAATTCTGTATCAAGCCCAGCAGAAAAGCAGAAATCTTTCATGTTGTTATATTGACAATCAAAATACATTTGATTCTGTCCCACACTCATGCTCAATAGGAGCTGTTAATATATATAAACTGCACCCAATATTTGTGAATTTACTACACCATCTGATGAAGCACCAGTGTGCTATAATCACCCTATTTATGCCAAAAACATAATAGCCACCGTTATCAAATCAATCAGGGCATTTTCCAGGGCATCTCTCTGGCTACGTCCACACTACACCAGATAAATACATAACTGAAGCTTTTTCTCTTCGTTTTTACCCTCCGTCCACACTAAAACTACGTTTTTGTCCCCCGAAACCAGCTTTTCAGAAATGCTTTCTGAGGTGGGTATTTTTGAAAACGCTATTCAGGCAGCTCAGTGTGGATGGGGTAACCGGAGAAATCTGAAAATGCTGTCAGACGGCAGTGCACCATTTCATTGTTTTCTTGAACGCAACCTAACAATTTCAGAACAGACGGCAATGAGACTGAAGCCAGAAGAGTTAGAAATGTACTCACCAAGTACTTTGACCCATAACTTACTGAATAAATAAGTATACTCACTTCGCCCTGTTTTCTGTCCTTCCTCGTATGAAGGTGGTTTACCTATTTATGTAAGTACTTCTCTGACAATAGATGTGTAACAACCTAAAGTAACATTGTATGGAAATACAAGATAACACTGATGCAGACATGTTTTATACTTTTAACAAGGTGCTTTATTAATGCAACAAAGTTAGTCAGCTTTTCAATGTTTGTCGTCAGCCGGGTCAATCTGTCCGTGAACTCCCTGTCGGTTGCCTCCGTATGCTCCAGTATTTGTTTTTTTTTAACTTTTAAGTTCTCTTGCATGAAAGCCAACAGCTATCCATCATTTTAAGTTTTTCTAGTCTGTAACTGCACAAACGCGCACTTTTACGGCGAGATTCAACACCAAACATGTTGCTTGTTTTCAGTAGATGTGTCCTGCACATGCCCAATAGGAGGGGATTTGCCGAAATCTCTGTTTCAATGTGGATAGAAATATTTTCAAAAACGCATAGTGTGGACGCCTATCGTTTTTACACCAAACTGGCCTTTTCAAAATTATCTGGTCTAGTGTAGATGTAGCCTCTAAGACAATACTATGCTATCGTTTAGCTTTAAACCTGCTCTCTAATTCATAGAATCAGATGACAATAGGGTGTCAAATCAGAGACAATCAAATTATACCTTGACACAACTTCAATATACAGCTATTTGAAATTATATGCTCCCTCATCAGCAAAGCTAAACTAATTATTTCAAATGGCAAAACTATTTTCTAAAGATATAAACATGTGAGGGTAAGATTAGGATGCCACCCACTTCAACTCTGCCTCTCATTCCCATCTAGATATGTCCATATATGGCCTCCTCTACTGCCATGATGAGGCCAAACTCAGGTTGGAGGAGCAACACCTCATCCACCGTCTGGTTAGCCTCCAGCCTGGTGGTATGAACATTGAATTCTCCAATTTCCGGTAATTCCCTCCCCCTCCCCCTTCCCCTATCCCAGGTCCCTCTCTGCCTCTCTCCCCCTTCAACTTTCTGCTTCTTTATCTCTACCGTTCTTTCATGCTTATCCCCACCCCCTTTATCTTTCCTCTGATTGGTTTTCTACCTGGCGCCTCTAGGCCCTACCCCCTCCCCTATCTCTATTACTGTGCTTCGGCCCTCTCTTCTTCCCCCCCCCCCCCACCCCCATTCCTGATGAAGGGTCTCGGCCCGAAACATTGGCTACTCTTTTCTCACGGATGCTGCCTGACCTGCTGAGTTCTTCCAGCATTGTGTAAGTATTCTTTGATCCACCGCATCTGCAGTTGTATTTTTGTGGTAAGATTAGGATGATATGGCAGATAAATGTATGGCTGAAGAACTTGTGCAGTGGTGAGGGTTTCAGATGTCTGGATCATTGGGATCTCTTCTAGAGGAGGTGTGATCTGTACATAAGGGATGTGTTACACCTGGACCTGAGAGGGACCAATATCATTGCAGATAGGTTTTCTAGAGCTGTTGGAGAGATTACAAACTAATATGGCAGGGGGATGGGAACTGGAGTGATAATGCTGAGGATGGAGCTGTCAGTTTACAAACAGAGGCAGTGAGCAGTGAGACTATCAGCAAACTCAGGAAGATAGGGCAAAATTGCTGTCAGTGGGATGAGTTGCAGTGAAAAAGGAGGACAAAATTGAAAATGGTGATGGATACATGATGGTGCTATATTTGAATGCACGCAGTGCATGGAATAAGGTAAAAGATCTTGTGGCACAATTAGAGATTGGCAGGTATGAAGTTGTGACCATCATTGACTCGTGAAAGAAAATTATTGTTCAAGCTTTACATCCAAGGATATGCATTGTATTGAAATGACAGGCAGTTAGGTGGGGTAGGGGAGTGGCTCTGTTGGTAAAAAAAATCAAATTCTTAGAAAGAGGTGACGTAGTATCAGAACATGTGCAATTTTTGTGGGTACCATCAAAAAACTGCACGGGTATCAAGACCCTGGTGGGAGTTATATACAGGTCACCAAAGAGTAGACGGGATGCAGGCTACAAATTACAACAGGAGGTAGAAAAGGCATGTCAAATGGGAAATGTTATCATAGTCATAAGGAATTTCAATGTACTGCTAGATTCCAAAGATAAGGTTGGTGCTTGATCCCAAGAGAGAGAAGTTGTAGAGTGAGCATGACATGGCTTTTTAGTGTAGCTTGTGGTTGAGCCCACTAGGGGATCAGCTATTTCGAATTGGGTACTGTGTAATAAACTGTATTAGATTAGGGAGCTTAAGGTAAAGGAATGCTTAGTGATCATAATATAATAGAATTCATCCTGCAGTTTGAGAGGGAAAAGTTAAAGACAGAAGTTTCATTGGAGAGAAAAAAGGAATTACATAGACACGAGAGGGAGGCTAGCCAATGTTGATTGGAAGGGATGATGGCAAAGCAGCAACGGCTGGAGTTTCTGGGAGCAATTCAAAAGGTGCAGGATATGTACATCCAAGACATGAAGAAGCATTTTAAAGGCAGGATGATGCAAACGTGGCTGGTGAGGGAAGTCAAAACCAACATAAATGCAAAAGATAAGACATATAATGAGCAAAAATTAGTGGGAAGTTAGAGGATTGGGAAGCTTTTAAAAAACAATAGAAAGCAACTAAAAAAGCCAGATGGGGGGGGAGGGAGATGAAATATAAAGTGAGCAAGTAATAACAAAGAGGATACCAAAAGTTATTTTTAGATATATAAACACTGCAGAAAAATTACACTGGAGAGGCAGTAACGGGGGACGAGGAAATGGTGGACAAAATGAGTAAGTCTTTTGCACCAGTCTTCACTGGGAAAGACAGTAGCAGTATGCCAGATGTTCAAGAGTGTCAGGGGGCAATAGTGACTGTAGTGGCTCAGGGGAGGGTGCATGGGAAACTGAATTATCTGAAAGTAGATAAGTCACCTGGACTAGGAGGACTACAACTGAGGGTTTGGAAGAGGTAGCTTGAGAGATCGTGGAAGCATTAGTAATAATCTTTCACGAATCACTAGATTCTGGAATGGTTCTAGAGGGCTAGATTATGGCAAATGCCCACTCTTCAAGCGAGGGAAGCAGTAACAAGGAAATTCCTAGGCCAGTTAGTCTGACCTCAGTGGATGGGAAGATGTTGGAGTAGATTATCAAAGATGAGGTCTTGGAGGCACGTGATAAAATAGACCAAAGTCAGCATAGTTTCCTTAAAGGAAAATCTTGCCTGACAAATATCATGGAATTCTTTGAGGATATAGTAAGCGGGATAGACAAAGAAGAATTGGTGGATATTGTGTACTTGGATTTTCAGAAGGCCTTTGACAAGATGTCACATGTGAGGCTGCCCAACAAGAGCACATGGTACTACAGGAAAGATACAAGCATGGGTAGAAGATTAGCTAATTGGCAGGAGGCAAAGAGTGGGAATAATGGGATTCTTTTCTGACTGGCTGCTAGTGATTAGTGGCATTCCGTAAGGGTTGGGAATACTCTTTATGTTGTATGTCAATGGTTTGGTTGACAAAATTGATGTCTTTGGGGCCAAGTTTACAGACAATACATAACTAGGTGGAGGAGAACTTAGTGTTGAGGAAGCAGGGGGTGCTACAGAAGGACTTGGACAAATTCTGAGAATGGGAAAAGTGGCATATGGAATACAATGATGTGAAGTGCATCGTCATGCACTTTGGTAGAATGAATAAAAGCATAAACTATTTACGAAATGGGGAGAAAATTCAAAGTTCAGAGGTGCAAAGGGACTTGGCAGTGCTCATGCAGGATTCATTTACAGGTTGAGTCAATGATGAGGAAGGCAAATGTAATATTGGCATTCATTTTGAGAGGACTAGAATATAAAAGCAAGGATGTACTGCTGAGGTTTTATGAAACACTGGTGAGGCCTCCCTTGGAGTATTGTGGGCCCCAAATTTAAGAGGGGATAAGCTGGCATTGGAGACGGTTCAAAGGAGGTTCATGAGAATGATTCCTGGAATGAAAGGCTTATCATATGAGGAGCTATTGATTGCTCTAGGCCGGGGGTCGGCAACCCGCGGCTCCGGAGCCGCATGTGGCTCTTTTACGTCTGTGCTGCGGCTCCCTGTTGCTTTGGGAAATAATTGGTTGTGGCGACCCTTTTCCTGGCACATCCGAACCGACTCACAATTAGATATCCTACGGGGGTTTGCGAGCACAGAGCTTTGGAGCCTCTGCGCCATGGGGGGCAGGTTGAGGGAGGCTTAAAAGTGAGGCTGAAGATTTCGAATAAAGTTTTTTCCTTCGACTGCAGTTACCGACTCTGTGTCGTAATTTTAGCGCTGCGTGTAGCACACCGCTACATGGTCAGTATTTAATTAAAATGTATTTTATGTTAGTTTGTTAGTTTTTGAAATGTAAATCTAAATTTGAAGATTATGGTGATCTTGTACAATCTAAATAAGACTTTGTGGCGACCCATTTCCTGACACATCCGAACCGGCTCACAATTAGCCAGCGTTCAGGCTAAGGGAGATAGCCTACGGGGGTTTGTGAGTACGTGTCTTTTGCAGCATCCGCGCCCATGGGGGGCGGGTTGAGGGAGGCTTAAAAGCAAGGCTGTTTAGTTCGAATAAAGCTATCTTTGACTGCAGTTTACTGACTGCGTGTAGCAACCGCTACAACGTGTTTTTATCGCTGGCTGTCCAGAGGGGAGGTGCTGAAACGCTTTGTCGCGTGTCTGGAAGAAGTGAAAACTTTCCTGGGCAGCAAAGGGCTCACCTTTCCTGAGCTGGAACAGCCAGAGTGGCTGGAAAAGCTACACTTCATGGTAGACATAACAGCGCACCTGAACACGCTGAACACAGCTCTTCAACGGGGTAAGGACGTACAGCCCTGCACATGTTGGAGGATGTTTTGGCATTCGAGCGCAAGTTGACGTTGCTTGCCAGAGATTTACAGAAAGGCACATTGTCTCACTTCCCCAATTTGAGAGAGTTCAAAAAAGGTCACGACATGATAAATTCGGAGTATTTACATTGGGCAATCATCGCAATGCAAACATCGTTTGGGAAACGCTTCTGTGAGTTCAGAGAGGAAAAAAACACATTATCCTTCCTGGTCACTCCCCTAAGCATCGATCCATCCCTACTGAATACGACTGCATTGTCAGGTGTGAGTCAACCTGAACAAGGATGATAAATATTTTAATTGCCTATTATTTTACGTATATTCATATGCTTTCATTGTTCAGTGAAATAGTCCTTTTATTTTTCAGGTTGACAGCTGGCTGACGTTATTTTTGGTTTGCTGCTGGCGGCAAATTTAAGTTTGGCGTTTTTCATAAATACAAGAAGGACTCAAATAGACGTTGAGTATTTTACTTAAAAGTAACCTTCAACCCAACGTCTTTTTTTCGGAGGTCAACATGTTTTTGTTGCATGCAGAAATGTAATTTCGTTTTCTCTGCAGGAGTTCATCAATTTCATAAATGCAACACATTATAGTTTGTTTATACATAGCATAAAGGCAAAACAAAACGTTGTATGCAGTGTTATTTCATTTTAAATGTCAAACGGGTTTTGCGGCTCCCAGTGTTTTCTTTTCTGTGGGAAACGGGTCCAAGTGGCTCTTTCAGTGGTAAAGGTTGCTGACCCCTGCTCTAGGCCTTTACTCACTGAAATTCAGAAAAATAAGTGGGGATCTCACTGAAACCTAGTGAATTTTGAAAGGCCTAGATAGAGTGGATATGAAGAGGATGTTTCCTCGAGTGGGTGAGTCTAGAACCAGGGGGCACAACCTCTGGATAGTGGAACATCGATTTAGAATGTAGCTAAAGAGGAATTTTGTTCACTAGAGGGTGTGAATCTGTGGAAATCATTGCCACAGGCGTCAGTGGGGCCCAGATCATTGTATGGATTTAAGGCAGATATTTGATAGGTTCTTGATTAATCAAGGAGTGAAAGGCTATGAGGAGAAGGCAGGAAAATGGGGTTGAGATGGAAATGGATCACTAATGATGAAGTAGTGGAGCAGATTTGATGGTCCAAATGGCCTAATTCTGTTCCTATGCCTTATGGTCTTATGAACTTTGGACTAGGTAAGTGCAGAAAAATAAACACAAAGTCTGGTATGGTGGGGGGGGGGGGAGTGCGGGTTATTGCACAGGACCAAAAGAAGCTGCAGAGGGTTATAAATCTAGTCAGCTCTATCTTGGGTACTAGCGTACAAAGTACTCAGGATATCTTCAAGGAGCAATGCCTTAGAAAGGCAGCGTCCATTATTAAGGACCTCCAGCTCCCAGGGCATGCCCTATTCTCACTGTACCATCAGGTAGGAGGTATAGAAGCCTGAAGGCACACACACAGTGATTCAGGAACAGTTTCTTCCCCTCTGCCATCTAATTCCTAAATGGACATTGAACCCTTGGACACTACTATTTAAAAAATATATAGTATTTCAGCTTTTTGCACAATTTTTAGTCTATTCAAAGTATGCAGACTGTTTAAAGTATACGGAATAAGATTTATTTATTATTTTTTGTTCTCTTCTATATTATGTATTGCATTGAACTGCTTCTGTTAAGTTAACAAATTTCACGTCACATGCTGGTAATAATAAACCTGATTCTGATTCTGAAAGGTGCAATAGACCGAGTGGAATATAAAACAGAGCAGCAGGATACAATATAACAATATGAAACATTTCAGTATCTGGAATAGCAACAAGGGAAGGAAATAGATCGTGGTGTGATGAAGGGAAAAACTTTGACAGAATTTACTTCAAGGCTTAAGAAAATCTGCCAAACAGAACTCAATAGTAAAAATATAACAAAGGCAATAAACACTTTTGCTATACATATATATTAACATAATCCTTTTGACATTTCTTCGTCTGAAGCTAATCTGGAAAATTTACAAGGAAAAATAAGAAATAAAATGACAAATTTTAGAAAACACTATGTACACTCGAACACACTGAGGTTAACACTACCTACGACTGAATGGGAAGAGGAATAACACAAATTAAAAATTTAGACAACAGTCACATAAAACTTCTAAGGATACATTTCATCAATGAAAACAAGGTTCAGCACTCCATGCGAACATATGCACTGCAGCCAATCACTGAGTGAGATTCATTAGGAAAGGTGATTAAAAATAATTCAAGTGCATGCTGAGTAGCTATTCTTTTGAGTGGGCCTGTGTTTAGAGTGGATTGGCTCATCAGGCTTTGACGAGATCAAGTTTAGGCGAAGTAAAGGATCTGGGAAGTTTTTCTCTTTTTGTTCTTATTTGTTCATTCCTCGCTTGTTAACTCATAATAGTGCAGTGAGAATTGAGCTGGGGCAGTGTGTTGTACTTCCCAGAAGACCACATCTGCATCAACTCAGCCGAACTGCAGCTCCGCAGAGAACGTATTAAGGAGTTGGAGCAGAAGCTTAATGACCTTTGGCTTATACGGCAGAATGAGGAGGTAATGGATAGGAGCTACGGGGAGGTAGTCACTCCTAGGTTGCTGGAGACAAGTAACTGGGAGAAGGAAGGGAAATGCACAACCGGTGCATGGTACACCTTGTCCAATCCCCTCAATAAGTGTAACACATTAGATACTGTAGGGGGAGGGGGACGATCATCTGGCACTGAGTCTGGTGCTGTGTCTCAAAGGAGTAGAGAGGTGAAGAAGACTGCAGTGGTAATAAGGTATTCCATAGTTAGGAACAGAGATGAATCTGGGCATGATAGATACACCTAGATGATATGTTGCCTTCCGGTGGCCAGGATCAGGGATGTCTTGGATCGGGTCCATGGCATTCTCAAGGGGGAGGGAGAGCAGGCAGAAGTCTTGGTGCATATTGGCACCAATGTCATAGGCAAACAAGGTGAAGAGGTTCTGAAGAGAGATTTTAGGGAGCTAGGTAGAAAGCTGAAAAACAGGACCACCAGGGTAGTAATCTCTGGATTGCTGCCTATGCCACATTCCAGTGAGGGTAAGAATAGGATGATTTGGCAGGTGAATGCATAGCTGAGGAACTGGTGCAGGGGGAAGGCTTTCAGATTTATGGATCATTGAGATCTCTTCTTGGGAAAATACGACCTGTACGAGAGGGATGAGTTACACCTAAACCCAAGGGGGACAAATATCTTTACAGGTTGGTTTGCTAAAGTTGTTCAGAGAGGGTTTAAACTAATTTGGCAGGGGAATAGGAGCCAGGGTGATAGTGCTGAGGATGAGGTGGTTGGTTTACAAACAGAGGTAGTCTGTAGTGGGACTCCTAGCAAGGAGAGGCTGATAATAGGGCAAAACTGCAGTCAACAGAATGAGTTGCAACATAGAGGGAGGAAAAAAATCAAAGAAGTTAAATACAGGACTGAAGGTGTTATATTTTAATGCATGCAGTATTTGGAATATGATAGATGAACTTGTACCACAGTTACAAATTGGTTTCTATGAGGTTGTAGGCATCACTGAATCATGGCTGAAAGAAGATTATAGCTGGAGGCATAACATCCAAGGTTACACATTGCATTGATAGGAGAGGCAGGTAGGTAGAGGGGATGGTGTGGCCCTGATGGTATAAAATGAAATCAATGGGAGTTATATACAGATTCCCAAACAGCAGTATGGATATGGTCTACAAATTACAACGAGAGACCAAAAATGCATGCTTAAAGAGCAATAGTCATGGGGGATTTCAATACGCAGGTAGATTGTAAAAAATGGGTTGGTGCTGGATTGCAAGAAGGGGTATTTCTAGCATGTCTTAAGAGATGGATTTATTGAGACCCTCATGGTTGAGCCCACCAGGGGATCATCTATTCTGGATTGGGTGTTGTAAAATGAACCAGAAATAATTAGAGAGCTTAAGCTAAAAGAACCCTTAGGGGCAAGTGATCATAATATGATAAAATTCACCCTGAAATTTGAGAACGAGAAGCTAAAGTCAGATGTATCAGTATTATGGTAGAGTAAAGGGAATTACAGAGGCACAAGAGAGGAGCTGGCCAAAGTAAATTGGAAGAGAACATGGACAGGGATATAGGTCGAGCAGCAAAGGTTGGAATTTCTGAAAGCAATTCAAAAGGCACAGGATATACAGATCCCAAAGAAGAAGAAGTATTTTAAAGGCAAGATGATACAACCATGGCTAACAAGAGAAGTTAATGCCAACATAAAAGCTAAGGAGAAGGCATTTAAGTCCAGCATGGTTTCTTCAAGGGAAACCTTGCCTGACAAATCTGTTTGAATTCTTTGAAGAAATAACAAGCAGAATAGACAAAGGATAATCGGTGGATGTTACGTTCTTAGATTTTTAGAAGGCCTTTGACAAAGTGCCACACATGAGGCTGCTAAGCAAGTAAAGAGCCCATGGTATTACAGGAAAGATACTAGCATGAATAAAGCAGTGGTTGATTGGGAGAAGGCAAAGAGTATGATTGAAGGGAGTCTTTTCTGGTTGACTGCTGGTGGCTAATGGTGTTCCATGGCAGTCTGTGTTGGGACCACTTCTTTTTAGGTTATATGTCACTGACTCAGATAATGGAATTGATGGCTTTGTTGCAAAGTTTGTGGATGATACGAAGATAGGTGGAGGAGTAGGTAGTTTTGAGAAACCGGAGAAACAACAGAAGGACTCAGACAGATTAGGAGAATGGTCAAAGAAGTGGCAGATAGAATACAGTTTTGGAAAGTGTGTCATACATTTTGGGAGAAGAAATAAAAGGGTAGAATGTTAATCTGCAGTTTGAGTCAGTGATGACGAAGGTAAATGCAATGTTAGCATTTTTTCAAGAGGATTAGAATATAAATATAAGGATGTAATTTTGAGACTTTATAAAGCACTGGTGAGGCCTCATTTGGACTTTTTTGAGCAGTTTTGGGCCCCTTTCCTTAGAAAAGATGTTCTGGTACTGGAGAGGGTTCAAAGGAGATTCACAAAAATGATTCCAGGATTGATCGCTCTGGGTCTGTGTTCTCTGGAATTCTAAGAATGAGGGGTAACCCAATGGAATCCTATTGAATGGTGAAAGCCTCAATAGAGTGGATGTGGAGAATATGTTACCTATAGTGGGAGAGTCTAGGACCAGAGCACATAGCCTTCAGAATAGATGGGCGTCCTTTTAGAATGGTTACGAGGAGGAATTTCTTAGCCAGGTAGTGGCAAATCTGTGGAATTCATTGCCATAGGTAGCTGTGAAGGCCATCTTTATGCATATTTAAAACAAATGTTGATAGATCATTGATTGATCAGGGCATGAAGGGATATGTGGAAAAAGCAGGAGATAGGGGCTAAGAGGGACAATGTATGATCCATGATGAAACGGCAGACCAGACTTAATGGGCCAAATGGCTTAATTCTGCTCTGATATCTTATGGTCTTATTCTGATAAGAAGTGCACACCATTGAACTTAAATGAATGCGCAACCAGAAAAATGAAGACATTTTCATGACAGAAGAAAAAGTTGACCTCACATGGAAGACACCCCCATGATCTGGGCAGACTAGATGTTGACAAGAAGGTGTCGAACACTTTAGATGACATATTGAATATTCAGAAACTTCTAAGAAAGCAGAGGCACTGACGTACTTTCTTTGTAATGCACTTATGTGCTGCACCCAGGAGAGGTCCTCTGAAATGATAACTACATGAAATTTAAAGTTGCTCACCCTCTCTATTTCTGATCCCTCGATGAGGACTGGCTCATGGATCTCCTGTTTCCTCCTCCTGTCATCAACAATCAGTTCCCTGGTCTTGCTAACATTCAGTAAGAGGTTATTATTGAGGCACGGCTCAGATTTTCAATCTGCCTCCGATATTCGTATTCGTCTCCACCTTTGATTCAGCCAACCACAGTGATGTCATCTGCAAACAAATATGGCATTGGAGCTTTGCTTAGCCACACAGTCATAAGCGTAAAATGATTAGGGCAGGGTCTAAGCACACAGCCTTGAGATGCACCTGTGCTGATGGAGATTGTGGAGGAGGTATGGTTACCAATCCAAACTGACTGCAGTCTGGAGGTGAGGACATCCAGGATCAGAGATGCACAAGGAGGTATTGAGACCCAGGTCCTGAAGCTAATTGATCAGTTTTGAGCGAAAGGTACTATTGAATGCGGAGCTATAGTCAATGAAGAGCATCCTTGTATGCAGCCTCACTGTCCAGATGTTCCAGAGTTGAGTGAAAAACCAATTAAATGGCATCAGCTGTTGATCTGTTGAGACAGTAGGCAAATTGGAGCAGATCCAAGTTGCATCTCAGGCAGGGTTTGATATATATCACCACCATCCTCTCAAAGCATTTCATCACAGTGGATATGTGTCACTGAGGCAGGTTAATACGTCCAATGAATTCAAACCCACTGCTCCCACACAAATCTTTGAGGTACACCTTAAGCTCTCTGTTCTTGTTAACCCTGTGCCAATTTGCACATGGCTCAGGTAACAATACAAGGATTATTAGCTTTTTGATTCTTCATTACAATTTAGTCCCTGATAATTCAAATTTGCTCAGCAGAGTCTCTTTCATTGTTCCTTCAATGTCATTGATACCCACATGGACCATGACAATTGGACCTTTCCTCCACCATGCCAAATTTCTCTGCAGATCAGATGAGATTTCCAAAGCCCTAGGACAGAGAATTTGAATAAATTGAATTGAATTCACTTTATTACTTACATCCTTCATATATATGAATAAAAATCTTTACATTACGTCTCTGTCTAAATGTGCAATGTGCATTTTGCAGTAATTTATATTAAATATTATGTACAATAGGACAGTCAGTATAATATAGCAATGCAATTGTGTCAGCATGAATTAATCAGTCTGATGGCCTGGTGGAAGAAGTTGTCCCAGAGCCTGTTGGTCCTGGCTTTTATGCTGCAGTACCATTTCCCAAATGGTTGCAACTGGAACAGTTTGCGGTTGGGGCGACTTGGGTCTCCAATGATTCTTCAGGCCCTTTTTATACACCTGTCTTTGTAAATGCCCTGGACGGTGGAAAGTTCACATCTACAGATGCGCTGGGCTGTCCACACCACTCTCTACAGAGTCCTGCAATTGAGGGAAGTACAGTTCCCATTCCAGGCATTGATGCAGCCAGTCAAGATGCTCTCAATTGTGCCCCTGTAGAAAGTTCTTAGGATTTGGGGCTCGATACCAAATTCTTCAACTGTCTGAAGGGAAAGAGGTGCTGTTGTGTCTTTTTCACCACACAGCTGGTATGTACAGACCACTTGAGAACCTTGGTGATTTTTATGCTGTGGAACTTACGGCTGTTCACTCTCTGAACCCCAGATCCATTGATGTCATTAGAGGTTAGCCTGTCTCCATTCCCACAAGGTTGACTGTCTCCTTGATCCACGGTGCCATGGTTCAGTTGCTCATCCTTCCTAAATCCCCATGCTCATCCTCAATGGAAGCAACAAGGTCAGACATGTTGGACATCTCATGAGATGATGCACCTCCATCTCCATGTCTTGAATTCTCCTACCTGCCTCTCACTTGCAGTTACACCCTTGTCTCCCTGGTCACAAAGTGAATATGAAATAGTTAATCTAATGGGTGTGACTGCCTCCTGAAACAGTATTCAGGTAACTCTCCTCTCACTGAGGCATCAAAGTATTTGAAGCTCTGGTTCCAATTCATCAACTTTGAGCCTGAGTATCTCAAGCAACCAACATTTGTTGAAGATGTGTCATCAGGAGCCATAATGTAGTCCACCAGTTCCCCCATCATGCTTTACTACAACAAATCACCTGACCCTGCATCCCAAATTTATTGGCACTCTTGCACCTCCTGCCAAAATACCATGAGCCTAAGCCTCAGAACTTAGGCTCCTCCACTGGCTCACTCATACAATAGCTGATCCCAATTGGCTTCTGCAAATTTGCCCCCGACTCTCCTCAACAAAGACTGAGTTCCCCACTCCAACTCGTGTCCCGTTCCAACAGTGGCCACTCCCACAATGGTCATTCTGCTTAAACCTTACTTCTTTTTATTGGTCAAAGTGGAACTCACACACAAGACACAGTATTATAAGGGGTTCCCACTCTTGCACACTCTCAATACTCCAAAGTGAAAATTTGGAAAGATATTTAACCCCATTTGGATCAGATGACATCAATTAGTTTGGAAAGAAAAAAATGAGGGGAGATTTATAATGCAGCACGTTGCATTCCATGATTATGTTATGCATTATGAATGATTTCTGAAAGGAGTTCCTGGCATTCCAGTAATGCTGACAAAGCTCATGCCTGTATTTTGATGTAATAGTTCTTCACTGTTGTGAATGCTATTGGCAGTAATGGTTTCAGCAGGGGAAACCACTGTTTGTGAATAATGTTTATTCACATACAATGCCTGACTCTGGTTGTTTAGATGCAAGAGTGATTTGTGTTTTTACAGTAAAATGCTGCCTTCTTTTTATTAAATGTGGATGTAGTTCAAAGGGGTGCTTCCAACAAACAGCAGTAATTCAGGTTAGCAGGTGTAATACTCAAGCATTACATTATGGAACTGGGAAGGACAGATTGCAGAATTACAAAGACGGAATTGGATTTGGTTTATTACTTTCACATGTACCAAAACATTATTTTACATACCATCCAATCAGACAATTGCAAACATAAGTACATTGATACAGAATTGTGCAAAAGTCTTTGGCATATATTAATAGCTTGGGTGCCTAAAATTCTGCATAGTACTGTAGTAATTTTATGTATTACACTGAACTGCTGCTGCAAAAAAAATCATGATGTATGTTATATGAGGAATGATAAACCTGATTGCATCTCAAAAGTCGAACGTTATATCCCCATTGTGAAGGGTGGATTCAAGTAAAGCCAGCCAATAGGGCTCTGGTGAAATTGTATAGGATAATCCCCTGTACAGTGGTTACGATGAATTCCAGAAACACTGATGAGCTCCATCCATACCATTGACTTTGGATGATAGAGACGGTAGGTCATCAAAGGCCTATGGGAGCTAAATCCACTGGAAGTCAAGGGCCCAAGGGGAAGATAAACCTGATCCTGATATGGGACTCTATTGTGGGCTGAGAGTAGAAAGAATCATGGCTGGGAAAATGGGAAGAGAGAAGGGAGGGAGTGGGAACCACCGGAGAGACATTCTACCAATTGTACACATATAACCAATTGTTTGGAATCAAATTACCTTGCCTGGTGTCTCAGGGCTGGGTGTGTTACACCCCACGCCGCCCCCACCCCACCTCTGGCACTCCTTCTCTGCCATCTGTCCCATCCTAGCTATTCCCAACATCCATTGCTCCCACCAGACTTACAAACTCACTCTCTGCTTCACATTGACAAATATAGTACTCTGCAAAAGTCTTATGCACCCCAGCTGTATATACGTACCTAAGGCTTTTCCACAGTATTGTAATTCAGAGGGAAAGGTGGAAGTAGAATGAGAAGGTCCAGTCCAGACCTAAAATAAAGCGCAAGGGCCCTGAAAAGGTAGATTGGCATTTCTTATCATCACATGTACCGAGTTAGAGAGAAAAAGAATTCAGTAAATACTGTTACAGTTACAGAGAAAGTGCAGTGGAGGCAGACAATAAGATGAATCGCCATAATGATGGAGACTGTGAGATTAAGGGTCCACCATATTTTAGTAGGGGACCAGGCAAGGTCGCACTCATTCAAAAGTCTTATAACAGTGGAATATAATGAGTCCTTCAGCCAGGTGCTAAAAGTCCTCGAGCTTTTTATCTTTTGCCCAATTGAAGAGAGGAGAGGAGAAGAAAGAATGACTAGGGTGGGAGGGATCCTTGATAAAGATGTTTGCTTTTCCAAGGCCACAGGAAGTTCAGTTGCAATATTTAAGAGAGGTCTGGATATGAATAGAGATGGGATGGGAGCGGTATGGTTTCCAGTGGTCCAGGTGTAGGTCGATGGGACAAGGCAAACAGTTTGGCGTGGCCTAGATGGGCAGTAGAGCATGCTTCTGTGCTGAAGTTCTCTCTGATTAAGTGTTATCAGAGTCAGTGGAGGGGAGGTTAGTTTCCATGATAGACTAGGCTATGTTTGTAACTGCAATTTTTTGTGATCTTGGGCAGTGCCATTGCCAGAGCCAGGAATATTTAGCTAATAAGAAGACTGGTGAGAATTTGATTGTTTTTCTTGGAAAGGAGAGACTGATGTGAAGATTTAATTAAAGAGCATAAAACTCGGAGGTCCAGAGACGGTGAATAGAAGAGAGATAATTATTTGGGAGGCATAGCTGGTTTAGAAGAGATCTGAAGAATATTTTATTTGCCTGGAAGGTGCTGGGTGTCTGGGACTCATTGCCTGAAAATCATAAGCACAGAGCACATTTAAAAGACACAGTAAGGCATACAATAACATTGTGATTCATTTATTGGATCAATAACCAGAGGCTGGACTACTGATTTTAAAAAAAAAAGAACCTGATTGACAACTCAGGAATTTAAGTTCAGCTTATTAAGTCTACAATTTAAAAAAAAAGGCATGACTCAATATAGACCATGAAGCTGTTGGATTATAATAAAAATCCATTCTTCAATGGTCTTCAGAAAGGACATTTTCCAGCTTTACTTGCTGTGGATTATATATGTGACTTCAGAACAACCAATATGGTTCATTCTTAATTACCCCATTGGAATATCCTTGCAAGAAACTCAGTTAAAAGTGAGCTTAGGATAGACTATAAATGCCAGCCTTCTAGTGATTTTCATTTTTCTGGAACCAATGAAGAAAAATGGTTCATGGGAGTGCTGTGATTCTCTGGCACTGCAAGCCAGAGAGCTGGGAAATGTGATTATTCTCAATAGATCTTCAATCAATATGATTCCAGTGGCCTTCTCAGGACTATAGATTTCTATAAAACTGTGGCATAAAACTAGATTCACTCCTTCTATTAGTGACTCATGCTTAACTGGAAGTGTGGTTGAGATTGGTTGCAGAATGAAGTGGATTGTTATTTCAAATGAGAATGAAGTACCTACATTAAACTCAGGGAGAAAAGCATTTTACAGACTTGCTTTGTTGGTTATGTTGAGGCATTCCACACATCTACCCTCCCCTCCATCAACATTCTCTATACTACTATCAGCATGACTAAAGCAGACAACATAATCAAAGACACCATGCTCCCCAAACATTCTCCTTTCTATCCCCCCACTCCCAATCAAGTAAAATAATCAAAAATCTGAAATTGCATTCCAGCAGATTCAAGGAATTAGAATCATCAGCATATGTCATGAAGTTTGCTGGCTTGGCAGCAGCAGTGCAATGCAATACATGATAAATATAGAGAAAAAAGTATTACAGCAAGTTTCTCTAAGTACATTAAATATTTAAATTAAAAGTAGTAGTGTATGAATAGAAATAATAAAAATGTGAGGTAATGTTCATGGGTTCAATGTTCGATTAGAAATTGAATGGCAGAGGGGAAGAAGCTGTTCCTGAATCACTGAGTGTGAGCCTTCAGGATTATGTATCTCCTACCTGATGGTAGCAATGAGAAGAGAGCATGTCCTGGGTGGTTGGGGATCTTAATAATGGACACCTCCTTTCTGAGGCACAATGCCTTGAAGATGTCTTGGATTTTATGAAGGCTAGTACACATGATGGAGCTGACTAACTTTACAACTATCCGTAGCTTATTTTGATCCTATGCGGTAGCCACCCCCCCCCCCATGTTACCAGATGGTGATACAGCTTGTTACGTACCCCGTAACTGGGTGTCTTACCAGCAAAGATAGAAGTATCCGTTGGAGTCTGGTACTATTTTCAAAACAGTGTTTATTAGTAAAATATACAAACCAATATCAACAATGCAAATATACAGATAATACATGTTAGCAATACTAAACCTAAAAGTGTGGGTATAATAATAATCAATAATAAACAAGCTCTATTGTTGTCTAGGGGATAAGGAATTATCATGGGAAAGTATAAAGTTCAGTTCAGTTCATGTAGGCTGAGGTAGTTGTTGGTTCTTTTGTAATGTTTGGAGGGGGGGGGAGAGAGAGAGAGAGAGAGAGAGAGAGAGAGAGAGAGAGAGAGAGAGAGAGAGAGAGAAAGTGAACAAACAGTCAAACCTTCCTTTACGTTCTTGATCCGTCGATGTGTTGTTGTGGTTATTCAGGTATGACCCCTGTGTCCTTTAGCTAGACCGTTCTTCTATGGTGGACTCATCACCCAGGCAAGGGTGGACACACACACAAGCCCCCTCCGGCCCTGCTATAAACACTGAGTTAAGCTGACCGATCCTTTGTTCAGTCCCCAATGCCCCACACCTTTTCGTGGGTTCCAACGCTCAAGCAATGCTCACTAGTGTGTCTCCATGTGTGTCTCCTGGTGTGTCTGAGGGGTGTCTCCCCAGACCTCACTTTTATCCCCACTCACAGGTTCTCAGGTGTCAATCAGTTTTGAATGGCTCAGTTCATCTGACCAGCCCACTCCGGCTGTCCACTGAGGAATTTTAATGAACAGAATAGTATAAGGTAAACAATCCTTCTCAGAAGCCATAAGTCTTACAGGAGTCATAATATGGTGGAACAATAAGTCTCTCTCTCCCGGTGTTATCTCTCCTTTATCTGAAGCAAATGTTCCAGTCCCAGTATGTTTTCCCCTTTGTCTCTCTTTCTCTCTCATTAGCAGCGAGGTAACAGTAACAGTTTGTGATTCTCCCAGGGGAGGGGGACATGGGCAACTCTGTACCATTCTGCCCATCAGAGCTGTTCATCCTTCGTAACAAGCCTATTAGGATGCTCTCCATGATACATCTGTAGAAGTTTTCAAGTACAGCTTCTATCCTGCTGCTATAACATTATTGAGTAGATTCTTAGTACAATAAGATGGACTCTCAGTCAACCTCATTGTGGCCTTGCACCTTATTGTTTGCCCGCACTATACTTTTTCTGTACCTGCAACACTTTCTTATGCATTCTGTTATATTATTTTCCCCTTGTACTGCTTTAATATACTGTTGTAACAAAGGGAACTGTATGAATGATATGCAAAACAGGTTTTTCATCTCAGTACATGTAACAATAATAAACCAATTTACCAATTTAATATGTACTCATATGATCGAATTGATCACAACAACACAATTTACTTACTGATACATTAATATGGATGTCCTATCATATGAAAACTAAACTGATTACCTGAAGCTTCAATTTTAAGCTTCCACAATCCTCATCCAACCTGCCATGTGTCTCTGTAAAGGCGAGGTGTAATTTTACAGACTCTGACTGTCATTCCATTGATTCTCCACTGGCAATTGGTCAAACTACCGACTTGGCTGACTGCCTGATGTTAAACAAATGGCAGAGTAAAGGTGGGGAACAATCAGAGTGAGGAGGCTGCCAGTTCTTAAATCAAGGTCATTTAGATGGAGCAGACAAAACCTGCCACAATTCTGAGAATCAAAACTGATGACAAAACTGTAATATTTTAACAGTGATTCATTTGCCATTGCCCAACATTATAACAGGCACCTAGTGAAAAATGCTCCATAATCGCTCAGTTAGCACATTCAAAGAACAAAGTTTCCATCTGTCTGGGTTCCCTTCAGAGCCTAGACTCCAAAGCTGAGTGAACCACATTTATCTCACAATCTGTGCAGTCTGAGTGGTCCAGGTTATATTTCAATTTTAAATGCTAAAACTTTAGGTGACAGGATTATGCTTGATATTCAAGGCAATAGTTTTTGAACAATATTCTCCTTAATTGATTTGGCAAATTAATTGGTAGGGTCACATTTAGGAAAAAAGAATGAAGTAATTGAATTCATAGAAATGGTTAATTCACAGCGATATAATTAACTAGACTGACAGGACAATCTATTAGAGTGTGATTCATCAAAGATTTAATTCATTAGCTTAGCTTCATGTCATATTAAGTTCAATCATTGGATTCATACCTTTTAAATCTATTTTTGTTAATAATTGTATTGGAAATGTTATGTTTATATAATTATATTACAAGCTGCTCCTCTTGCAAGACATAAATACTTCCACTCTCCAACAAACCAAGTACTAATTTTTCTTTGCACTGTAGGTCTTCTCAAGTCTTGAACACTTTTATTCAAGATTTAATTCTGCAAGCACATAAAATTCTGGCTAAAAAACAATTGAAGGGCACAACAAAGTGAGGGTATGGTCGCAGACCACTCAGAGGAATAAATCAACCCTAAGAGTTCATGCAGAATGAACTATTTGTGCATAAAGATTAAAGTTGATATGGCCCAATAATTATGACCTGTAAATAAAGGAGACCTGAACTTCTGTTCAACCAATTACAAGAAGGAAGTGGAGGCTTCAGACAGGGTGCAGAAGAGGTTTACAAGAATGTTGCCTGAATTTGAAGGCATATGCTATCAGGAAAGGCTCTGAAGAATTTATCTGAAGCAATTAAGGCTCAGGGTGGACCTTATGCTGTTGTAATATGAAAAGAGTCACTGGAGAGACACTGAGGCTAGAGGATACAGAAGAATATTATTCAACACAATGATACACTCTTGGAGAAAGAGAGTAAGAGGCCTCCCAACCTAGTATTACGTGACATGTTTATATGCTAAAGATCAAAGGTATCAGCAGGAGAATTCTATATTTACAATATATCTGCAATACTTCCTTTGAATTACATAGTTTTCACAAACCTCCTTCACACCCACACTGCAGAGACCCAAAATGAATGCTAATCAGCATTGTCTGGTTTGCAATCAGCTCCAATGCACAGCTCCAGGAAAACCATTCCTTAGGCCTGTGTTTTAAACTCAATCTACAATTCACGCTCATGTCTGAAGATTAATTGCTAGAGAAGTAAATATTTGATAACTTCAGAATACATCTTAACAAAGGAAAATGTAGTTAGAGTAGTCAAGCAGTGTTGAAAAATAGTGGAAGATAATGGGATTGAGTAAGTTCAAAGCATGTTTTTATTACACTGAGACCTATGGGTACCTGGAAGTGGGCTATGAAGGCTGTTGGTGGAATAGGGTACGATAGGGTGCTAAATAGTCAATGTCTTGTTTGGTACAGAAATAGTAGACTGAAGGGCCTATTCCTGTGCAGGACTGTTCTATGTTTATTAGTGGTGTATAGTGCAAGGCGATGAACAGGAGGAAGTGAGGAGATGAAATGGATTTCAGATACGAACAAAAAAACATTATTTTAATGATGCTAATGATAATAAATGAAAGTAATTAATGGAAATTCTGCTGCAATTTAGGTACATTTCTTTCACTTTGAGATATGCCATATGCAGACTTGAAGCATATTGTGATGAGTCCTGACGAAGGGTCTCGGCCCAAAATGTTGACTATTCATTTGCACAGATGCTGTCTGACCTGCTGAGTTCCTCCAGCTTGTTTGTACGTATTGTGATGAGTGTTGGGAGCAAAGGATGACTTTGGATTCATGTTCCAAATGGTTTTCCAGAAGTATTTCCTTGCCTTATGCTGAGATAACAGATTGCTTTTCGTCACCATTGAAGTCAGTCACTCTATAGTTATCCCTCCAGCTACTCTATCAACTCTTTCAAATATCTTGCAAAAATTTTTTTTAAATGTAGAAGTTGAAAAACTAAAACTAAAATGGAAGATGCTGGGAATAATCAGAGGGAAGAGAAAGAGGGTTAAAGTTTTTGGACAAACACCATTCGGAACTGAAGAGGAGACAAATGAAGCTGGTAAAGCTGCAGGAGGGTGAAGGAGAATGAGAGAGGCTGCCCCTGATCAGGTGAAATCAGGGTGACCATGAGAACAGACAGTAAACGTGAACTAGTTGTGTGGTCAATGAGTGAATGGAGGGAAGCAGTTATGGAGTGAGAAGATAGACAAACCATCTGTGAAACACAGAGCAGGAGGACATGTCTGACGGATCAGGCTGGGAAAGTCCTCCATTCCCAGAGAGAAACAAAGGATATAAACTGAGTTAATATTATAGAATCGGAGAGGCATAGTGTCATGAAGTCACAGAGCTCTACAGCACAAAAGCAGACCCTTTGGCCCAAATGATCCATGCTGGCCAAGATTCAAATGGTCAGTCCCATTTTTCCCGAGTTCGGCCCAGATCTCCCTGAACATTTCCTGCCAATGTAGCTGTTCAAGGACCATTTGTTGTTAATGTACCTTTCTCTAGCAGCTCTTCCAAGAAGCTAAACACCCTCTGGGTGAAAATGTTGCCCCTCAGGTTCCGATTAAATCTTTTCCCCCTCACCTTAAACTAGATGACCTCTAGTCCTTGACTCTTCAGTTCTGGGAAAGAAATTTGTCTGCATTCAACCTATCTATGACATTCATAATTTTATACACCTCTGTAAATTCACCCCTCAATCTCTAATGCTCCAAAGTAAAAAAAAATCAACACCAGCTTAAACTTTCCCCATAACTTAGTCATTTGATTTCCAGCAATATCCTTATAAATCTCCTCTGCTCTCTTCCCAGCTTCATGCATCTTTCCTATTGCAGAGAGACCAAACTGAACATAATATCGCATTCCTTCTTGTACAGCTGCAAAGTAACATCTCAAGCTTCTACAGGCAATGCTCTGACTGAAGACATAGCAAAGAATTAACCTGAATCTATAGAAATTCCATACTGTGCCCAGAATATGGTCCAGGTGGACTGAGGTGTTGTTCCTCACATTTGCTTTGGGCCTCACTGTGACAGTGGAGAAGGCTACTGAGTTTTAGGTGAGAATAGGAATGGGATGGAGAATTAAAGTGACAGGCAGCAGGAAGCTCAGAGCTACATAGGTGCTCTGCAAAGCGATCACCCAATCAATCTGCATTTGGATTCTCCAATGTAGAGATGACCACATGCTGAACATGCACTACATTGAAAAAAGTGCAAATGCTAATTTATTTGCAGCTGATCTCCATGGTCACCCTGGTATCACTCTATCAGAGGCACCACTTTCTCCCACCTTCTTTGCAGATTTACAAGCTCCTTTTCCCTCTTTTCCAGTTCAGTCAAGGGGTCTTCAATCTAAAGCATTAACTTGGTTTCACTTTCCACAGATACGGCCTGGCCTGCTGCAAGTTAGTTACATTTCCTGTTTTTCATTAAAGATCTTAGTTTTATCACTCTTAATATTTTCTGAATTCAGGGGAAATGGGCCCCACATCAGGAGCATCCTTGGTGTATCTTTTTGAACACTAAATGTGCCAACCCCTTCTCTGAGTACACCATATGTTCCTACCAGTGGAAAGATCCGTGACTTTGCCGGACGGAATGAAAAAAAAACTCAAGGGAATTCAGACTGTCCTCAGAATCTAAAATGTTAAACCCTTGCAATATTCAGATGACCAGTACTTGACAAAAGGTGACAGCTTCTTGCCGCATTCCTGTCTTCTGATTGCTATTCCAATCAGTCCCACGGGCCTTCTCTCAGGTCAGATTCTGTCAGTCAGCTGCCAACACATTGTTAGGGCTGAACAGCAAATAACACTTGAGCCGCCTCATTGGTGTGCTCTACTTCTTGTAAGGTTTAAGCAACTAAAACTACTTTGAATTTTAAATGTGCCGCCTTTGGAGTTGATGAGGGTGCTGGTATGTCTCTAAGACAGGAAATTCATCCACAGACACTCTGCGTATCATACCCCTCTCTTGATCAGTCAGCATCCTCAGAACCGTTGCAGACTTCAGTCCAATATGATAAAGACCAGATGTTGACTCTTCCGGGAGACTCCATTGCACATACTTATTCTGAAAACCCTCTGTGGATTTCACTTGAAAAGAGTATGTTGCTCAATCCTACCTGACTGGGAATCTTTTGGGAGTCACATCAATTGGGACTCCTTGAATCCCTGGGCACAACCACTCAACGCTAGTTGCTACAATAGAGCAAAACTCCGATCACAATGACCTCATGAAATAAAATAGTATTTTTGTCTATTTTAATTGTGTTCTTTCTTGTAAAAGTGTAATTTATATGTAATATCTGTTTTTTATATGATTGCTGCTTATATGATGCTAAATAATTTCTTACTAGTGTATCCTCAACATTTTATTCTGCCAACATAAATTACACCTTCCTCATGAAACCCTAAAAACAGATTTGCATCTATTCATAATAAAAAAATTAACTTAAATATCAAATTAAGATATTTTACATAATAAAGAGCATGCTGCTGCAAGTAAGATCTTCATTGCACCTGGACACACATGCACTTGTGCAGACGACAGTAAACTGGACTATGACTTTGACTCAACTTTGACTTTGGCCCCACAAACTCCAGAATTTGACCTTAATTTCCTATTCAGACAAGAAATGACACCAACAATGACAACCATTCCTATCTTGTCCATATCCTGAGCACAACCACTTTACAAGAGCTCTCTCCCGGCAATCATGAGCAATATCAACAGCTGAGGCCTGGCCTCTCACATTGGCGCTGCCCTCCCGTGTTTGAGTGGCGGATTGCGTGTGTCTGCACACTGCCGGGACACTGTACTTTGGATTGACGGACTCAGCATCTTGGACTATATATAAGTTTTGTTTTCGAGTCATTATGCTTCTTTCCTCACTATTTTGAATTATGTTACTCACTGTTTTGAAGTTTGCTTGCTATTTTGATTGTTTTGCATCTTGGCCCCAGAGGAACACTGTCTCGTCATATTGTATATATGTAATAGTTTGAATGATAATTAAACCTGATTAGATTTGATTTTAACATTTCAAACTTCCAGTGACTATGGAACGTTTGGGCAGATTAGAGTCATTTTAATTCTGCTGCTTAACCAAGGTTTATCTGGCCCCCAGTAATAACCTGGTAGTTTTGTTCAGTGCAATTACACACCTGTCGGCAGAACTCGGTGGAAGAAATTCTTCAGTTATCTGAAAGAATTTTGTCATACTATCATCAGTGGACTTAATGCTGTTAGCTCACATTGCTCTATGGAACATATGCAGCTTTGAGGTATAGTTTAATTCAGAAGTCCTAAGTGGGTGTCAGTGACTCATTACCCTTTAAGAGTTGCATTTATTAAAGCCTTTTCCACGAGAGTTAGGGGAAATAAGAACATGATATAAATTCAAGCTGTTTACAGATTAGCAAAGTCCCTATAACATCTTACACAATGTTGCATTAAGTCTGGATAGGTTTTAATAGTGAACAAAGCTGCTTAACTAATCCTTGAACTTAAATACTAATTTGATCTATGTGTTGTCACTATTTCTAATGCATTTTTAAACATATTAGTAATTGTGAAGTATTTTATCAATTAATTCTAACCATTCTTCTTCTTAGGAGTCCTTCCTAATAGAGGATAACTTTTCCACTGCAGTGTTGTAGGTTCTGATGAGGCCAGCATGGGAACCACAAATTTGTCCATGGTTAGGGCAACTGACGGTTTTTAAGTCTTTAAGGTTGTCCTCTCCTACCACCACCTACACACCTCTTTATGTCTTTCTAATGCACAACGTTCAGGTTCTCAATATCTTCTTGAATACTCCGTCTCCAGATTGAGTGGCTATGCTCCAGCGATTCCCAAGAATTTGTGGGTTCATGGCATCTTTTTCGGAAGGATTAGAGAAAATTCTTGAGTCTTTTTCCGTTTTCACCCAGCAATCTCATTGAAATGGCGGAGATCAGGGAGACTACTGCTGAGCAAGCTACTGATGAATCCTGTATAATTCGGACAGGTGACTCAATAATGGGGGAGTTGGCTTGGGAGAGGGCATTGACATTGATTTAATTGTTAATCTGGTGAACTTGGATTTGGAACTTCTTTTCAGGGCACTGGAGTAGGTATCAATCACAGACCCGGTACTGTGCACACAGTGATATTAATTGAGTAACAAATCCCAAGGTGCAAACAAAGTTCAAATTTCAGGCAGAGATCAAAACATCCAGAGAAATCCAAAAACCAGAATCAGGCAGAGTCAATATTCAGACAGACAGACAGAGTACTGATACGAATACTGGAAAGGCTCAAGAAAATTCACTGGCATAATCTGGTAACAAACAAGTGAAGACACAGATTTGAAATACACTGAGTGATAAACAGAGAGGTAGATGATAGGTGGAGCACAATGAGACACAGGTGGCAGCAATACAGGTAATAATGAGAAACAGGTGAGAGACGGATCAGTGATACAGGGAACAGAGTAGAGCAGGAGCATGTGGCAATACAAAACTATGGACTGACAGCTAGGGGGAAACACATAAAAAGACGGAGTTCAACTGGAGGTACTGCTACTTCTAAACATAATTTTGTATGTCATTATCATTATTTGTCTGTGCTGGTGTGTAGTGGTATCTGCACCTGGACTTCAGAGCAAGATGTCTCGGGTTCGAACCTGACTGGCTCCTTGCATGAGTTCCACCTATGCTAGGTTAAGCATCAAGCTAGCAACTCAACTTTGTAGAACTGACAGACACTAAAGAAATGTCATGGTTGCCACCCAATGTGCCTGAAGATGTGGTAAGGAACTTTACCTATCATTATTTGGAACTTTGGAAATGTTTAAAAAGTCAAAATTTTTCATTTTGTCTAGACTTTACAATTACACTAAGAATTCATTAATGCAATTGGTTGCTAGTAATGGCCGCCACTATTCAAAGGCATGAGGAGCGAGGGGCGAGTGAGAAGAATTTGCCTCCAATTCACAACAGGACGCAATAGGTGAAAAAAAGCTTGTCCAAGATATTTCAATGGATGGCTTAATGGAGAAAGAGGGAGCAGAATGTAAGGTTACCCCTAAACCAAGTTGATTCTTGCAATGGTTCAGAGAGTTACTGTAACTAACAACCAATGCCTGGAAGATTGAAATTCACCTTAGAGATGACATTCAAACCAAAATGTGAGCTGCAATTAGGCATGGTTTCTGTTTGAAATGGCAATGCTGCCTTTGTTGGAATTCTCTTCCCTCATTAATCTGTGACTGGGGGATTTAATTGAAACCTTGGAGCATAAATTCCACACACAGCTCATTATGTCACCATCTACTTTTAGTTTGACCGTCTTCAAAGCAACTCCTTTTAGTGATCTGGATGAGATGGATCCTATCTGAATGAACACTGTGAACTTATCAGGGCTGGCCACTGGTGGTTTAAGTCACACAATTGTCCTGCGTTTACATCCCGATGAACTACTGGGATATTAGACATAGTTGATCTGTCACAAGAGGCTTTAAAAGCAACAAAGACATTGCAAGCAAATGATCTGTATAGGAATATCTTCAGCACAAGCATCCATGAGGGAAATTTTAATCACCTTGCCCTGGTAGAGTGGGATATTTATTGAAGGCGAGAGACACATAATGTAGCATTTGGACAACCCGGGCAGTGTCTGTTGTTGTCTGATACGAACATTTTACTTCATCATCAACAGCTTCTGTGGCTAGACTCAGAGTATTAACTGAATGCAAAAACATGTTTATGTTACTGCCTGGGTATTATAGATCATGGACAGTGTGAATGACTCTGCTAGCTGAGTGATTTATGGATAAGTCAAAGGACCACATTACCAAAGTGCAGATTTTGCACATTTTGCACTGACTGAGTTTAACAGTGTTTCATCGGTGAACTTGTGATTGTTATCATTCTGTGGCATTCCACCATGCTCTTAGATGATATTGATCTGCAAATGTCCCACGTCTTTCTTAGCTGTCTCAATCAGCATAGGATAAATAGATGGTTGAACATTCTCCATATATGTAGGTGTGGTAAACATTGCATCAGTGATGAAATAAGCCTATGTTCATGGCATTTAACCCTGTGTATATTTGACTATGACAACAACAAATTTGAAACTTGATTTTAAACTTGAATGAGATCAGATCCTCCATGGCCTGGGCCACAGAATCTATCAACAGAATAAATGTTAATTTCTCCTCTCTTGGATGTTTTCTGTATGGACTTTGCACGTTCTTTGGGTTTTGTCCCACATCCCAAAGACAAGCTATCGGGTAGGTTAATTGGTCATTGTAAAAAACCCTAGTGCCTAGTTTGGTGATAGAATACTGATGAGAATTAGGCAGCACTGGAACATAGTGCTTAGCAAGCGCTATCACAGCTGAGGGCATCAGAATTCAGAGTTCAATTCTGATGCTATCTGTAAGAAGTTTGTATGCCCTCCCCGTAAAAGTGTGTGTTTCCTCTGGGCATTCTGATGTTCTCGTACGTTGCAAAGGCGTACTAGTTAGTAGGCTAATTGGTCATTGCAAAGTGTCCTGTGATTAGGCAAGAGTTGAATAAGTGGGCTGCTAGACAGTACAGTCCGTTGGGTCTGAAACGTCTCCTATTTATTCCCCTCTGTAGATGCTGCATGATTTTCTAACTTCCTCTCACATTTTGAGTATATTGTTCAACATGTCCAGCATTTGCGGAATCTCTTGTGTTTGAATGATCTGACGGTTCGATTTGTCTGCTGTATCTTCCTATGACACTAAGTTTCTCATCTGCCCTTAAAAATTCATTTACTGATAAAGCTCAAGGAGATTCACGCCCTGGATACTTTAAAAGGGAATCATGATAAATCTGGAAATGGGGAAAAAACGGGATCTGTTAATCAGCTGAATGAAAATAAGGAGAAAGTTGACATGGGAACACCAGGATAGATTATCTGGTGTTGCCTCCTGATTCAATCTTTGTGTCAAAACACTGTTCAGAAGGCAAATGAGTTGAATTAAGGGCAGATGAATAGTGCCTTAATGGAAGTGAATGCCATAGTGACTTAATTTTTAATCGGGTTTCAAAAATAGGATATATTTATAAAAATTTGAAATCTGCAAAAATCTTAAGAATTGTGTTTTAGTCACAATAATTATAGTTTTTGACACAGTGTTCTAAATGAATACAGATGACCGACCATTTGTTCACATTAAAACACATTCATTGTATTAATACTGATTTTAACCTCCACTATAATTGCAAAACTGCGAAGTACTATATTCATCTTACAATATAGAGATCACACATAGGTATGCCCACCAGTTAAGGTTATAGTCAGATCTTAATAAAAATAAAAAGAGTATTTTCCCTTAGCATACTACATAAATTGTGTAAATCATGGGACGTCCTTGGAATCTAACAGTGTTGATGAACAATGAAAGAGCTTTTAGGTTAACAAGCCCATTGGTTTACGAGAGTTCTAACCAGCATATCTAATTCTCATTATCTCCCTCAATATATTATCATACCGGAAAGACATGCAATCGCCTTTCAATTCCATTTATTTAGTAGGTCCAGACTTATAACTGGTTCCACTATAGTACAAGGGATGATTGATAAGTTCGTGGCCTAAGGCAGAAGGAGGCTATTTTAGAAAACCTAGCATGTTTATTTTTCACTCTCCCCTGGTGTTGCCGCCATGTTCTTGTGGACCTCATTGGGTGATAAGCCTTTGAGACCAAGGTAGCAGATGACTACACAAAGGCCGATGTTGCCAATTTTCTCAGACAGTGCTTACTTGCAATTTTCAATTACCTGAAACAGAAATACCACATAAGTTATTAACTTCACACTTTCCACATAATCACTGAAAGAGTTGAACTATACGGGCATGTAACGAGAGCTGTATAACTCATCTGCTTCTACCTTAGGCCATGAACTTATTAATCACTCTTACTGTAGACCACTTTCTGGAGGTCCATGATGCTGACTTCTACAAAGAAGGGAACTGGATGATCCACGACCACTGGACTAAGTGTGTAAATTAAGGAGGGGATTATGTTGAAAAATAAACGTACTAGGTTTTCTAAATTTGACTCCTTCTACCTTAGGCCACAAACTTATCAATCACTCCTCGTATCACCCTGAGGTAAAAATATCCTAGCTGCTTTTTTTTTGGTTAGAACAATTTGAAGTTAACTTCCTTTTCATTATATTCAAATGCTTCCACAAGATAAATTAGATTCCCAAACGGATGTTGCTGATGCTGTGTAAAAACTCCAATCATCTCAATGACTCCTCACTTAATAAACTTAGCCTATTCTGATTAGCTCTTTAAAAATCACTTTTACCCTTTATCTAGGGCCAGAAAAAAAGAGCTTGTGTCTGTTTGAATGTAAGTTTATTAATCTAAAATATTATAAGCACAAGAGATTCTGCAGATGCTGGAAATCCAGAGTAACGCACACAAATGCTGGAGGAACGCAGCGGGACAGGCAGCATTATGCAGGGGAATAAACAGCCAGTGTTTCAGGCTGAGACTCTTCTTTAGGACTGTTGAAGGATCCTGGCCTGAAACGTTTATACCCCTCTGTTTATACCCCTCCATAGATGCTGCCTGACCTGCTGAGATCCCCCAGCAATTTTTGTGTGTTAACTAAAAACTTTAACTTGTTTTCTGTTTCCTCTCCACACTGGCACTTCTTGACCCAGCTGATTTTTCCCAGTATTTTCGATTTTTATCTTTATTTCCAAAGGCCGATTGGGAGCCATGCTATTAAAGTGAGGGGGGAAAGTTTAAAGGAAGTTTGCGGGGCAAGTTTTCTTTACATAAGGAGTGGTGGGGGCCTGGAATGCACTGCCAGGGGTGGTGGCGAGGTGTTTGAGAGGTGCTTGGATGGGTACATGAATACGCAGAGATAGAAGGATATCCACCATGTGCAGGTAGAAGGCTTTAGTTTAGGTGTAACTAGCTTAATTAGGCCAGTGTACAGTGGACAAAAGGACCTATTCTTGTGTGGTACTGATTGATGTTCTATGTACACCTTCTGCACATTCTTAAGCAAATAGCTTCCCTTTCGGCTAAATACCTCCAAAATTTAGATTATTTGCCAGAACCTATTCAAGAGTAAGCTGATGCAGCGGAACTCGCTGGGGATCTGGAATACAAATAAGATGTGTTTAAGGAAAGCAGGTTCCAAGGTTGTCAAGCCGAGGAGTGGTAGTGGGGACAAGCTCCCACTACCTAAAAGTGCTCCTCATGGCATACGCCTCAAATAGCCTCTGACAACCAAGTCCAACTTCTGGCCTTCTCGTGTGGCTTAGCCTCTAAGCCTGGCAGAACTGTTTCTACTGACAGGAGAAGGGGCAAAGGCGGGTCCTGGCGCCTTAAAACCAGTGCTTCGGGTAGGTGGAGCTTGTCAGCCTGGGAAGGCAGTCAATCAAAGAGAGGGAAAACTCTGATTTCAAACCTCTGCTGTCTTGCGCCATATCCACTTATGGGAAAGGCTTCGGGAGTAAACTCTGAGGGCAAATCCAGAGCTGGAGTCCCTAAGGCAGTCTGACAATGCCTTCAACCTCACTCAGGCAACTCCTGCGCGACACTGGTGCCAAGCTGGATCAGCTCTTGCCTTTCCCTTGGACAACATCGATGGTGTGGAGAGGGGAGACTGGCTGTTTGGGCAACTGATGGTCTTCTATACATGCTTGCACAGGCCTGTGCCCTGGAAAGGCTGAAGCAAGAATTTCCAGGTGCAGATCCATGGTCTAGTGAGACTAATGGATGCCATTCAAGGAAAACAACTTTCAGTATTGGCATGGGTACCTGCAGCTTCTGAGATCATTTCTAATTCAGGATTTTAGTGTAAATTAGTCAATCTGAAACAAGAATGAAATAACTATAAATCAAAAGATAAATCTGGAAAGATCCTAGTTCTGAAACCTCTGTATTCATTTACTCTATTTGCATAAAGACCTAGGCTAATAATGTTGCCCATTTCAAAGGACTATTTGTAGACTGTTTGATGACATTAGTAAGTAGCATCAATTAAGAAGCAAACTGAAGTGTACATTCAAGAGGCTCTGAACTCTACTGGTTTGCACTCCTGCTGATTTTCAAAGAACTATAGATAACTTCCAAATGAAGTAATTTGCCAACAATGTTATTTTAATATCTGGATATATTATTCAGTCAAAACAGTTATTGTTAAGACTCCAGTCTATTCCAGGGCTATCCAGCAGGGACAGACATAGTTCCCTGAGAGGTTTTTCAGAATGATTGGACTCTCTTGTTATTGGTCATTGACTGTAGATGTTCCCAACTAACATCTGTGTACTTAAGCCCTGCTCTCTGTACCTTACTTTTCTCAGTCTTAAAGTGTGATCTTATAAGTAGCAAGAGCATCTGGTATTTATTCTTTTGGATGTCTTTTCTGGGCGTGTATTTTTATACCTGCCTACTGCCTCCCTTTTCCAGGTCTTTTTTGTGCATCTGTATTTTGGATTACTGCATTTCTGAGCCAAACTGGTTGCCCACTTTTGCCCATCCTGGCTAAAAGAAAGTAATACCTGCTTTTGAATCCGCACATCAACTCCTGTCTGCACTATGGTCTCTGCAACTGGGTTCACTCACAACCCACCATGGCAGAGTGCTGGACTTTCAACCCAATGACTTGAGTTTGATTTCTCATGGGCCATTTCTCTTATAGTTATGACTTGTAGGAGTGCTGCAAATCTCAGAAAACTTGGCTCAAGTTTACTGAAAGCCAAAAGATAATGTTTTTCAGAATCCAGTTACATTCAGTCTTTGTTCTATTCAGGTAAACATGGGTATTTCAGAATTATGACAGAAAATTGACCATAAATTATAAATATAGTATGGTGGGTGTATATAGAATATCAATACCTGCACTGAATTAACTTATCTGGAATCTTAGTCCTTCTGATATTTATTTTTAGAAATTTCTACAATTCACTTTGTAAGAAATGCTACTCCAAGTTTTTAGTTTATGACTAAACTAAAAAAATGGGGGAAAAGAAGCAATCACTTTTGAGTTAGACATTAATCTGGCTAAAATAAATCTCACTTTGAGAAAAGGTATCACTTAGTATTGATAGACGTAATTGTTTAGAGTGCTTGATGCATCATCTAGACTGTACAGGTCAAGTTACACGAGCAGATTACTTTGGAGTCTCCCTGGAATTTAATAAGGTAGAGAAAGTTTTATTTTATTACATTGAGTATTGGATAGGATAGATGAAAATAAATAATTCATGTCTTGGTGATTAGGCATCATTCTAAAAATGCAAATCAAACTTTCCAGGACTGAGATTTTTTTAAAAAAATACACTTCCGAATGCAGAGTTGCTGGAAAAGTTGAATTCTCTTCTGCTCATGTTTGTTAGTACAAGATCAATTTAGTGCTGATGGATTTTTGTTAATTTTGGATATGAAGAGCAATACAGGGAAATACAGGGAATGTGAGGTTAACTAGCTCTCAGTGGAAGTTATATTCTGAGTTACAAACAAAATCGGCTTCCTCAGCAAACAAATTTTAGTCACTTTTCCCTCTAAGCAGGAATTATATACTTTAGTGCCATTTACCATAGAACATCGAGTTGTGCAGCATGGAAACAAATCCTTTTTCTCCCTGAGCCTGTGTCAATCATTTCATTCTCCCCTCATTCTATTCAACACCCCATTAGGTGCAACAGACAATGTAACTTAATAAGCCACTTTATTGGAATGTGGGAGGAAACTGCAGTGCTCCAGGGAGAAGGTGCAAACTCAGTGAATTTTGCATAGCTCAGGCTGTCTGAGAATTTATGATTATGGAGATGTTGGGCAATGGTCACCAGAGTTAAACAACAAGAGTAATGGGTGCAAGCTAAATTCAATAGAAATCAAAATTGTGAGTTACTGCAGTGCATTCATCCTCACTTCACATGTCTGACTAGCATTAACCATTAAGGGGAGTTTATTGAAAAGTGCACAAGTATGGTGGAGCACAGATAAATTGGCCGCAGCACCATCACAGCCACGTAGATTCAGACAGCAATACATGATTATGGATTAATCTATCTAAGACTTTGGTTAGGGCACACTTGGAATCTTGGTCAGTATCAATAAAAGGGAAAAAACAGTCAACGTTTTGGGGGGAAACCTTTCATCAGATGGAATCCTGATTCTCAATGAATTCCATTACATCATACTCTTGAGCAGGTTCTGACATACCTACATACATTTGGGGGTATTTAGCTAAAAGGGAATGTAGCACAGAAAAGGAACAGACCCTTGGACCCACGATGTTGTACTGATTTAATTATGCTATTTTTTTTTTGTGTGCCATACTCTGCCAGAGCCTCAGCGACCACTTTTCTTTTTCAAGTGGTTGTTTTGGAGGAAAGATTCTGTGAGTGGTCCCCCATGTCCTTCTCACAGCGCAGTTTTTTTTTATGAGGCTGAGTTGCGAGTTCGACACTCAACCCGGCACGGATGGGAAGCCTGCCCGGGAGCGGCCTGACTGGATTTGAACTCGGAACCTTCACTCCGGAGTCTGGTGCTAATGTCAATGTGCCACCAGCCGGCCTATTATGCTATTTACACCTAATTAAACTAATGGCTTTTGCCTACACATGGTCCATGAAGGTTTTCAGTTCAAAAAATTGGTTGTTTATTCCCCTCCATAGATGCTGCCTGTCTTGCTGAATTCCTCCAGCATTTTGTATGTATTTCTCAAGATTTCCAACATCTGCAGGATCTCATGTTTATGACTTGGAATACTGGCCGTTCTATAACAGGAAGGTTCTGGAGGCTTTGAAAAGTGAGCAGAAAAGGATTACCAAGATGTTGCCTGAATTAGAAGGTATGAGCTTTCAGGAGAGGTTGGACAGACTTAGCATTGTGTTCCTGGGAGCATCAGAGGCTGATGAGAGATCTAACAGAAGTTCATAAGTCTATGGAAGGCATGGATAGGGTATTCAATATGTGTAGTGTCATATGATCATGATTATCCTTGGCAAATTTTTCCACAGAAATGCTTTGCCATTTTCTTCTTCTGGGCAGTGACTTTACAAGAGGAGTGTCCTCAGCCAGTATCAATACACCTCAGAGATTGTCTGCCCAGTGTCAGTGGTTTCTTAACCAGAACTTGTGATATGCACCATATGACCATCCACCATCACGTGGGCTTCACTCGACCCGGATCAGTGGTGGGGGGGGGGGGGGTGGGGGAGATGGTGGTGAAGAAGATACTACGCCTTCCACAAGGGTGACCTGCGGGCTAGTGGAAGGAAGAAGAGCATTGAACCTCTTTTGGTACCCGCCACTCTTTTCAATAGAGTAGACAGCTAGAATGTTGCCCCAGAAACGAGAGGGCTTCTAGAGATCATGCATTTTAGCAGAGGAAAAGGTTAAAGGAGATGTATGGAGCAAGTTTTTTTTTACAGTGTGTGGTGGGTGTCTGGAAGGCTGCCAGTGGCAGTGGTGGAAACCCATAGAATAATGGCATTTAAGAAGTTATTAGACTGACATGAAAGTACAGGGAATGGAGGGATGAGAACTATGTGCAGGCAAAGCAGAATTAATTTAATTCTGTACAATGTTCATTGATGTGTGTCAAATGGTGGTGGTGACAAGAGCTTGTTGTGTCATGGGTAGTGCTGATTCCTCTTGCTTTCAGCCCTTAGTAGCCTTGCAAAAAGGAGAGCTAAATGTGTGCATCTCTCCCTGTCAGTACGTAGCTTGTCCATCAACAAGCCTTGTATAGTGCCTCCTCACTGGTGACATGCAGGAACTGAACTCCTTTCGGACTCGGGCTGAACTACAGAGGACAGGCAGGAGGTCTGGCCCCTGCTCGCATAGCACACAGGCCCACCAGCATGTGTGCACATCCCGGTGCTTGTGAACCAGATCCCCAGCCATAGGTAAATATCCTCACTGCCTTGTGGGCGGCCTTGGGAGTGATGAAACTGATGGGAGTAAACCCAGACAGAAAAGGCCTAAGGCAGCTGGATATCATTGAACATCCTTCTGGGAGCTCCTGCAGCCAAGCTGGTGCCAAATGTACTGCTCCTCTTTCCTTTGGAGCACCCTGGTGAGCCCAAGAGGAGGAACTCAATGACTGGGCATTCCAGAATATCCATACTTTCCACCCAAGCTTGTGTCCTGGAGAGGTAATTCCAGTGCCACTGTTTGCAGTTACAGAACCAACACAAGAGGTAGCAGTTGCAAGTGATGAGCCCTCACCGACTGGTGTAGGTAACAGGTGCTATGGGCTATCTTTGATGGTAGGAGGGATTTTCCCATTCCACTTGTCAGCTACCGCCAACCATAAGCTGGGAAGCCCCCGGTTAGTATACTTTTGACTCACCACAGTCTGCCTGCTTCAATGGGTTCTTGGAGCTCAGAGGATCAACTTGACAAGCCGACTGTAAACATCGCACCAGGCAAAGAGCAACAAAAAAGAAAACCTCCACTCCTACGACTGTCAAGCTGGAACATCAGGACCATGTGCCCTGGCCTCTCCAGTGACCTATGTATGACCTGTCGATAACCACAGAAAGACCACCATCACCGACCGTGAGCTCAAAAAGCCAAAGCATGTCATTACTTCAGTGCCAGAGACCAGGCACCCCTCAGACAGCAGCCTCAGAGAACAGGACTATACCTTTTTCTGGCAGGGGAAGAAAGCAGAGGAACGTGGAAGATGGTGTTGGATATGCAGTGAGGAACTCTTTGCTTTCCTCATTGGAACTGCAATTCAGAGGCACGGAGTGCATTCTGTCTCTCTGCCTTACCACATCCTCAGGCACAGTGAATGTTCTGATCATCTGCACTCTGTGCCTCTGTGGAAATGAAGGACCCATTGATGGAGTCCTCGGTTCCACCTTCAAAAAGTTACCTGCCTCTGGACACCTGTACCTACTCAGTGACTTCAATTCCTGAGCGAGATCTGTCCATGACTACTGGTCTAGCTGCATCGGACACTTCGGAATTGGCAAGCTCAATGAACGTGACAGAGGCTTTGCTCCATGACCTCTGCATAACCAATGCTTTCTTGTCAAGGTGCATTTGGTGCCAGTGACAAGATCTGGTTCACAAGCACCAGGACATTCCAGATCTTGTCACTGGCATCAAATGCACCTTGAAATCACAAGACGATGATCACTGAACTACATCCTCAATACTAGCAGCTACCACAGTACCCCCTGTGACACCAACCCCTCCCTGATCAGCAGTAAAGATGAGTTCACCACTTAAAGCAGAAAGGATGCCCATGCATTAACCCTGCCAGAACCTCTTTCCCCAACCTCTGTGCAAACTTTGCCAACACCATCAAGCAAGCTCTCCAGGACCATTAGGGAGTGCCAAAGAGAGATGGAGTCACCTCCATGATCTTATCTGCAATATAGCCATGATTTTCTTTGGCAGGAGAAAGAGGCAAAATCTTGATTGCTTTGAAGCTTGAATCACAGAGCTAGAGTCTGCCATAGAAGCAAAATGAGCAGCCTCATCCAGTCCAAGGAGGACCCCTCCAAGAAGTCTTTTACTGCTGACAGGAAGGCCAGGGTTGATGTCCACCGTATCGCTCATCTCTGCAGCAAAGACTGCTGGCTGAACCAACCCCTGCCTGAGCATCCAACACTCCACTGACTCTGGTAACATCTGCGGCAGGTACCAGGTATCTCAAAGACCATTCCACTCAAGTCCTCCACTGGCAATGTCATCAACAAGCAGGAAAAGCAAATGGAAAGACAAGCCGAGCGCTACCAGAAGCCGTGTTCAAGAGAGGACGTCCTCACAGATACCACACTCAAAGGCATCGTAAGTCTTCCTGTCATGGAAAAACATGAGCAATTGCCCTCTATTGACGAAATTTGTAAGGCAATCAATTGCCTAGCAGGCAGAAAGGCTTCTGAAAATGATGGCATCCCACCAGAGGTCATAATGACTGAGAAGTCTGCGCTGCTATACCACCTGCACAAACTTTTCTGCCGGTGTTGGGAAGAGGGTCAGAGCCTCAGAATGTGCAATCTTCCAACATCATCACCCTCTACAAGAACAAAAGGTGACATGGTGACTGCAATAAGTACTCACTTCTCAGCATCATTGGCAAGGCTTTCACTTGTGTAGTACTCAACAGGTTACAGGCACTAACCCACTGGCTGCTTGGAAGAGGGTTCCAAATGCGACGATCAACAACCAACATGATCTTCTCAAATCGCTAGCTCCAGGAGAAATGCCGAGAGCAGACACAACCACTGGACATCTCCTTCATCAACCTTACAATGGCCTTCAGCCTGGTCAGCAGAAAGGGTCTCTTCACACTGCTCCAAAAGATTGGATGTCCCCACAAGTTCCTCAGGATGATCATATCTTCCCACAAAGACATGCAAGGCACTGTCCAGTTTGATGGCTCATCCTCGAATCCCTTCCCAGTCAGGAGTGGTGTGAAGAAGAGCTGAGTACTGGCTCCTACGCTCTTCAGCATCTTCTCCCTGTTACGGTCTCATGCCTTCAGTTCACCAGAGGATGGTGTGTACCTTCACACCAGAAGCAATGGCAAGCCGTTCAACTTTACACATCTAAGAGTAACAATCAGGGTGCAACTGGTACTGAAAAGGGAGTTGCTGTTTGTAGATGATACAGTCCTGACATCACACACTGAGGAAGCCCTCCATAGACTCAGCAACTGCTTTGTACTCACCTGCAAAGATTTTGGGTTGACTATCAGCTTCACGAGGCCAAACATAATGTGGTAAGAGGTCAACAACACACCAGACACCTGCAACACACCAGACTGCACCCTCGACGTGTTGTCTGAGTCCACCTGCCTTGGCTCCACCATCTCAAGCAAGCTCTCCTTTGATGGGGAATTCAACAAGCAGATTGGCAGAGCAGCAACAACAACGTCTCACCTGGCAACTGGAGTCTGGGAGAATTCCATGCTGATCAAGAACACCAAGGTAAAGGTGTACCAGACCAGCGTGCTCGGTGCCACAGTGAAACATGGATGAGCTATTCTCACCAAGAGTACAGTCTAAACACATTCCACCTCCACTGCCTCAGAAGAACCTTGGGCATCACGTGGCAGGATCATGTGCCAATCAAGGGTGTTCCAGAACAAACGGGCATCGCAAGCATGTTCACCCTCCTCACTCATCGTCGCTTGGTCACATCAGCTGCCCGGAGGATGGATGGATCCCCAAAGACAAACTGTATGGGAGGTTCTCCACTGGCATCGGATCCATTGAAAGAGCAGCCCTGCCTCATAGAGACGTCTGTGTGCGCAGCATGAAGGCAGGGGACATTGACCTAACAATCTGGTAACCAACCACAGCAGCTGGAGACAGACCATCAAAGCAGGTGTAAAGAGAAGCGAGCAGAAGAGGGACGAGCAGCAGGGAGCAAAGTGCGCACAGATGGCTAACAGAAGCATCAATATCAGTACCTCTACAGCCTGGTACAACATTCACTTGTAGAAACTGCGACAAGACCTGCCGCATGAAAACTAGACTGTATGATCATCGCAGGCATTGCAGCTCTACAACAGACTGACCCATAGCACACACTTCATTGTCCTTCAAAACAGACAGGTGCCATCAAATCAGTCACTGTCGACACTGTGGCCAAAGGACTGTACTATTCTCAGTTTCTTAAATTGTACAATACATTGCAAAACATTAGTGCAAAAATGAAAACAAGCACAAGCAAGTACATGGTAGTGCAAGAGACGGTCTGTAGTATTCCTTTGCTAGAGTAGGATGAGGGCTGTGTAGATTTGTTCAAGGACATAATATAGCCCAAGATGGCGGCGCGACGCAGTTTGCAGCAGCCACTCTAGAGATGATATCTGTTACTTGTTAAGTGGGATGCTGTATACAATCCTAATCTGATGAAAAATGGACATGGGAGCACAGAGGAACATCTGGAAATCTCCAGGAAGATCTTTTTCATTGCTGCTGCTGCTGTTGTGAGATCTGGGGCTCCTCTGAGAAGAAAAGGCCCCTGGTCCTTGGGGTTGCGTTGCCAGTGGCCGTTGGCAGGGGCACCGTAGTTTCCTCGGCAGAGGATGGTGCTCACAGAGGCTATGCCAGAGGGGATGGTCAGAGGCTTGGAGGTTTGATAGACTCAGAGTCCACTGTGGTCGGGGTGCTTTCACTGTGTGCTGCGTTTGCAAGGCTGAGTCCGGTGGTACCATGTAAGCCCGTAGTGGGGGTATTCCCTTCTGCCACCGGTGTGGGATGACGAGTACATCGGGACCCTGAGGACTTATGGAAACTGTGTGGTGGTTTCTTTCAAACTTGTAGTCTTTTAACATCTTTGGACTATTTTTACTGTGCCCATGGTCTGTTGTTTTTTTTTATCAATTATGGTATTGTCTGCACTGTTATAGCTATATGTTAACTATAACTATATGTAACTATGTGGTTTTATGTAGGTCGTGTAGCTTTAGTTTTTGGTTTGTTGGGTGGTAGAGTTGGTCTCTTGACTTGGTGTGTCTGGGTAGTCTTGGTTTGTCTGGTGGATTTGGAGCTCCTTTCCGGGGAACGCATTAAGATGGTAGCACAATATTAATACGCAGCAGCCTCTCCGGACTCTGGATTTGGAGATTACCAAATGTTATGTGGATTTTCTGGTGTAGTCTGTTTTGTTGTGTGATTTTGTGATATCACTCTGGAGAACATTGTCTCATTTTTTTTAACTGCATTGCATTTGTGGTTTCTAAATGACAATAAACTGAAACTGAACTGAACTGAACTCATTGATACATTGTACCTGAGAATCACCAACTGGAATCTGTCAGCATATTCAGGACTTCTAAGATTTCATAATTGCAAGGAAGTACTGAATTTCCTTCACTGAAAAACTGGAGAACTGCAACATTGACCAGGAGGGCTTGGCTCATTCAATAAGCTATGATATGAAGTCAGTAAATGAAGTCCTCAGGTTTCAGCAAACCACACACGCAAAATGTTGGAGGAACTCAGTAGGCCAGGCTACACCTATGGAAAAGAGTAAACAGTCGATGTTTCAGGCCAAGACGCTTCATCAGAACTGGAAATGAAAGGGAGAAGGCAGAGTAAGAATTTAGGAAGAGGGGAGGAAAAGTACAAGGTGGCAGGTGATAGGTGAAACTGGGAGAGGGTGAAGCATGAAGTAAAGTTGACTAGTGAAAGATATAAAGAAATAGGAGAAGGTGGGTTCTTTATGTTTCAGAATCCGATTCAGGCTTATAATTACTGTCTTATATGACCTAAAGTTTGTGATTTTTGTGACAGCAGTACAGTGCAAAGACAAAGAATTAGTATAAGTTACAAAATAAATGAATAGTGCAAATATAAAAGGGATAATGTGTTAATGTTCATGGACAGTTCTGAATTCTGATGATAGGAGACAATTAAAGATAAATGAAAAGAATTAAACTGGAAGAGAGTACTAAAGAATGTAGACTTGTTTAATTCAACAGTAAATCAGAAATAATTGTTTTATAAAACAGAACCTTGGAGTGAAAGCCACACTTAAAATGTATGCGTTAACTGCAACCTCGGGGTACGAATCTCACCATGAATTGGAAGAAATGAACATAGTGCTACTGAATGAATTTAGTGGAGCTGTTCTATTTTTAACAGTGAGACACAAAGAAAAAGAAGACAGTTTTATCACAGAAATAAACAGTAGGTGAAATCTAAAACTGCTATAAAATACACACGGATCATAGAGCAACCATAGCAGCCATAGTAATTCAAGACGTCGGCAGTTCAACAGTCTTACTCAGGGCTGCAGTTCTCCAGATGCAGATAAACATTTGCTGAAAGTCAGCTGCGCTGTCTCAGAAATAGAGCACTGCACTTCAGAAGTTTATTGAGGTTGATTCATTGAAGTCTGTCAACTTATGGACTTTCTGTGAAAGATAACGGCATTAAAAGGAAGTGGTACTGGAGTGGATGCTGACAGAAATAAGGTAGAGGCTAAGTTCACTAACAAGGTGGTCAGGTGGAAAATCAGAGAGTAAATGAACATGCCTGTTGCAAACTGGTAGGAGAATGGCCATTAAGGAAACTAAATGAGGGTGATTGCCACCCAGAAAGGTTTTAGATGTTGGTGCAGTCCCGCAGTAATCACCTGGTGCAGCGTGAATTAATGTACAGAGCACTGATCGCTGAAGAAGTTGAAATCTCATCAGTAACAAAAAACCTTACTGAGCTATGTAAAGATATACTGATCATGATTCAAGACAAATAAAAACAACAAAATATTGATAGTATATTTAGGTTAGAAAGATATTAAAATGTACTAGAAAGTACACCTTCAGAGAAATGTCTGCAGCCACTATGCCTGCAGCAGTTCCTTGAGCCAACTGTCAGTGCTGTTACCAAAATATGACCCTGGACCTTAGGAAATAGAATACATCTCTGCAAAAGAGCCACTGTGACTTTCTTCTTTAAAGAGATCTGTCAACTGCAAGCGGTTTACCTCTTCGGTGATACGGATGTTGAGATTGATAAGAGGCTAACTGTAGATACAAGAAAAACTGCAAGAGGGATTCAGGGACTGGAGAAGATGTGAGTATGATAGGGCGTAGATGGGAATTGGTGTCAAAAGCAAAGGAGAAGTATAATAAGATATGGGATTGTTTCAAATTAAACCAATCTATTGGACTTGATTCTTCAGATAGTGAAAGGGACCTTGGTCAGAACTACTAGTCACTATACTGGCCTCGGACTTTGAGTTTACTGTTTCAACATCAATGCATACTGTCTTAGCAATAATTCACATTGTCCAAGGCAATGGCCGATCAGGAATGGAACCATGCTTGTTGATTCAGAAGATTTACTGAGTACATTCAGTACACATATCAACAGACTTTGTTTCCTGTGGTGAGGGAGTCCAAGCCCAGGGGACAGAGTCTCAGAATAGAGGGACATTCCTCCACTGCTCTGTGTTTGGTGAAGCCTACTCTGTTTTTTGACAGGATGAGTGAACCATCAGTTGATATGTATACTTGCCTAAAGGAGGGCATCCATTGACATGAGCACATGATCCAGAAGCAGCAGGAAACCACTGACCACCTGCTCGCCACTCTCAGTCAACTCTCTGTCTCAATGCAGTGACCCCGCAACAGTCAACCTCCTCCCCCTCAGCCTGAACACTTTGATAGATTCCCAACTCAATGCTGCAAGTTGCTGTCACCAGCTCTGTGTTTGACAGGCTGAGCCAAGATTGCTTTTGCCATCTTTTTCTTGACCGGGTGAGCTCTGACCTGGGCTGCCACTAACTAGGACAAGAAGACACCTATTTGCATTGCAAGGATATCACCACTGAGATATGCCAGGCTTTCAGCCATCTGCTAAGTGGCAGAGGGGCAGTGGATCAGATACTTTGCGTCAGGCTCATGCTCAGTGCTGGTATACATTGTGGAATTCAGAATCCGAGTGTGGCAGGAATGCAGAAGCACCATTGCCATCGTAGCCTCTTGGAACGCTTGAAAGAGGAGTTGTCTACCAGAGTTGCCCACCTCAAAAGCCTCATCACTCTGGCTCTCTGAATTGATAAGTGTCTCATGGAATGACCCTCAGTGCCAATAGTCCCACATCACCATGGATTTCTTCATGAGTTTGCCACCTTCCAATGGGGCCACAGTATTCTGACAGGCGGATTGATTCTCCAAGGAGGACCGCTTTATCCCCTCCCCAAATTTCCATCAGCCACTGAGATGGTGGACGTGGTTTTCCAGCATGTAGTTCACCTCTACGGCATCCCTCTGGACACTATGTTGGACCAGGTGCCACATTCCATTCCCATTTCTGATGTCCATTTTGTTCCTCTCTCCATACCTCAGCCATCATCTGCAGAAAGAAGAAATCAGCAGTGGAGAGGTGCTTTGCCACCTCTACCTCGTCCACGTGGAAGTAGTATTTGATCTGTGCCAAGCCATCCAATATTTACACACCTCCTCGGCCACAGGCATGTCACACTTTGAAGTGCTTCATGGCTACCAACCCATGTTGTTCCACGTGGAAGAGCTGATGGTAGAGATCACATCTGCTAGGGTCCTGGTTTCCACGGCTGGAATGCTTGGAAGAGGGCATGGAGAGCCATCCTAGTTGCCAACAGTGCCTACTGCTGCCAGGCCAACGGCCAGCAGTGCCTAGACAGACCACTCCATTTTGGGTACCGTGTTTGGCTGAAAAACCTGAGATCTGCTCCTGTGCACTAACTCCCGCAAGCTCTTGCCCTGGTTCTTTGGTCCCTTCAAGTTACCCATCACATCAACCCAGTCACTTACCATCTCCAGCTGCCACCATCCCTCAGGATAACACCTGCCTTCCGCATGTCCTACCTCAAACACATCGTCATGAGCCTGCAACTCCCAGAACCTAGGATGGTTGAAGGTGGTCGAGTGTACACAGTTCACTGGTTGATGGATTTACATACTCACATACATAGTGTGCAGTACCTAGTCAATTGGGAAGCGTACAGCCCAGAAGAGAGGTTTTGGGGGCTGTCCTGTTTCTTCTTAGATCCATCACTCTGAGGAGCTCCAAAACAGACAGGCACCTTCCAGTCTTCACCAATCTAACAGGAGTCACCTGCCACTCATTTCAAACTCATCACTTGCAGCCTATTTCAACCTAACTCTCATCCACAACCATTGTTCACTCATCAAACCAGTCAGCCTCAAGCTGTTGCTCCAAGTCACCTTGCTGCCTGTGAGATTAGTATCTGTTTTCTCTTGTTTTCATAGTCCCTCATGGCTTGTTATGTTGCAGTTTATTATCAAAGTTATTGCTCACTGCTAAATCACATCCGCTGCTCTGCTTTTGGGTCAAGCTTCCCCTACATTTCCTGACAGGCAATATTTCATTGACTGAAATCAATGCCCCTGGTACATTTGGGAATCGGGGAGAAATCTCACCAACTAGCTGGTGTCCTATCAAGCAAAGAAGCTAATTCTGTACACAGGAGGACACTCGTCCTAATTTTAGAATATCACCTCAGGAGTTTCTCAGGATAATGTAGACACAGGAAATGGCAAGTGCTGGATGCCAGAGCAACAAACATTCTGCTGGAAGACTCAGCAGGTCGAGCATCATCGGTGCGAGGAAGGGAACTCTTTTAAACATTTCTTGCCCTCTCTCAGATGTTGCTCTACCTTTTGAATTCCTCCAGGAGATTGTGTGTTGGGTCTAACCCTCTTTACCTCATTCATTACTAACCTCCCTTCCATCAGGAGATTTGCCAGTGACTGCATGATATCCCATCGTGTTTCCAGTTCCTGATGCTGCTGCAAGGTACAATATTCAAAGTATCATCTGTTGATATGTGTAGGCACAAGCAATGGGCAAAGAATTATTGATCTTTATCCCAGAATATTCACCATTGCAGAAGCTAGTCCAATTCACTCATTATGACATGAAGAAACAGCAGGGGCCACTGGAAAAATATGTGATCAGATAGGAGCCCAGATTAGAGGTAACAAGGAAGGTTTTTAAATTTTTTATTTATTAAGACACAGAGCGGAATAGGCCCTTTCCGCCATTCAAACTGTGTTGCCCAGAAACCTCCAATTTAACCTTAGCCTATAACACAACAACTTACAATGGCTAATTAACTTACCAATCAGTACAACTTTAGACTATGGGAGGAAATTGGACACCAGGAGGAAACACCTGTGGTCACGGAGTGAACGTACAAACTCCTTATAGACAGCAGCAGAAATTCTGACAACATGCAATGGCATTGCCATTACTAAACACCAAACTCATATCCTATGTATCACAACAAGTATTGAAATGGTGAAAACTAACTCCAATCCTTCTTCCCTAAAACTTGTCTAACATCAACCCTGTACGAATTAAATCTAATCTGATACTTTCCACTTCTCTGGATGATCACAGCTCTAACCACCCACAAGAAGCTGAATGCCATCCAGGAAAAAGCTGCCCTCAATATTCACAGCCCAACCTTCACCCTCAATATTTAGTTTTTCTATCACCAGCCTACCAACTACCATCATCTGCAGAATATCTTGTATCTCAAAACTACACTGCAGTTGTTCACCAAGGTTTATTCAATAGCACTTTCTGAACCCAGAAACTTTAACATTTAGAAGATAACGTCCCAACTTAGAGATGCAAAGACTACCTCTGATCCAGTTCCTCAGACCTCCTATCTGACATGATAATGGCAGACTTAGAGCCAGCATGCAGACACCTTCTGAAGAGCAATTAGGAATGGACAATAAATGCTAGCCTTGACAGATCCAGATTGACAGCACCCAGATGACAGTAATAAAGTAATATAATTAAAAACAATAAACCATCAACAATATATATTGGAATTTTCAGAGAAAGATCACAAATTTGTGAAGTCATTCTGAAGTATCTGTCAGGTGTGCTCCTATAGGCTTATCCCAGTCTCCATCCAGCGAATAGGATTCACCTGCCACTGATTCCAGGCTCATTACCTGCAGCCTATTTAACCCCAGTCCTCATTCACTCATCAAACCAGCCAGCCTCAATTGGTTGCTAGGTCTGGGGCAGGGGTCAGCAACCTTTACCACTGAAAGAGCCATTTGGACCTGTTTCCCACAGAAAAGAAAACACTGGGAGCCACAAAACCCGTTTGATATTTAAAATGAAATAACACTGCATACGACGTTTTTTTTGCCTTTATGCTATGTATAAACAAACTATAATGTGTTGCATTTATGAAATCGATGAACTCCTGCAGAGAAAACAAAATTACATTTCTGCATGCAACAAAAACATTTTGAACTCCGAAAAAAAAAGACGTTGGGTTGAAGGTTACTTCTAAGTAAAATACTCAATGTCTATTTGAGTCCTTCTTGTATTTATGAAAAACGCCAAACTTAAATTTTCCACCAGCAGCAAACCAAAAATAACGTCAGCCAGCTGTCAACCTGAAAAATAAAAGGACTATTTCACTGAACAATGAAAAAATATGAATATACGTAAAATAATAGGCAATTAAAATATTTATCATACTTGGTTAATGGGATTTCTGCTCCTGGACCTCAGCGCACAGCATCTGCACATCAGAGCTGTATGACGTCACCTTCATCTTTACACAGGATCGCAAGCTGTCATCTTTGAGGCGTGCACAATGTTTGTTTTTAATAAAGTTCATGTTGGAGAACACCCGCTCACATACATATGTGGATCCAAAGATCGACAGGACTCCAAGTGCATACTTTTTAATGTTTACATAAATGTCAGGGATAGCATTCCATGTTTCGAGCACAAGTTTGTCCGGTTTAGGAGGTTTTCAATATCACTCCATTTGTGATTCTGAGCAAGAACGGCCTTCTGACGGGCAACATCTTCAAGGTCTGCTGTCAAGCGTCTAAACTTGGACACCCATATGTCTTTGTCGGCTATGTTGGCCAGTTCCATCTCAAGATCAGGTTGACTCACACCTGCCAATGCAGTCGTATTCAGTAGGGATGGATCGATGCTTAGGGGAGTGACCGGGAAGGATAATGTTTTTTTCCTCTCTGAACTCACAGAAGCGTTTCCCAAATGATGTTTGCATTGCGATGATTGCAGAATGTAAATACTCCCAATTTATCTTGTTGTGACCTTGTTTGAACTCTCTCAAATTGGGGAAGTGAGACAATGTGCCTTTCTGTAAATCTCTGGCAAGCACTGTCAACTTGCGCTCGAATGCCAAAACATCCTCCAACATGTGTAGGGCTGTACGTCCTTTCCCCTGAAGAGCTGTGTTCAGCGTGTTCAGGTGCGCTGTCATGTCTACCATGAAGTGTAGATTTTCCAGCTACTTTGGCTGTTCCAGCTCAGGAAAGGTGAGCCCTTTGCTGCCCAGGAAAGTTTTCACTTCCAGACACGCGACAAAGCATTTCAGCACCTCCCCTCTGGACAGCCAGTGATAAAAACATGTTGTAGCGGTGTGCTACACGCAGTCAGTAAAATGCAGTCAAAGATAACTTTATTCGAACTAAACAGCCTTGCTTTTAAGCCTCCCTCAACCCACCCCCCATGGGCGCGGATGCTCCAAAAGACACGTACTCACAAATCCCCGTAGGCTATCTCCCTTAGCCTGAACGCTGGCTAATTGTAAGCCGGTTCGGATGTGCCAGGAAATGGGTCGGCATAACGTTTTATTTAGATTGTACAAGATCACCATAATCTTCAAATTTAGAATTACATTTCAAAAACTAACAAACTAACATAAATACATTTTAATTAAATACTGACCATTTATTTTCCAAAGCCACAGGGAGCCGCAGCACAGAGATGAGAGAGTTGCATGCGGCTCCGGAGCCACGGGTTGCCGACCCCCGGTCTGGGGCCTCTCCTGGCTTGTTATTTTGCTATCTAGTATTGAAGTTACGGTTCACTGCTGAATCTCTCCACTGTTCTGCTTTTGGGTCAAACCTCCTCTACATTTTCTGGCAGGATGAGTGAACCACCGACTGACCCAGCAGAGTGCGCTCACCTAAAGGAGTCATCCATGGTATAAATACACGTTCCAGAAGCAGCAGGAAACCACTGACCATCTGCTCTCCACCCTTTTCCAACTCGCCGCAGTGCAGCAACTCTGTGCCGGTCAACGTCCTCCCTCCGAGCCCTGGGCTCCCATGCCTGAACACCTTGATGGGTCTTCAACCCGATGCCGTGCCCTCCTGTCCCAGAAAATCTTACACTTCAAACTCTATCCACCGCCGGTTGAATGGGCCAGATCGCGAAGGGGAAGAGAGGCAGCGGGTCTGATATTTCGCCTGTGTCAAGGCTCATGATCTGTGCTGAGGTACGTCGTGAAGTTCAGGACCCTCGTGGCAGAGTGCAGCTGAGATGCAGAAGCACTGCGGGCCCATTACCATGGCCGCTCAATGCTTGGAAGACAAGCTGCCTACCCGGGAAATACCCAGTCACTGTTAACCTAGTCTGCTGCCATGATCCATGCTTTCAAGGAGCTCAACATGCTCCATCACTGTTGCCATTCTCTGCCATCCGAATCACTGTAGAGGTGGACGCAGGATCAATCCTGACTCGGCAAGGATTGGATGGAAAGGCACGCCCTGTTTCTCCAGTCACGTCCGTTCATTCCTTCAGTGTCTGCTTGAAAACTAAGTGCACGCCAACTGAGATTTGCACACTAGATCTTGGCCCGGGTCATTGGTGCCTTCAAGACCACCCATGTCATCAATCCAGTCATTTCCTGTCTCCTGTTTTCACCATCCCTCAAGATCACACCTAACTTCCAAATGTCCTGTCTTGAGCCCTTTGTCAACCCACCTGAACTTGCACTCCTGGAACCTAGGACTGTGGATGGTGATCCCGTGTACGTGGTTCACCTGTTGCTGAATTCACATCGCTATGGACAGAAGGTGCATTATTCTCGTTGACTGGAAAGGGAACAGCCCAGAGGTGAGGTTTTGGGTCTCGTCCAGTTCCATCTTGGATCCTTCGTTCATCGATGAGTTCCACCGGACACATCCAAGTCATGCTGGGCCGCCGGAGTCTATGTGTAGGTGATTGGTTCTGTCTCAGCGAGGACTAGATGGAAAGGAACGCCCTTTTCCTCCAGTCATGTCCGTTCATTCCTTCAGCGTCGTCTGTTCGAAAACTAAGTGCACGGCAACTGAGATTTGCCCCTGTGCCCTTGCTGTTGCCCCGGTTCAGTGGTGCCTTCAAGATCACCCATATCATCAATCCATCAGTCCTGTCAAAGCCTGCTCTTACAGACACCTCCCGGTCTCCACCCAGCTAATGGGATCCACCTGCCACTCATTCCAGACTCCTCCAACCAGCTAGCCATTACCAATTGCTCCAGTTGCGTGTTGTGTTCAGTTTCTGTTCTCTCTTGCTTTGAGGCCCCTCGAGGCTTGTTATTTTGCTGCCTGGTATTAAGGTTATCGGTTACTGCTGAATCGGCTACAGTGCTCTGCTTTTGCATTAACCCTCCTCTGCAGCTTCTGTATGAAATAAGAACTGTTGATGTTATACTTATGAATTTATTTTATAGGTGTTTTAAAAGGATGAAGCTGGACCAATCAAATTCATGGTCAGGTTTATTGTCATGGGTATACACACAATATATAAATGCCACAAATGTATAAATGATTAAGTCTACTTCCCTGTTCACTGTATCATACATTTAATTTTCATTGTAACTTTGAAGATCTTGCTACTTAAATTTTTAAGAGATTTATTAAGAGATTATTGGACAGAGCAATAGCAATAAATGATGGCATAGCCAAATTAAAGTTAATATTTAAACACAGCACACCACAGATGTGTACCAGTTAACCAGTGGCAATATATGTTCCTGCACATATCAAGATAAATGCACCAGCATCCATTGAGATACAAATCATACCTGCATTCAGTGACATTCACCTGTACAAGGGTCATTGAGCTGGAAGGCATGAAAAGTGAATGTTTTACAAGCTTAACATGTCTAAAACATTATAACTTATAAAAAAAATCTTTCCTCAGTGTTGCCTGGATTTCCAGCAGCTGCAGATCTCTTCTTGTTTGTCCTCAGATTCTACCTAACCTGCTGAGTTTTTCTCCCAACATTTCCTGATTTTATTTGTCCAACACTCTGAATGTGAAGCCTGTTTCAGTGAAACTTGCAGGAACCTGCTGGAAGTCCATTGCTGGGACCCAGATACAACCAGCTGACTCTTAATGTCAATACTTCTCTTGTTGGTATTACAGCTGGGATCCAACATAAAAAATTCTTTTGTTTCATTATAACTTTATTGGAGACCAATGAATTCCTAGGGTGATTTTAATTCCATTGTGGATATGTTTGACAGAATTGGAGTCCCCAGACACTTGATTTTCTTTGGAAAGCAGCTCATTTTGCAGATTAATTAATAAACAATAGATTTAATTACATGTTAAATCACTAGCTGTACAATTGAAGTGTAAAACTAATATATTGAAAATGATTTTATTTATGATTAATGGCTAGTTTTTATAATTAGAGAAATACAGCAATTAACATTTTATAATTGGTAATTAAATTTTAAATGCATTGCAAACAAATTATCCACTTGGAGTACTGTGCACAGTTCTGGTCACCTCACTACAGGAAGGATGTGGAAACTGTAGAAAGGGTGCAGAGGAGATTTACAAGGATGTTGCCTAGATTGGGGAGTGTGCCTGATGAGAATAGGTTGAGTGAACTCAACATTTTCTCCCTGGAGCGGCAGAGGATGAGAGGTGACCTAATAGAGGTATATAAAATGAGAGGCATTGATTGTGTGGATAGTCAGAGGTTTTTTCCGAGGGCCGAAATGGTTGCCACAAGAGGACACAGGTTTGAGGTGCTGGGGAGGAGGTACAGAGGAGAGGTTGAGTTTTTTTTATGCAGAGAGTGGTGAATGCGTGGAATGGGCTGCCAGCGATGGTGGTGGAGGCAGATACGATAGGGTCTTTTAAGAAACTCCTGGATAGGTATATGGAATTTAGAAAATTAGAGGGCTATTGATAACACTAGGTAATTTCTGGAGTAAGTGCAGGTTCTGCACAGCATTGAGGGCCAAAAGGCCCGTATTTTGCTGTAGGTTTTCTATGTTTCTAATACCTGGAAATACAATTGAATAGGTCTAAAGCATAGGAGATGAGATTGCGATGTTGAAATAGTGCATACTTGATGCTTCCAAAATTGACAATATCCCAATTCTGGGAAGTGATTTTGAGGCGAGGTCTACATATAGACAGTAAATGGTCACAAGTAAAGGGAGAAGGCAGATGTAGATATGAAACCTGCAAATGAGGTGTTCTGGGGCAACACACAGTGTTGGAAGAACTCAGAGGTAGTTCAGTATCTGTGGGGAGAAAGGAATTGTTGATGTTATAAATCAGGTTTTTGCATGAGGATGATCAGTAAGTATGTATGGCCTTGTATAATACCATGAGACAATATGACACAGGTCCAGAATTAGAACATTTAGCCCATCAAGTCTGCTCCACCATTACATCACGATTAACCTATTATTCCTCTCAACCCCATTCTCCTGCCTCCTCTCCATAACCTTTCATGACCTGACTAATCAAGAAGCTATCAACCTCTGCTTTAAATGTGCCCAGTGGCTTCCATAACTGCCTGTGGCAATGTATTTTACAAATTCACTACCCTCTGGCTGAAGTAATTTTGCCTCATCTCTCTTCTAACTGTCCTTTAGTTCTTGACTCAGCTACTGCAGGAAACATCTTCTCCATGTCCATTCCTTCTATGTCTCTCAATACTCAATAGGTTTCAGTAGATCCTCCCTCATTCTTCAGAACTCCAGTGACAATCTGCCCAGGGCCATCAACTGCTCTTCATTTGTTAACCCTTTCATTCCCAGAATCATTTTGGTGAACCACCTCAGGACCATCTCCTATACCACCACATCATTTCTTAGATAAGGGGCCCAAAATTGCTCACAACATTCCGTGTGGTCTGACCAAAGTTTTTTTTTACAGACTCAGCATTACATCTTTGCTTTTATATTATAGTCCTCTCAAAATTAATGCTAACATTGCATTTTCCTTCCTTACCACTTGTAAAATACTTTTAGGGAATCCTTCATGAGGATTCCCAAGTGCCTTTGCACCTCTAATTTTTGTATTTTCTCCCAATTCATATGATGGTCTATGCCTTCATTCCTCTTACCAATGTGCATGACCATACATTTCTATTGCATCTGCCACTCCTTTGCCCATTCTCCCAGTTTTTCTAAGTCCTTCTGCAGACTTCTTGCTTCCTTAACACTAACTGCCCCTCCAACCATCTTTGCAGCTTCTGCAAATTTGGCCATAAAGCTGTCAGTTCCATTATCCAAATTATTGACATGTAAAGAAATGCTCCCAGTCCCAACCCCTGTGGAACATCACTAGTCATGAGAAACCAACCTTCTTTCTTCCCACTCTTTGCTAGCTGTCAGTCAACTAATCTTCTATCTATGCTAGTATTGCCGGCTGGTGGCGTAGTGGCACCAGCGCTAGACTTCAGGATGAGAGGTCCCAAGTTTGAATCCAGCCGGCTCCATTGCACGCTCTCCATCTGTGCTGGGTTAAGAGCTGGTGTTCTCTTTTTTAATAAAAAAACTCACCCGGCAGAAGGCAATTCATACCGTAGAGGGAAATTGTCTGCCAACTGGAAATTCCAGATGCAATCTACCGATGCATGTTAGTATATTTCAATAATACCATGGGCTCTTACCTTTATGTGTGGCTCCTTGTCAAAAACATTCTGAAAGTCCAAGTAAACAACATCCACTGATTCTTGTTTGTCTATTCTGCCTGTTACACAAAGCATAAAGCTTTTATTCTTTAGCCTCCCGCTTCAATATATTGCTTGTTATTTTCTGTGTAAGCACTGAGCACATTGAATTGGTGAAAAAATGGAGATGAAAAAGATGATTCATACCAATCTATTAAACAACAAAAAAAAATCAACTTCTTTAGTAACCTGAGTCTAGCTGAATGGCAGAGGAACAGGCAGAATTCCCCAGCAATGAATGGAGGATACAGAAATAAACAAACCAGGGCACAAAAGATCAACCTCAGTTACTTACAGTACTGAGCGTGTATTTGAAATTGATGGAGGAATTTTAACCCATTTCCCCTCTGATGATGTCAATATGCAGTCTTATATTTCCAAGATACTTAGAGAGCTACATGGATGGCTATAAGAGTCAATGATCCCATAAGTACATACGTTTGTGAGACTGGAGTTCAGGTTCTCATTCATCATTATTGACCAGTTCTGGGGTCAATACAGAAGATCAAAGCCTGAAGGTCGATCAGAAGTCAAGGCCTGTTGGCTGGAGCCCTGAATCTGTGAATTTCTGCGAGTCCACTGGGAACGTCAAAGGCCCAACTGACTGGAAGAATGAGTCCATTAGAGGCTGGGGGGGGGTGAAGTTGGCCCCTCCTGGGGTAGGAGGACAGTGTGAGTGGGGGAGGTGGCGAATCTTCTTGTTTTGATGTTTTTGTTTCGTCGATTCTTGTGTTCTGTTTTATTGTGTTCTATATTGTTCTGCCAAGAATTATGGACGTAATTATGGACCCAGAATGTGTGGCAAGCTGTCCCCAGAACATCCAGGTTTGTGTTGCTTTTTAATACAAACTACACGTTTCTCTGCATTTTTATGTAGATGTGATAAATAAATCTGAATTGGAATTGAAATCAAGTTGGAATAGATGGTATAGACATGTTGGTCGGTGTGAATGAGTTGGGTTGAAGTGCCTGGTTTTTGCGCAGTGTAACTCTCTATGTCTCTTTTTGTTCATTCAGAAGGTGTCGCTGGTGCTGGCAAGCCCAGCACTTAACATCCATGCCTCATTGAAAAGAATACTAGGCCATTTAGAAGGCAGTTAAGAGTCAATCACATTGTTCTGTAAATGTCACATTCTTTTCCTTAGAGACATCAGTGTCCTTTGAATGACAACCCTGAAGCTTTATGTTTACCAGTAGTTTGCTGCTTATATTATTTAGAATCAGAATCGGGTTTATTATCACCGGCATGTGACATGAAATTTGTTAACTTAGCAGCAGCAGTTCAATGCAATACATAATATATAAGAGAGAAAAAAAACAATAAATAAAATAAAACATAATAAATAAGCAAGTAAATCAATTACATATATTGAATAGAATTAAAAGAATGTGCAAAAACAAATACTGTATATTAAAAAAAGTGAGGTAGTGTCCAAAGCTTCAATGTCCATTTCAGAATCAGATGGCAGAGGGGAAGAAGCTTTTCCTGAATCGCTGAGTGTGTGCCATCAGGGTTCTGTATCTCCTGCCTGATGGTAACAGTGAGAAAAGGGCATGCCCTGGGTGCTGGATGCAGCCTTTCTCAGACACCACTCCCTAAAGATGTCCTGGGTACTTTGTAGGCTAGTGCCCTAGATGGAGCTGACTAGATTTACAACCTTCTGCAGCTTCTTTCGGTCCTGTTCAGTAGTGCCTCCATATCAGAGAGTGATGCAGCCTGTCAGAATGCTCTCCACGGTACAACAATAGAAGTTTTTGAGTGTATTTCTTGACATGCCAAATCTCTTCAAACTCCCAATAAAATATAGCCACTGTCTTGCCTTCTTTATAACTACATCAATATGTTGGGACCAGGATAGATCCTCAGAGATATTGAGGATATGTCAGATATAAAGCAAAGGGTAGCAGTGAATGGGTGTTTCTCGGACTGGCTGGAGGTGACTAGTGGGGTACCACAGGGCTCTGTATTGGGACCACAGCTCTTTACGATTTATGTCAACGATTTAGATGAGGGCATTGAAAACTATATCAGCAAGTTTGCTGATGATACTAAACTGGGTGGCAGTGTGACATGCGAAGAGGACGTTAGGAGAATACAGGGAGACTTGGATAGGCTGGGTGGGTGGGCAGATACTTGGCAGATGTCATTCAATGTGAATAAATGTGAAGTTATTCACTTTGGAAGCAGGAACCAGAGGGCAGAGTATTTTCTGAATGGTGTAAAGTTAGGTAAGGGAGAAATGCAAAGAGACCTAGGAGTCCTAGTTCACCAGTCAATGAAGGTGAATGAGCAAGTGCAACAGGCAGTGAAGAGGGCAAATGGAATGTTGGCCTTTATTACAAGGGGAATTGAGTACAAGAGCAAGGATGTCCTTTTGCATTTGTACAGGGCCCTGGTGAGACCACACCTGGAATATTGTGTACAGTTTTGGTCTCCAGGTTTAAGGAAGGACATTCTGGCAATTGAGGAAGTGCAGCGTAGATTCACTAGGTTGATTCCTGGGATGGCAGGGCTGTCTTACGCAGAGAGATTGGAGAGATTGGGCTTGTACACACTGGAATTGAGGAGATTGAGAGGGGATCTGATTGAAACGTTTAAGATAATTAAAGGATTTGATAGGATTGAAGCAGGAAATATGTTCCAGATGTTGGGAGAGTCCAGTACCAGAGGGCATGGATTGAGAATAAGAGGTCAGTTATTTAAAACAGAGTTGAGGAAAAACTTCTTCTCCCAGAGAGTTGTGGAGGTGTGGAATGTACTGCCTCGGAAGACGGTGGAGGCCAATTCTCTGGATGCTTTCAAAAAGGAGCTAGATAGATATCTGATGGATAGGGGAATCAAGGGATATGGGGACAAGGCAGGGACTGGGTATTGATAGTGAATGATCAGCCATGATCTCAGAATGGCGGTGCAGACTCGAGGGGCTGAATGGTCTACTTCTGCACCTATTGTCTATTGTCTATTGACACTGAGGAACTTGAAGTTGCTCACCCATTCCACTTCTGATCCCTCTATGAAGATTGGTGTGTGCTCCTTCATCTTAACCTACCTGAAGACCACAATCAGCTCTTTCATCTTACTGACGTTGAGTGCCAGGTTGTTGCTGCAGCACCATTCTACTCATTGGCATATCTCTCCTGTACACCCTCTCTTCACCACCTGAGATTCTACCATTAGACTAAGTTGAAATGGCCAAACTGCTTACCTGAGGTTTGATCCTTTATCTCCAGGTCAGCAAGCTGGTCCTTTCAATGTATATGTTGGTAATGCAACCAGTTTACAAGATCTGCTGTTTCTCAGTACTAGAGACTAAGGTTCAATCCTAACCCTGGGTGCTGTCCATGCAGAGATTGCACGTTCTTCCTGCGGGTTTCTTCTGAAGGTTCCAGTTTGCTCCCACATCCCAATGAACTGCAGGTTTTTTGTGGCTAATCGGAGGCTGCAAATTAACATGAATGATGGGTGAGGGGAGTCTGGGGCTACTTGTTAGTAATGTAGAGAGAATAAAATGGGATTGGTGTCAGTGGATGCTTGATGTTGACATGATTTATTGAGCCAAAGATCCTGTTGCTGTGCAATAAGACTCAGTGTCTGAGGTGGATAGGATCTTTGATAATGCTTGCTACTTTACCGAGGCAACAAGAAATCCATGGAGGAGAGACTGATTTCCATGATGCTGTGTCCACAACTCTCTGCAAATTCTTGAGGCAACCTGCAGAACAGTTGCCATATTAAGCTGTTATGTATCCAGATAAGATGCTTTCTATAGTGCATCAATAAACATTGATGAGGGGTAACACAATAGATTCAGAGACTTAACTGCCTAGTGCCAACATTTTTAAGTTAAAGTGTCGACATTGAATCCATGGTGGAATACCTTGCCAGCATACGTCATTGCAGCTCACACATTCGGAAGAGCTGGACTGTGGTGCTGGAGAAGTGCCAACGCTGACTGAGTTGCCTCCTCTCAGAGGTCAGTGCTGACGGACAGTGCTTGCGTAACCGGTGGCCAAAAGACTCAGCTCATTATTTGAACTGTGGATTTGAGTGCTAGAATTATACACTGAGCGTAAATAAAACGTAGGAACCGTTGTCTGTGCTGAAGATTATTGTCTATTCCATTGTTAGAAACTTAGGCACCAGTGGCTGATGCCAAGACTGACACACATTCAAGTCACCAGGTTTATTCAGACATTTGAACACAGCACATCCCATTGGAGTCGGTATTTTTAGTCAATTTCCCAAGCTGTTAAATCATTAGCAAGCTTTGCTCAGTGTTATCTGGTAAAAGCAATCAAAGCTCTTGAAAGCAAGCATGGATGGACACTGCAGAGAAGCAAACAATGCAAGCTGATATTGTACAATTAAAACAGTCATTTCTAACACAGCAACTTCTCAGTTTCTGATTTTCCAATTTACAAGCTTTCACTATAATTCCATGAGCTCTTTGAGGTGTGCCTTGATTTGCAAAGCTGTTTTTCACCTTAATAAATAGAGGCAGCTCTTCCTGCATAGAGTCATAACTGGTAAAGCCACTAATTCACAGTGCCAGAAATCTGGGTTCAGTCCTGACCTCAAGCCCTGTCCTTGTGGAGTTTTTACATTCTCTGTGTCTGCATGGGATTCCTTTGGGTGCTCCCCTTTCCTTCCACGTCACAAAGATGCACGGATTCATAGGTTAATTCACAGCTGTAAATTGCCCTTTAGTGTGTAGGTGAAGGGTAGAATCTGGAGAGGGGGGAGAGTTAATGAAAATGTGAGAGGGCTAAAACAGGATTAATGTAAATGGGTCACCATAGACTTTTGGTCTGAAGGGCTTGTTTCTGTGCTGTATCTTGCTATTTATATGACTTTGTATGTCAGAATTTGCTCAGTATGTACCTAGTTGTGTGACGTGGGCAATCATGGTCTTTCCATGATCATGATTGTTCTTGATAAATGTTCTACCGAAGTTGTTTCATTATTGTCTTTGTTTTTACAATGTGGGTGACTCCAACCATTATCAATACTCTTCAGTGACAGTCTGTCTGGCATTAGTGGTCACATAATCAGAACTAGTTATGCACTAACTCATACAACCATCCACCACCATTCCCATGGTTTCATGTGGACCTGATCTGGGGGCTAAGCAGGCGCTACACTTTGTCGAAGGGTGACCTGCAGGCGAGCAGATGGAAGGAGTGCCTTACTCATCCTTTGGTAGAGATGTATCTCCAATCCACCACCCGTGTCAGAATATATTGTGCAGAAGTATCCAGAATGTACTTTGCTCAGCTTTTTCAGACTGTGAAGTTTTGTTTAGCAAAATTCTTGGCAAGAGTAATCTGTTACTTAAACTAAGGACAGCATGGTGGAACAACAGTTGATACTGCCTTACAGTTTCAGCAACCCAGGTTCGTTTCTGGCTGCCTGTTATCCTCTAAGAGCTTTAGGTGCTTCTCACGTCCCAAGATATATTGTGGTAGGTCAATTGACTGCTGTAGGTTACCTCTTCACATTGGCAGTAGAGTCGAAGGAGAATCAAAGAGGATCATAAACCAGCAGATGTTGAAAAAAGAAAATGCAGGAAACACTTACCACGTCAACCAGCATCTGTGGAGAGACAAATATTTAACGTTTCTGGCAGCCTTTAGCAGAATCCCTATGGTTGAATGGCATGTATGAGGAAAAGAATATGATGTGGCGCTACAGGGAAATAAGCAAAGGAAATGTGATTGATAAGGTTGCGCTCTATGGAGACAATATGACCCAACATGATCATGGCTCTCTGCTGAGCTTTGGATCACCTGGACAATAGCAATACCTATGTCAAGTTGCTGTTTATTGATTTCAGCTCAGCGTTCAATGCCATCATACCCTAGTATGAATCAATAAGCTCAAAAATTTGGACACCGTACTTCCCTCTGAACTGGACCCTTGACTTCCTCATTGGGAATCAGAAATATCATCTCCTCCTCATTGACAATCAACGCTGATGCACCTCAGGGATGTATGCTTAGCAAACCTGTTCTACTCTCTGTTCACCCATGAATGGGTTGCTAAATTTGCTGATGGTGTTGGTGGAATTTCAGATGATGATGAGGAACTGTACAGGAGTGAGATAGCTCAGCTGGTTGAGTGGTGTTGATACAACAGCCTTGCACCAAATGTTAGCAAGGTTAAGAAGTTGATTGTGGACTTCAGGAAAGGGAAGTCAAGAGAACACCTACCAATCCTCATCAAGGGATCAGCAGTGGAAAGGGTGAGCAGTTTTAAGTTTCTGGGTGTCAACGTCTCTGAAGATCTATCCTGTGCCCATCATATCAATGCAGTTACAAAGAAGGCACGGCAGCAGCTATATTTCAGTAGGAATTTGAGGAGGTTTGGTATCTCATCAAGGACTCTGGCAAACTTCTACAGATGTATCATGGAGAGTTTGTAACTGATAGCATCACCATCTGATATGGAGGACCTCTGCACAGGATCAGAAGAAGCTGCAGAAATTTTCAGCTAACTCAGTTAGTTTCAATGAGCACTTGCCTCCCCAACATCAAGGATATCTTCAAAAGGTGGCATCTGTCACTAAGAACATCCATCACCCAGGACATGCCTTCTTTTCATTGCTAATATCAAGGATGAGGTACAGGAATTTGAAGACATACACTTAACATTTTAGGAATAGCTTCTTCCCTACTGACAACAGATTTCTGAATGGACAATGAACCCATGTACACGACCTCACTCGTTCTTCATTCTCTTTTTTGCACTGCATTTAATTTAATATTCTGATTCTGGGCTAAATGGCCTCCTTCAGTGTTGTAGTAAGTACAGCAAAGAGGTTGTATGATTGGCTACTAAAAGAGCAATTACCAACTTTTAAGAAGAATGTAAAGGACGCTGTAAAAAAAGGTTTGCAGAAGTGGTTCCAGGGGATGATGTTTGAAGTTGTGTGCTAGTTATTAAGGAAAATAAAACTGACTGGATTGAAGAAGCTGAGGGCTGCAATGAGATTTGTGAGAAGATCTGATGGAGATGGTTAAGAATGGACATTTTCCCTCTTACATAAGCTAAAGATGAGGAATCTACAATCTCCTCTTGAACCTTGCACTTCTCTTTATTTCATCAGTGTTTATCTAATTTTCTTTGGCAAGGCCAGATTCCACCTGAAATGCGTGAACCCATTTGGGCTCATTGCGATGCTGAAACATGGGAAGTGTGAAGAGCATTATACATGAAAGCTTCTTGGGCAACAGATGTGTATGCAGCAATACAATCATGATCATGGATGTTTTACAGTGTCATTTATATATATTACAGTGCCAATTGTTTTCAGCTAGGAAACTAGGAGTGAGATACAGAACCAGCCACACTTTCACTAATCTGCAAAGACTCCAGTGATGTGCTCACAAAAACTTTCCTCATATTATTAATTCCTGCAGTTGTTTTGCTTTAAACATGAATAAAATCAAGGTTAAATAAATCCATCTCCCCCAGGAATCAAATCCCAAGTTGAAAGCACTTGCCTTTTTCCAGCAGTGCACCAAATTTACTCATTTTGAATAAATGGGTCTGGATATCTAAAACACCGGCAAATGCCACAATTGAAACATAATGCCAGTCATACTATATGTATCTTTGGCCTCTCCTTTATTTAATGGAGCTTTGTCATCAAGCTCAAGGAACAACCATTCATCGCGAAGGAAAGCCGTAGGCTGATTTGTTACTTACTACTTCTTTTACACTATTCATTAAGTCATCTACATTGTTCTACAGAGTGATTAACATGGATCGAAGAACTGGAATGTCCAACTGCATGCTTGTAAGTGACAGACACTGGCTGGGCTTCTGACAAGCTAATGATGTCCTCACCCTCACTATTAAATCGGCGATTGCATGTGCATCAGGCACCTCTGCCACTCAGTTGCTCTGAGAAACACCTTGCAGTCTCTTCTCTGCAGACTGTTTCCATAAAAGCTGGATACTGTTCTTTATCTTTCTCGCAAAGTAATTGAGATATTGACAACAATACCACAGCCGGAAGCACTTTTGTTCAAAGCACAAATTAGCTTCGGCACTGAGCACCCAATTAATAATCCCTTCACACTCGACAGAAACTCAGTCAGCTGTCGGCTCGAGAGCTTGATCATCTCTGAGTTTTCATACTGGTGATCTCTGCAAGTTAAGATCTGCCAAAAGTCACTCATTCAAGTTGAGTTCTATTTTTGTGGTGAGTTGTCATTCTTAACATAACAACACAAATTGATCAGTAAAAGTTTTGTATGTTCAGAACCCTATATGCACAGTGGCCACTTTATTAGGTACCATGAGTGGAACCCAGACCTGTTGCTGTAGCACATCTATATCAAGATTCGGCATTTGTGTTCAGCGATGTACTTCTGCCTGCCATTGTTGTAACACATGGTTATTTGAGTTACCGCTACCTTCCTGTCAGCTTCAACCAGTCTGGCCATTCCCCTCTAACCTCTCTCTGCAACAATGCATTTTCACCCACAGCACTGCTGCTGACTAGATTTTTTTTTTCATAGCATTTTCTGTAAACTCTAGAGACTGATGCATGTGAAAATCTCAGGAGATCATCAGTTTCTGAGATACTCAAACCTGGCACCAACAATCACTCTACAGTTCAGGTCACGAAAATCACATTTCTTTCCCATTCTCATGTTTGGTCTGAACAATAACTGAACCTCTTGACTACGTCTGCATGCTTTTATGCATTGATTGCTGCCATGTTACATTATTAGCTTAGATATTTGCATTAATGAACAGGTGTATAGGTGTACCTAATAAAGGGCCACCTATATATTGATGTAAAAATTGCTCAGTACATCGTAGGAAGAGGTGTTTTCCCCCGAAACGTCTGTGTCAAATATCATGTCAAGTTAAACTAAATCACTTCCGCCTGCACATGATCCAGATCACTTCATTTCCTACATATTCATGTGCCTGTCTAAAAGCCTCTTGAAGGTTACTGTCATTTCTGCTTCCATCCCAATTCCTGGCAGCCCATTTACCCACCACTTTCTCTGTAAGAAAAACCTGCCCCACATATCTCCTTGAAGCTTCCCCTCTTCCACCTTAAATGCATATCCACTAGGATCTGGCATTTCTACCTTGGAAGAGAGACTCAGACTGCCTATTCTCTCTAAGTCTCTCATAATTTTACAAACTTCAAAACCATGAGTAAATTCTTTTTATGCTACATGTTCCTAAGAAAAAGATCCTGCAGGATTCAATGAGGTGAATTGTTTATTAATTACAGTACAGATGACATTAATTCTCTGCTAGGAACATTGTCAGAAATGTCTTATACACATGTTGTTGATCTAATGGGAAAACTCGGATTAGTCCAGTTTGTTTTTCAAATAGAATAGGCCTATTTCAAATTGGGTACTTTACAAAAGGACCTCCAAGAGGACGTTAACCTTGTCAAGGTTTGTAGGCTTATGTGCCTCACCGAGAGAGCTATGTTGGTTGGAGTTTAGGCTTCATGCTTTGGCTCTTGGGAGGATCGCCCATGCCAAACAGGTCAAAGGGTAATGGCCAGACTAAGAGTTGGTCCACTGGTCCTCCAGGTTCAGGGGTTCAGTTCAAGGTGGACAATTCTAACTTGTGAAACCAAATTGTTAACAAAGCAGCAAAGAGGATTTCTTCTAGATCTGAGTGTGATGGTATTCCTGAGTCTCCACTTGGGATTTGAATGACTGGCAGTAGTGAAAAATGAGAGGAAGCTACTGATATGATGATGGAAGGTCTAACACCATAAGAGATGGAAGATCTTCATTGCTGTCTTAGATGCCAGCAGCGTATTGAGCAGTAAGCATGTTACAAAAGGTGCCCTGAATATCCTGGTAGGATTGTCATTATTCTCTCTTTTATAGCATGTTTCAAAGACTTTGAGCTCACCCGGCTGTGATGCTATTAATACTCACTTTCCCTTTGTAGGATATCGTGAAGTGCAAGCACTTCCACAAATGTAGACCATGCTTCAGTTACTCCAGCTTAGTCCAGAGATGTTTCTTTGTGTTTGAAATGGCCTTCCAGATGTTAGACAATTTCAATACAAGAGGAAAATTTGGATCTTGCAGAAGAATAATCCAATTTCAGCGCCATCTCATTCCGTAATTAAAGCTTTTGTGCTAAGGCGGGGGTCGGCAACCCGCGGATCCGGAGCCACATGCAGCTCTTTTACCTCTGTGCTGCGGCTCCCTGTTGCTTTGGGAAATAATTGGTCAGTATTTAATTAAAATGTATTTTATGTTAGTTTGTTAGTTTTTGAAATGTAATTCTAAATTTGAAGATTATGGTGATCTTGTACAATCTAAATAAGACGTTGTGGCGACCCATTTCCTGGCACATTGGAACCGGCTCACAATTAGCCAGCGTTCAGGCTAAGGGAGATAGCCTACGGGGGTTTGTGAGTACGTGTCTTTTGCAGCATCCGCGCCCATGGGGGCCAGGTTGAGGGAGGCTTAAAAGCAAGGCTGTTTAGTTCGAATAAAGTTATTCGACTGCAGTTTACTGACTGCGTGAGCACACTGCTACAATGTGTTTTTATCGCTATTAATATACGTCACCACTGCCAATACCTGACACCCATTTCTTTAATTTTTCAATCCAAGGTAGGCCAACTATGGAGAATTCTAAAAAAAGAAAAGTGACTGAAGAAAACAGAAAGTTTAATGATACGTGGACGGATTCATTTGCTTTCACTGTTGACGAGACTGGTTTACCGGTATGCTTAATATGCAATGAGAAACTAGCAAACAACAAAAAGTCAAATGTTGCAAGGCATTTCCAGAATAAACACGCAGCCTTTGCTCAAAAATATCCGGATAGAGATGAGAGAAAAAAAGCCATTTCGGAACTGATGCGGAAGGTTGATCTGAGCAAAAATCATTTCAAGCAATGGATGAAGTCTGGAAAACCAACGACATACGCTAGTTATATTGCCGCTCAGGAAATAGTCAGGCACGGGAAGCAGTTTACAGATGGTGAATATATAAAAGAATCTTTCATTAAGATTTCAGAACATCTATTCACGGACTTTAAAAACAAGAGTGAAATTGTGCAGAAAATCAGGGATATGCCCCTCTCTGCAAAGACTGTCAAAGACAGAACCATAAAAATGGCAGAAGACATCACAAGACAGCAAATTAAAGACATCAATTCAGCTGTGGCCTACTCGATTGCCTGTGACGAGTCTAATGACAAAGGTGATATTGAACAAATAGCGCTGTTCTGCCGGTATGTAAACTCTGCCGGGCCACAGGAAGAACTGATTGAGTTGGTACCTCCAAAAGACCAAACACGGGGGGAGGACATCTGTGAGGCTGTCTTGAATTGTTTAAGAGCCAAAGGAATAAAGACTACCCACCTGGTGTCAGTAGCTACTGATGGGGCACCGAATATGACGGGAACGCACAAGGGAATTGTGGCTTTACTGCAGAAGTCGCTGGACAGAAAGCTGCTGATTTTCACTGCATCTTGCACCAAGAGGCACTGTGCGCTCAAACATTTCCTCCTGAATGCACAGAAGTAATGGATGTTGTCATTCAGATTGTCAATAAAATAATGGCAAAAAGTTTAAATCACCGTCAATTCCGTTTGTTACTGGACGAGCTGGAAAGCGCATATTCTGATCTCCTGCTGCACAACAAAGTCCGGTGGCTGTCCAGAGGGGAGGTGCTGAAATGCTTTGTCGCGTGTCTGGAAGAAGTGAAAACTTTCCTGGGCAGCAAAGGGTTCACCTTTCCTGAGCTGGAACAGCCAGAGTGGCTGGAAAAGCTACACTTCATGGTAGACATGACAGCGCACCTGAACACGCTGAACACAGCTCTTCAGGGGAAAGGACGTACAGCCCTACACATGTTGGAGGATGTTTTGGCATTCGAGCGCAAGTTGACAGTGCTTGCCAGAGATTTACAGAAAGGCACTTTGTCTCACTTCCCCATTTTGAGAGAGTTCAAACAAGGTCACGACATGATAAATTTGGAGTATTTACATTCTGCAATCATCGCAATGCAAACATCGTTTGGGAAACGCTTCTGTGAGTTCAGAGAGGAAAAAAACACATTATCCTTCCCGGTCACTCCCCTAAGCATCGATTCATGTCTACTGAATACGACTGCATTGGCAGGTGTGAGTAAACCTGATCTTGAGATGGAACCGGCCGACATAGCCGACAAAGACATATGGGTGTCCAAGTTTAGACGCTTGACAGCAGACCTTGAAGATGTTGCCCGTCAGAAGGCCGTTCTTGCTCAGAATCACAAATGGAGTGATATTGAAAACCTCCCAAAACCAGACAAACTTGTGTTCGAAACATGGAATGCTATCCCCGACCTTTATGTAAACATTAAAAAGTATGCACTTGGAGTCCTGTCGATCTTTGGATCCACATATGTATGTGAGCAGGTGTTCTCCAACATGAACTTCATTAAAAACAAACATCGTGCACGCCTCACAGATGACAGCTTGCGATCCTGTGTAAAGATGAAGGTGACGTCATACAGCCCTGATCTGCAGACGCTGTGCGCTGAGGCCCAGGAGCAGAAATCACATTAACCAAGTATGATAAATATTTTAATTGCCTATTATTTTACGTATATTCATATTTTTTCATTGTTCATTGAAATAGTCCTTTTATTTTTCAGGTTGACAGCTGGCTGACGTTATTTTTGGTTTGCTGCTGGCGGGAAATTTAAATTCAGCATTTTTCATAAATACAAGAAGGACTCAAATAGACATTCAGTATTTTACTTAAAAGTAACCTTCAACCCAACGTCTTTTTTTCGGAGTTCAAAATGTTTTCGTTGCATGCAGAAATGTAATTTCGTTTTCTCTGCAGGAGTTCATCAATTTCATAAATGCAACACATTATAGTTTGTTTATACATAGCATAAAGGCAAAAAAAAGCGTTGTATGCAGTGTTATTTCATTTTAAACGTCAAACGGGTTTTGCGGCTCCCAGTGTTTTCTTTCTGTGGGAAACGGGTCCAAGTGGCTCTTTCAGTGGTAAAGGTTGCTGACCCCTGTTCTAAGGAATTAATAGGCACTCATGGTGGGCAGCATCTTATCATTAGTGTAGTTCAGCTAATTCTGTTTGCAATAGAATGTAGGGTGCCTACATTGGTACATGTGTTGGAACAGCGGGCCAGAGAGAAGCTGAACATTACACTGTGCAAGATAGAGAAGTGTGGGTTGCCATGAAGCAGGAATTCTGGTGGATGGTGGCTGTGTGGCCATATGGTTCTCCTGAACTTCCACCATACTAATGCCTATTGCTAACCAGAGGTGCATGTATTTCAGATGGAAAGTTTGCTCTGAGATTATAAGCAAATGAACATATGAGAGAGGAGCAGGGTCCAATCAGGTCATGGTTGACCTGAATGCAACTCCAGCTTTACATGTCCATCTACCCACCCTCTTGCATATTAAATATCTACCTCTAGTAAAAATATTCATAGACACTGAATCTACCTCCTTTAAAAAAAGAGTTTCAAAGTTGATGAAAGAGGAAGAAAAAAATAATTTCCATCTTCAATATATTTATTTAAATATTAAAAGTATTAAACTTATTTCTAAAACTTAACCTATCATTGTAGTTCCTACAAGTTTAAGTTTATTGTGGTATGTACCCAGAGTATAAATGCCAGGAAAGGTATTTTTGTCATCAGCACAGTACATTACAAACATGACAAGCATAAGTTAACATAGACTTAAATTATCATAAACTATACCCAATGTCGATGACAAAATAAACTAAAATAAACATAATGACATTAGATAGATATTTTATTGATCCCCAAGGAAATTATGGTGTCACAACAGCATTTCAAGTGCACAGATATACAAATATTAGAATAGAAGTAAGAAAGAATGAAATATAAGTTATCTCAAAAAGGAGGCAATCATCACTTCCCTGGCTGTAGCTGACTTATTATAGAGCCTAATGACCGAGGGTAAGAATGACCTCATTTAGCACTCTTTGGAGCAGCTCAGTTGTCTTAGTCTTCTACTAAAATTGCCCCTCTGTTCAGCCAAGATGGCATGCAGAGGGTGAGAAACACTGTCCAGAATTGCCAGGATTTTCCATAGGGTCCTTTGTTCTACCACAGCCTCCAGTGTGTCCAGTTTGATTCCTACAACAGAGCCATCCTTTCTAATCAATTTATTGAGCCTGCTGACATCACTCCAGCACACCACTGCATAGAAGACTGTACTGGTGTTAACAGACTGGTAGAACATATGAAGGAGAGGCCTGCATTCTTCAAAGGACCTCAGTCTCCTCAGGAAGTAGAGTCCTTTTTGTACACAGCCTCTGTGCTAATGGTCCACTCAAGTCTGTCATTCAGATGCACCCCCAGGTACTTGTAGGACATCACCACATCCACGTTCTCAATAGTAACAGGGAGTAGTGCAGGCTTAGTATTCCTAAAGCCCATCCCCATCTCCTTTGTCTTACAGATACTGAGCTGCAGATGTTTCCACTTGCACCATTTGACAAAGTCCTTCACCAGGGCCCTGTGTTCATTCTTGTGATAAACCCAACTATTGCTGAGTCATCCGAGAATTTCCGCAGATGATATGATTCCGTGTTGTAGCTAAAGTCCAAGGTATACAGGGTAAACGGGAAGGGAGACAATACAGTCCCCTATGGGGCCCCAGTGCTTTCTGACCATGTCTGACACACAGCTGTGAAATTGCACAAACTGTGGTCTGCCAGTCAGGTGGTCCACTAACCAGGATTCAATGGAAGTGCCAACCTGCATTGAACGGAGATTTTCCCCCGGCAGTGAGGAGTGTATGATATTCAAGACACTTGAGAAATCAAAAAACATGATCCTGCTTATCCATATGGGAGTAGGCTCTGGTCAGCAGGTAGACTACAGCACCAATGACTCCAGTGTGCTCCTGGTAGGCAAACTGCAGGGCATCGAGGGCTGATCTGACCACGGGTCAGAGGTGAGCCAGGACCAGTCTCACTCGCGTCCTCATGATGTGTGAGGTCAGGGCCACTGGACAATAGTCATACAAGACTTTTGGTTGGCCCTTCTTAGGTGCAGGGACCACACATGATATATTCCGCACAATCGGGACCCTTTCCAGGCTGAGTCTCAGATTGAAAATGCACTGGAGAACTCCACACAGCTGCTCAGCACAGTCCTTCAGGACCTTGGGGTTTCCACCAGCCAGTCCCAATGCTTTTCTATGTCTGAATTTTCCCAGAGACTTTCTCACCCACTCAGTAGTGAAGGCGAGTCCACGATGACTGGGAAGCTGGTGAAAAGTGGGGACCGGGGGAGGTGAAGATCAGGACGATGGCAGTTGGTATGTCGAGGTGTGGATGGCAGGTGCGGGTAAAGGATGGGATGTTGACAGTGGTTGGCTGTGTTGTTCATCCACGTGTTGAAATGGAGGGGGGAGGAGGGAAGAGTGGAGGTGTTGGTGCTGAGGGAGCATTGGGCGGGGTGTGAACAGGAGGGTAATTGTCAAACCTAATGAAAAAATAGGTTAGCCCATTCATGCCTGCATGCCAAGACTCTACAGTTTGGCTGTTTGAAGCCAGTGATGTTCTTCATGCCCCTCCACACCTCCCGTGTGCTGCTCTGCCCAAGCTCTCTCCTGTGTTCCTCTTTAGCTAACTGACCTTCTCCTTTAGCTCCCTCTGCACGTTTCAATTCCTCCCTGTCTCCTGATCGAAAGGCTCTCTTTTTGTGATTGAGGAGAGCCTTTAGATCTCTGGTGACCCATGGTTTGTTGTTAGGGAAGCAGCGAACAGTCCTTGATGTTATTACAATGTCCACACAGAAGCTGATGTAGCTAGTGATGCAATCAGTAAATCCCCTGATGTCCTCCCATTTGGTTCACAAAGCACATTTGGTTCACAACCTCAAAACAGCCCTTCAAGGCCCTGGTGGTCTCTGGATACCATTTATTTACTATCACGGTGGTAGCTAGCTATTGCTGTACCTTGGGCTTATAGAAGGACAGGAGGTGAACCAGGTTGTGATCTGATCTTCCAAGTGGGAGGAGAGCTGTAGAGCTACATGTATGTGTACAATTTGCATACAAGAGATCTAATGTTTTATTTGTGCAAATTGAGAAAAAACAAAACATAGTCCAAAGTAGAATTAGAACATTTCAGTCAGTTCAACAACCTGATGACAGTAGAGAAGAAGCTACTCTTTAACCTTGAGGTGCAGGTCTTCAAATTCCTGGACCACCTACTTAATGGTGGCATTCATCCAGAATTGTGGAGAGGGGAAGGAGGGTCCTTAATAATGGATTCATCTTCCTAAGACATCACCTGAAAGGTTCAAAGTAAATGTTAGTATCAAATTAAATATATGTCACCATATACAACCCTGACATTCACTTTCTTGTGAGAATACCTAGCAAATCGATAGAATAGTAATGATAACAGAATCAATAAATGGCTGCCAAACTAGGTCTTCCAACCAGATTGCATAAAACAACACACTGCAAATGTAAAAAAAAAGTGAGACAATAATATAAGTAAACAAACAATAAATATCAGGAACATAAGAAGGAAAGTAGCTGTTCTTGAAACCAATGACATGGGACTTCAGGCTTCTGTATCTCCAGCCCAATGATAGCAGTGAGAAGATGGTATGGGTGGGATGGTGGGATCTTTGTTGCCTTCTTGATTCCCACCATTTTCCGCTCTCAGCCAGCACTGCCACCACTTGAGTCACTCAGTCTCTCCTTATCCCCTCCATACCACAGACTTTCCTTTTATTCTTCTTACTCCTCCTGCAACTTCTACGTGTCTTATTTCCAGCTTCTTCCTGTTCCAGATAAAAATGCTGCCTGCCCTGCTGTGTAATTCCAACACTTTCCTTTGTTATTTAAATGTCAGGAACATAATATGAAGAAGTGAGTCCGTAGTTTTTGGGAACAGTTCCGTAAAAGCATATGAAGTTAAGTGCAGTTACCCCCTCTGGTTCGCGAACATGTTGGTTGAGAGGTAATAGCTGTTCCTGAAATCTGGTAGTAAGGGTCCTGAAGCTCCTGTAACTTTTACCTGTACTTATGAGTTGGAACGAAGACAGATCCTCTGAACTGATAACACTGAGAAATTTAAAGTTGCTCACCCTCTTCACCTCTGACAACCACCCCTTCCAGTACCCCCCCCCCCCCCCCCCCACCAAGCGATGAGGACTGGCTCATGGATCTCCAGCTTCTTCATCCTGAGGTCAATAATCATCTCCTTGATCTTTCAGATATTGAGTGAAAGATTATTATAGTGGCACCACACAGCCAGATGTTTAATCACCCTCCTATATGCCGATTCATCACCACCTTTATTTTGGCCAATGACAGTGGTGTCATTAGCAGACTTAAGTATGGCATTGGAGCTTTGCCTAGCCACACAGTCATTAGTATAGAGTGAGTAGAACAGGGGGCTGAGCACACAGCCTTGTGGTGCACCTGTACTGAGAGAGAGTGTGGAGGAGATATTGTTGTTAATCCATACTGACTGGGGTCTACAAGTGAGGAAATCGAGGATTTAGCTGCACAAGGAGGTACTGAGGCCAAAGACATGAAGCTTATTGATTAGGTATGATAGTACTGAATGATGAGCTGCAGACAAGAAGAGCATCCTGATGTATGCATCTTTGCTGTCCATATGTTCCAGATTGAGTGAAGTGCCAAAGAAATGACACCTGTGGTTGACCTTTTCTGACCCTAGCTTCTAGCAGCCCATTGCAAGTATGGACCACCCTTTGGGTCAAAAAAAAATTGTCCATCAGCTACTATTAAATCTCTCCCCTCTAATTTTTAATTTCTCAACATTGGAAAAAAAGTCTGTGCACATACCCCTCATCGTTGCATATTGTACACCACTGTAAGATCACTTCTCTTTCTCCTCTGCTCATGTGAATAAAGTTCTAGCCTGCTCAACTCCACTCCATAATTCAGTCCCTCAAGTTCCAGGCACATTCTTCTATATCTCCACTGCACTCTCCCCATCTCAATGGCATTTTTCTTATAGCATTGATCAGAACTGAACAAAATAAGCCAGATGCAGTCTCATCTACATTATGTCCAACACATCCTATCCTTGTTTTCACTTCCACAAGTAATGTCACACCCAATGAAGAGTATTTTCATTATCCGTGACTTAGCATGACACTTCTTAATGCAAAATAATGTATCTTTTGACTTCCTGAAGGAAATGCCATTGGGGATTTACAGTAGTTACACATTTATTGCACAGATTGTTAGTGTCATCTTCATAACACTGGCCATACAAATAATAAATACTGACCAAGATATATTGCTTCTCTGAACAACAAGTGCCAACAGTTTGCTTCAGAATGTACTGAGTGTCAGAGAAATGTAAAGAAATACTTTATTCGCAAACTACTCTTTTTCTCTCTCTCTCTTGCAGTAAAACACAGATAAAAGATTCAAGCAAAAGAAAATGGTCATGTGCAGTGTATATGCCAATACATATTGTACTATAACACAATTGGAACAAACCTCTTTATAGAGCTATATAGGATTGTGAGGGACACAGACAGAATGGACAGCCAGCACAATTTTCCCAGGGTGACAATGGCCAATACCAGAGGGCATCCACTTAGGGTGAGTAGAGGAAAGTTTAGGGAGATGTCAGAGGTCGGTCTCTCACACAGAGAACACTTGGTGCCTGACGTGGCGATAGAGGCTGATATAATAAGGGAAGTTAGAAGGCTCTTGGATAGGCACAACCTCCAAGTTGCCCACAACCTTGTCATGGCTTGAAAGCTTCCGTGTCTCAATGACTGCAGCCATGCTCTTATGCTTTGGATCTTGGTAAGGTCACCCATGACAAACAGGTCAAAAGGTAGAGGACAGGCTAAGAGTGGTCCACTGGTCCTGCAGCTTTTGGGGTTCAGCTCAGAGCGAACAACCCTGACTGGTAAAACATGATTGTCACGGAAACAGCTATGAATAATCCTTCTACATCTGTATGCGTTGGTATTACTGAGTCTCCAGCTGGGACTTGCATGACTGACAATAGATGAAAACCAAGAGGAAGCTACTGACATGATGAAGAAAACCCAGAGATGGAGGACCTTCTTTGCTGCCCTAAATGCCAGTGGCATAATGGGTAGAGTAAGTAAGTAAATAGGCAGATGAATGAAAAAGGTTATGAGCTGTGTAGGAGGGAAGGGTTAGTTTGATCATGGAACAGGCTTATGCAGGCCAACACGTCATTGTGGGTATACGGCCCATATAGTGCTTACTGTTCTATGCTCTAAACCAAAAGACAAAAAAGATGTAGATCTTTACTGGACCCTTTCAAGCACTTTAGAATAGCCAAAGTATTGTACAGCGAGTGAATTACTGGTATCGCCAGTGTACTGTAATGTCATTCAGGAAACACAACAGTCGAACTGTGCACAGCAAGCTCTCACAAATGGCAGTATGATTATGACCTGTGTTGCTGTTTTTAGAGATGTTGATTAAGGGATAAATATTAACAAGGACAGCTGAGGTGCTGAATGATAGGCTGTGAGGGCACAAATGAAGCATAGGTTCATGTGAAGGATAGCACTCCCCCTGTGCTGTATCAAAATGTCAGTTCAGGTGTTTGTTTTCATGTCTTTGGTACATGACCTGAATGCAGAAACTTCAGAAGCAGGAGTGCCTCTGACTAAGTCATGAACAGAACTCACAGCCAATTGTCTGAATGAGAGGAGGAAGATTCAAGATCATCTTCAATGACCAGCCAGGTAAGTCCCAGTTCAATGAACACAAGAAAATCAACAGATGCTGGAAATCCAAAGAAGATGCACAAAATGCTGGATGAATTCAGCAGGTCAGGTAGCATGTATGAAAAAGAGTAAACAGTTGATATTTCGGGCCAAGACCCTTCATCAGGACTGGAAAAGGAATAGAGAAATCAGAATAAGAATATTGAAAAAGGGAGAAAGAAGTACAAGGAAGCAAGTGATAGGTGAAAACGGGAGAGAATGGCGGGGTGGGTGGGGGGGTCCAAGTTCAAGTTTACTATTGTCATAGGCATACATACCCAGGATATAAAAGCCATGAAAGGTAACTGTTTGCAGCCCAACACAGTGCATTGCAAACATAGATTAAATAAAATTGTTGGAAGAATAATTGACAACAGGTAAGATGTTGAAAAAGAAAACGAAGTTTTCAGTCACAACAGATCAAATATTTATGCGGTTGTTATACTTAACAGAAATTTCCTCAAAGGATTGACAAAGCTAATACCATGATCTCTGCCACCAACATTGACCCCAAGGGGTGCCAACAGCCTCTTTAGATTGTCTGGTTAAGGACCACCTCATTACTCCTCCGTCCTTAACCAGGATACTGGAATGGACCCAAAGCAGTTCTTTCCTCCATGAACTTAAACTCGCACCCGTCTTATGTTCTGATGGTGGAAGTAGAGTATATGGTGGTCAAACCTCCACAGACAACAGTACCTATCACTCAGGTGGAATACAGCCCATTTTGTCCCAAAGGGTGGCATTGTGGTTCAGTTAGTAGAAGTGTCTCTGTAAAGCTGCATTGACTTTGTGGTTTTCTTCTAGTTTCCTCCCACGTCTCAAAGAAACCGTGTGTTAGTGAGTTAACTGATCTCTGTAATATGACCCAAGTGTGTGAGAGTATTAGATTGTGGGAAGGTGGACAGTATGAATAGAACCATGCATGATTCGAAGGGCCAAAGTGCCTACTTCCAACCTTCTTGATTTTCTGACTCTATAATTCAGCAAAGTTATTGAGGGTGTTTGCTCAGAGGTCATTCCCCTACCAACTTATGTCCTGTACTGTCACTCAGCTTGATTTTAACTATCTAATTCCAAAACTGTGGAAAGTTACATTGAAAAGAAGATGCTTCAGTAATGCAGTGGAATGATAACTTCCAGTTCAGAACCAAGTTTAATAATATCGGCATATGTCATGAAATGAGCAAAACAGCTCAGTAAAGAAGAAACAGAGCAGTTAATGATGTCCCTGCAGTAGCTGAGTATTCACCTCACATTTTTACATTCATAGGTTCACCTCCCAGGGGTCCAGAGATTCGAGGCTAATTGCACAGTGGAGTTTATTTTACATTCTGGCAGAAAAGAAACACTTGTGTTGTCTTGACTGCCTGAGCTGTGTGGGAGCACATGGAGCCAACTAAGAAAGAGTAAACTCTTATGATAAAGGAAGTCTGATTCAATGAGGAAGAGCTCTTGTAGATTATGTTATAGATAAAGTTCTTCTTTAGTTAATTACATTGAATAATTTTTAGCTTTCAGATATATATCTTTGACAGGGTCAGGGGACCATTCACTAAATAAAACCCATTCCTTGCCAGTTTAATTTTGGCTTCAGTCCTAACAAGCATGTTGTTATATCACTATGTGTACATATAAATGACGTACAAGATATTAAGTAGAATAGTCCACCCACTCATTCTCTTCAGTTTTAGGTAAACAACTTTCTTGGGTTTGAAATATATTTCCATATTTTTCCAGCTTCATTGAAGGAAGACATTTCAGCCCACTGAGACTCACAGAGCAATTATATTTCCTACTAATTTCCCCCCTAGGCTATTCCTCCCATGTTTTCCAAAAAGTCTTCCTTCCCCCTAATTCTATCTCCCAACCTGCACAATAATTTTTTAAAAACTATTTACGTTAGCTATCAGTACTTTCTGGTTGGTACGTTATACGTTTATGATCTTGTCTCAGTTTTTCTCTCTTCGTTGGTACAGCCTGACCTACTGGGCATAGCCCCTTTGCCTTGCAATTTACGCTACTTTACACTGTTTTGTCTTATCACCATTGAACCTCCCCTATTAACCCCTCTGACCATAGAAATCCAACACCACAATTGTATCACAGATATTCCTTTTGTCCTATCTCTTACCTCACCACTTGGCAACTTCACTAACTAGTTTCCCTCTCTTTCCCAGCTTCATTGAAGGGTCTTCAAACAGTATTTTTATCTCTGTTCTATTTTCCAAAGATTTTGGCTGACTCGCTAAGGATTCAGTAACATGTAATTTGCATCAAGTAGCAAGCAATGTTGGTTGAATTCTGCTTCTCAAACTCATTTTAAATAATCTCCATGTGCTTATTTTATTACACAGTGCATGAAATAAGTATGCCCTGGAACACAAATATTGTTTATAATCTAAGCTTCTTTTCAAAAGATTCACAATTATAAATTGTCACTGTATTGATTAATCATCCTGAAACCCCATAGTCTCTGCTGCTTCCTTCAAGGAGCTAATTACTGATGTACAGTTAAACAGTCTACAAGATTGACTATAATATTACAGATTGTTCTATATATACTTCCTGTTCTAACCATTCATCTTGGACCATGAATAACCGAAGTGATCTGACCAATTAACTCAGCTAAAGACTATTTGGTCACACACTCTAAATTATGTAATAATTATAACCAAATAAATAAGATAGAGCAGAAGTGAATCAATTGGCCCATCAAATTTTCTCCATCATTCAACGATAGCTGATTTTTTCTCATCTCTATTCTTCTGCCCATTCTTTTCCCATAACCCTTAACGCTCTTTACCAATCAAGAACCTGTTAGTCTTAGCCTTAAATATACCCAGTGACTTGGTTTCCACAGCCCAATTTTGAAACGAGTTCCACAGATTCATGACCCTCAGACAGAAGAAATTGCTCCTCATCTTGTTTTTAAAGGGACACCATATTATTCTGAGGCTGTGCCGATGAACAAAGACTCTCTTGCTTATGGAAATAACCCCTCCATCTCCACACTATTCAGACTGTTCAGCATCTGATAGGTTTTAGCAAGACCTCCCCTACCAGCCTTATGAGCTACAAGGATTATTCATCCATGATTCGTTTGTGAGCTCCAGGTCTGCTACTCCTGTGGTCATTGTTGTAAACCTCCTCTGGACACTCTCCGGGGCCAATATTTTCTTCTTTAGACATAGGGCCCAAAACTGCCACAATCTTCCAAATGTGATCTAATCCATGTGCTACAAACCTGAGCAGTGCATTGGTGCCTTTCTGTTTTAGTCTTCTCGAAATGAATGCAAACTTTGTTTTTGCCTTCCATAATACCGACTCAATTTCTCAAAGTACAGTTGAAGAAATAAAATTAAGCCATTTGCGCATGCAGATTTCCACTTAAATCATTCACCAAACTGATATTGAAACATATTCCTGTTGCTCCTCATCAACGGAGCTAATTTGGAGATCACCTACCTCTCTGGTGCAGTTAGAGTACTTCATTATAAACACTATAGTAGATTTTCTGTAATTCTGACAGTATATCCTGCATTCTTTTACTACCTTAATGTAATTATGTATGGAATGATCTGTCTGGATTAACACAAGCAAAAGCTTTCACTGAATCAGGATACCTGTGACAATTATTAAACATTTACCTAGGGCTGCCTTGTTAGAAATGCAAACAGTACTAGCCTTGTCCAGATCCTATGAAGTTACAAAAATCTTTACTGAAAATTGTGAGGAATATTAAACTTGAGTTAACAGTGTGCTGAAGCCAATACAATGGGAAGGATACGGTCATGCACTTTGGTAGAAGAAATGAAAGTGTTGACTATTTTCTAAATGGAGAGAAAATACAAAAATAACTGAAGCACAGAGGGACTTGGGAGTCCTTGTGCAGGATTCCCTAAGGGTGAATTTACAGGTTGAGTCTGTGGTGTGGAAGGCAAATGCAATGTTAGCTTTCTTTTCAAGGGGAATAGAATTTAAAAACAAGGATGTAATGTTGAGACTTTATAAAGCACTGGTGAGGCCTCACTTGTATTGTGAGCAGGTTTGGGTCTCTTATCTTAGAAAGGATGTGCTGAAACTGGAGAGGTTCACAAAAATGATTCCAGAATTGAATATCTTATCAAATGAAGAGTGTTTGATGCCTGTATACCCTAGAATTCAGAAGAATGAGGGGTGACCTCATTGACACCTATTGAATGGTGATAGAGTGGGCGGAGAGGTGTTTCCTATGGTGGGAGAATCTGAGACCAGAGGACACCACCTCAGTATAGAGTGCTGTCCTTTTAAAACAGAGATGAGGAGACAGAAAATGGTGAATCTGTGAAATTGTTTGCCACAGGCAGCTGTGGGGGCCAAATCTCTATGTATGTAACCTGTGCAGGTTCCAGGAAGTGGCCCCCTATCCCGTGCTGACAGCCTTCCAGCGCAGGACCAAGGAACCCGCCATTCTCCGGCCCCATGAGTCTAGCATATACACCATCCAGTCCCACCAAATCTGTGAGAATGCGATGTCTCTTCCACCCAAGCTCTGGCTTGTGTGGATGCGATGTGATTTGATGCCCTTTGACAGTCCGTCACAGGAAATACCAGATCGCATATTACATACAGTTAAATGAAGTATATTAATGATCAGTAACTTAACAAAGTGGTTAGTAAGAAAATGAAAGGGGAAAAAACCCCAAAAGGGCCAATTATAATTAAACAATCAATTGCACTCAGGTTGGAGCTCATCTTGAAAGTCTGCCACTCACGCACTGGACCCTTGGTCTTCGTGAAAGCACAAAATACCTTCCGATCATCACTTGAAATACATCCTGAATAAACAGGTCTCCCACTGAAGTATTGCTTCTTCCTTCTTGAAGCCAATCATCTGCACAAAGCACCTTGTGCAGAAGGGATGGCATCTTTTCTCCCTGCCTTCTTTCAGCTCCTCACCAATAAAGAACAAAGACCCAGCATTCTTCAGACCCTTATGCTATGTCCACTATCCTCACTGGCTGACAGCACATTCCTGAGACGAATATTAAGCCCCTTGTCTTTGCACAAATCCAAACAAGCTGAAAGCAGAATAAGCTACTCTTACAGAACTGCTAAAATGAAAATAAAATGAAATCTTAACCAGGGAATTACATGTATATTTAAGACAGGGCTTGATAGATTCTTGATTGGTCAGGGCATGAAGGGTTATGGGAGGAGGCAGGCAATTGGGGCAGAAAGGAAAATTAGATCAGCATTGATGAAATGGCAGAGCAGACTCGATCGGCCAAATAGCTAAATTCTCTTCCTATGTGTCTTATGGTTTAATCATGTTTACAGATTTGTTTCCCGGGTTAACAAGTGGGTCAGGTGAGAAAGGAGTGCCTCTTTGTGGATTGTTAGTTGAAGATTTGCCTCCTCAGTCAAAAGAAGCATCAAAGCTTTTTCCAAAGACATTTCTATAACTTCACAGGCTAGCTCATTTTGAGGATATCTGAATTCCTATTCAGTTACAGTGTGCAGAAGTAGACACAGTTCAGTGGCATATAATGTATTTTTAATAACTCAAACTTCATGTCATAAGCCATTAAATTCAACAATGCACATTATTAGGCACTTTTTTTTTTCAGGAGACTCCCCACCTGCATACAATCAAGGAAGTCAATTTGAATCTAATAAATTCTTTGGTGTTGGGAAGATGTTAATTTAATTGCGGACAACTGTCTTTGAGAGGTTATAGCTCTGTTTTTGTTGTTAGAAAGTTGTAAGCAGTGATCATTTCAACAGAGCTAATCAGGCAGCAACTTCCAGTTTTTACAGATATATTACTAAATATGGAAAGCATGAAATTTTTCAACAAGTTGACTGCGCCTACACAACCTTCACCACACAGTAACTAGCCAAGAGACTTAACATCAAAATATACGCAAAGATATAAATCTGTTGTACTTGAACTTGCACCTCAAGTTAGTCATTGAGTGTCCAAGAAATGATAGACCACCCCAGCTTAAATAAATCTTTAATAGCAAGAGAAGCCTTAATTTCTACCATCAGCTCATCTGCTCCTAAATACTAATTTTCTGAAATTACTTTCTTCTGGCTTTGTTGGAGATTTAATCTATTTTCATATAACTTCCTTATTTTTTATTTGAATTTCACTCTTAACTCTGCTTTTCCTTCCTTATTATTTTTCTTTCTTGAAACTATTTTGCTTTGAGTTAAGCATGCTGAGTTATACCCTTTCTGATTTAGAGTTTTCATTCAGGAGAGATTTTGCTGTCCACTCATCTCTGTGCATCATTATCTTGTTCCTTTTCAGTAAGATAACATGAATAGTTGAACTGTGTTTTTGTCTGTTTCTTATGCATTTTTAAATGTCGGAGACATATAAAAACAGTGAAAAACTCTTCACATCACTTACTGCAAAGATAAAGATAAAGTTGGGCTTTTGAAAAGAAATGATAATGTATATTTTCTGCATCCAGATTGTGAAGCATAGGCATGGTGAAATAACATGAGACGATTTTGAGGGGAGTGACCAGTCAAGAAACATTCGTCCCATAAATGTATTTTTAATTTGAGCTTGTTCTTCAAGAGCGACTAAAGCTCATAGGGCCATTGCAGTTGATACTGATATCATAACAAACTGTTTGCCTTTTATTCAAAATAGCCATCCCTTTTATTGAACTTAGAACAGAACACTGAACAGCACAGCATAATGACAGGCCCTTTGACCCACAATGTCTGTGCCAAACATGATGCCAACTTAATCTAAACCCCTTCTGACTGCACATGATTCATATACCTCCATGATCAACAAATTCATGTGCACATCTAAAAGCCTCTTAAACACCACTATCATATCTTTTCAATTATTATACCCAGTAGCCTGGTCCAATCACCCCCCAAACATGCCCTCCATCTCTCCTCTCATCTTAAGTCATCTTCTCCAGTATTTGACATTTCTACCCTGGGAAGAAGATCCCAACTATCTATACTTCTCATAATCTTATAAAATTCAAGCAGGACTCCCCTCAGCCTCGGATACTCTCAAGAAAGTAACTTAAGTTTTTCCAACCTCTCCTCAGAGCCCATACCCTTTATTTCAGGCAGCATCTAGGTAAACCTCTTCTGCACTTTTTCAAAAGCCTTCACATCCAGCCAGTAATGGGTCAACCAGAACTGCACACAATACTAAAAGTGCAGCCTAACCAAAGTTTTATACAAGTTGCCAATAAATACCACGTAGACCACCTATTGGCTCCTCTTCTGAAGACAACCAATAATTATCCCTCTTCAGTTCTCACTTATTGAATACAATTGGCATCATATTGTTCACTGTTAACTTCAAAGATAAATCTGATACAAATCACATCACCCATTCATCTAAATGTACCTCTGGCCATGTTACAATTCTAAGAGTATGTTGGAATGTAGAAAGTTGGATCGATAGCATTTATGTGAGACAGGAGAGACTTCAGATACTGAATGCTAGAGCAACAAGTAATCTACTGCAGGAACTCAGTAGGTTGAGCAGCTTCTGAGGGAGAAAACAAATTATTGATGATTTCCTTCCTCCCACAGATGCTGCTCGAGCTGCAAAGTTCCTCCAGCAAACTATTTGTTGCTAGAGGTTACATGAAGTGATCCCAAGCATTAAATGTCCCCAGGTTATTGGTGGCTCAGTGAATTTTTTAGGTAGTATCTCCTACAAATTTCATATTAGATCATTTAATCTAAGTGGTAAGCAATGAATCATTGCTACACAGAGACCCTGTGATCTCTGTCTCAGAGACCGAAGTCAGAACATCTTTCAAGAGAATGAACCCTTGCAAGACATTTTTGATCTCTCACTGCTGCAGTCAGAGGTTCCCACCTGCTTCAAAAGGGTGATAATCAAACCAGTGCCCAAGAAGATCAGGATGAGCTGCTTCAATAACTGTCACCCACTGACACTCATATCTACCGTGATTAAGTGCTTTAGGACGTCGGTTAGAATTAACTCCTGCCTAAACAAGGACCCGAGCCCACTTCAATTTGCCTACATCCTACAGTAGATGCAATCTCACTGACATTCTACTCGGCCTTGGATCACCTGGAAAATAGTAACATCTACATCAGGCTACTATTTATTGATTACAGCTCAGCATTCAACATATTCATACCCTCATTTCTAATCAACAAGCTCCAAATTCTGGGACTCTGCCTTCTTCTGCAACTGCATCCTTAACTTCCTCAGTGGGAGACTATTATCTATGCTGATCAGAAATAACATCTCCTCCTCGCTTACAATTAGCACTGGCGCACCTCAAGGATGCATGCATAGCCCACTGCTCTACTCTCTCCATGCCCATGTATATGTGGCTAGATATAGCTCAAATGGTGTCTATAAAATTGCTGATGACATAACCATTGTTGGCAGAATTTCAATTGAAGTACAAAAGGGAGGTAGATCTGCAAGTTGAGTGGTGTCGCAACAACAACCTTGCATGCAACATCAATAAGACCAGGAATTGAATGTGGACTTCAGGAAGTGGAAGTTGAGGGATCACCAGTGAAAAGGCTGAACAGTTTCAAGTTCTTCGGAGTCAACATCTCTGAAAATCTATCCTGAGTCCAACATATTAATGCAATTACAAGGAAGGTTCAAAACAGCGATAGTTCATTTGGAGTTTGAAGAGATATAGTATGTCATCAAAGACACTCACAAATTTCTATAGAAGTACCTTGGAGAGCATTCTAACCGTCTGCATTGCCATCTGGTATGGTGGCGCCATTGCACAGGATTGGAAAAAGCTGCAGAAATTTGTAAACTCGGCCAACTCCATCATAGGCACAAACCTCCTTGGCATTAAGGACAGCTTCACAAGGTGATGCCTCAAAAAGGCAGCATCCATTACTAAGGACCCTCATCACCTAGGACATGCCCTCTTCTCATTGGAGATTCTACAACCAAGGAAAGGTACAGGAGCCTTAAGATATACACTCAACATTTCAGGAACAGTTTATTCCCTTCTGCCATCAGATTTCTGAATGGACATTGAACAAACAAACACTACCTATTTTTTCTCCTCTCTTTTTACACTTATTATTTAATTTATTTTTAAGATATACCTCTCTTTGTAAATTATAGCTTTTATTATATATTTCAATGTACTGCTGCCACAAAACAATACATACATGATGGTGATATTAAGCCTGGTTCTGATTCTAATTCTGAAGTTCAAGTGCAAGTTCACTAAAACCATCTCAAGCACACGAGGTGATTAAGAAGATGTCAGGGATGCTGGCCTTCATCAGTCAGGGCATTGAATACACGAGTTGGGCAGTTATGTTGCAATTATTCAAGATGTTTGCAAGGCCTATTTTGGAGTATTGTGTACAATTTTGGTCACCCTGCTGTACAGAAGATGTTATTAAACTAGAAAAAACTATCACAGAAAATGTTTACCGGGATTTTGCCTGGACTTGGGGACCTGAGTTACGAGGAGCAATTGTGTATACAAGTACTTTCTATTCCTTGGAACAGAGGAGAATGGAACATGACCTGAGAGAGGTGCATAAGGTCATACCGGGCATAGGCAAGTTAAAATCACACAGTCTTTTTCCCCGAGGGAGGAAATACTAAAATAAAAGGCCATATTTTTGAGATCAGAGATGAGTGATTTAAACAGGAAATGAGGGAAAGCTTCTTCATGCAAAGGTTGGTGCTCATTTGGAATGAGCTGTCAGAAATAGTGGTTGAGGCAGACACTCTAGAAATGTTTAAAAAGCCACCTAGGTAAGTACATAGAAGGAGAGATTTTGAGAGCTACAGGCCAAATGGAGGTAATGGGACTAGCTCATAAAACTAGCTCTTGAATGAGTTGGGGTGATGGACCTTATTCTGGACTGTGAGTTTCTGAGCAATTGAGAGTTCTTCTACTGAGTTTTACCCAGTATATATTTATCCATGAAGCAATGCACATTTATAAAAATGTGTTTTTCTCATTTTTTAAATATGAAAAAGAAACTTTTACTGATATATATATATAAAGTTTCATTAGTCAAGAGTGTGAGTTAAGGTACTGGTATTAATGAAGTTTTCTTGTTCCTTTATACACATTTGGATGAAAAGCAATCTGTTAAAAACATTTGGAAAAATAGATGATTAATGTTGCTGCAGGATGTGTTGTACATCTGGTGGTTTATTTTTTTCTTCCCCCTGTAATCTGTGCTGTTATATAAGCGAGTATACTATTCAACAATTAGGAGTAAATTATCTTTATCATTCTACAAACTTCATAATGCCTCACCACCGGCAAGGACATCTTCAAAAGGCCATGTCCCAAAAAAGTGGCATGCATTATTAAGGACCTCCCACCATTTAGGACATGTCATCTTCTTATTACTACGATCAGAGAGAAGATATCAGGAACCTGAAGATACACACTCAACCTTTTAGGAACAGCTTCTTCCCCTTTGCCATCATGTTTCTGAAAAGACAATGAACCAATTTCATCAAAGAATTCCAACAGATTTGGCAAGCAAGGTTTCCTCTTTAGAAAACCATGCTGACTTTGGACTAATTTAGCATGTGCCTACAAGTACTCCAAAACCTCCTCCTTAATAATAGACTCTAACCAGTCAGGTCAGGCTAGCTAGCTGGCCTATTATCTCCTTTCTTCTGCCTGCCTCCCTCTTGAAGAGTGCAGTGACATCTTCAATTTTCCATGCCGGAGTCTACTAATTCCTTAAAGATCATCACTATTGCCTGCACAAACACTTCAGCCATCTCTTTCAGAACCCTTGGGTATAGTCCATCTGGTCCAGATTACTTATCTACCTTCAGATATTTCAGCTTCCCAAGCACCTCCTCCTGATTAATAGCAACTGAACTCACTTCTGACATACTGCTAGTATCTTCCACAATGGAGACTGTTGTAGAATACTTATTCAGTTTGTCCATCATTTCCTGGTCCCCAATTATTATCACTCCAGCATCATTTTCCAGCAGTCCAATATTTACTCTCACCTCTCTTTTACTCTTTATATATCTGAAGAAACATTTAGCATTCTCTTTGATATTATTAGCTACCTTACCTTTATATTTCAACTTTTCCCTCCTTATGGCTTTTCTAGTTGCCTTCTGTTGGTTTTTAAAAGCTTCCCAAACTTCTAACTTCCTATTAATTTTTGTTCTATTTTACACCCTTGCTTTTGCTTTTGTGTTGGCTTCGAATTCCATTGTCAGCAACAGTTGCATCATTTTGCCTTCAGAATACTTCTTCATTGGGATGTGTCTATCCTGCTCCTTCTGAATTGCTCCCAGAAACTCTAGCCATTGCTGTCCTCTTGTCATCACTTCTGGTATCCCTTCCAATCAACTTTGGCCAGCTCCTCTCTCATGCCTCTGCAATTCCCTTTACTACACTGTAATACTGATACATCTGACTATAGTTTTTTCCTCTGAAATTGCAGGGTGAATACTATCATATTATTATCACTGGCTCCTAAGGGTTCTTTTGCCTTAAGCTCCCTAATCAAATCCAGTTTATTAAACAACCTCCAATCCACAATACCCTTTCCCCTGGAGTGCTCAACAACTGCTATAAAATGATATTTCATTGGCATTCTATAAATTCTCTCTCTTGGCATCCAACACCAACATGATATTCTCAATCTACCTGCATGTGAAATCCTCCATTTCTATCATAACATTGCCCTTTTGACATGGGTTTTCTATCTCACATTGTAATTTGTAGTCCACATCCTAGTTACTGTTTGGAGGTCTGTATGTAACCACTAACAAGGTCTTTTTTTAACCTTTGCTGTATTTTACTGGTACCTTCTTCTGAACCTATATTACCTCTTTCTAAGGAGTTGATTTAATTTTTTAACCAACAGAGTCACACCATCCTCTCTGCCTACCTGCTGTTCTTTCAATACAATGTGTATCCTTGGATATTAATCTCCCAACTATAATCTTCTTTCAGCAACAACTCTATGATGCTAACGATATCGTGCCTGTCAACCTCTAACTGTGCTACAAGATCATCTACCTGATTCTACCTTACTGTGTCCATTAAAATATAACATCATCAGTCCTGTATTCTTCACCCTTTTTGATTTTGTCCCCATGTTGCACTTCAACAATTTTACACTATCATCTACCTATCTTTCCTGACAGCCTCACTACACACTGCATGTGCTTATTGCCCCATTGTCAGCCCTATCACTCCATTTCTGATACCCATGCCAAGTCAGTTTAAATGCTCCCCAGCAGCTCTAGCAAACTGCTCACAAGGCTATTAGCCCTTTTATTTCAGCTGTAACCAAACCCCTTTTGTACAGGTCACACCTTTCCCAGAAGAGATCACAATGATTCAGAAATTCAAAGTCCTCAGCCACACATTTATCTACCAAATCATCTTATTCTTACCCACAATGGCATGGCACAGGTAATAATCCAGAAGTTATTAACTTGGAGACCCCGCTTTTCAGCTTTATATTTAACTCCCTAAATTCTCTCTTCAGGACCTCCTCTCTTTTCCTAGCTATGTAATTGCTACCAATATAATCCAAGGTTACCTGTTGTCTACTCTCCCCTTCAAGAATGCTTTGGACCATCTAAGAGGTCACCAACCTGGCACCCAGGAGGCAACATACCATCTGGATGTTTCTTTCATGTCCACAAAATCTCGTGTCTACCCCTCAAAGTATGGGATTACCTATCACTACTGCAGTCCTCTTTTCCTCCTTCACTTCGGATCCGCAGCACCTTTTTGAGGGAAGTGGCCTCAGGGTACTCTCCACTGGCTCCTCATTTCCCTTCCCTCACTTGAGAGCACCCAGATGCATGCACCTCCTCATTATCCCATATGAGTGGAAGTCATTGAGCTGCAGTTCCAGTTCCTTAATATGTTCTCTGAGAAGCTTCAGCTCAGTGTCGCTGGTGCAGATGTGATTATCCATGAGGCTGGAGGTCTCCAGAATTCCCACATCTTGTACAAATAACACAACACAGCCCCTGGAGCCACTCGCACTGCACTAACAGATAAAGAATAAATAAGAAACTTACCAGAGATTTATCTCGCCAAAGGCTGCACTCGCTGAAGCTTGTTAATCCAAAGCCTCCCACTCTAACTCTACTCCACTCACACTATGGCTGCTCTGCTTGTCCCTACTATATTTTTATTTGCCCTTGCTAATGAAACGCAGAGTAATTTGTGATGCCAGAGAAAGCTGGGAGCTCATGGGCACTACTTTTTAAATCGGTTGCAACTATCTGTGTGGAGCCTCCTCTCTTGATTCAATTGGGCTGCCAGAAAAAGCCAAAATCTCAGGAATGCTACTTTATAAATCACTCACACCTACCTCTGTAGAACTTCTTCTATCAAGGCTGGAGGACCAACTTCTCATATTCTAACCGGGTAGCCTCAAAAGCTGATGACATGAACATTGATTTATCCAACTTCTAGTATTTTCACCTCCCCTTCCCTCTTCTTCAATTCTCCACCCTGGTCCCCCTCCTATCCTTTCTCTTCTCTTCACCTACCCTTTACCTCTCCTTGGTGTCCCTCCTCCTTGCCTTTCTCCCATTGTCCATTCTCTTCTCCTATCAGATTCTTTCTTCTCTAGCTCTTTACCTTTTCCACCCATCACCTTCCAGCTTCTTACTTCCTCCCCTCTCCCCCACCCACCTGGCTTTACCTATCACCTGTCAGGTTGTACTCCTTCCCCTCTTCCCATCTTCTTATGCTGGCTTCTTCCCTATTCCTTTCCAGTTCTGATGATGGGTCTCAGCCCAAAATGCCAACTGTTTATTTCATTTCTATAGACCTGCTGAGATCCTCCAGCATTTTGTGTGAGTGCCTTTGACCTCACTTGTGTGCTTGTGGCTCCAAAATAAAGTAGAATAGTCATAGAGGGAAGTCATATTGCAGTGACAGAGTGGTGCAGCTAGTAGATCTGCTCCCTCACAAATCCAGTGACCCAGGTCCAGTACTGACCTCCACATTTGTCCATATGGATTTGCTCCTTCTGCCTGTGACTGTAGGTGTCTCCAGCTGCTCCGTTTGCTCCCCCGCATTCCAATGATGTCCACTATAACTTGATCCTGCTGAGTGAGCAGTAGCACAGATGGGAAAGAGTGGAGAATGAAATTAAGATTGATGTGGGATTAGTGCATGATGTTTAGAATCAGCTCAATGAGTTGAAAGACCCATTTCTTTGTTGCATGACTCTAAGACTTCTATTAGTATGACTACTCTGTTCATCATCTGGGAGAAGTTTGAGGAGATTGAAAGCCTAGATACCCAGACTTGGGAGCAGCTTTTTCCTCAATATTATCAGACTGCTGAATCGTCATCATTTTTACATTCGATTCCTGATGGTGTTGCTATGTCCTCAGACTCTTTGCAAGGAAAGCAAGGGTTGGTTTATTGCACCCTAGAGTGCGATTCAATAAAATTAATGAAGCTAACAGGACAAGATGGCAGAAACATTGGAAAACTTATCATTTGAAGGACTGATGGAAGTTAACAACAGTTCACCAGATTTATTCCTGCAATATTAAAGTTGTTGAATGAGATGTGATTATGCAGGTTGGGTCTATGTTTTATTGAGATACTCACTTGAATGTATCCTGGTGAAAAGGCAAGGCTTTAAGGCTAAGCGGGAAAAGAGAGCACATCATGTTTATGGAAGGTCTAAAATTTCAGAAAAGTTTTGAATCCAACAAAAAAAGAATTAAAAAGTAAATCAAGAAACGGTATTTATCCACTTCCTCCATAGAATAATGGTTTAATGCACAAAATATTTTGCGCTTTATGTGCTGTCAAATTTTGCTGCAGAGAAGCCTGCATACATTACATGTTGACCATCCATAAGTTTCTAGACTGGAGTCATAGAGTACTACTGGAGAGCAACAGGCCATTTGGCCCACCTTATCAATGCCCAACTAGTATTTTGCTAGTCCCGTCAACCTGCATTCAGTCCACAGCCCTCTGTGCCAATCCCACCTATCTACTACCCAAACCTCTCTTAAGTGTTGAAATTGAACCCACATCCACCATTTCTACTGGCAGCTCGTTCCACACTCTACAATTTCTGAATGAAGAAGTTCCTACTCATTAACCCATGACTTCTACTCTCACCCAACCTCAATGGAGAAAGCCTGCTTACAGTTACCCTATCTATTACCATTAATAATTTTATATACTACCTCTATCAATGTACTCTCATTCTCCAATGCTCCAGGGAATAAAGTCATAACTTATTCAACCTTCCCCTATAATTCAGGTTCTCAAGTCTCTGCAATATCTTCTTAATTATTTTTCTGTATTCTTTCAATCTTATTGATATCTTTCCTGTAGGTAGATGACCAGAACTGCATACAATACTCCAAATTATGCCTGTCCTGCTCTTTATACAACTTCAGTATAACATCCCAACTCCTGTACTCAGTTCTCTGATTTATAATGGTCAATATTTCAAAAGGTCTCTTTCTGTCCCTTTGTCTTAATTTACTATTTCTTTCAGGCTTAGGCCAATCTGTCGCCTGTTCTGTTTTATTTTAGCTGTAGTCAAAGTATCTCAAACTGGGAAGAAAAGAAAACAGATTCAAGTCTGTTCTGGTAAGGTCTGCTTGTGTCCAGGGGATCAGCTGCACTCCATATCCAAGCCAATTAATTAGTTATCAATCCTTGCAGTCTGTTCCCAACCAACCTCATCCTCCAAAGGCCTTTAGGGTTTTCTTCAATCAAGTCTTATTCTCCACAACCTGCTCAATCTTGGGAAGAAAATCTTGAATCCAAACCAATGATAAATAATTTCAGGATGAATTTCAGATTTCCTTTTGTCTTTGGCAAAGCAATTTTCCCAGCAAAAGTGTATGCCTGAGGCTTTGAGCCTTTACACTGAGTGACAGGGTAAAGTGGGTTGCAATCAGAATCTAATATCTTTGCTTACACAACTGAAAAGCTTTAGCAGTGATTTTGATTTAACAGATTGTAAACAAATGTAGTGAGCTTTATTATAGGGAGTTTTGTTCCACTTTCAGGTTTGCTACTATCAAAGATTGCATATTTCTATGCATCTTTTCCTTTTCAGTCCAAGTGGTAAAATAAAGCATCCTCTCTGCTCTTTTAAAAAGAATACACAAACTTAAGACTACTGCAACATTTGTTCTGGTATTGGCGTATTACATGAGAGGCCACTGCACAGGATTGGAAAAAGCAGTAAGCTGTAAACTTAGCCAGCATGGGCACCAGTCTCTCTACCATCAAGGACATTCTCAAAATGTGATGCTTCAAAAACTGGTATCTAGCATTAAGGACACACATAATGACCCCTGCCACCCAGGACATGCCCTCTTCTCATTACTATCTTCAGAGAGGAAATACAGGAACCTCATGACACACACTCAATATTTTAGGAACAGCCATCATATTTCTGAACAGGTAATGAATACACATTAATATATACAGGTATATTCCCTATTATAATTTATAATATATTTTCAGAATTGCAATGTACTGCTACAAACAAAACAGTAGATTTCACAACATATGTCAGCATTAATAAACCTGATTTTGATTCTGATTCTCATTCTAACAAGTACCAAGACATACTGAAAAGCTTGTCTTGCAGACTGTTCATACAGATCAAATCATTATACAGTGCATTGAGCTAGAATAACGTAAAATAAAAACAATGGAGAATAAACTTTAAAAGCTACCAAACACATGCCATCCAGATAAATGATAAAGTGCAAGATCTTAAAGAGGTAGGTTTTGAGGGCAGATTTCTATCACATCATATAGGAAGTCTGTTTAAGATTCTGATAACAGTGGGTTTGAAGCTGTCCTTGAGCCTGATGGGATGCATTTTCAGGCTTTTGTAGTTAGTGGAATTGGGGAGAAGAGAGAATGTCCAGAATAGTTGGGGTATTTGATTATGTTGGCTGCTTTACGGAGTCAGTGAGATGTGTAGGCAGAATCCAGAGTGAGAGATGGTTCCCGTTTTGTGCTGAGCTGAGTCCACAATTCTCTGCAGTTTCTTGTGGTTATGTATAGAGCAACTGCCATGCCAAGTAGTTATACATCCAAACATAATGCTTTTTATGGTGTGTCAATACAAATTGGTAAGGGTCGAGGGGACTTCTCAGATTTCTTCAGCCTTCTGAGAAACTGTAGGTGTTGGTAATCTTCCTTGACAGCACCGTGGTTGGACCAGGACAGGAGCATGTGCACCACCCCACTTTCTAAGACATGAAGGTAACCTTTCAGAAAATGAATGTTGAGATTTGGGCATATCAGTTCCAATAAGGTGGTGCTAACAGATTGTTCAGTAGCCTCCAAAGAGCAGAGCGATTAAATACTTGGGAAGAAATAATTTGCAGAAATATAGGGAGTACACAGGAGGAATGGTACTAATGGGATTGCTCTTCCATTGGAGCTGAAGAGCCTCATTCTGTGACATCCCCCATGGTTATGGTATGACACTTTGTTGTAAAGTACTGTTCTACAGCCAGAGTATCATAGAGACATGGAGTCATACAACACAGCGGCAGGCCCTTCTGGCCCGCTGAGTTGACACTGACTATCAAATACCCACTTACGCTAATTCTCCACAGATTCCCAGTGTGTTTCTGGCTCTAAGTACACCACTCTAAAGATGTGCTTCCCACAAGTGCCAGAAAATCAGGAGGTGGAAGGAGGGGAGAAGGACACAAAACGTGAGATAACTTCTTTCCCAGTTCTGTATGTGAATCAGAGTCTTTCCTCCAGCCAGCTAGGGAAGGATAGGGATCACATGCAGGCAGAAGAGACTCAGTTTAATTTGGCATCACCTTCAATTTAAATATCACAGGTTGAGAGGCCTGTTCCTGTACTGTAAGGTTCCATGTTCCATTCACCATGTAAGCAATAATGAGGAAGAATACTTTGCCATCATTATATACCCGTGATTATCAGCCTGATCAAGAACATGATGAATTCATCCAGTAAATGGAGGTGAATTCAGATACAGCTAAGGGAAAAATTTGCCTTGATAGCCATCTGGTTTGACATCACACAGAGTATCGTTACTTGATCATTTACTATATATTCAAGCCAATTCAATCTCTCTGAGTGTATTACATGAAACAATGAATTCCCTGCAATGTTGAAGTAGCTTATAACTTCACTTTAACCAACCTAAATTTCTTAATTTAACAAGTGACCATGACTTACCGTACCAAAAATATACATATATAATCTTCAACCATAAATAATTTTTTTCTGACTATACCATATGCATCTCTGATAAGGTATATTCACACATGATGAAAACAATGTCAAAATGCGTGATAAGGAGAAGAGAAATCACTATGTTCAAGGAAAGACTGTTTATTACAGTCCCACTGCTGCAGTGATGCAGAGGATTCTTTAGAGTTATAGAAAATCAATAAACTTCAATCTGAGGAAGTTGTGTGGTGTGCACTCAAATCCAAAGGTTGCATAAATCTGTACTTCAAAGCGATACAAGCCAATGTATAAATCAAATGCATTTGTTTATCTTCTATTAGCTGAATGTGATTGAAATTACAGTTTTGTCTTCAGTGGAATTTTTTTTTCTTACAGACATTGACCAAAAGCCTGGTTCATCCTTGTGTAACATTAGCTGGAATACCTGTACTTGGTCTAGATTTGCCAAAATATTAAAACTGAACATCTGATCATTTTTTTCTCAAAAGACATTCCCACATCTACACTGTAGATCCCCCCACTGTAGATACATTTGTCATATTTCAGTGAAGTTGCCTCTCATACTTCCTCTCTCCTTCTAAATTTAACTTCTGGATCTGGTCAAACTGCCCAAGCGTAACACCTTATAAAGTTATATAGTACTTTATAAAGTGATAAAATGATATAATGCAGAAACAAGCCTTTCTGCCCATCGAATCCATGCCAACCTGGTCTTTTGCCTAGTCCCATCTACCTGCACCCTAACCATACCTGTGTCATAGAAACATAGAAACATAGAAAATAGGTGCAGGAGTAGGCCATTTGGCCCTTCAAGCATGCACCGCCATTCAGTATGATCATGGCTGATCATCCAATGCAGAACCCTGTACCTGCTTTCTCTCCATATCCCCCATCCCTTTAGCCACAAGGGCCATATCTAATTTCCTCTTAAATATTGCCAATGAACTGGCCTCAACTCTTTCCTGTGGCAGAGAACTCCACGGATTCACCACTCTCTGTGTGAAGAAGTATTTCCTCATCTCGGTCCTAAAAGGCTTCCCCTTTATCTTTAAACTGTGACCCCTCATTCTGGACTTCCCCAACATCGGAAACAATCTTCCTGTATCTAGCCTGTCCAATCCCTTTAGAATTTTATATGTTTCAATAAGATCCCCCCTCAATCTTCAAAATTCCTGTGAGTCATCCATGTACTTATCCAATCTCCTCTCATGTATTGCAATTGAACCCACATCTACCATGGATGTTCCCCACTTGCAACATTATCTGAGCGCAGAAGTTTCCCCACAGATTCCCCTTATATATTTCACCTTTCACCCTAAAATTATGAGCTCTAGTTCAAATCTCACTCAACCTGAGCCTGCATGTATTCAACCTATCAAGACCCTGCATCATTTTTGTAAATCTCTAGAAGATTCCCCCTTATTCTCCTGCACTTCAGGGAATGAAATCATAACGAACTCAACAATTCCATTGTCTGATAAGAATATCTTTGACAGTAAACAGCACTGTTTTCCTGCACTGGGAGTGTCAGTTTTGATTGTGTACTTAAATCCCTGGAATGAGACTTCAGTCTGACCAATGGATTCACATGAACGAATATCCATTGAGAGATTCCTACCATCTAGAGCTGAGGCTTAGACAAAGTATCATAAGACAGGGAGGTAGCCAAGTTGGTAATTGATCCACTACCTTCTGCAGTATTAATATCATTTAGGAAAGCATTGTAACAATTCTCCATACCTTAATACATTAGATCTTAATTGTTTACAGTCATGGATTTTGAAATAATGTAACAGCTTGGGACTGACAATCAGCTTCCTGTCTCAGCTTCCAGGAGCTGTTTTATTATTCATTTTTCAGAATATGAGTTAACATTTGCTACCAAACCCTTGTTGCCCTTGAGTGTGTGTTGGTGGTTTGCAGAAGTCCTTTGGTGAGTGTATTGCCACAGTGTCATTAAAATATAAACTGAGCATCTGGTGAAGGACAGTTCTACATGTCCACGTTAGGGTGGTGTGAGAATTGGAGGTGGACCTACAGGAAATGATGTTCTCATGCACCTGCTTCCTTTGGTGGTAGAGATCACAGATTTAAAAAGTGCTGTCAATGGAATGTAGGTGAGTAATTTCAGTATATTTTGTGTATGGCACATGACCATTCATGGTGAAGGAAAGGATCATTTAATATAACTTTTAAAGCATCATTCAAATGGGTTCCTCCTTCCTGGACTATGTCAAAGATCTCGAGATCCATTTCACTGCCATGGTCTTGGAGCACTACATCACAGAAACAGTTTTTTGATCAATCTAGTCCATGCCAACCTGGTCTTCTGCTTATCCCCATCTTTCTGCACTGTGACCATGGCCCTCCATACATCTCTCATTCATGTTGCCTTCCAAACTTCTCTTAAATGTTACAATTGAATCCATGCCTTTCAGCACTTGCAGGCTCTCTGAGCGAAGAAGTTCCCTTTCAAATTCCCCTTAAAAATTTCACTTTTCACCCCAAAACTATGACTAGTCTCACCCAACCTGGAAGGAAAAAGCCTGTAAGCGTTGACCTCGTCTGGGTGCCTAATAATTTTGTATACCTTTGTAAGATTGCCCATCATTGTTCTGTGCTCCAGTGAATAAAGAACCGATTCAAAGTTTCCCTGTAAATCAGGTCCTCAAGTGCTGGCAACATCCTCATAAATGTTTCAGAACTGACCAAATGTAGGTTATTCCATCATACTCCTGATAGGTCTTACAGGCAGCGGAAAGACCCAGTGTGTGTTTACCCACTTACTGATTTACCTATTTATCTCTAACATTTTGTCAGAAAAAAAGCTTTGGAATTCTGAAGATGGTATCATTAAGTATGTTCAAGACTGATATGGTCAGGTGTTAGTCCTTGCAGGAATAAAGGTGAAGAATCCTAAGGAGAAAAGATGCTCATAGAGAAATAATTATTCATATATGCATTCACTGTAGCTTATTATTATCAATATATATACGGCCCTCCATTGGTCAGGGTTAACAATGGATGTCGCATCCGAGCTGTCTATGCAAGCCAGGGCAGTACAATATGGGGAACAAGCTGTTGCTCTTGCTTCCCCTCTCCACACAACTAATGAATCCAAATGAATGGCAGAGACTGACACATTTTGGCACCAAAGGCATCATAGGATTTGGCAGTCAGTGTTGAACTTGACCTTAGGGACTGCCTTGGGGACTCCAGCTCTAGACTTTTCCTCAGGGTTTACTCCCTAAGCCTTCACCATGAGAGGGTATAGCTTTAAAACAGTAGAAGTTTGAGATCAGAGTTTTCCTTCTCCTAGTTGAGCTTCCAACCACAGCTTACTTCTCTGTCTGCCCAAAGTGACTGGTTTTATTGCACCAGTAACCTACCTTTGCCCTTCTCCTGTCAGTAAAAAAGGTTCAGCTGGGCTTAGTAGCTAAGCCACATGTGAAGTCCAGGAGCTATTTGAGACATACTGCATAGGGAGCATTGAATAGGAAGTGGGAGCTTATCCTCACTACCACCCACTTCTAAAACAACCTTAAAGAATCATCAACATACATATGCAAGGAGTGATCAGCTCAGTATTAACATTTATTTAGTACCACAAGATATTATATACAGTTGTAAAGAAATCTTGCTTGTGTATACTAAGTCCACATTATGTCACCTTTCCAAGATTCCAAAGTCATTAACCCAACAATTTTCTAGTAATCAGACTTTAACGCATGTGGAAGGGCATCCAGGACATCACCAATTACAGGACAACATCACCTGACTGTGCAGGTGATGCCTCCCTAACAGATGCACTGATTAACTTCTATGCCTGGTTTGAGGCGGAAAATGACATGGCGGCGAGGAAGTCCACCCCTCCTACAAATGGCCAGGTCTGTGTCTCACCGTGGCTGATGTGAGAAGAACCCTGTGCAGGGTCAACCCACAGAAGGCTGCTGGACCAGACAATATCCCTGGTAGAGTGCTCAGAGGATGTGCAGACCAGCTCGCAGATGTTCGCACTGACATCTTCAACATCTCTCTGAGCAACACCACCGTTCCAACGTGCTTCAAGGCCGCCACCATTGTCCCCATGCCGAAGAAGTCTTCAGTGTCCTGCCTAAATGACTACTATCCCGTTGCACTTACATCCATCATCATGAAGTGTTTCAAGGCATATCATCATAAGGCATATCAAGACCCTGCTGCCCCCCTCACTGGACCCCCTGCAGTATGTGTACCGTCCCAACCACTCAACAGATAACGCCATTTCCACCACCCTCCACCTGGACAAAAAAGACACATATGTTTGGATGCCGTTCAAAGACTTCAGTTCAGCTTTCAACACAGTCGTCCCTCAGAAACTGAATGGAAAGCTGAGCCTACTGGGCCTGAACACCTCCCTCTGCAACTGGATCCTAGACTTCCTAACTGAGAGACGTCAGTCAGTCCTGATCAAGAGCAGCATCTCCAACACCATCACAGTGAGCAAGGGAGCCCCCCAGGGCTGCGTGCTCAGTCCACTACTGTTCACTCTGCTGACCCACGACTGTGCTGTAACACACAGCTTGAACCACATCATCAAGTTCACTGATGACACGAGTCAACTTACAAAGAGGAGGTGCAGTGGTTAACAGACTGGTGCAGAGCCAACAACCTGTCTCTTAATGTGAAGAAAACAAAAGAGATGGTTGTTGACTTCAGGAGGGCACGGAGTGACCACTCCCCACTGAACATTGACGGCTCCTCAGTAGAGATCGTTAAGAGAACCAAATTTCTTGCTGTTCACCTGGCAGAGAATCTCACCTGGTCCCTCAACACCAGCTCCATAGCAAAGAAAGCCCAGCAGCATCTCTACTTTCTGCAAAGACTGACGAAAGTCTATCTCCCACCCCCCAATCCTCATCACATTCTACAGGGCTTGTATTGAGAGCATCCTGAGCAGCTGCATCACTGCCTGGTTCGGAAATTGCACCATCTCAGATGGCAAGACCCTGCATTGGATAGTGAGGTCAGCTGAGAAGATCATCGGGATCTCTGTTCCCACCATCAGGGACATTCACACTACACGCTGCATCCACAAAGGAAACAGCATTATGAAGGACCCATGCACCCCTCATACAACCTCTTCTCTCTCCTGCTGTCTGGGAAAAGGCTCCGAAGCATTCGGGCTCGCACGACCAGACTATGTAACATTTTCTTCCCCCAAGCTATCAGACCCCTCAAACCCCAGAGCCTGGACTGACACCTTGCCCTATTGTCCTGTTTATTATTTATTGTAATGCCTGCACTGTTCTTATGCACTTTACGCAGTCCTGTGTAGGTCTGTAGTCTGTCTCTGTGCGGTCCTGAAAAATGTTGTCTCATTTTTACTATGTACTGTACCAGCAGTTATGGTCGAAATGATAATAAAAGTGACGACTTGACTTGAATTTAATGAGCATTCATCATGTTTAAGAAATACAAATTGCTTAGTATCATACATTGCACCTTGCAATTTACTAAGAGCGAGAAAAGGAGAGTGAAATCCTGCAAGGTTTATTCTGTGATCAAGTTTAGTTGTTAGACTAAGGATAGGCAAGATTAACATAGAAAAATGGAAGGCTTTCAGTGTAAAGCCAACACAGTATGCTGCTGGCACTGTGGCAGTTCATTACATACAACTCAGACAAAACACCTGGGATAATAGCTATGGGATTATTTGGCCAATTTCAACTGGTGCATCCAATTTATAGTGCACGGAAACTTGTATTTGTCTAAAAAACTTCTATTTTCACATTTCAGTAGCATGATCTTATAGTGGAAATTACAAGAAATTTTGTTGAGAGTTTTCTTTCATTACTCATTTCTTATTTATTGTTCATCAACTGCATAAAACATTAATGCTTTTGCAACAGTTGTGCACCAACTGATTGCTCTCAAGGGATGAGATGATTGATCATTTATTAGTAAGCAGCACGCAGATAACAGATTTGTGTAATCAAAATATGCTATAAACCACAATGGAATGTAATTGAAATAACCTGTAAAACAGACCACAAATGCTTCATCAGGCAAAGAGATCATCAGCTCATGAAATTTATAATCAGACCTAATGATGATAAGTGAGATGCAAAATACTTAGGATTTGCAATGGCAAGGTTGATCCAAGACAAGTCAAAGCTTTAATGCTGCAAAGGAACAGCTCACTGGCAGATTTTAAAAACCAGAATTAGGCTTATTAATTATTGTCTCATATTGCTAACCACCCTGGCATGAAGGATATCTTCAATTAGCAATGCCTCAAAAGGGCAGTGTCCAGCATTAAGGATCACTATCGCACAGAATATGTTCACTTCTCATTGCTACCATAAAGGCGGAGGCACAGAAGCCTGAAGGCACACACTCAATCATTCAGGAACAGCTTCTTCCCCTCTGCCATCAGATTTCTGAATGGACATTGAACCTATGAACACTACCTCGCTACTTCTTTCTTCTCTTTTTGCACCACTTAGTTAATTTATCTGTAATTTACAGTTTTTATTATTAGGTATTGTATTGGTGCCGCATAAGAACAAATTTCATGACATTTGCCTGTGATATTAAACCTGATTCTGTAAATATGTTGCTCTGCAGCAGAAGTACAGTGCAAAGACATAAAATTTCTATTAAGTTATAAAAATAAATAAATGGTACAAGAAAGAACAATGAGGTAGTGTTCACATATTAATGGACCTTACAGAACTCTGATGGTGGAGGTGAAGAAGCTGTTCCTGGATCATTGAGTGTGGGTCTTCAGGTTACTGTATCTCCTCCCAGATGGTAGTAACAAGAAGTGAACAATAAGTGGATGATAAGGGTCTTTAGAGATGGATGCCACCTTCTTGATCCATCAGCTCTTGAAGATGTCTTCGATAGTGGGGAGGGTTGTGCCCATGCTGGAGCTGACTGATCCCTCCCCAGCCTCATGACATTAGAGCTTCCATACCAGGTTCCAATGCAAGCAGTCAGAATGCTCTCCTCCATACATCTACAGAAATCTGTAAGAGTCTTTGGTTATATATGTACCAAATATTAACCAAATCCTAACAAATGTGGACCCATATGTTTAGTCCTTGATCCTGGTCCACCAGTCAGTAAGAGCACAGATCAACCCACACTTAAGTCACACTTTCTGCCCTTAAGTCTTCTATGCCCATGATGCATAAAGCTGCATCTATCTCCATCTTGAACAAACAACCGCAACCCCACTAAGCTCATCAGTCCCAGTTGTTCACAATTCTCTGTGTGAAGAAGTGAGTGCTCAATGTGTAACTATTTCCAAGATTTTAGTTTTGTCATGCAAATATTCTGCATGGCAATCCAATAATATGGGGAACCATTTGCTAGAACATTTAAGGAGTTAATATTACAAGTCAGCATATTAGTGAGGAAGTTTTTGTTGCGGAGAATTTGTTTCTAGCATGACGACATCAACTACATTCAATTACATTGAATTCTAGCCATCCATTCTTCTGTCCCCTTCAATCTCAGGTGTTTATCTCATTTAACTCTATCCAATGCAACTGCACTCATACTACAACTGAGCCATTCTTGATTTCATGAGGTTTCTCCTGAATTCCTTATTTCATACCTTGGTGACTGTCTGATATCAACAGCCTCTTGATTTCTCTTCTCCACAGGTGTAAAGAACACCTTCTCCTGGTCTTCTTTATCAAAACCTTTCCCGATTTTGTGATAATATGGGGTTCCCTGTCAGCATAGCCCTAAACTCAGAAGAAGAATTTAATCCTTATCTGATATCTACGAGTACCCCTACCATAGGGAGGCTACCCTGTAGCCACCAGCTCTTCAAGGACTAGCTTACTTCCCAGTCCAGTCATTGTGGAGAGCTCCAGCTGTCAATACTCACTGCTTGAGTGGTTGGGAGATGCATCCAGCTAACAACTTAGTTTAAACACAGTGTATTTTATTTTTCATGATACATGTTTAACTTTAGACAAATTATTCTTAACACATATTTAGAACGGATTTCTGATTTACAAAACAGTTCCGAATTACAAAAGATTTACAAATTGCAAAGGATTTCCAAACATAGGTACAATTTTTGCAAACTAAAAGATTGCAGATGATCAAGTCATTAGTTGCAGCAACCCAAGGCTGAGGAATGAATGCTAGGTCTTCTTTCAGTCATTCTCCTTGTCATTCCTAATGATCCTCAGTGCTGTTTAATATTTATACTGTTTTGCTGCTGGATGACTTCATCTTCATATGATGCTTTTCAGTTACCTTTGTTGAGACAAAGTAACTTATACAGATGCTCAAAAGCCTCCGAGGACAATGGTGCAAATAACTTATCTATTGTTGCCTGGTCTAATGCAGGCCAGTTAGCATTGCTCCATTATCTTGTTTTTGGATAATACAGACAAGAAATCTCATGGTCACCTCTCTTTGTAAACTACATTGCTTAGCAGCCAGCACGATGCCCTTTTAACTTCAAACAGATTACTGCCTGCAATCTACATGTAGAACTGAAGACTGGTTCTTGCTTACAACAAGAAGATGAGCAAGGGATATTAGTGAAAAGTTTAACTGAGATGATCAATAAGCCTCTTAGCCCTGGAAAGTGAAGATCCATTGCAATCTGCAGGTACCTACATTGATGTTAAGACCTGGACTACTCATGCTTTCCAAATTGACATCACCTTACATTTGTGGTATCATTTTTCTTTATCGTCCTTGCAACCTTTCCAGTCTTTCCACATTGTAGGGTACTTCAATTGTGATCTAACAGAGATTTTGTATGTGTACAGCATAACTTCTGAACTATTTTCAACCAGACTGAGCTGCCGAGAAATTGGATCAATCTGGACCCATTTTTATCTGCTAATTGTACATTAAGCCCTTGAGCACATGTTATATTGTGCTGGTGATAAATAAGGAACAATTAGCATCCATCTGTTCTGACCCAATTGATGAACGAATAAAAATGTATATTCCACCCACCCAAGATGTTCAGTCAGTGTAAATGAAATGCTTAGAAAGAATTGAAATCCAGTAATGTAGATCAAACCCATTATTCTTTGAGCTCTATTACTTGAATATACCAACAATTCTCTCCCTCTCATCTGTCTAACGAATACTCAAAGTTAACTTGTTCACTTAATCTCAATCCATTTGCAAGAAGCGTTAACAGTCCAAAATTATTTTGTGGTTTTAAGTTATCAATTTCAAAGTAAGTACCGGCCATTCAGGTTGGCCTTAGAAATGGGAAATTACGTAACACAAGCGCTGTGAATGGGCTTACATCTGGGACTGGGCCAAGACATATTGCTGGGATGAAATAGAGGGAGCATGGTAAATGACCCTGTGTTATGTTTGGCCTGGGAGCAATTGATGCAAATGCTGACTGTGCAATAATTAAAAATGTGTCACAGGTTAGATCTGACATCCCTGATTCAAGTGCACTTTGACCCCCAGATTGCACATTTTTCACTTCCAGTGAAGGTATTTTTTTATAGAATAGAACATGATTTAACAAGGCAACAATCACAGAACAGCAGTCTCCTGGAAATGCCTTACACAGGAGATTGGCTTGTAAACCAAATTTTTGACAGCAGCTGCTTTGCGAGAGTATTTTCAGTATTTCCTGATCCATCTTTTGTTTCTTTGACATGTTCTGGTACCATCATCTTCTGCTCTAAAGCACCATCCCATTTGTTGTTTAATCTCTCCCATCTTCTACCCTGTCAGTGACCATTCCTACTGTTGTTACATCCACTCCTGTGGGTTTTCTTGTCTGCGTACATGCTGAAAAACTGGTGCATCTCCACTCTCTGCCAGTCCAAAGAGAAAGGTCAATGACCTGGAATATTAACTCTCCTGTTCTCTCTCTACAAACAACCCTGCTGGGTATTCCCAATGTCTGCTGTGTTTTCTTTAGCATTGATTCTCTTCTCAGTATCTGAGCACAGCAAGAGAATGAACCATTCACTGCCCAACCCTAATGGCCCTAGACAAGATGACAGTCTACTTGAACCACCGTAATTCATCTGGTGAAGTTGCACAATTGAGGAAGAAACAATTTTTTAATAGATATATATATATATATGTATATAAAATATATATATATATATATTTTTTTTTAAAACATATTTTTTTTATGATCGCAAGATCCTGCTCAACTTTAAGAATTTAAAGTACTGAGAGTCTATCCCATCAGTGATTTGCCCCGTTGGTGGGGAAACTGAAAGTGTTGGACTTGATGCAGATCTACTGCTGCCTGCACCAGAGAGGCATTGGAGAAGTCAGTGAGCATGCGGTACATATCTATGTATATCAGGGTAGGTTTTCTTTACAGAAAATGGTAAGTGCATGGAACACACTGCCAGGGGTCATTGTACCGGCAGGTATATTAGGGACATCTACTAGTCTCTTAAATAGGCATGTGGATGAGAACTATGTGGAGGGAAGAGCTAGATAGATCTTGAAGTAAGTTAAAAGATTGGCAGAACATCGTGGGCTGAAGGACCTGCATGGTGCCGTACTGTTCTATGTTCTACAGTATGTTCTTAAAACTTACTGTTGATATATGTTGGATTGAACTTTTAGTTCATTAACTGGAATGATGAAAATTCAGGAGAATGTTTAACTTATGGTGAATACAAATGTCCCTTTGCATTCTCCATAAGTTAAGTCCTCCAACGGAGCACAAATTTCTCAACTAATAGTCTTAGTGTAGTACTGAGAAAGTGATGTCTCATTAATACTGATATCCCTCTGCTAAACAAAAGTTTGCTCTTTCAGGCTAGCAGCAAGCATTCCCTAGGATTACTTTGAGCAAGAACTGACAAGTCCTCTCTGATGCCAGCATAATTTTTGTCATTAAACCCAATGCAAAGAAAATTATGAAAGTAATGAAAGTGATCTAGTTGTTACACTTGATGGAGGTGGGGTACTCTAGAGGCAAATTAGACCCTATGTTTCTGACATCATAACAATGACCACACCAGAACTTAATTGGCTGAGAAGTACTTTCGTTCATCCTGAGCTGATAAAAGTCTATATAGACTTGTAAGTCTTTTTTATTTCTTAGGAAATTATCTTAACTTAAATGTACAGTATATAGAACATTATACAGCATGAAAAAAGTCCTTTAGCACAACTGGACCATGCCAACCAAGATAGCTTATCCAAGCTAGCCCTATCTGGAAACACTATAATATATTAAACTTTTCCAATCCACATAGCCGTTCAATTGTCTTTTAAAAGTTGTCATTGTACTTGTCTCAAATTCTTCTCCTGGTAGCTCATTCAACATACATAATACACTTCGTGGAAAAAAGTTGCCCTTTAAGTTCTATTAAACAATTCTCCTCTTACCTTAAACCCATGTCCTCATCCTTGATTCCCCAGCCCTGGGAAAAATACTGAGCGCATTCACACTATCTATATCCCTCATAGATATTTCTATTCTTGGAAGCACCATGACAGCATAGCAGTTAGCATGACACTATTACAGCTCAGGATGTCAGAGTTCAGTGTTCAGTTCCAGCATCCACCCGAAGAAAGTTTTTATGTTCTTCCCGTGTGCACGTGGGTTTTCTCCAGGTGCTCTGGTTTCCTCCTACAGTCTAAAGACAATGCACTCAGGAGGTTAATCAGTCATTGTAATTTGTTCTGTGATTAGGCTAGTGTTAAATCAATGTGTTTTGCTGAGCTGGAAGGGCCTGTTCAATGTTGTATCTCTAAATAAAAAAGAAATTAAAAAATAAATAAATCTTGAATTACCTCTTAATATAAGATTGTCCCAATACGTCTCATAGGAAAAGTAAAATGCTCATAGGATAAGTAATCTGAAATACAACATAATTTGTGAAAATTGCTCATTGCTACTGAGAACTGCGGAAGCCATTTCATTGCCTATATCTACAGTAGAGATGATAAGTTCTCAACTGGCTAGGAGATTAAGGGTAACTGGGAGAATTTTTTAAAAATTAAACCAGCCATGATTGAATGGCAGAGTAAATGCAATGGTTTGAATGGCCTAATTCTACCACTATATCTCATTTGTCAGGTTAGGCAACATCTGCAGAGAAAGGAGCAGAACTAAAATTTCAGGTGCATTGACTTTTCAGTAAAACTGAAAAGTTTTAAGAAGTTGGAAGTAAAATCGTTTTTAAGATGCAACATGGGAAGATCAGAATAATGTGGCAGTGTGCAATGCAGCGGTAACTGAATGCCAAAAGCAGTGTCACTTAATGCATTTAGACAGGTGATGGAGAGGAGAGAAAGAATACAAAAACAGACAGATGGAGTAATTGTAAGGCTGAGATGCAAAGAAACATGTTTAAAGCAAGGTCACTTACCATTTTAGGCATCATGTGTGTGCAGTCTATATCATGTAGACACAAGTGATTATACAGATGTTGGAAATCTTGAGCAACTTGCACAAGTTGCTGGTCCTGATGAAGGGTCTCAGGCTGAAAGGTCAACCGATCATTTCATTCTACGTGTGTATTGTGCTGTCTGTATTGTAGATCACATTATTATATTGGTGTTGCCCTTAGTCTGCGAATATAAGTTTATACAGTATTTTAATACTTCTTTTTCACCATACTTCAAACAGACTTGTCAAATTCTCTCAGGCTTAAATGCAGTCACAAACCAATAATGAGGAAAGAAGTTGAGGAATAAAGAGAAACTGCAAGATAATTAATGAGGAACACCGTTCTTGAATGACTTCCAACAAGCCTCAGAAGATGGAAATGACCAACTCACGCAAAATTTTATTTGATGATTGCCTTTTAAGGTCTCATTTGGAAAATAGGCTTTTGAAAAAAGGAAGAAAATTGCAGATTTGTCATATCTTCCAACGCACTGAAAAAGTGTTGCAACCAATTAATTACTCTGGAAGTTGAGGCTGTCAAGATGCATTACGCAAAATGCCACAAAATGCAACAGAAGAATTTATCTTTTTTAGCCAATTGTGTGAGAAAAATTAATTTCTTATTTTCTTCTCAGCTTTCAAAGTAAAGTTTCTGACTTAAATAATTAGTTGTTCTATATCATGATGCCTTTTATTCTTTTGTTTTCTCAAGCACATAATGAGTCCTGCTTCCAAACTGATGTGCATGGCCACTTACAATTCCACCCACTTACCCTTCAACTCCTTTTGGCTTGAGGCTCCTGTAACCAGCTACTGGTGCTTATCATCACATAGCATGAAAATTGGGCAACACACACTCAGTAGATCAAGTAGCATCTATAGCGGGGGATAGACAGTCGATATTTCAGGCTGAGGTCCTTTATCGGGGGCTGGAAGAGAATGGGGTGAAGGTGAAGGCAGAATAAGAAGGCGAGGAGAGGGGAAGGAGCACAACCTGGCAGGTGATATGTGAGACCAGGTGAGGGGGGGGGGAGAGAGACAGTGGGTGAGTGGAAGAGGGTGATGAATTAAGAAACTTCATGATATGATAGGTGGAGGATAGGTGGAGGAGGTAAAGGGCTAAAAAAAGAAGGAATCTGATAGGAATGTACAAAAGGGAAGCAGAAGCAGAATCAGAGGGATACAATGTTCAGGTGGACCAAGAAGTAGGAACTGGCTGTACAGTTCCTCCAGCATGCACCACCCCCCACCCCCATTCAATAAGATCAAGCTGATCTGAACTTTATGATCCCTATATCCTTTAATATTTCTTTAGTCCAACCAACCTTCTGCTTCAACCTTAATCATGTTCAGTGACAACTTCCACAACTCTGGGGTGAAGAATTCCAGGGATTAATGTCATATCCTACTAATAGAGAGAAAAAAAGTCATCTTCATTATCTTTTTAATTGTCTTACTTTGAAACCATGACTCATGAGTCTCAATTCCCTCCTGCTGGGTAATAACGTTCATTCAGTATTTGCTCTGTAAATGCCACCCCACCCCCCAGCAGAGTCATCCATGTTTCAGTCAATTAGCCCATATTCCTCCAAGCTTCAATGTCAGTGAATTTACATAAATCCTCCCTTATAAAACAAAACCTTGCTTTCAGAAATCAACCAATTGAAAGAGCAGAACTGCTTGCATTGTAAATTAGACTAGGAGACCTACCATTCAGCATTCTCCGATTTTATGACGTACAGGCTCACTATTAAGGGCTGTTTACAACTCGTTCTCAGTATTATTTTTTATTTGCACAGTTTTTTTTTATTTTTTACTCTGGTCTTTGTCAGTCTTTTGCCAGTTTTGCAATGCAAGAGGACACCAGAGTGCTTAGAGGAAGCCCACATGGTCATGGGAGAACATACAAACTCCTTCCAGGCAGTGGCAGGAATTAAACCCCAGTCGCTGACATAGTAATAGTGTGAAGCTAACTCCTGCAGTACAATGCGACCCCAAAATGTATATGGTAACATGTATACGTGTATATGGTAACACATGTATATCTTGACTTTGACTCAATAATCCAGTTCTGGTCCCACCAGCACTGAGTAAGTGTATGGGAAGGTGTAGATTTATACTTGATTTCCCTCATGATAAACAAATCAGAGTTGGAATTGGAATTGGTTTAATATTGCCAAGATACAGTGAATGGCCCGTCTCGTATACTGTTCTTACAGATCAGATCATCACACAATGCTTCAAGATTGAATATGAAAAAACAGTAACAACGAGTAACACACACAAAATGCCAGAAGAACTCAGTGAGTCAGCCAGTATCAATGAAGGGGAATAAAGAGTCGACGTCTCGGGCTGAGCCCCATCATCACGACCGGAAAGGAAAGGGGGGAGAAGCCAGAATAAAAACGTGTGTGTGGGTGGGGGGAGTACAAGCTCATAAATAGTGGGAGGGGGGAAGGACGCTGGATAGGGGGGTGGAGATGGAATAAAAGGCAAAATTATAACAAGGTAAATTGTGTGATCAAGAGTCCAATTTATGGTATTAGACTATGTAATAGTCTTATAATAATGGTGTGGAAGCTGCCCTTGAGCCTTAACCATTCTGTTAACACTCTCCTGTGATACGGAGCCAATACCGTTGATATGATGAGACTGCTCTTGGCAGGCTTTAGTTCCTCACTTGTTTGAATAAAACACTACATGACAAATGAAATTCACTACCTTGCTAATAGAAGCAGGGTTAAGGCTGGTCTTCATTAACATGTCTAACAAGTGGCCGAGATTGCGAGCATCTATTCATCTGAAACCCGGCTCAGGACATTTCAGAACAAGAAACAGTTTCAACATTTAGTTAGCAGAATTAGTCTAATCATATATCACATAAACGTGGAAAAATGTTCGAGGCAGAAAGGGATTTGCATGCTTGCAAAAATTCATGCAGCAGAACACATCTTAGCATCATAAACAGGTAGCTGGATCACCTCAGTTGAAGTCACTGTTACATTATATATGTATGTCTCTGAGACGGGGTTCTGTGTGTTCAGAACTAAAAGGTAAGCCATCATTTGTTCAGTGGCTGAACAGTAAACTAATCTCTAGTGACCTGGCCAACATTTATCTCTATTGACTATGTTCTAAATAGACTGTGTGATCATGATAACATAGGCATTACGAGAACTTGCTGTGCAAAAACTAGCTGCAGATTTTCCACATTACGTTGTACTCTATCAATTGTGAAATGCATTGAGACATCCTGAAGTGGATGCAGAAGACTCCATAGAAAGGTAACTTACCCTTCCTTTGTTAAGATGCAATGTGTTTGACTTTCAGATGTTTAACAGGCTGAGTTGTATGACTGCAACAATACTTCCCAGATTTACCTGAGCTCACTATAAAGGCCAGACTTCTTTCAGAGACTGTTTACAGAAATGAAATGGCATGAGTTAAAGGTCTTGGATTCTTTGATAATATATGCTAAAAGACAAACATGATTTAAAATGGCAATTATTCCTGATTATTGATTCGAAATTAACCTTTTGAAATGAACCACAATCTATAAATCGAGCACAGGGTCCATTAGCTTACCAAATTTGTAATCGGGTAATCCATTTACTTGAAACACAAGTGAATTTATCATGCACTAACCAAGATCTTAAAATCTTTAGCTATTGCTGGCCTTTTATTACTTAAATAAATTGACTCAAGAAACCATGAAAACATTATTTTTCTCAACTTTTTATAACAAGATTACATCATTGACTCAGCAAAAGAGAGAAAAAAAAAATCTTGCTCCATAGAAACGAACTTTATATTTACACACTTTAATTCCTTATAATAAATATTTATTTATAACTTTTTTTTTCCCTGTATTAGGCTTTGGGTTTCTGCATAAGTCAAGCTACAGCGTATTCTCTGACCGCACTTGGAATATTGTGTGCAGTTCTGGTCGATGCATAATAGGAAGGGTGTGCAGAGGAGTTTTGCAAAGATGCTCCCTAGTTCAGAGAGTATGAACTTTAAGGAAAGGTTGGATAAAATTGGCTAGATCATCGGAGGCTAAGGGGACACCTGATAAGGGTTTTTAAAATTATGAGAGGCATAGAGGGTCAGAATCTTTTCAAGCAGCGTGGACATGCTTTTAAGATGGGGGCGGGAGGGAATGAAATTTAAAGGTAATGTGAGGGGAAATTTTTTCTTTTACACACAGAGTGGTAGGTGCCTGAAATGAGTTACCAGGGATAGTAGTGGAAGCAGGCAGTTTGGTGGAGTTTAAGAGGATTTTACATTGACAAGTGAATACAACAGGCATGGAGGCATATGGATGATGCAGAGGAAGAGGACATATAAAAAAATTGACACCAAGATTGACACAACATTGTGGGCTGAATGGCCTGTCCAGAGCTATACTGTTTTCTATGTTCACACGCTAGATCTTATTCTCAGCCGCCTGTACAAATCCCAATATATGCCAAGAACTGCCAAATTACTCAGCAATCAATTTGAAATGCTGCCACATATTAGTTCATTCAAATAATTCAACTGTTCCTGAAGGTGTTATGCTTCTAAGCATTCTTCTTTTTAATATCCAGCTAATATCAGTTCCACTATGATACTCATCATGTTTGCTGGGAAAAACACATTAAGGAAGGAGCAGAATGACACTCAGTAATCTGCACTGGAGAGCTTGGCTGCAGCATGAACCCACAGCTTGGAAACGATCCTGGAGGAAGTGAAGGTTTACAGGTGCACTTTACATTCTGGGTCTTCAGGCAATCTCTGTTATCAATACCCTTTACCAATGCAGCTCTGAACAGTCAGCTGGGCCAGTTGCAGTTGTGTTCACCAAGGAAGCTCCAGCACATTTTATCCCTCTGGTATGTTCCCGGAAACATCGAAGTAAAGATGGAGAATCAAAAAAGAGCAACATGATGTGTCACCCCTCAACAGTACAGCAAAATATTTATGAGAGCAAAAGTAAATTTATATGTAGACAAGTACATTATTTTCACAGCAGAGAAACAGAAATTCTGTCTTCATCCAGGTCTTTACTCCTTCCCAATAAATTTTATTCTGCTGTTACAAGTCTATTAAACAATCCCGTATTATGACAGCATGGACTGTCAACCTCAGAATCTACCTTGTTATGGCCTTGCACATTATTGCCTGCCTGAACTGAACTTTCCCTTTTACTGTAACATTCTGCTATTGTTTTCCCTTGTGATATCTCAATTCACAAAAAATTAAATTATCTGTTTGGATGGCATGCAAAACAAAGTTATTCACTGCATCTCAGTACATGTGACAATTTACAAAATAACTAATTTATCTAACCTTCTAACCTGATTAGAATAGCACTGAATCTTTTCCAGTCCTCCTCTGATGCTAGTCTAGTCCCTTTCAGCCTCCGTTTCTACATTCTGTCGACACTATGTGTAAAACAATGACCACCATCTCTATTGGATTGATTAGTAATTACTTCATATTTGCCAACGTGAAATTGTAACTGAAACCTATAGCAAAAAGAAAAACAAAGAATGGGAATAGAAGTGTAATTTTCCAGTTTGAATGCCATTACCAAATGGATGCCATTGGAATGCTAAAATTACACCTAAAAGTGGAACTGTAGAGTCAGGGAAGGAAATGTTCTCAGGCTTGGAAGGATTAATGTGGAATGGTGGGGTGGGAATATGCCTCTACCAAAGGAGGGGTAAGATGCTCCTTCCCTCCACTAGCCTACAGGTCACCCTTGAGCAAGGTGTAGCACCTGCTTAATTCCCTGATCAGGGTCACGTGAAGCCATGAAAGCAGGTGGCGAGTGGTCTTATGAGCAGCTGCTGCATATTACAAGTCCTGGTTATGCGATCACTGAAGCCAGGCAGACAATCTGAGAAGAACAATGATAATGGCTGGAATCACCTGTCCTGTAAAAACACTGTCCAGAAGAAGACAAACTATTTCTGTAGAAAATTTGTCAGGAACGATTATGGCCATGGAAAGCCCATGATTGCCACATGGCACATAATGCATAAACTAAGGTGGGATGACCTATCCAAGATATCCGAGATATTATTTGGTACTAGAGGGTCAGCTTCACCCATGGGAACATGAAAATATTGGGCACAGGCTAAAAGCAATTGGCCAATGTTGGAAGCTTGAAATAGATGCAAAGTGTGTGCTCCAATGCACAACAGGTCTATCAGTATCTGAAACAATTGATATGTTCTACGTTTAATTACTTTTGCTTTGCCTCTATTAGCTCTGTAGGGTCAACACAACAGCAATCAAATTTATGTGTTTTTCAACGAGACACTAACCTAAAGTGTAGTACAGCTTAATCTTTATTAACACTTGAGTTACTTTGGCATGTATGTGTGTGACTGACATCTGACAACTTCACATTTGACTTAATGGTTTATTTCTTACATTAAATCATGAGTCTCATGGCCTGGTCTTAAATATTTTCCACATGGAATGAAGGAGTCAGGTTCACTGATGAGTTTTAGAAAGAGTAAGCAATGACACTGCTGGGCTCTTACAAAAACTAACAACATAACAAATAACAACTTAACTAACAAAATTACAAATTTCATGTTATTTATCAGTAACAATAAATCTGATTTTGATTCTGATTCTGAGGTTAATCACTCCATGTTGTCGCTTATAGACAATGAAACATAGATTGTGCTATATTGTTCTATGTTGTGCCAAGCTTTTAATCTACTGTAAAATCAGGTTCACCATTTCTTCCTACAAAGCCTTCATTTCTATTTCATCCATGTAAGAGTCCCTTAAAGGTGACTAATGTATCTGCCTCTGTACTACAGCTGGATGTGTGTTCCATGCACTCACCACCCACCTGACAACCCCACTAAACTTTACTGAGTCACATTAAAGTTATGCACTTTTGTATTCGCCATTCTGCTCTGGGAAAAAGGTGCTTGTTGTCCACTTTATCGATGCCTCTTGCCAATGCCTCTTTATCGATGCCAGAATCATCTTATACTCCTCTATCAAGCCACTTTTCATACTCCTTTACTCCCAAGAGAAGAGCCCTAGCTTGCTCAACCTTTTCTTATAAGACACACTCTCTAATCCATGCAGCATCCTGGTGAATCTCCTCTACATCCTCTCTAAAGTTTCCACATCCCTCTTATAATGAGACGACCAGAACTGAACAAAATACTCCAAGTATAGTCCACCAGGGTTTTATAGAGCCACAATATTACCACTCTGCCCTTGAACTCAGTCCCCTAAATAATGAAGGCTAATTCACCTTATGCCTTTTTAATCACCATATCAAATATCACAATTACTTTCAGAAATTTATCAAAAAGTCCACTGTTCCTCCAGACTGTTAAGAATCCTGCTATTAACCCGGCACTCTGATTTCAAATACAGTTTTCCAAGGTGTATTATATCACACTTTTCCAGACTGAACTCCATCTGCCACTTCTCAGCCCAGCTCTGCATCGTATCAATGCTCTATTGTAACCAACAATAACTTTCTACTCTATCCCCAACACCACCAAGCTTTGTTTCGTCTGCAAAATTACCAACCCACTCTTCCACTTCCTCATCCAAGTGACTTTAAAAAAAAAATCACCAGGAGCAGAGGTTTGAACAGAATTCCGTGGCACACTACTGGTCACGGACCTCCAGGAAGAATATATTCCATCTACCAGCAAACTCTGCCTTCTGTGTGCAAACTAATTCTGAATCTGCACAATCAAACTTCCATGCCTCCCGTCTTTCTGACTTAGCCTAACATATGGAACCTCGTTAAACACATTTCTAAAATCCCAATGTTCTAACTGCATCTTCTTATTTTTGTGACAGCCTCAAAGATTCAATCTGGCTCATGAATCATGACCTGCCCCTCACAAAGTCATGCTGACCATTCCTAATCAGACTGTCCTTTTTCAACTGTTCATAAATCCTCTCACAAAGAATCCTCTTGAATAATTTGTCTACCACAAAAATAAAAAGAATAAAAAATAAAAAGAAATAAGATTTGCTCCAATCTTCTGGTACTACTTCTATAACCAGTGAAGACACAAAGATCATCGTCAAAGGTGCAGCAATCTCCTCCCTTGCCTCCAATTGTAAGTTAGGGTTTGTCCTGTACAGCCCCAGGGACATATGTATCCTAATGTTTTTCAAATATTCCAGCACACCCTTTTTCTTATCTTTGATATGTTCCAGCATTTCAGCCTGTTGAATTCTGATCTCACATTCATTAATGTTTTTCTCAGTGGTCAACACAGAAGCAAAGTTTTTTAAAAACTTCCCATTTCTCCTTCCGCTCCAGCTCATTTCCTTTTTTATCCTTGGTCGATCCTACCCTCACTCTAGTCATTCTCCTGTTGATCACATAGATGTAGAATGCCTTTGGGTTTTCCTCATTGCTGCTCACCAAGGCCTTCTTATATTCCCTTCTAGCTCTCATAAGTTCATTCTTAACCTCCTCTTTGATTATTTTGTAACTATCTGAAGCACTATTTCATCCCTGCTTCCTAAACTGTAAGTATTTTTTCCCATTGACTGGATGGTCGGTATCTCTTAGCAGCCATAATTCCTTCCTGTTATCATCCTTTCCATGCCTCAATGGGACTAACCTATCTAGGACACCACAGAAGTGACTCATTCAGGGACTGGATAAACAAAACACATCTTCATTCCTTATTTGTGAGTGTGTTCTGAATTATCAGGATGCCAATATGTATTCTTCTCAAGTACAAAAAGTGGTGGTTTCAGTCCAATCCATCACAGGCAAAGCTGTTCCCACCATTAATACAGTAAGGACAGACGCCACAAGAAAGTTACATCCATTATCACAAAACCCAGCATCCAGGCCATGCTCTCTTCTCGCTACTACCATTAGGCAGGAAACACAAAAGCCATAGATCCCTCACCACCCGATTCAGGAACAGTTATTACTCTACAAACATTAGGGTCCTGAACTGGCACCGATAACTTCACTCAGCTCAACTCTGAATTGATTTCACAACCTAGAAACTCACTTTCAAGGACTCTACAGCCAGCATTCTCAATACTTTTTTTGCACGACAACACACACAAAATGCTGCCTGGCCTACTGTGTTTCACCAGCATTTTGTGTGTATTGTTGTTTGAATTTCCAGCATCTGCAGATTTCCTCGTGTTTACTTTTTTTGCACAATTAGTCTTCTTTTGCACCGTCATTATGTTTGTCAGTCTTTATTTGATGTTTAGTTTTTCATATTTTCGATTGTAAGTATATGTTCATTTACTTGTAAATGCCTGCAAGAAAATGTCATGGTGACATATACGTACTGTTATGAATGTGAAGCAACTCTGAGGGGCTGAAGGGTACAAAGTCGTCCCCTCCTTTTTGAGAATCACAAGATCGCTATTAATTCGGGTCTGGGACCCAGGAAATGAAAGAGAGATAAGTCCAGAATACACAAGGTTTGGAATGTGTCCTGACCTCAGTGAAACGGAACTACTGATAACGGCCATTGTCTCTTGGAGACAGAATAGTGTATTGAGTACTGTACTATTCATTGAAACCCCCTCAGGGGACAACCAGAGTGGTCTGGTTGAGGGATTGCATCATCCCAACCTGATTGACAGCTGAGACCCTGTGAGTAAGGATAAAAGAGGGTCTGGGGAACAACCCCTTTAGACGCACCAGGAGAAACGCTAGAAATCCCGTGATAGCATTTTATAGCGAAAGCCAGTGAGAGCTCGTGTGCGTCCTCCCTTGCCAGGGTGGTGGGCTCATCACGGAAGAACGGCTTAGCTAAAGGAGAGGCCACAAGTGAAAGGCCACAACAACGAGACTCCTGATGGATCGAAATCATAAAAGGAAAGCCGGCAAGTTTTTCTCCAAATCTCTCTCTCTCTCCAACCATTGCAACCCAGTGGTCTCCAACGGCTGCAGCCTGCTTGAACTGAGTGAACTTTATATTTCCATCGGACAATACATTATCCCCAGACAATGACAGAGCTTATTTCTTATTGATTATTATTATACCCGCACTTTTAGATTTAGTATTGACGACGTATATTATCTGTATATTTGCATTGATATTATTTTTGTGTATTTTTACTAACAAATAATGTTAAAAATAGTATCATCAGACTTCAACGGACGTCTCTATCTTTGCTGGTAAGTGACCCAGTTACGGGGTTCGTAACAGTACTTTGACAACAAATTTACTACGGCTTTGATTCACCTCATTATTTTGGAAATAGTAAGTGGGTACATGGCGAGCATTGCAAGACAACCATGCAAATGTCTATGGGATATAGGCAAGCATGTTCTGCACTTTCAGCAGTGGAGTAAAATTCAAATACATCAAGAGGTGTCCTGCACCTTAGAAAGCAATAGAAAGAGAGAAAGAGAAAGTGAGTGAGAGAGAGAGAGAAAGTGAGCGAGAGAGAGAGAGAGGGAGAATGAGGTGGAGACAGTGAGAAAGGGAGAAGGAGGGGAAGGGAGAAAAAGAGGGAGAGAAAGAGGGTGGGAAAGGGGACAGATGAGGGAGAGGAAGAGAAAAAAATTCCATTAGTTGGCTGTTAGCTTGAATTGTGGACCATCAACTGAAAAACATTTTAAACACAAGAACCAAGGTTGTAGTAACTAAATTTTTTGTTTAGTTTCTCAGAAAATAAATCTATTATTAACAGATTTGTAGAACACACTGCTAATGGTAGCTGTTCAGCATTCATTTAATCAACATCTGTTAGAATTCCATCAGTTTAAAATGAGTGAGGGATGTATAACATCTGCTGTTTGCACATAGTGACATTTATTGTAATAGCAAGCATGTTGTTTCAAATCTGACAGCGATATATTAGTATCTACAACATAATGAAAGATGGCGAAAGTAACATTTTCCCTGAAATGCATGGAGAAGAGTTATCTTCAGAATTTGTGAAGTTGGTCACCACCGTCATCAACTCCCAGTACAACAGATAACTTTTCATTCAACAATACTTTTGAGCACACCTTGAAACTTATTAGCAGCAGCAGATGACAAATATGTCAGTGTGAATGACAAAGAATATCTGGAAACCAATGACAGACTATGACTAAATGGATCTCCTGTGGGTTTGATCCCATTAGCCACAACTGCCATGCAAGGGCATCCAATTTCAGCAAGGACTGGTTGAGGCAAAAATTTGTCATTTCCCATCAAACTGATGTAACATCTGTTCCCCTGTGCTAGTCCAAAAATATTGGATCTCTACATAATGGGAACAGCTTCGGAATGAAGCAGTGGAAAGAGACTAGAGTGGACAGTTAAACCATCGAGTCAATTTCTCGAACGTTTAATTGCTTTTCAAATGTTTCTGCACTAAGCTTTTTGATATGATTGATTACCCATTAAACATTTCAGATTCTGATTTATCTCTTGTCAACTGGGAGAGAAGAGTGGAGAAAACAACAAGATTGGTCTCACTGTCATTGATTTCAGAGGTGTTTTCTGGTAATCAGGAATATTCAGTGCATGTTCTTCTACCGCACAGTTATTTAAGCAAATAACTCAATATTAGTAAAATACTTTCATAAAATATACCATAAGAGTACTTTAATATTGGATTATCATCAAATGGGTAATTGATTATTAATAGATAATCTATGGCCTGAAAGTCCTGTATCTATGTTGTAACTCTTTATGAATCTATGTTGTCTTTTTTCTGAATCAGAATCAGGTTTCATATCACTGATACCTGTCAAGAAATGTGTTGTTTTGCAGCAGCAGTACAGTACTATATAAAGGAACTGTAAATTATATATATACTCAGTATATTGTATATTATATATATGCCATACACAATCAAATAAGTAGTGTACAAAATAGTGAGGCAATGTTCATGGATTCAAAATTCAATAGTTCAAAGTACATGTATTATTAAATACATACATTATGCATTATACAACCTTGAGATTAGTCAAATTATAGGCAGCCACAAAACAAGAAACCCAAAAGAACCCATTAAAAAAAGATCAACCAACACCCAATGTGCAGAGAGAGAAAACGCACAAATTATGCAGAAAATAAAAGCAAAGAGAGGCATTTAAAATAAAAGTAAGTCCCTAAATATGAAGCCTAGAGCAGCCGGAGCAGGCCCACAACCTCAGCTGGTTCATTGTCCATTCAGCCATCTAAATTCTGATGGTGGAGGGGAAGAAGCCATTCCTAAAATGTTGAATGTGTGTCTTCAGGCTCCTGTACCTCTTCCCTTATGAAACTTTGTTTCTCTTTCCACTTTTGCTATCCGGCCACCTGGGTGTTCCTAGCATTTTCTGATTTTTTTGATGTCTTCAGATTTCCAGCATCTTCAGTTGTTTATTGCTACCCTTTGGCTAAGTGGTTAAGGCATGGCCAAGTGGATAAGGCGTCAGTCTAGTGATCTGAAGGTTGCTAGTTTGCGCCTTAACTGAGGCAATATGTTTTGTCCTTGAGCAAGGCACGTAACCACACATTGCTCTGCAGTGACACCGGTGCCATGCTGTATGGGTCCTAATGCCCTTCCCTTAGACAACATCGGTGGCATGGAGAGGGGAGACTTGCAGCTTGGGCAACTGCAGGTCTTCCATATAACCTTGCCCAGGCCTTAGTCATTATAGAAAATCAATGGACAGCCAAAGAAGATTCCCTTTGGCTTTGTATTGTGTTTGAGAATGAGGATGGACAAATTGAAAAAAAACATTGCTCTCCATTTTCCACTTAACAATGTTTCACAACAAGGCAACAATGATAAGGAGACTAAATCTACTGGAGAATATATTGTGTTCTTTAATTTTCTTTCCCTCTTTATTTCTTCACCAAATCTTGCATATACACTTTTAGTTGTCAGCTTGAACCAGACAGGACATTCTCCTTTGAGTTCTTTCATTAACGAGGCATTTGTTGTCCACAGAATTGCTACTCAATGGATTTTTTGTTTTTGTTTTTTGCACCATTCTCAATAAACTCAAGAAATTTTTGTGCATGAAAATCCCAGAAGGTCAGCAGGTTCTGAAATACTAAAACCACCCCATCTGGCACCAACAATCATTCAATGGTTAAAGTCCCTTTGATCACATTTCTTCCCCATTCTAGTGTTGTCTGAACACCAACTGAATCTCTTGACCATGTTTGCATGCTTTAATGGATTGAGTTGTTGCCACATGATTGGCTTATTAGACACTGGCTGGCTATTTTATGAGGTACACCTGTACACCAAAACTCGTTAATGCAAATATTCAATCAGCCAATCATGTGACAACAACTCATTGCATACAAACAGACATACCGAATAAAGAGGCCACCAAGTCTATATCTGTTCAAGCTCTACCACATCCTCTTGCAACTCAGTCCGGAGATCAACAGCCCTCTGTATGAAAAACATGCTCCTGAAGTCTCCTTTAAATCTTTCACTTCTCAACTTAAGCATGTTCCCTCTAGTGTTAGACTCCTAAAACCTGGGGAAAGGACTGTGACCATCTAAGGATTTTATACACTTTTGAAAGCTTACCTCTCAGCCTCCTTCAGTCATAACTTAACCAATCTCTCCTTATAACTCTAGCCTTCCCGTTCCAGCAACATTTCTGCACCCTCTTGAGCTTAATTACTTCTTTAATTAATTCCACTTCACTCCACTTCAAATTCAATTATTTCCACTCTTCTTTCTTTTCCTATGGTATTAAACATTTCCTGCTTCCAGCATTCTATCAGCTTTACTGTTCTTTCAAAGCCATAGAAATTGCTGCATATTTTATATATAATCACATCTCTTTGTCATTTAACTTTGTTGCCAATCACCTTAGGTGTGAGCTTTTTATATCTTCATATACAGTAGCCTTAAGTAGGTGTCACACAAAATGTAGGGTTAGACGTAATACTGATTTTTAAATGTACAGTTTTAATTGCTGAAGAATATGCATAATAACAGGAGCAACACACAAAATGCAGGAGGAACTCAGTGGCTCCGGCTGCATCTATGGAGGGAAATGAAGAATGACTCTCCATGTGGATTGAAATATAAAGAGAGATAGCCAATATAAGGAGGTGGAGGAATAAGTGCAGCAAGAGCAAGTGGGGGTTAGGTGAGTCTAGATTAGGCAGGGATGGGTGATTGGTTGATAAAGGAGGGGCAAATGGCAATGATATCAGAGACTGAGAGGAGCTACAGCAGGTGGAAATGACAGAGGGCTGAAGATGATGCAATCTTTAAGGAGATGAAGGTGGACCAGGGAAGAAAGGGGGGAGGTAGGGAGGACAAAGGGGAGTAGTGTAGGAGGAATGAGTGATGAGCAGATAGAGTAGAGAAGGGGAAAGAGACATGGTGATGGGAGCCAGTTAAAGCAGGAAAGGAGAGAAAAGGGGAGGTAGGGACATTGATTATCAAAAAATAGTAGTTGTTCAGGTTGTGGTCTCCCCAGATGGACTGTGAGGTGTTCTTCTTGTGGTTTTGATTCTAAAACATCTCAACCCAGAATGTCAACTGTCCATTCTCCTCCACAGGTGCTGCTTGGCCCATTAAGTTTTACCAGCATCTCACTGTGTTGCGCTAGACTCCAGCACTTGCATTCTTTTGTGTCTCTGTCCATAAAAATTAGTTGGTCAGTAGTATATGTTGAAAGGCAAGACACTGTCAGAACCAAGTATATGGATGTGCTCCTGCAGAGGACTTCTTTTATATAGCATGGTCACACGTGCAGCAAGAGCGATCCTTCCAGGAACTAAGGAAATTGACTGATTATTGCTCCAGTAAAGAAAGAGGGCAGAGAGAATTTTGAGGCAGTTTCCCTTCCAGAGCATTTAACTTTTCCTGAGGTGTCTGTAGAGAGTGAGTAGATCAACAGATTTACTGCCTCATGAACAAAAATCAAATGTAAATTTTCAGGCTTGAGAGTGATACAGCATGGAATTCAGCTAGTGATTCTGAAATGACCCATTTTTACACAAAACCTTTTACATTTTGTATTCTCCTCACCTTCGCAACAGCTAGCACCCCTCTTCCAGTTTTGACTACCCACCTGCAGGAGAGGCAATTGACAATCGCCAGTTAACCGACCAATCCTTACGTCTTTGGGATGTGTGATGAAACCAGTTCTCCTGGAGGACACCCATTCTGTCACAGGGAGAACATGTACACTCCACACAGACAACACTGGAGGTCAGGATCAAACCCAGGATACTGGAGCTGTGGTGAATTATTGTTACTGATTCCACCAAAGATGCTTTAACACATACAGTATTATTGCAACCAATATCACAGCTAAGACATTCACTCATTCTGGGTTAGAGATGAAGAAACTCTGACAGATGCACCTATAACAAGTGAGTGTGTGAAAAAAAAAACTACAAGTAATAGCTCTGGACTAACACATGGTTGTCAAGGTCATTAGCTGAGTTATATTTCCGCAGATGTGCAAAGAACAACCAATATACTGTACTTAAGCATAAAAATCATCAAAGACCATCTGGGTATGCCCTCTTCATATTACTACCATCAGGAAGGAGTTACTGCGCAAGAACCTGAAGACCCACGCTCAATGTTTCAAGAATAGCTTCCTCCCTGCGATCATATTTCTGAATAGTCTATGAACCCATGAAAACTAGTTCATCATTCACCTTTTACACAATTTTAGACCGCAGACTGTAAGAAGTACAGTGGGAACTAATTTAGACCATTTAGATAATTGAGTCTTTTCCACCATTTGATCATGGTTGATTTATATTCCCTCTCAACCTCATTCTCCTGCCTTCTCCCTACCTTTGACATCCTTACTAATAAAAAATGTATCAACCTCCACTTTCAATATACCCAAAGACTCGGCGTCCGCAGCAAGTTATGGCAATGCATTCCACAGATCCACCACCCTTTGGCTGAAGAAATACTTCCTCATCTCATATAGTCATAGGATTGCCATGAATCAACAATGGCTCAACTGCACTCAACAACAACAACAACATATAATATACAATCCCGATTGACAGTAAATCAAACCTTAATAATTTTCAAAGTGTCCATTTCAGAAATCAAGTTAGGTGACAAGAAAATCACAGTGGTTTAGAGAAAAAACAAGGTAAAGCTGGCAGGTTTCCTTCCTGAAGCAAAGTGAGTGAATCAGTTATTTTTTTTTAAACAATGAACAAATGTGTCAGAATCAGGTTTAATATCAGAGGCATACGTCATGAAATTTGCTGTTTTGCAGCAGTAGTACATTGCAATAAATAAAGTAACAATAGAAAACTAAATTACAATAAGTATGTGGATATTTTTTACTAACTCCTTATGGGTGGTGAGTATGTGTACTTTACCCTCAATTTCAGATCCTCAACCAGTGTCCAGGGAGCTTGAGCGTTCGGCGCAGTATCCTTGCTGTTCCTTGTAGTGTGCTCTCTGGACCAAGATCACAGATGTTGTTCCCAGGATTTGTTGGAGACACTCTCAAGTCCAGGTGTCACAGCTCCAAGTGCTCCTGTCTTCACTGGGATTACTCTGAGTTTAACTTTCTACATCCTTTCTATCTGTCCTTTCAAGTCCTAGTATTTCTCTAGCTTCTTTTATTCTTTCTTCCTGATGTTACTGTCATTCAGGATTGACACATCTATTACTATTGCTTTCTTTTTCCCTTGTCCAGTATCACCAAGGTTCTGAAAGAGGTAGTAATAGAGATTGTGGAGGCATTGGTAATGATCTTTCAAAAATCATTGGAAAATTATAAATGTCACCCACTCTTTAACAAAGGAGGAAGATAGCAGAAAGGAAATTATTCACCAGTTAGCTTGACTTCAGTGGTTGGGAAAATGTTAATTGTTAACAGTGAGGTTATGGAGTACTCAGTGATCCAAGACAAGACAGGACAAAGTCACCATGGTTTCCTTAAGGGAGAATCTTGCCTGATGAACCTGTTAGAATCTTTTAAGGAGAATACAAGTAGGATAGATAAAGAGCTTACAGTGGATGTTGTACTCTACATTTGGACTTTCAGTAGGCCTTTGTCAAGGTGCCACACTTGAAGCTGTTTACCAAATTAAGAGCCCATGGTATTACAAGAAATTTACTGGCATGGTTAGAGCATTTGCTGATTGGTAGGAGGCAGCAAGTGGGGAAAAAAGTAATTAATTTCTGGTTGGTGGCCAGTGTCTAGTGGTGTTCCGCAGGGGTTGGAGATGAGACCACTTATTTTTATGTTGTATATCAATGATTTAGATGATGGAATAGATGGTTTTGTTGTCAATTTTGCAGATGCTATGAAGATTGGTGGAGGGGCAGACAGTGTTGAGAAAACAGGCTACAGAATGACTTAGACAGATTAGGAGAGTGGCATATGAAATACAATGCTGGAAAATGCATGGTCATGTACTTTGGTAGTAGAAATAAAAGTGCAGACTATTTTCTAAATAGGGAGAAAATCCAAAACTCAGAGTTGCAAATGCACTTTGGAGTCCATGTGCTGAACACCCTAAAGGTTAACTTGCAGGTAGAGTTGGTGGTGAAGAAAACAAATACCATGTTAGCATTCATTTCAAGAGGTCCAGAATGCAAGAACAAGGATGTGATGCTGAAGCTTTATAAGGAACTGGTGAGGCCTCATCTTGAGTATTGTGAAAAGTTTGGGGTTCCTTATCTAAAAAAAGACATTGGAGAGGGTTCAGAGAAGGTTCAGAAGGATGCTTTCGGGAATGAAATTTTATCATACAAGGAACGTTTGACAGCTCTGGGTCTGTAATCATCGTAATTTAGAACAATGAAGAGAAATCTCATTGAAACCTGTCAGATGTTGAAAGGCCTAGACTGAGTCGATGTGAAAAGAGCCTAGGACAAGAGGGTACAAAGTTAGGATAGAGGGGCATCCCATTCAAAACAGAGAAGCAGAGAAATTTCTTTAGCCAGAGGGTGGTGAATTTGTGGAATTTATTACCACAGGTAGCTGTGGAGGTCAGGTTGTTGGGGGTATTTAAGGCAAAACTTGATGGGTTGTTGATTGGACACAGAATCAGAGGTTATGGGGAGAAGGCTGGGGAGTGTGGCTGAGGAAGGGTAAGTAGGATGAGCCATGATTGAATGGCAGAGCAAGCTTGATGGGCCAAATGGCTTAATTTTTCTCCTATGTCTTATGGTCTTATGATCTTACTTCTATGTCTGATTGGTTGGCCAGTACTTGCTTATCAGTCTGTACTGTATACATAGTATTTAAATTAAGAAAGTAGTGCAAAAAGAGAGGAAAAGGTAGTGAGGTAGTGCGCAGGGGTTCAATGTCCATTCAGAAATCTAATGGTGGTGGGGAAGAAACAGTTCCTGAAGTGTCTTTGGGGTCCTGTATCATAATTTCATGGTAGCAATGAGAAAAGGCTATGTCATGAGTGACTGGGGTCCTTAATGATGGGTGCCACCTTTTAAAGGCATCTCCTTTTGAAGGTGTCCTTAATGCTGGCGAGGCTAATGCCCATGACTGGTTCTACAGGTGAAATGTTGGCGGCAATTGTTAGAAGACTTCTTCAAGTTGAAATCCCTCAAGAAGATAAAGAAGACATTAGGATGCACCATTTCATGTCTGCTGAGGACTATGCTCCACTCCAGTAGTGACTGTCTGTCTTTGACCTGAGGTGGAATATACACCAGGATGGTGTAATCACTAGATGTTCCAGGTCAGGTGAGCAGGACTGAGACATAACCACCACATCTGCATATACGTTGAGTTAATCATAAAGCATACTCCATCTCCTCTACCTTTAAACGACTAAGCTGGCTTGTCTTTGCCATGGTGAAGCAAACGGCTGCAGTGCTGTGACTGAAATGGAGGGGGTAGCCATTTTTCTGTGAAGCAAAATACATTGAGTCCCTGATGTCCCTCTGGTACAGCAATCTTGCTCTTCATTTTAATTTTCCAGTGACTGTAAACATGACAGCGGGGTAGTCAGGAGCGGGGTCTAATGCCTCAGCATTTCAATCACACCTGTAGACCGGCCAGCGCGTTGTCCCCACTTCCATTTTCTTAAAAAGGAATCTTGCATGATTGGAAGAGACCTTCAATTAATTTCACTCTCTCACCTCAGTCCAGCATACCATTCTCTGTCAAATATTTATCCGATTCCTGATTTAGAGGTTGCAATTGAATCTGTTGCAATCTCTCTTTCAAGGAGTACACATTCTATCAGATTATAACCACCGACTGAGCAAAGGCAGAATCTTCATGTTGTCTCTGCTTCTTATTATCTGATATCTGTGTTCTTCAGTTACTGACTCTTTTGTGATTGAAAACCATTTTTCTTTATTTACTCTGTCAAAATGGTTCTCGAATAACCTTTGAAACTGCTTGAGAGCAGACCAAGAGCTAACCTAACATTGTGATATCAGAGTTAAAAATTAAATTTCCACTCCCCCACAATTACTAGTAAGGTTATTATGAATAAATGTTATTCATATCTATGGTGTCTGACCTTTGTAAACTCACTGAGACATTATTCTTCAACACTTGTTGAGGAATTTGTAGCTGTTTTTTTCTAACCTTATGATACCAATTTAGATTTTAAAACCTAGATTGTAGTATGCGCCTTGCAGACTACTTGTTAAATAATGTCCCTGTGTTAAGCTTCCAGAACTTCAGAACCAATCCTCAAAGAATATGAAAGAAAAAAAGGACTACAAAATTAGGTGCTGCCTTCAAAGCAAAAACAAATGCCTTGATAACGATTTAGATCACTCGTGACATATTACAGAAATTTCTCTAATATTAACAAGTTAAAGTACACATCCGATAGGCTTGTTAGTCAAATATTCCTCTTGATAAAGAAAAGTATTCTAATAGCAACCCATCAAATATTAAAAGGAAATCTCAAACCTCCGAATCGGATAATTACGTCTGATTATCTGTAGCAAGACAGCAGGGTAAACTGAAACATATGGCACATGCATGATTAATTCACTTATGAGGGGTTTAATCAGGACTTTTGAACAGCTGGTGCGACGACAGATGAAACTCCCTTCATTACTGAACTTTATTCCAAGGTGTGAATTTTAATGAACAAGGAACAGAATGTGAACTGTCAAATTTAGGTTCTGTAAATTGCTCAGAAGTCAGAGTCAGGATTCTGTAGGTTTCTCTGACACTAAACTCTACTTCAAAGCCAATAAAGATGTCCCTTAGCTTCAAGTCAGCAGAATTTGGCCGGATCTGAATTTGTAATGCCCAGCTCTGATCCCACATGGTCAAGTGAAATATTCAAGCATATCCTAGAGCATTAGTTCTCATTTGGTTACTTCTTTTGACAGTATTCAAAAGCCAAATGGGAACAGCATGCTACATTGTTCAGCTAGTGCCAGCACCTGTTAATTCCATGTCAAGCGTGTATTTAAGCATCCTTCTACCTCCCCAACCATTTCCAACCTCTGGAACTCTTTCTTTTTGGGTACTCAGCCAGATCAATCACACGCACAAGCTTCCCTACCATCAGGGACAGCTGGAAAAGGCAGTACCATGAGATGGCAGATTTTATCATTAAGGACCTTTGCAATCTGGGACAGACCCTCACCTCATTACCCCAATCACCAGGACATGCCCTCTTCTTATTACTACAGGAACCCATGCTCTCACCACAGGTTAGCACAATGCTTTACAGTACCAACAACCCAAGTTTAATTCCCGTTGCTGCCTGTAAGGAGTTTGTACATTCTGGACTTCCTCTGGGTGCTCCAGTTTCCTTCCACAGTCCAAACGCAAACAATTTTGTGGGGTAATTTGTCATTGTAAATTGTCCCGTGACTAGGCTAGGATTAAATTAGGGGGTTGCTGAGCCATCTGGCTCCAAGGGCCAGTAGAGCCTATTCCACAGTGCATTTCTACAAAAAATAATTAATCATTTTAGGAACGGCTTCTTCAACTTTGCCATCAGATTTTTGAACAGTCTAAGAACTCATGAATGTAGCCTCACTATTCCTCTTTTGCACTATTTATTTATTGTTGTTACTTATGCATAATGATTTTTTATGTAGTTCTGACACAAAACAATGAATTCCACGATCTAGGTCAGTGATCATAACCCTGATTCTGATCATGAACATTATTCCTCAAACAAGGATAAACACCTTAATTTATCATTGAGGCCAATGATGAAACAGGTGATAAATTAGGTCTCATCCTGGAGTGAAAATGTGCAAATGACCTTCCCCTCTCATTCAGTCCTTTTCTGACTTGCTTCCATTGAATGCCAGCTTAACTCATCAATAATGATCTGAAGAAGAGAATGCTTGAAGTTCTTGTAATTCCATGCAGATTCAAACTTACATCCAATAATTAGAGGCACAGAGGTCAAAAACTATAGCACTTGATAGTTTGAAAAGATGATAGGACTTGGAAGAAAATGGAACAAAACCCTTCTAACACACATTGAAGTATTTACAATGATGTATGTCATTACTTATAACAAAAATGATGAAAAAACTATCTGTTGCAATTGATTTTAAAATAAGCAATTACTGCTCATGATGAATACATTGATGGGAATTGGATATATGTGAACTAGAATTCCAGAAAGTAGAAGCCTCATAACTCATCATTGACAAGGTAGATATTATTAAGCTAGGGAAATCTGATATTTGCCAGTTTGAGAGAATCATAATTACTTGATTTGTTTTTTTTTAGTATTTAACTTCAGATTTTAGGTTTCATTTCCTTAGATTAGAATCATTCTTCCATTTAACCACTAACCTTTTTTCATATTACATAAATGACTTTTACCAGATTTGCATATCATCCTTATTAGATCTGCATTTCATGAAAAACTCTAAAAATAGTGATGTTTGGTTTAACTTCTACTGCAGCTTTTGTCTCTTTCATTACCGGAGTTCTCTGGATATAAAGTATTTTGTTCCAACATGCAAAGCTATTCCAGAAGTCGAAACAGAATTTTCCAAATGTCACCTAGTCATAGAGGTGTTGATAGATACAGCACAGAAGCAGACCTTCAGCCAACTATGACTGCCCATCTGCATTAACCCTACATTAACCTTGTTTTATAGTCTCTCATTCACTCACAAACTAGGAACACTAGCAAGCCAATTAATCCACACTTCTTTGGGATGTGGGAGGAAACTGGGACGTCTAGAGGAAGCCCATATGGTCACAGGGAGAACATGCAAACTCCACACTTACAGCACCCTGTTTTGGGATTGAACCTGGGTCACTGGTGCTCTGAGGCAGCAGCTCTTTGAGATGCACCAGTGTGCCTGGTCTCCTACTTCCAAGAAATGGGCTTCAGTTCTTTTTGCATTCTCTTGGTAAGACATTAGATTGGGTGATATTCATCTTCAACTTCACTTGGACCATCTGGTTTATCAGAACTTGGCTGCAGAATACATCTCTGGGTTTCCAAAATATTTATGGTTAAACATCTTTAATCTGGTTTTCAAATTTTCTCGCAATGAAGACCACAGTTTGCCTTCCAAAATGTTTACTGCTATGAAGGCTAGATTGCAGAGAATGAACAGATCCTGAAGAGAGTTATAGACTCAGCCAGCTCTTTAAGGAGTAGAAGCACCCCCCCCCCCACTATTGAAAACATCTTCACGAGATGGTGCCTCAAAAAGGTAGCATCTATCATTAAGGACCCTCCCCATCTGGAAAACACTTACTTCTTGTTACTACCATTGGGGAGAAGGTACAGGAACCTGAAGTCCCACACACATCATTTTAGGAACAGCTGCTTCAAATTTCTGAACAGTCCATGAACCCATGAACACCACCTCATTATTTCTCATTCGATCTATTTATTTATTTTACTTTTTATTGTAATTTATAGAATTTATTTACATCTCATACTGTACTACTACCATGGAAACAACAAATTTCATGACATTTGTCAATGATAATAAACCTGATTCTGACAATGAACCTTATTTCATAATTAATGATAAACACCTTAATTTATCACCTGCTATTGACATTCACTTTTAGTGATTCATTTATAAGAATGTGCAGGTCCCTCTGACCATGAACACACTTTAGTCTCTCAGTATTCTGAAAAAAATCTACACTCCTTTTCTGCTTTTGCAACCAAAGAGAATCACTGCCATTCTGTAGAATATTTATGGCAGTGTCTGTCTCAATAACGTTCTTTTTGATGTCTTCTCTGCTGAATTCATTGCCTTGCAATCACAGTTCAAACTGTCTTGTGGTTTACTCTAGGCTGTCCAGCGTTTGCAGTTCAAAATAACTATTTCCTTATCTCTTGTAAATATTTCTAAATAAAGCAGGAGATATATCTGTTGAAAGCAAAAGATCATATCGACTTGAAGAATAGGGCTGCCTGGTTGGAATTTTATAACATTTTGGAAAAGCAGAAGATTTACTTATTGTCTGTAATACAGCTTTCAGCTCAATATAACCAGGAATGAACTTCTGATGTGATTAATCTGATACTATGTACACAGCAAGCTCCTATATAGGAGGATGCAATGATGAGGAGATCATGTGTTTTAATAATAAAAATTCAAGGGTAAAACCAGCAATGAGTCCCTGTAAATTGATATTCTGTGATCTTTCACGCCCACTTGGAAGAAGAGGCATGTTTAATTTAATGTTTCTTCCAGCAATACCAGCCAGGACTTCATGCACAAGTCTCTTAAACCATAAAGCTTCTGTCACAGAACCAAGAGTTCTCCCACTGAGATACAGGTTGACGCAGCTTTGCCGATTGGCACCTGGGTTCTCAGCTGGCGTTACAAGAGATAATTGGAGATAATCAAAAGTTTCGATAAAAAACATTCGGTCCACATTGCAGGCTTCACACAGAGGTTGCAACCTCACCTGTTTCATTCTGAAGTCACATCTCCCATGGACTTAAGGTAAGCCATGAAGCAGAAAAGCAGGAAGGAAAGGAAAAGGCAAAAACAGAAAGCATGCAAAGCAATTCTCTGAGAATAGACCTATCCAATGGAAAGATAAGGAGAGTTACCCTGAGATTGTGGGAGAAATTTACTGAGTAGATGTTAGGAAAGTCACCCTCTTCTCAAAAATTAGAATCAGAATCAGGTTTATTAGTATTGGCGTATAGTGTATCAGGAAATGTGTTGTTTTATGACAGCAGTACATAACAAACGGCAATGCATAAAAACTACAATAAGTTACAATAGAAGTAAATGAATAAATAGTGCAAAATAGGGACAGCGGGGTTATGTTAATGGGTTCATGGACTGTTCAGAAATTTGACGGTGGAGTGGAAAAAGTTCTTCGTAATACACTGCTTGCTGGTCTTCAGAATCCCGTACCTCCTCTCTGATGATTGTAATGAGAAGAGGACATGTCCTGGGCAATAAGAGTCATTAATTAGCAACTGTTGTCTAGGGAAATTTGAAGGCTTGAGCCAGAACTGGCTAAGACACAGCAATGTTCCCAGGTGGAACAGCCAGCATCTCCTAGCGCAGGTGCCCATAGACTTAGGAATCCCAGAAGGACATGGGATTCTAAAACCACCTGGCCACCTCCACTGGACATTTCCTAGCCATGTCCTGAAAACAGGATATGAGTTTGCCACAGGAATGAGGCAGATTCCTTCTGCTGAACCTTAGGTTGGGGGTGACCTGATGTAGGAAGTGGAAACGCATTCTCGCAACCAACGTGAAAGCTAGGGGTGAGTAACAATGGGAGGGATGTACTTTGCATTCGTTAAGCACTAGGGCACAACAGGTAGTTATGTTCTTCCAACAACCCAGAATCAATCCAGATCCAAATCCAGCCCATGTGGAGTTTGCACATTCTCCCCATGACCTCATGGGTTGCCTAGGCATTCCAAAGATGAGTGGGCTGGTAGGATAACTGAGCACTGTAAATTAACCCTCATGAATTAAAAACAAACTGCTGGAAGAACATAGTGTGTCAAGCAGCATCCTTGGAGGAGAAAAGAGATGTGTAGATGTTTTAGGTCAAGACACTGCGTTAGTACTGGGAGAGGGGAGGAGAAAAGTTGGCCAATATATAGAAGTGCAATGGAAGGGTGGAGCAGGATTAGATTAGGTGATGGTGTATAAAGCATCTCACCCCCTCCAAAATATCTTCAAGCTATAAATGTCCACAGAATCAAATCTCTAAGCAATGGCTCCTCATATGAAAAGATCCCTGGTAGTTTATTGTTCATGTTGCTGCGAGTTTAGGAGGCTTTTGAAATCGTCAATGTCAGTAAAACTGGAGCTGGTCATTGACTTCAGGAAGTAAGTGGGGCGATATGTACATGCTCTTGCTAACGTCAATGATGTTGAGGACAAGGGGGCTGAAAGCTTCAAGATCCGAGAAGTGAACATCACCAATACTCTACTCTAGTTCAAACACTGAACACCAAAACCAAGAAGGTTCACCATTGCCTCTGCTTCTACGGGTGGCTAAAGTAATTTGGATTGTCCTTAGGACATAGGAACAGGATTATGCCATTCAGCCCTTCAAGTCTGTTCTGCCATTCCATCATGGCTGATTGCTTATCCCTCTCAATCCTAATGTCCTGCCTTCTCCCCATAACCTCTGACGCCTTTACTAATCGAGAAGCTACCACCCTCCCCTTTAAGTATACCCAATGAGCTGGCCTCCACAGCCTTCTTTGGCAATGAATTCCACGGATTCACCACAACCTGGATCAAAAATTTCTTCCACATCTCTGTTCTGAAGGGAGATCCTTCCGCTCTAAGGCTACGCCCTCTGGATTAGGAAACATCCTCTTCACATCCACTTTATATAGGCCTTTCAATATTCAGTCGGTTTCCTTGACATACCCTCTTTCTTCTAAACCCCAGCAAGTACAAGCACAGAACCATCAAATGCTCCTCATGCTGTAAGTTAATCTTTTTATTCCAGGGAACACTCTCATTAATCTTCAATGGACCCTCTCCTAAGCCAGGATATCCTACCTTAGATAAGGCCCAAAACTGATCTCAATTCTCCAAATACAGTCCAACCAATGCCTACAGAGACTCAGCATTACACTTCTGTTTTTATATTCTAGTCCTCCCAAAATGAATGCTAACACTACATTTGCCATACTTACCAGCAGCCAATGTTCTTGTTGACCATCACCAATCTTTACCGATGCACCACAGAGCACAGCTGATCCAGATTCACCACAGTCTGGCATGGCAATTTTTCTGCCTGAAACACAAGAAGCTGCAGAGCTGGGATCAAAGCTCTGCACATCACAGAAACTAGGCTCCTCTCCATGGGCTCCATCTACACTACTTGCTGCCTCAGTAAAGCAGCCATCATAATTAAAGACTCTAATCCATCTAAAGCATTCTCTCTTCTACCCCCTCCCATTGGGCAGATGATACGAAGGCCTGAGAGCATATACAGCATAGCTCAAGGACACTTCTGTCCTGTTGTTATAAGACTATTGAACTGAATCTCAATAACATAAATTGGACTTTTGACTTCACAATTTACCATGTTAATGCTTTGCACCTTATCGTCTGCCTGACTGCTTTCTCTCCGTAACTGTAATACTTTATACCACATTCTGTTATGTTAACCCTTGCACTACTTCAAAGCACTGTTGTAATGAAATGATCCGTATGGATTTCAAAGTTTTTCACTATCTCAGTACCAGTTTAGCAACTTACATTGTTATTGTCATAGCCTAACAGAGCAAAAAGAAAAAAATATATATTTTACTTGCAATATCTAAACTGAAACTAAGTTCTCAAGTTTCACAGAGGGGCAAATTCCTTCAGTAATTAGCTGTTTCAGACTCTGATGTGCATTGCTGAAACTTGGCTAAGAACCCTGCACATCACAAATCTGCATACCAAGGATGACGGGAGAGAGCTTGTGGCTTTTTAAACATCTGCCAGGTCCCAAAAGCACCAACACAAAATGTGTGTCACCTTCACCAGCTGTGGTCTTACAACAAAGCAGCAATGCCGCCATATGGCAGCCTTGTGAGTGACGAATTTTATTCAAGGCGCCACCATATTATACAAAGGGATTGTGATTTGAACAAGCAGTTCCTCATCCTTATCAGAATGGACCACATTTGTTTTTCATTTTCATTTCAGGACATTATTAAAATATTGCAAGCATTCAAATACTGTATGCCACAGAAAGCAGTCGCACAGTGATAAATCCTTTTTCAAGTGGCGAGCTGTTTCCCCAGGAGTATAGAGGCAATGCCGTTGTATTTCACTTTGTATTAGACTAGCAGCCATTCAGAAGTAATTAGTAGCACATTTCCAAAGAGGGAAAACACTTCAGTTTTACAAGCATCTGGATCTCTTTTCCTCATTAGATTTGACCTTCAGTTTCAGACCTTTAAACGTTCAAGAGTTAAACACTTTTTCATGAAGTGAAGGCAACTCAAATATTCCTCATAACTTATTCAACATAATGTAGGGTCTCTGCTGTGTGGAAAGGGTGCTTTTCAGCTCTAGATGTGATGAATCCCCAGGATTTTGTCACTCCCAATCAAGCTGGGCATGAAACCGGAACTCCACTAAAAAGAATTAATTTTAATTTTTTTATCTAGGCCTCCAGGTTGTTTGAGTAAAACTTGCTTTGAAACTCAGACATCTACTTCAAGTCTGTCTATTTCTGACTCAGAGGCAAGTTTATTGGCTTACGCACAAGTACATGTATGCACAGATGCAATGAAAAAATTACTTGCAGCAGCACTGCAGGACATATAGCATCATATGAGCAACATTCACAAGGAAAAGGTAACCTCAATATAAATTATATGCAATTTTTACAATGATGAGTACAATGAGACAAGAGAAAACAAAGTTCATTGAGGTGCTAAGTTGTCAAAATTTTGCTATATTAAGGTTGTGATTTGGGTTGTGCACAATGGTTCAAGAACTAAACAGTTGAAGGGAAATAGCTGTTCTTGGACCTGGTGGTTTGAAACTTCAGGCTTCTGTACTTTATGCCCAATAATAACAGTGAGGAGATGGCATGGCCCAGGTGCTGGGAATCTTTGATGACAGATTTTGCATCCTTGAGGCTGTGCCATTGTCCATTTTGGACAATGACCCCCATCCACTCCATCATGTACTGGTTAGGCACAGGAGTACATTCAGACAGAGACTCATTCTACCGAGATGTAACACTGAGTATCATAGGAAGTCATTCCTGCCTGTGGCCATCAAACTTTACAACTCCTCCCTCAGAGTGTCAGACACCCTGAGCCAATAGGCTGGTCCTGGGCTTATTTCCACTTGGCATGATTAACTTAATATTATTTAATTATTTATGGTTTTATTTTGCTTTATTTCTACACTATTCTTGGTTGGCACAGCTGTAATGAAACCCAATTTCCCTTGGGATCAATAAAGTATGTCTGTCTGTCATGTTTATAATTTCAATGGTAGGGAAGAAAGTAGTGGCATGTACTGTGCCGAGTCCACTACTCGCTGCTTTTTTTTACATTCTTACCTTCCCTGTCGATGCTATTTGACCTGCTATGTTCCTCCTGCAACCCATTTTTCGTTCCATGTTCCAGTATTTGCACTAACATATTCCTCAGTCTTAGCCTTTGTGCTAATTGATGAAGTAGGTTTCAGAAAGAATTGACAAATAGCAGACAGTTCTAAGTTTTTCAAAACACAAATTGCATTCATTGAGGTAAGTATGTTTGAGAGATATTACACAGGCAACTTCCACATTCCTTTCAGCCATCTCTGCAATACATTACATATTAATAAAGCACACTCATAGTTAGTTACTGGTGTAATTAGGTAATGTGACAACAAACTTGAGTGCAGGAGATCCGATAAACAGCAATGTCACAATAAGTGAGTATCTTGGTTATAGGGAATAAATACTGTCTAGTATTCTAAGGATAGCCTCTCCAATTTTCCTTACTACTTCCAGTGGGCCTGAAGAGCAAAGGTGGAAGGTCTTAGCAATGTTTCATTCAAAAGGCAATACTTCAAACAGTACAATTCTCTGTCTGACTATATTTTTCTAAATTTACCTTTCTGCCTTTCTCTCCTGTGTTAACATGCCCCTTGAAAGGTTTAAAGTCCAAAGTTCAAGATGAAAGTAATTATCAAAGTACATATATGTCACCAGATACAACCATGAGATTTATTTTCTTGTGGGCATACTTAGCAAATCTGTATAACAGTAACAATAGCGTGATCAATGAAAGATCAATTAGAATGCAGAAGATAGCAAACTGTACAAAGGGAAATAAGTAAATAGCGATAAATAACGAGAAAATAGGAGTCCTTAAATATGAGATCATTGCTTGTGAGAACATTTCAATGATAGGACAAGTGAGTGCCTTCAGTAGGATGAAATGAGGAAGGTGTCCCATGATGAAAGCTTGAGAAGATTGAGTTTGGAGTTGAGAGCAAAAGGAGGTGATCTCGCTGAAGCATTTAGGATCCTGAGGCCACTTTGATGTTGAGAAGAAAGCTTCTTTGTCTGGAATCTGGAACTAGAGAGGTGGAGATGAGGAGGAATTTCTTGCGGAGGTTTGTACGCCTTTAGAGTTCTCTACCCTCAGAGCTGTGGAGAAGGAGGAATTGAATATATATTTAAGGTTGGGATAGACATTTTGAATTATGTAGTATGGGGAAAGATCAAGCATTATTGGACTCACACAAGAAAGAAGAACAGAGACCATGTTGAGATTAACCATGATCTCACTGAGTACAGAAGCAAGCTGGAGTGGTTGTGTGACCAAACCTTGTCCTACTTTTTCACATTCCCTTTGCCTGGATTATTGACTGATGCCACTAATGTCTCCCAGTGTTACTCAATATCAATTTTGTTCAGTGATGCTTAAGTGACACATCAGATACAGAGTATGTGTGGGCAGCATAATACCTTACCGCACTAACAATACGCATCCAATCCTCACCGCTCTATGTAAGGAAATTGAACTTTCTCTGCCTGACTACTTGGATTTCATCCAAGTGCTCCAGTTTCCTCCCACATTCCAAAACAAATGGACGGGTTACGGTTGGCAAGCTGTGGGTTTGCTATGTTGGTTCTGTAAGCACGACAGTTCTTGTGGGCTGCCCCCAGCACATCTCAGAATGTACTTTTTGTTGCTGCAAATAACACATTTCACTGTATGATTCATTGTGGCAAGTAAAGATAATCTTTTAAATTAACCTTTTAATGATGAAATCATTTTCTTAATAAATGACAGACTCTCAGATGGTTTTATCTGGAAGAAGAAAATTATTTTATGCTCCTTGTCTCTTAGAGCTATTAACTGGTCACAACATTAAATAGGTTTGCCTAAATATAAGAAAGTTGTAACTTTATAAAATACTGGCTGTTACCAGGTCATACTGAAATCAAACCTACAACTGTAGGTATGTTTTAAATGCATTTCTTACAGTAAAACTATGTAACCTAACAATTCTTAAAAGTACCAATAAACTCCCTACGTAATGGTAGAGGATTTAAATTACATTATGCTCTGTCACTCAAGTTGCCTGCCAATACTTTCAACAAACTTCATCTATACTCAGGTGGCCTGTTAAGCAGAGGGTCACAGTATTTATTGTTTGAAAATACCAGCTGCTTAACTGAGGTAATTCAATAATATTGGACGTCTTGTCTACCCTGCTGCTTAAGTGGAGTTGAATTGCACAGGAGGGCAATAGAATGCATTTAACGAAGCAGCATAAACATATTTTCATTACCAAATCCCTATCTGTCACATTATAGCCAATATATTTCAGATTACACAAGATAATTACAGGTGAATATTTCAAATTCTCAAAGAAGGCTACACATATATGTGGGGATTCTAAAATCAGTAACAAAACTTATTTTGTGGAATTGTGTTGGTGCTTCATTGCATCTTTTTTTTCCAAATTACACTAATACCATATTAACCATCAAATTATTCCCTTCACAGCTTTGAATGTTCTACTTGTTAAAATTTTCATGTCACAAAGCAGAATTTCAAAATAACAGGTAAACTTTTTTTTAATCCCACGCAGCATCTGATTAGTAAATTGCATTTGGAGAGACTTTATATTAAAAAGACAAACCATTTCAACCTTTTCCCTTGGATGTTGCTGAGAGCACATTAGCTGCAGTTTCAACCATTGTTTAGTCTCCATTAATGGATCAGTCAGATGGACAGTGATCACAAGGCCAATTGCACTCAAGCACTATAAGGTTAGTTAGTCCTCTCTTCTTTGACATGAATCCAGTGGAATTGTTTGTTGAAATATTGCATGTTTTACATCTTGCAAGATAAAAGAAGCCTCATAACATCAATGATGTAGATGACTTTGTTCAGCTTTTCTTTTTTTCAGCTTGATCCACAACATTATTTCAACGTAACGATGGCTTGATGAAGGGTGTCACACCTGAACATTTAACATGTCAATCTATGGCCTCCTCTGCTGGAATGATGAGGCCACACTCAAAATGAAAGAGCGACATCTTGTATTCCATCTGGGTATCTTCCAACCTGATGGCATTAACATTGATTTCTCAAATTTCCAGTAATTATACCCAGCCCCCCTTCACCATTCCTGGTTCCCTCTCTCAAATTTTTCCTTACCTGCCCATCACCCCCTCCCCCAGTGCTCCTCCTTCTTCCCTTTCTTCCATGGTCTTTTACCCTCTCCTTTTCCTCCTCCTGTAGCCCTTTCTCTCTTTCACCAATCAAATTCCCTGCATTTTACCACCCCTTCCCCCTCCCAGTTTTACTTATCACCTACTACCTTATACTTCTTCCTCCCCTCCCCACCTTCTCACAGTGACTTCCCAAAACATCAACTGTTTGTTCCTTTCCATAGATGCTGCCTGACTTGCTGAGCTCCTCCAGCATTTTGTGCGTTTTGCTTTGGATTTCCAGCATTTGCAGATTTTCTATCTTTGATAATTTAAGTGTCTCCCACTCCGCAGGTGCTAGCTGACCTGCTGAGTGTTTCCGGAATGTTCAGCTTTTATTTCAGATTTCCAGTAACTGCAGTTCTTCTGAAATTTGTGGTGCTACTTAGTAAATTCCTCCCTCAAGCTGCAGCTTTGGTTCAATCAAGACTTCATCTTTAATTAATCATCATCGTTAAGGAGTTCCAATCACATAAATAGTATTTAAAGTGCTTTTCAGCCTCATAGCGTTTCAGTTTATAAATGAACTGAAATAATATAATCGATTGTATTAGCATAATTTACAAGATAAACTATGTCATAAAGATATTTCATCTTTATTCATTGGGCTTCAACAGATTGCTTGAAAAACACTTAAACATTTAAGTCTTCTGAAACTGAGAAGTCTGAATTTATTGGCATTATATTTTCATAGTCTGGCAAGGATCTGCATCAACTGAAAGCAAAAAATCAGAGATGCTAGAAATAAAACCAGAAAGTGCTGGAATTGTTTAACAGGTCAGGCAGCAGCCGTGGTAGCTGAAAGAGCTTGGATGTTCTTCCTTTTCCCCTCTCCCATCAAGCAGAAGATCAAGCCTAAAAGCACAGAGCACCAGACTGTTATCCTGTTGTTATAAGGTTATTAAATCAACCCTCAAGTCAATAATTTGACCTCAGATTCTACCTCATATGACCTTACACCTTACTGTCTGCTACACTGTACTTTCTCTGTAACTGCAGCACTTCATTCTGCATCCTGTTATTGCCTCAATGTGTCCTTGTAATGGGTTGATCTGTATGCACATTGTGCCAGACAAGTTTCTCATATGTGACAATAATAAACCAGTGTACCATTTATTATGTTTCAGGCCAACAGAAATGGAGAAATTTTGAAATGAACTGAGCTTTATGTTACAGAGAAAGGTAGGGACAGACAGATAATGCAGAATGGAAAGTCTGTTAAGAGGTGGAGATAAAAAGGAGACTGACCAAGACAAATGAGGCAATGCTAGCTGAAAGAGGCAGTTGAACAACAGGAGGTTTAAATAGATGGAGATAAATAAAATCTTGCAATGCTAAAAGAGTAGAGAACAGAATGCTGGAAATACTCCAACTTAGAGCTTTATCTACAACTATTCCTAGTTCCTATGACCTGAAATATTAACAGGTTTATCTGACCTGTTGTGTTTTTCCATATTCTTGCCCTAAAGCATAAAAGGAGCTTTTGGAGGAACTCAGGTGCAGGTGAAGGGTATCCAATCATAAATGCCGACTCTCCATTTACCTTCAAAGAAGCTGTCTGAACTGTTGAGTTCTTCCAGAGGATTGGATTTTGCACCAAATTCCAATAGCTGTAACCTCTTGCAGGAGCTCTTCATCTTTGCACCTTGTAAAATATTTTAGTTAGGTAACATTATTAATGGGATGTATATATTGAATTAAAAAATAATTTATACAATGATGTCATGGAAAAGCCGAGCTGATATATCATCCAATGGACAGGGGATACCCCAGTAGTCATCAGGGAAAGGCTACTATCACCAAATAGTAGCCAGCATTCTCTGGATCTAGTACTTAGAAATTCCAGCAGACGCAACAAGCCTCATTACAACAGTGGATAAAGGAATAATAGTGATAATTCTGGTCATTGTACCAGCACATATAAAAGCTGAGAAGCAATTGAAAAGACTCACAGTGTCCTCTTCTACCCAGTCAAAGCTCATAAAGTGTCGGGAGGAAGTGTGCCCTGGCCGGGGGGAAGGGTGTGTGGGTGGGTGTGTGTGTGTGTGTGTGTGTGTGTGTGTGTGTGTGTGTATGAGATGTCCCCTAATGATTAGTCTACATTTCCCATATTAATAACAGCAATACTAATATGTTATATAATAATTTATACTTAAATTATCTTTCTCTTGTGAATGTTGTATATCTGATGTGATGATGCTGTTGCAAATAACTTTCATTACATATGATAATACACTTGACCTTGATCTTGACTATATATATATATATATATACACACTCCGTGGACTCAGTATCTCTTGTACCTAATAAAGTGGTCACTGAATTTCTGTCTAGAGCCCTCTACTGCTTTAACTCATCCACTTAAGTTTCGATGTGTTGCTGTTCAGAAATACTCTTCTGCACACCACAGTTGTAACACAAAAAGCTGGCAGAACTCAGCCGAAACCCTTCACCAAACCGTCGTCACTACCTCCTCCCATTGATGCTGTCTGGCCGGCTGAGTTCTGCCAGCATTTCGTGTTTTTATTTATTTCCAGCATCTGCAGATTCACTTGTGTTACAGTTGTAGCACGTTGTTATTTGAGTTATTGTCACCTTCCTGTCAGCTTGAACCAGTCCAGCTATTCTTCTCTGACCTCTATTATTAAGTGTTTTCACCCTCAGAACTGGGGCTTACTGGATGTTTTCGTGTTTTTCACAATATTCCCAGTAAATTCTAGAGACTTGTGTGTGTGAAAATCCCAGGAGATCAGCAGTTTCTGAGATTCTCAAACCACCCCATCAATTTCATGGTCTAAGTCATTTAGATCACTTATCTTTCCCATTCTGATGTTTGGACTAAACAACAACTGAATGTCTTGACCATGCCTGCATGCATTTATGCATTGAGTTGCTGCCACGTGATTGGCGGATTAGGGATTTGCATTAAGGAGCAGGTGTAACTAATAAAGTGGCTAGTGTGTGTATATAAGTCCCACCTGTTTGTAAGCAGCATTGAGATTTTATAAAACATAAAAATAATGTGAACCTACAAGTGATTGAAAATAAAGAAAAAGAATTGCTGGCAATCTAAAGCAGAAAAAGGTGCAAGCACTCAAAAGGTCAGATGGCACCTGTGAAAAGAGACAGAGGTAGTAGTCCATCTCTGACACCTCTCCTATAAAATGTGCTCTTTGTGGGGCATTTAGCAGAGCTTGTGAAGGTGGTGTTCATTTGAAAAGAACCAGATTCAGACAGGGATGAAAATTGCACACCTCTGATAGCACAGGGTTAAGCGCATGTTATGAGAAATAGAGATGGTATTTGAATTTCTGCTGCATTGCCTAATTAGTCTAAACTGTTGCCCAGGCTGTCACTGAGAAACACATTAAATCAAGAGTAAAAATACTATCAGTGTCACTGAGAGGTCTGTACTGGGAAATAAAAGCACTCATCTAACTGTAAGCAGCAGCTCTGTGTAAGCAAGTTGGTCAATTACTGGGGCTGATCATCACTGGGCAAAGGAAAAGTCATCTCACAGCTTAACTCTCACTGGATTTGTTTGCATTGTAAACATGTCCTAATTTAGCAACTTTACACTTGAACAACACCAAAAATATTTTGCATTGAATTATCAATCTCAACACGTTGTCCACTCAAAGTATGGTTAAGTGCACAAAAATTTGCTTTTGGCTGAACACTATTTTTCTTTAATTTTCTCATTTGGGGACGGGGGGTTCCATGTGGTGATGCATTTACTTTTGCACACTAATTTTCCTTGAGAACATACTGCCTGCTCGAATCACTACCACCCTTCCAGCAGGGATGCTCCCAGAGTACTGATGGAGAAGGATTCAGACCCAGTGATGAAGGAACAGTGATATATTTCCAAATCAGGATGGTGTACAACTGGGAAAGGAATGTGCAGTAGATGATGTTTGCCTGTACCTGAAGCTCTTGTCGTTCTTGGAGGTAAAGATTGCAGCAATGCAAAGGGCACCAGAGGCGCCCAGTGGGTGAGGCAGCATTAATAGTTGGAAATGGACAGTCGACATTTCGGGTCACAACCGTTCATCCGGACTGGAAAGAAAGGGGGAGATGGCCAGTATAATAAAGTGGAAGGACCATGTGGAGCAGGAGCTGTGAGGTGATGGGTTGATCCTGGTGATTGGGGGCAAGTGAGCGAGAGAAGAGAACAGGAAAAGTTCAATCATGGAAATTTCAATATGCTTTCAAGTCAAAATGAGATGTCTGTCAAAACTGTCATTGAAGGAAGTAACTTAGACATTGGTGCAACTAAACACCATGTTTTATGGTAGATGCGTTGATAGGCACAGGATGTGCCTTTTCTAATCCACATTTCCACGAGCTATACTTTTATTTGTAACATCACACATTTCCAAACTAATATCACTGGATAACTCCAACTTTCACACAGTTATCCCAGCGGACTATCAACCCTGCCTCTTACTGCCTTCACCGATTGAATCTGGTGCATTGAAGATAAATTTATGTTTACCATTACACCTTTCACATCCGGCACAGTTCTTGTAACCACTGGAACTACTTATTGAAATATAGTCACTCTTACAATCCAGGAAATTAATTAGTCCATTTGTAAACAGCAAGATCTCACAGTATAATATCATTTTGGTAATTAGTTATGTTTGGGAGTATACTTGTCCCTACATGCTAGGGAGAACTCCCTACTCTTAGAGATAGTGACATTGGATCTTTTACGTTCAACAGAGAAACAAAAACAGTAACAGCTGAACATCTTAATAGGTTGATATTAACCACAAACAAATGATTTTGAGAATACGATGGTCAAAATCATTTTTTGTGGTTAATATCAATAATATTCCTTCAGTTTATAATTAAATATTCCATTGGTATTATTGATGGCATGGGGCAATGCTTGGACCTGATTTGTTCTGAGTTTAGTAAAGATTCTCATAGCTTCTTCAAAGGGTTACACAGCTGAGAACCATTTCCTGATGAAGGGTGTCAGGCCAAAATGTCGACTGTTTACTCTTATCCATAGATGGTGCCTGGCCTGCTGAGTTCCTCCAGCATTTTGTGTGTGTGCTTTACTTGAATTTTCTGTGTCTGCAGATGAGAAAATCTTTGATTACCACTTTGTCTTGATCCCGACCGCTGTTTGTACCTTATTCCTGGGAGAACATATGTTTCTTCCTGAGTACTCTGGTTTCCTCCCACATCCAAAAAATATGCAAACAGTTGGATTAATTGGCCACAGTAAATTGCTGCTAGTAAAAATGGAGACTGGTAATTGGTTTATTATTGTCACAGTGAAAAGCTTTGTCTGCATGTCATCCAGACAGATCACTCCATTCATAAGTACATTGAGATAGAAGAAAAGGAAAAGCATTAAGAGAACGTTGTTACAGAGAAAATGCAGTGGAGGTATACAAAGAAGGTTCAAAGACAAAGACAAGGCAGATTGAGAGCTTAAGAGTTTTTGATCATGCAAGTTTAGGAGCTTTTCATCCATTTTGATAATATTGGGATTGATGTTGTCCCTGAGCCTGGTGATACATTAATGTTTTATCTGCTGCCTGATGGAAAGTGAAAATGACCTGTGTAGAAGAGATCTTTGCCGGGAGGCAACAGAAGCGCAGACGCAGTCAATGGAGGGGGAAGATAGATTGGGCCGTGTCCACATCTCCCTGCAATTATTGGTGACATTGGGCAGTGCAGGTGCAGAAAGGATACTTTCTACAGTATATCTGTAAAAATTGGTGAGAGTGGGATAAGAGTGTGGGAAGTACAACGTTTGTAGATGTTAAGGGGAAAATTGTTAGCAGAATAGATTGGGCATGGACTTGATCTCTAAAGGAAATTTGGACTTCCTTAACAAAGGCAACACTTGTTGAGAGTATAACTAATTAATCTTTCCTTCTTAAATACAGTTTATTGTCAGGAAATATAGTGGAAGCTTGATCCAAAAACAGAACAGTGGAGACAATACAGTGACGAACAATAACTTTAATAATGGCTGAAAAAATAACAATTCACGAGGGACCTCAAAACAAAAGAAACAGATACTAAATACAACAGGCAACAAGGTAACCAGAAGTGAATAGCAACTAGTTCAATGGGTGAACCAGGACTGTGGATGAGAGTTGGGTTTAAATAGGCTGCAGGTGATGAGTTGGAAATGAGTGGCAGGTGACTCTTGTTAGCTTGGTGGGGACAGGAAGTTACCTGCTTGTGCAGGCCTGACAAGTACAAGTTCTTCCCTTGGTTAATTGACAGTTCCTGTGAACTGTTCATAAATCTGAATGATTCACAAGTCAGGGCATCACAGTTGGTGAGAATTCCCTCAGATGCACCTATCCAATTTATCTGAGTTACTCTGCATGATATTGAGTTGCATTTTGCCCCATTCCCCACCGAAATAAAGTACAAAGTAGATCAAAAATATTCCCCCCCACTTTTCTTTCACTCAGTATTTAAAAACTTAATTGAAAGTAATTTTAATTCTTTTGCAAAAAATCAGCCTTGGGGATGCCAAAGCAGCTGGACTAATTAGTCAATCCATTGAAGCTTCCAATCTGACAAACTGAAGCTGTCACATCTATGCTAACTTGTTTTCTTCTGAAAACTAACCTGTTTTCTCAAATTGCTACATCTCGGACACTGAGGTACTGACATTATTTCCCCCTCCACAGTTGTTGTCTTGACCTACTGAAATATTCCTGCATTTTCTAGTTTTTATTTCACATTTTCAGCACCTGTACTTTGGTTTTAATTGGAGATTTTTTTTGGATTAAGATTTCAAGTCCCATTCTTGACATCCGGTTGGAAGTGAACATGGCAAAAGATGAATATGAAATGAAAGGTAAAAATTAGTGCAGATAATTAAGTATGTTTTAATGACCATCTTTTCCTTACTGCTCAAAAACAAATAAACAAAAATGATATTACTTAAATCTCCTGTGATTGAAATTATTTAAGAAATAGCAGCCTCTACTGGAAGTATTATTGACAAAGAACAATAATTGAATAATGTCACAGTGTATTGAAAGGAAAGAACCTGAGCTTGAAGGTTTAGTGATGATAAAACTATTGGCATTTGCCAGCAGCAAGTGCTAATTAGTAAGAAGTAATTTAGTCCAACTTTCCATGTCAGGTTAATATTCCATAAAAAGTATCACCTCTCTTCATATCTTTAAAAGTTGTGGACACAGCTCAACACATCACAGGAATAGCCTCCCTCTATGGACTCTCTCTATATTTCTCACTGCCTCAGTACAATAGCCAGCATAATTAAAGACCCAACCCACTCTGGACATTCTCTTTTCTGCCCCTTCCCACCACTGGGCAGAAAATATATAAAATCCTGAAAGCACATACCCGAGGAAATCTGCAGATGCTGCAAATTCAAGCAACACACACACAAAATGCTGGTGGGATGCAGCAGGCCAGGCAGCATCTAAAAGAAGTAGCACACTCGACGTTTCGGGCCACGACCCTTCGTCAGGACTGCACATACCGCCAGGTTCAAGGACAGCTTTTATCCCTCTGCTATCCGACTTTTAAGTGGCCCTCTTGTTTGAGAAGCTTCACCTGACAATCTACCTTGTTATGAATTTGCAAGATTTTAATTTACCTGCACTGCACTACTCCAGTAGATTTTTATATATTGCTGTGCTTTATTGTTGTTTTACCTTATTGTAGCTTAATGCACTGTGTAATAATTCACCCTGAACTAAAGGAATGCAATACAAGCTTTCAGCATATCTAGGTACATGTGAAAATAATAAACCAGTAATAATCTCTGGACAAAATCTCCCATTTCTTTCTCTTTCATGTGTTTATCTAGATATTATTGCTGTAACCCATGGAGGGCATATTAGTGCTTGCTTATTAATGCTGTGACTATCAGCCATTGGTTGTGTAGGAACCATGTAACTATTATCTGTCTGATTTGTATTCTGTGTTGTGTGTTTATTATGTTCATTATAGTAGTTAGTCATGTAGGTGGGGCGTGGTAAAATCAAAGGGAATAAGTTACATGTGCTTTGTTCTGCTCAGTTTGCTTCTGGGGACCATCCGGTGTCATATCTTTTTTTGACTGCTTAACTTATTCTTAATTACATTCAATCATGCTTAATTTCATTGCTACAAGATGGTATGTTTTGCTAGTTGTTGATAAAGGATCAAGTACATTTCATTGACTTTGTGGAACTTCATTACTGGAGTGGTTGGAGAGTGCATCATGTAAGAATAACATCCCATGCTAAGTCACCAGCAATGGCGATTAGTTTGCTAGAATTGGCCACCACAGGTTGTATTCTGACCCTCATTCAGTTGCATTCACTCAGTGTTGACTTACACACAAAGAGGGTGTGTAAACAGCTTGGTAGTAGAGGATGTTAGAGAGTAAATTGAGTAGAGGACTGTACAAGAAAATTCTACAAGTGTTAAAAGGACTGAATGGTGAAACACTTAGTTACGGTAACACATTAAAGGCAGCTCAGAGGTCACAGGTTTATGAATGTGCTGTACCATTGTCAAATGCAGCTCCATAAAACCCAGCGATGTAAAACTGACTGATTATGTAAAACAACATTACCTGAGTTCAAATCAAGCAAGCTTATTGCAAGAGCCAACATCACAAGCTCCTGAGAGTAAAAATGAAATCAATCAACAAGCTATCCAGCACGTACCTTATGAAATGCCACAGACTGTTTTTGTTCATCAAATTCTGCAAATTAAAATAACCTGTATAACTCACACATTCAGATATTATTTTTATCTTTCTATGTGATTCTCTTTTGAAAAGCATTTCAATTTTTTTTCTTTAATGTGTTCAATGAGTTTGGAAGACTTTATAACCACTATGTGTAAATTTCACAATGTTTCCCCTCCAGTTAAACCCACCTTCCCTCTGATTGTCCTTCTCAATTAGTTATTTATGATCTCTGCTTACCACATGCTTTTATTTAATGGCATTGTTAAGTACTAAAGTAGCTGCAGTTCAAAAGGTACATTTTCCATGCCTTTAATCAAGTTGAAATTTGGATCAATGTCAGAGGCATCTCTGACTGGAAGCACAGTGGAAAAAAGCATCACAACATTTTCTTTTTCAGTTGCAGTTATCAATGACAAATATTCTTTTCATTAATGTTTTCTAGCAATGTTTCTGTGAGCTGCCTGCAAATTGTTGCCATCTACCAACAGTGCCTTTTTTATCCAAACATATTTTTGAAGTAATTTCTTAAAAATTATCTTTACTTGCAGTGTTTATCTCCTTTTGCTCATTGGCTGTTTGCCAGACCTTATCTGTTTGTGTATAATGTTTTTCTGTATAATTCTATTGTTTTTTTTTCCTGTTAATGCTTGCATGATGATGAATCTCACGGTAGTGAAATACCTGGTAGCATACAGTAGACACTCAGTGGCCACTGAGCATATGTTCATTGTCTTCTGCTGCTGTAGCCTATCCACTTTAAATTTCAACATGTTGTGCATTCAAAGAAGACCTTCTGCACACTCTTGCTGTAACACAGTTATTTGAGTTACTGTCACCTTCCTGTCAACTTGATCCAGTCTCCTAATCCATTCTCCTCTGACCTCTCTCACTAACTAAATGTTTTTATCTACAGAACTGCCGCTCACTGGATTTTTATTTGTTTATCGCACCATTCTCTATAAACTCTAGAGACTGTTGTGCGTGAAAATTCCAGGAGATCAGTAGTTCCTGATATACAGTCCACCCCATCTGGCACCAACATAGTCAAAGTCACTTAGATCACATTCCTTCCTCATTCTGATGTTTGATCTGAGCAACAACTGAACCTCTTGATCATGACTGCACGCGTTGAGTTGCTGCCACATTATTGGCTGATTAGATATTTGCATTAATGAGCAGGTACACAACTATACCTACCAAAGTATCCACTGAGTATATATAAATACCACTTATAAGTAAGCAGCAACTTTGAACTTTCAATATTAATGAAGCTCATATTTTACAGGCTGCTGTTCCTTCAGAGAATTTCATTAAGCACTTGGTTCTCAATAAGGCCAGAAGGACAGACTTTTATTATGACACTCTTTCAATGAGTTGTAATACATCTCTATTGGATTATTAAAATATATAGTTTTAAACAATTACATCTAAAATGATCTTACAAGGCTTTGAATATGGCCACAGTAAAACTGATGATATGACAGTCATAAACTCCCATTCTTCACCAGCTTTTTATCCTTCAATATGCAGATGTTGGAAATCTGCTCAATTAAATGTCAATGATTTAAATGTTTAATTTATTAACAATGTCAATATTAAGATGTAATTTTGTTCATAGCAGAATGCTTTTAATCAACGTTCAGAGTTATTTCTACGCAGAAACTGACAGATTATTTGGAATACCTCATCAGTTTTCATTTTCCATTTTAGCGTCTCTGCCGGGTTTGCTACCAAGACTAAAATATATTGCCCGAGATGTAGTTAGAAAAGTGTAGATGACCTGACTTCTTGGGCTAGTGCCATTCACTTGGTAGGGGAACAATCACATTATCTACATTGTACCAGCTTTAACTGAGACTATAATACTAGCCTGGTTTCCAAAACAAGAAGCTGGGTAAATTTAAACACATGATCATTGACCAACATAATTACCTGAGTTGGCAGCAACTTTGTTATTGAAGATTTAATTAAAAATTGTTTTTGTAACTCGTTAAAGTACTTCCATTCTGACTTTTCCTAAATCAACATAGAAAATAAAACATAGAAGGGTACAGCATAGGAACAGTTTCTTGAGCCACAATGTCCATGATGAACATGATGCCAGATTAAATTAAATCCCTTCTACCTGCACATGATCCATATCTCACCATTCACATGCCTATCTAATAGCCTCTTAATCACCACTATTGTATCTGATTGCCCTGGCAGTCTTCTCCAGGTACCCAACACTGTGTAAAAAAACTTCCCATTCTCACCTTAAGTTTTAGAACTTTAACTTTTCCCCTGGACTTAATTTATTTATGCCCCCAAACATTACTCCATGATCTTCTAATAGTGTTTGGAAACAGATTGATTGGGCGCAATTACTCAGATAAGATTTCTTAGCATGTCATCATTGGACACTTTTTCAAGTTATTAAATAGATGCCCATGGTTTAATTGTACTGGGACAGTTTGGGTAGAGCTGGAGTGATTTCTAGTGCCTGGCTCTTCAGGACTACAACTGGGATATCATCTCGGCCCTGTCATCTTTGCTGTACACAGTGATCTAATAATTTTTCTTGAAATTATGCGGAATGAATCAAACTGATTGCAGACTGATTTTTAATAGTGAGGATCTCAGGATAAAACCAAAAACAAAATCTCCTCAGCATAACAAGTTAAGAGGGATAATAATGAAACACAGGCAAATTGGACAAGCTAGCTCAGGCAATTAATGGTCTGCATGGCTGCGTTGGGCCAAAGGACCTTTTTCCATGCTCTAGGACTCTATGACTCTAAGCCTGAGGGTAATGATGCCCCAAAATATTAAGTGTTTCTTGTTGGTGACAATTGTGGAAGCAGATACGATAGAGTCTTCTAAGAGACTGTTAGATGGGTAAATGGAGCTTAGAAAAATAGGGGGCAATTCGGTAGGGTAATTCTAGACAGTTTCTAGAATAGGTTACATGGTTGGCATTACATTGTGGGCTGAATGGCCTGTAATGTGCTGTAGATTTATGTGTTCTATTTACACCTATGTGACTGATTAACCTACTAACTGGTACATCTCTGGAATGTGTGAGGAAACCGGAGCGCCCAGTGGAAACCCACAGAATGACAGGGAGAGAATGTACAAGCTCTTTACAGACAGCAGTGAGAATTGAACTCAGCTTGCTTGCATTGTAAAGCATCACACTAACTGCTACACTACCGTGTCACACCTAATTTATCTCTTCAGCTCCATGTTTTCTCTTCACAGAGCAATTTCATCATTCCTGTCACCCCTCACCTTCTTTATTCTAACACCAACAACACATCAAGTCAAGTCAAGTCAAGTCAAGTCACTTTTATTGTCATTTCGACAATAACTGCTGGTACAGTACACAGTAAAAATAAGACAATGTTTGTCAGGACCATGGTGTTACATAACACAGTACAAAAACAACACAGAGAAAGCTACACTAGACTACAGACCTACACACGTCTAACAACTGCCCTTTGATATTGTCCATATACTCTGAGAGCTAATTTGCAGTGGCCAGTTAACCTGCTCATCCTTGGGATGTGGGAGGAAACCGGAGCATCTGGGGTGAATTCTTACACTCACAGGCAGAATGTGCGGAGCCACCAAACAGCACCTGAGGTCAAGATTGAACCTGGGTCACTGGAGCAGTGAGGCAGGAACATCAGCCACAGTGCAACCCATCCCTTATTACACTTCTGGGTGCAGGCCTTCTGTCACGAGTACTCTCATAGTGAAAGAACAGTAACATGCCTCCAAAGTTGGACTTTGTAAGACAAATGGAGATATGTAAAGATGGTAGAGGTAGAGTTCATGGGTTTGTTAGTTCCTGCTCATGGTGAGATGCTACAATACAATTTGTAGATGGCCAGTATCCCATTGATGTAGGAAGTGAACATTTAGGGAGGTCAATCGATTAGGTTGCTTTGCCCAGGATGTTGTCAAGCTTCATGAGAGCCATATAGCTATAGGTAAGTAGAAAGAATTCCAACATACAGTTGACTTGTACTAGAAACAATATGTTGGAGGAAATCAGTAGGTCAGGCAGTATCTGAGGAGAGAAATGGACAGTCAACATTTCAGGAAAGCAGCAACCATCATTAAGGACATCCACCATCCAGGCAACCCTCGCTTCCCACTGTTAACATCAGGAAGGAGCTACAGAAGGCTCAGGACCCACACCCCAAGGTTCAGGAACAGTTATTTACCCCTCAACCATCAGGCAATTGAACCACTGGGAATACTTCACTTAACTTCATTTGCCCCATCACTGAACTGTTCCCAAGACCTGGCAACTCTCTTTTAAGGACACTTCATCTCATGTCCTCAATATTTATTGCTTATTTATTAATTGTTTCCATCCTTCTTTTTTATATTTGCACAGTTTGTTGTCTATTGCACATTGGTTGTTTGATTGTCCTGTTGGGTGTGGTCATTCATTGATTCTAGTGTGTTTCTTGTGATTGCCCACAAGAAAATTAATGTCAGGGTTGTATATGATGATAAATTTACTTTAAACTTTGAACTTAATCTAGACTGAAAGATAGAGGGAAGATAGACAGTAAAACAATTTGAAGGAAAGGAATGGAGGTGGCATTTAACAGGTGGATGTAGGTGAGGAGGGAAGATAGTCAGATGGAGGAGGAGACAGTGGAAACAGAAGCTTTGAAGTGACAGTTGGAGGCAACAAAGGAAAGTAAAGACATGAGAGGTGTCAGGGCTTGGGGGGGTTGGAGTTTGCTCCAGGAGTAATTTTGGTGAGTTACTACAATGCATTTTGTAGATGGTGCACACAGCAGTCTCGATGCACCATTGATCACCTTCCTCTCTTATCAGATTCCATCACTTACAACAGTTAGTCGCCTCCACCTATCACCTCCCAGCATTTTTTCGGAGGGAATCTGAGGAGGAAATTTTTTCACATGCAGAGAGCAGTCACTGCCTGAGGATGTGGCGGACGCACATACTCTAATAACACCTGAGGAGCATAAAGAACCCCGCCTGATTGCCAAGGCATTGTAGACTACAGATCCAATACTTGTAAGTGGGATGGTTATAAGTCATAAACATGAGAATGTCTGCAATATGCTGGAAATCCAAAGCAACACACACAAATTTTCAGGGGAGCTCAGTAGGTCAGGCAGCATCTATGGAAATGAATAGCTGACATTTCAGGCCAAAGCCTTTCTTCAAGACTGAGAAGGAAGGAGGTAGAATAAAGAGGTGGAGGGAGGGGTAGGAGGTTAGCTGGAAGGTAATATATGAAGCTGGGTGGGTGGGAAAGGTCAAGGGCTGGAGAAGAAAGAGTCTGATAGGAGAGTAGACTGGACCTAGGAGAAAGGGAAGGAGAAGGGGACCCAGGGGGAAGTAATAGTAGATGGGAAGAGGTAAAAGGTCAGACTGGGGAATAGAGGAAGGGGGTGGGGTTTTGTTTAACGGAAGGAAAACTCAATGTTCATGCCATCAGGTTGAAGACTCACAAAATGCTGGTGGAACGCAGCAGGCCAGGCAGCATCTACAGGGAGAAGCACTGTCAAGGTTTCAGGCCGAGACCCTTTGTCAGGACTAACTGAAAGGAAAGATAGTAAGAGATTTGAAAGGAGGAGGGGGAGGGAAAAATGTAAAATGATAGAAGACCGGAGGGGGTCAAGCTGTCAGCTGGAAAGGTGATTGGCAAAAGGGATACAGAGCTGAAGGGAAAGTATAATGAGATGGGAGGCCTAAGGAGAAAGAAAGGGGGAGGGGAGCAACAGAGGGAGAAGGAGAACAGGCAGAGTGATGGGCAGAAAGAGAGAAAAATGAGGGGGAGAAAAACTAAATATATCAGGGATGGGGTAAGAAGGGGAGGAGGGGCATTAACGGAAGTTAGAGAAGTCAATGTTCATCCCATCAGGTTGGAGGCTACCCAGCTGGTTGTTCCTCCAACCTGAGCATGGCTTCAACTTGACACTAGAGAAGACCATGGATAGACATATCAGAATGAGAATGGGGTGTGGAATTAAAATGTGTGGCCACTGAAGACTACCCAGATGGAATACAAGGTGTTGATACTCCACCCTGTGGGTAGCCTCATCTTGGCACAAGAGGAGATCATGGACTGATACGTCAGAATGGGAATGGGAATTAAAATGTTTGGTCACCGGGAAGTTGTGCTTTTGGTAGATGGATTGTAGGTGCTCAGTTAAGTGGTCGTCCAATTTATGACGGGCCTCACTAATGCAGAGGTGGCTGCATTGGGAGCACCGAACACAATAGGCAACCCCAGCAGAGTCACAGGTGAAGGTTGCCTCACCTGGAAGGACTGCCTGGGGCACTGGATGGAGGTGAGGGAGGATGTGCATGGGCAGGTGTAGCACCGAGGCCACTTGCAGGGGTGGATGCAGTAGTCTGTGTGGACATGTTGGGCTGAAGGGCTTGTTTCTGCTCTCTGCAACTTTAAGACTCCATGACTCTACTATCAAATCTATTACACCGTGGAAGCTAAATTTGTAAAATCCAATATAGCAAAAGACTTCATTAACAGCTTGTCATTCCTGCACTGAGTGCATATTCACACCAGTAAGATGCGGCCATCCCTCTATCTGAAAGTAGGACCTGCATTTATAAGGTGCTTTCATTACTCAAGACATCCCGACACCCCTTATAGCCAATGTAGTATTTTTGAAATATTGTAATGTATGAAAAACAGCAATCCACACACAGCAGGTTTCCAAAAACACCAGCATGATAATGACCAGATAATCTGTTTCTCTGGCATTCACTATTACATACTAATGATTGAAGCCTGTAGGGTTAGAAGAAACAAGTGCAAAGGTGTGGCAGGGAAATCTCTGTAACAATGCTACAGAATTAGTCATATGGGTATATTAGCAGAGAGAGCAATCACTGTTGCTGTCCTTGTTTAATTTTCCATTCATTACTACTGTACTGTATGTACATAGACAGTATTGAAGCTCAGAATTTCTCTTTAAAGTGAACAGTTTTGTTTGATCCAGAGAGACACAAAAGACAGCTGATGCTGGAAATCTGGAAAAGTACTGGAAAAACTCAGCAGGTCAGGCAGTGTCTATGGGGAGAAGTGAACAGACAATGTTTTGGTCAAGACCTTTCATCAGAATGCTAGTGTAGAGATAGCCAGTATATGAAGGTGGGGCAAGAACTGGTGGATGAGGGTCTGATTGGCAGGTGAGGGAGGAGGGGGAGAATTGGAATGCTATTTGAAGCTGGGAGGTGATTGGTGGAAGCAACAAAGGATGGAATCTGATGGGATAGGAAGATATAAAGGGCTGGAGGTGGGGAGGGAAACCAGTGGCAGAACAGAGTTGGTGATGGGCAGATTGACAGGACAAGGGAGGGGAAGGAGGATGATGTAGATCAGTAGGATCAGGAAGAGAGTGAAATGAAAAGAAAGTGGGATGACAGAGGGAGGGTGGTTACTGGAAGACTGAAAATTGACTGTTTGTGTTGTAAGATTGGAGAATACGAGGTGATGTTTCTCTAATTTAATTTAGCTATGATCTGATAGTGGAGGAAGTTGCTTGATCCACATGTTGCTACCCACTTTACCAATCATAATCTGAAAACTCCAATTAGTGTGCGTAAATTCAGCCTTATGCCCAATGAAGCATCAGTAGCATCCTGAAGGGAAACCAGGAGGGTGACACAGCCTTATAATCACCCAGCACTCTGACCTGTTGAATCTGCTTCTACGGAATCAGAATCAACTTTATTATCACTGACAAATGTTACGAAATATGTTGTGGCAGCAGTGCAGTGCAAGAAATAAAATAATCACTCTACATTACAATAAATAACAGGCATCCGTTAGTCTCGTGAGACCATGGATTTGCGCCTTGGATGGTTTCCAGGGCGCAGATCTGGGCAGGGTTATATGGGAGACCGCTAGTTGCCCATGCTGCAAGTCTTGCCTCTCCACGCCACTGATATTGTCCAAGGGAAGGGTACTAGGACTCAAGCAGCTTGGCATGGGTGTCGTCGCAGAGCGATGTGTTGTTAAGTGCCTTGCTCAAGGACACAACACACTGCCTCAGCTGAGGCTCAAACTAGCCACCTTTAGATCACTAGACCAATGCCTTATCTACTAGGCCACGCACCAACACATTACAATAAAAGTAACTAAATAAATAATACGAAAGAGGAATAGCAAGGTAGTCTTCAAAGGTTCATGGACTCTTCAGAAATCTGATATTAAAGTGGAAGAAGCAGTTCCTAAAACATTGAATGTGGGTCTTTAGGATCCTGTACCTCTTCTCTGATGATATTAATGAGACATCCTGGATGCTGAGGGTTGTTAATGTTTGATTGCTACCTTTTTGAGACACCATCTTTTGAAGATGTCCTCAATGGTTGGGAGGGTTGAGAGAAATGACCAGGCTGAGTCTACAACCCTCTGCAGCTTCTTTTGACCCTGTGCATTAAAGCCTCCATACTAAATGATGGTGAAACCAGTCAGAAAGCTCTCCACAGTACACATGTAGACATCTGCAAGTTTTTGATGACATACCAAGGCTCTTCAAACGCCTACTGAAATATAACCATGGTCTGTTTTCTCAACCTGAAGCAGGTCCACTGGGATTGAAATAATCAGGAAAAGAAATGGTAAATACAAGTTGATTTCCTGAAAAAAAGTCAAAAAGTAACTCTGCAGCTGCTGGAAATCTGAAACAAAAACAGACAAGTACTGGAAGCACTCAGCACATCTGTCACCATCGGTAGAACAAAAACAGAGATTATGTTTCGGAGTGCTCACAGTCCTTTGTTCTCCCTCAATCAGTGCAACGTGACAGGCTCTAACCTTATGATTTATAATTCTTACCTTATGCTGGTTGTGGTTATACTTTCTATCTGCCTTGAATTTAGAGCTTCAATGAACAAAGGTCCATGTTCTTTGTCCTTAACATCTCTTTAAATGATCAATTAGATGATCTCACTGATAATTTATTCTGAAGGCAACCTCGACCAAATCCAGTCAGAACTATTGCCTTTGTCCTATCTCTCCCTCCCTGAGGCTTAATCACAACTTCCCAGTTCTGACAGATTCTTCAACTTGAAACATTAACTGTTTCCCTTCCCACAAATACTCCCTGACCTGCTGAGTCCCTCCAATACATTCCATCCTTATTTCAAGCTAATTTTGGTTTCTTCATATTGATTTTGATTCAGTTAGTTTAAATTAATTTATTTTTTAATGGTGTATGAATAGCTTAACGTTTTGATTTTTTGACCACAACCCTCCCCACCATTGGTACAATCTGCACGAGGCACAGCCTCAAGTAGGCAACATCAGAGATCCCCAATATCCAGCTATGTCATTTTTCACAGCTACCATTGAGCAGGAGGTACAGAAGCCCGACGTACCACCCACCAGGTTCACAAACAGTTACATTCCTTCAAACATTCAGTTCTTGAACCAGTCTGGACAACCCTAATCATTACCTCAGTATGGCAAGTACACGACCTCTTTGACCATTTGCAACATTGGACTTTTTTTTTTACTTTTTTTTTATTCTAATTGTGCTTTTTCTTGCATAACTTTATATTATTTATTTACTTTTAAAGATATAGCACAGACTAAATCTTTCCGGTCCTCTGAGCCACACCACCCCCAATTTAACACTAGAATAATCGCAGGGCAATTTACAATGACCAATTTACTTAACAACTTGTGCGTCTTTGGGCTGTGGGAGGAAACTCATGCAGTCACAGGGAGAATGTACAAACTCCTTACAGACAGCAGCGGGAATTGAATCCGGTTTGCTGGTACTGTACAGCATTATGCTAACAACTACAGTTCACCCTAATGTTCATTTATGTTATTTGTTGCCTGTAAATCTTGTGTCTGATGTTATGTACCAGTGATGCTGCTCCAAGTATTTTTTTATTTGCTCTTATGCATAGAGTGTATGCACACTTATTCTTATGGCCATAAACTTTGCTTTGACATTCACAGGTGTTCAATTTGAAATAGCCACTTTCACACCTGACAGATCTCATTAGTTGTTGGGGGAATTCAGGGGGCAGATCTTGGCATGCACATCTCAAACCAATTGCACTGGACTTTCCTGATCTTCCTCACAGAATAGTGCACCTTCAAGGACAGGGGACTGAGCACAAGAGGTAAGTGAGCTCAGCCAGCGAAAATCTGACCTTCAACATTTTCCCAATGTTTTGCATCTATTCAAACTTATTAAATATCACAAAAATTCTCCCAATTGCACAAAAGCATTTGGATGCTATTTGAACTGATATAATAGTCCATAACGGCACCAGGTCTTGCAATCTTATATACGTGGCATAGTGTGACTGAATTGGAATTAGGGCTGATACTGCCATAATTCTTTTCCCCATTCTGACTCCCTCGTTACCATTTCTCTTCTCTTCACTTGTCTATCAACTCCCTCTGGTGCTCCTCCTCCCTCCCTTTCTCCCACGGTTCACTCTCGTCTCCAATCAGATTCCTTTTTCTTTAGCCCTTCAGCTTTTCCACCTATCACCTCCCAGCTTCTCAATTCAACCCCTCCCCCACCCACCCACCTTCCTACTCATTGGCTGAACATATCACTTGCCAGCTTGCACTCATTTTTCACCATCACCCCGACCCCTCTTGTTCCAGCTTTTCCCCCCTTCCCTTTCCTGTCCCAATGAAGGGTCTTGGCCCAAATTTTTGACTGTTTATTCTTCTGCATGGATGTTGTCTGACTTGCTCAGTTCCTACAGCATTTTATGTGAGTCCCTCTTCTCAATTATTTAACACCCTTCTGAATGATGAAAGGCAGATTATTTTATAACTGACTTCTCAAGCAGGAGGTGGAGTCTTATGTTACTTATTGCTACAAGGGTGGGCTCAGAATTAATTTCACCAAGTTCCAAGTTGGCTGTTGATCTTCATTTTAAATCTTGTTCCTACCCAACACACTCAGTGTTCTCCTTTCACTTAATGTGGGCATGCAACAATCTGCATTTATAATGAATGGAGCAGGTATTCTATTCCATTTTACAGCTACAGAATGGAACATAATGGAAAAAAAAGGGAAGAGGGATGAGTAGGTTGTGTCATACAGTATCTTCTCTCTATGAACAGGCACTCTTTTAGTGGAATAAAAATGTCCATTCCCATCCTTATAAATATTTTACCAGATAGACATTAATTTAAAAACCCTGAAGTTTTATGGCTGGCATTATCAGTCAGATGTCTAACTCATTCATACAAGCTTCCATCGTGAGAGATCCCTGTTGAAACCAGAGAGATACGAAAACATTGTGATGTGTCAAAGTAATTTAGCATAAAGCAATCCAGTCGCATCACAGATCTTTGAAGGATCCATCCAATTAGTCTTATTCCCAAACCTTTCCTGATACTTTTATCCTTTGCTAATATGTATGTAGTTCCCTTTAGAAATGTATTATTAAATCTACTTCCAGTCCTTTATCAGATAATGAATTGTAGATCTTAAAAACTTTCTGGATAAAACAATGTTTCACCACCTGTCTGAATCATTTTGGCAATCAATTTAAATCTCTGTTCTCTGATTGTTAAGAATCTTTTACTGGTTCTGTCAGTACCCATTCTAGACAAAACTCCCTTGGAATTCAAAGTGCTGATGAAGGGTCTTGGCCCGAAACGTCGACAGCACTTCTCCCTATAGATGCTGCCTGACCTGCTACGTTCCACCAGCATTTTGTGTGTGTTACTTGAATTTCCAGCATCTGCAGATTTCCTCGTGTTTGGAATTCAAAGTTTCTGGATTCTTCTGGCTAACCTTTACAGCAGCGTGTCAACTATTAGAAGTACAAATTACAAATTCGGAGAACCTTGCAGTTTCCGACCCAGTGACAGGCTTTCACAGGTACCAACGGGCATCAAAGAAGACCTTTGCACTTTGAGAATATAATGGAAGTCATTCTGGTATAAGTTGGCCCATATTCCTGCTCTCTCAAACATACATATTCCAGCTGTTTGAACAGTCAAAATCATTCTAAAATCTAAGATAGTTGGAATGACTCTTAATGATCGATGTTTCGGTGGCCTGATATTAATAGCATTTGCAGTTCCCTGACAGGATGATTATTAATATCATGCAGTTGTTCACATTCTATTTGAGGACCATATCAGCCAATCCCTTTCACGATTAATTAATAATTTTGACATTAGTAGGTATACCAGGTAAAGGTTTGTGCTCTCAGATATATTGGTTTATGGTGGCATTTAAGATGATGAATGGGGAGAGCTTACAAAGGAGCAAAGTGCCAGCACTGTCCATGAGCAGCAGAAGCTGAAGTGGGCACTAAGCAGAGAACAAATGCTTTCTCAGACATAGGAAGGAAGGTTGCTACCGGGACAGAGTCAAAGGATCAGAAATAATCTCGATAAATGTTAGAATAAGCACAAAGGTCAAATGACCTCATCCTTTTCCTAATTCAAATGCTGTACTTCACTTTTATAGCTTCCAGTGTGCAATCAAAATATCCCAATTAGTGGCAGACCTGACTCCAAATAAAAGGAAAAACTATGTTAGCAAAAGAAGTTGTACTTGAAGCTTGATCTAAATATATTGAATGAAATATCAAATACTGCTTTTTTTATAATTGAGTTAAATTAATCAACTCCTCCAGTAAGCAGACAATTCACAAATTACATCTTAATCTAAATGACAGTAATAATCCATGGTATGTGACATTGTAATTGATGTCATGATTCTGAATAAGTGGTAATTTTTCTCTCCGGAGGAGAGGCAGTACCGAGCAAAACACATGCTTAAGAATGTCCAAAAACTTCAGATATCTCCAAAGCAAGACATTGGTGTTTTACAAAAAAGACAGTGAGAGTAAAGTCCTGTGGAAGGAATAGTGCACCATCACAGATGTAGGGTTAGGGTTGTGGAGGTAGACTCAAAAACTGCTCCCGTTCACCATTCAGTGTAATCCTTGCCATATTTTATTTCGCTTCCGCGCTATGTTTCTGCATGCACTCAGTACCCCTTGATACCCATAATATCTTAATACTGATAGTTCTGCTGTAACGTGCGTTTGCATACATTATAAGGCGGCTAATGAATTATGGGCTGCTTTGGTTATAATGAGATCACAATTGGGAAAACATGTTTAAATCTGCGCTTTGAAGGCAACTATATCTTGTTCTGCTGCAAAAGCACTTCCTTGTATAAAAGGTTTCTCTGGAACAGAACTATCGCACAAGAGCAGGGCTACCTGCATCTAAATTTAACAACTTTGGCTCTACTTTGAGTCTCAACAGACCCTGGGATGGAGACTTCCAAGGATTCACTTTTTTAGATGAAGAAATGTCTTCTCATCTCAGTAGAAATTGGTCAGACACTTATTTTGAGAATGTGATCTTTAGCTGAGCAGCCCCCCCAGACAGGAGAAACATCATTCCCACTCCTGCCTTGTTGAGCCGCAGAAGAGTTTTGTGCATTGATCACCTCTAGTTCATATAAACCCTTGAGAGCTTGGTTTCCTCCATTTGTTGCACTGCGCTCAAACCTAATGACATGCACAGCATCCCAGAAAACATATCTTCTCATCATATTTGATCTCCCATTGCTTTGGTTTGTAGAGGGTGTTTCCTAAAGTGTGGAGGTCTAGGACAAAAGGGTACAGCTTGGAATACAAAGTCTATTGCCATAGACTGCCATGGAGGCCAAGTCATTCGGTATATTCAAAGCATCGGTTGATGGTTTCTTGATAAGTAAGAGCATCAAAAATTACAGGGAGAAAGCAGAAGAATGGGGTTGAGAGAAGTAATAAATCAGCTATGATGGAATGGCTGAGCAGATTGATGGGCTGAATGGCCTAATTCTGCATCTATGTAGAAAACATAGAAACATAGTAAACCTACAGCATAATACAAGCCCTTCAGCCCACAAAGCTGTGCCAAACATGTTCTTACCTTAGAACTACCCAGGTTTACCCATAGCCCTCTATTTTCCTAAGCTCCATATACCTATCCAGGAGTCTCTTAAAAGACCCTATCTTTTCCGCCTCCACCACCGCCGCTGGCAGCCCATTCCACGCACTCACCACTGTCTGCGTAAAAAAAAACTTCCCCCTGACATTTCCTCTGTACCTATTTCCAAGCACCTTAAAACGATGCCCTCTCGTGCTAGCCATTTCAGCCCTGGGAAAAAGCCTCTGACTATCCACACAATCAATGCCTCTATCTTATGGTCTTACATTCATATATTGTTTTATGGCATAGACATTAATTTCTTTTTTATCATGTTCCCCATATTCCCAACAAGGCTATCCTGACTCATAGAACAATCCTATTCATCCCAGTGTCCCGGTTATTGATACCCATTCTCTCTCTCACGTCTATCAAATCTGTTCTGATTCCCCATTCACCCATCTGAACTAGAACAATTTACCAAACTGCACATATTTGGGATATGGGAAGGAACCTGAGCATCTAGAAGGAACACCCACGGTCACAGGGAGAGTGTGAACACTCCAGCATTACATCCGTAGTCACTGCTTCTTGAGGAGAAAGATGCTTTATAACCCAAAGCCCTTCACTTGTTCTTTACCAAGTCCTGCATGTTATTGTTAGGGAATGTTAGCTCACAGGGAGAGTATGTAGACTCCAGGTGGACAGTACCAAAGGTTCAAGGGTCCAATTTAATGTCAGAGAAATGTATACAATATACATCCTGAAATGCTTTTTCTTCATGAAAACAGAGGAGTGCCCCCAAAAAATGGATGACAGTTAAATGTTAGAACCCCAAAGTCCCCCCGCAGCTCCCCCCTCCCTCCCGCATGTAAGCGGCAGCAAGGAACAATCCCTCTTTCCCCCCACCAGCAACAAACAGCATCAGCAAACACCATTGAACACTCAGGTGTGAACAAAGCAATAGCAAAGACACAGACTTGCAGTTATTCTAAAGACTTTGCATTTCACATAGGCTCTCTCTCTCTCTCTCTCTCCCTAATAAGGGAGTAGAAGGTGTTTTCATTTTCCCAGTGAGAGGGAGACATAACAACATTTTACAATGTTGAAAGTCTGTAACGTCGCTTTTTTCGAGCTCTGTGCCAGAAGATCTCAAAGATCTCGGGTCACCAGGCACACAGGTATAGATATTTCGACTCCCCCGATGACACACGGGTGTCCTGTTGTGACACTGACCCTCGATCCACCTGTCTCCAGAGCCCTGAGATCCTAGGCTTCCAAATCAGAGCCGGACTCTAAGGCCGAGCCCTTGGCCAACAACGTCCAGTTATGAAACCCTGTGATTGGGTCCCATTCTCACGAAGAACCAAAGTCAGCATATAACTCCATGTCAAGGTCTTCAAAAGAACCCGGAAAGGGAAAATGAAGATATTAAAGATGGAAATAGAGCTGTTTCCAAAGATGCAAGCAAAGGAATTGCGTTTTAGCACCATCATTACTCAGCTCCACCTTCAAGAGTCAGGATCACATGTAGATCACTAGAGCTGTAAAGGTGACTCTGTTGATCAATACCTACCCCTCATAAAGCATAACTTAACAAATTATCTGATGAAGATTAGTATTCATTGGAGTTTCCTGTGCTGACACTGACCATCAAATTTCCAACATTACGGCTGTAGTCACTGCCTCTTGAGGAGAAAGATGCTTTATAACCAAAAGCCTTTCCTTTGTTCTTTATGAAGTCCTGTATGTCATTGTTGAGGAATAGAGCATTTTTTTCCAATATTTGTATATATTCAACCAAAGGATGTGGGGTTCAGAGGTTGAACTAGTGGATAAATGCCAACCGTAGTTATTCCAGAGAAGGTGGTGGTGAGCTGTCTTTTTAAGGTGCTGAGGTGTGGGTGTAGGGAGGGAATTTCAGGATTTTGACCCAATGATGGTGAAGGAGCAGGTTTTATATTTCAAGATGGTGTGTGGCTTGGAGGCCAGCATTCAGGGGCTGGTAGTTACCATGCTCTGTTCCTTCTAGAGGGCTGAGTTCTTGGGTTTGGAAGTGTTTTCTAAGGAGCTTCAGTGAGTGACAGATGTGCATCCTGCAGATGATACAAACTCTGCCAGTGTGTGACAGTGGTGTAGCGAGAGAATGGTTCAGGGAAGGCTGTCTATGAAGTTGGCTGCTATGCTATATATTCTTGTGGTTGTTGGTGTACCCTCTCCAGCCACTTATCTAGTAATAGAAACAATTGCTGCTCCCATGAATAATGTAAAAAGCAAAATTAAACTGAACAGAGTGTGTGGAGGGTGTCTGGAATGCACTGCCAGCGGTGATGGTGGAAGCAGATACATTTAAAAGACTCTTAAATAAGTACAGGAATGCACCATGAATGGAGGGGGATAGACCATGTACAGGTGGAAGTGATTAGGTGTCGTTAGTTTATTATGTTAGGTACATCCTGGGCTGATATCCTTTGATGACACATCGGTCCAACTCGGGAAAATAACCATCAACATATTGGTTGACAACACGATAAAATAACAGCCACCTGGCAAATTTGAGCCCTCCCATACCTCCAATAAGAGACTGATTTTCTAAGCAGTTTGATTTCTGAATACCCCCTGTTGATTGTTTGATACATTCTATTACTGATCAACTGGAATTCATGGTGATCAAGTCTGTCACATCTTTCTGTTTTCTCTCTCTCTATCACCTCTCCAGTAGTTACTCTATTAAGTATAAGATTTTTTCAAAAACTGAATGACATTGACTTTCAACGTGAGACAGAATGCCTTGATCATCCTTCCACCCCATATGGAGCTGTAATAAAATACATTTCATCTCACACAACATCCTAGACCTCATTCTGTGCTGTTGTTGACAGCTTGTTGGAAAAACATCATTTTTTTTTGCTCTGTGCCTGTTATGTGTGATCTTCCTCTTGCTTTATTGTCACATTCCAACGACACTTGCTCATCTGTTTGCCAAGTTCACAGTTTTAAGCTGCAACTATTCCCCCTTCATATTTCCATTGTGCTGAATAGAACCCAAAGTGCTCTGGTGCAGTTATATGCTCTTCAAAACTGCTGATGCACTTTTCAAACCGGAGAGCAAAAGTGAAGCTTTACATCAGCGTCGCCTGTTGCTTGTTTCGGAGAATACCCTCCATCCGAAGTGCTGGGTGTGATGTTCCATTCCACAGCCCTGAGTGGGAAATCTCCGCTGACCTTCCAGTGCCATGCCTACACTTCGAGGGATCTGTTATGTATGTTTAATAGCAACAGTACAGTGTCTCATTCATGAAGCCTCTCTTCCTTCTGTACGTTTTTGCAGAAAAGAATTGGCACCAGTAAGCATACATTACAGATGATTTTGTGATGCTCACCGAGCTTGGCAATTAGCTTGCAGTTGTTTTATCTACAAAACACCTATGGCACCATCTATCAGGATCAGGTTTAATATCATTGTTGTGAAATTTGTTAACTTTGTGGCTGCGGTACAATGCAATACATAACAAACATAGAAAAACATCAATTACAGTACATATGTGTATACTAAAGAGTTAAATTAAAAATAGTGCAAGAACAGAAATAATAAAAAATGAATGAGTTAGTGTTCATAGGTTCAATGTCAATTTAGAATTCAGATGGCAAAGGGGAAGAAACTATTGTGAATCACTGAGTGTGTACCTTCAGGCTTCTGTACCTCTTTCCTGATGATAACAATGAGGGCATGCCCTGGGTGATGAGGGTCTTTAATAATGGACACTGCCTTTCTGTGGCACCGCTCCTTAACAACGACTTGGATAGTATGTACCTATGATGGAGCTGACTAGTTTTACAACTTTCTGTAGCTTTTTTCAATCCTGTGCTGTCGCCCACCCCCAACCAATATCTATGAATCCCTTAGAGCCAAAGAAATGTAAGCCAATAAAATTCAAAGATCAACTGCAGGGGTTGCCAATCAGGACCGAAGCAAGCAAACGGGGGCCTATATAAGCATGAGCACTCCCAGAGAGGAAAAACCAATAACTGTGCACTGAGGATGTCACCTCAACTGGTGATGAAATGTCTGCAAGCTCATTGCTGAGCTAAGCTAATACCACCACATCAAGTACCTCAACCTGAGCTCTCAATATTCACCAGCATCCTATACATAACAGATCTGTTGGAGAGGAGGAAATTGCTCCTGCTGCCCTGAGCTGTTCTGATCCTTTAAGCAGTACCGCAATAGAACAGATTATTTGGAGACATTTGACAACAGAAATTTGCAGGCAGCCTGCTAATTGCATAGCCACTAATGGTTTAACTGAAATAAATGCGTCTACATATTAGAAAAAATCTTATCCTATTTTTTTTAAATGTTAATATCTTAATGCCAATGGGCCATGAGCACTTGTTGAAGACTGCCTTGATGTTGGGAGGGGCACAGGGTTGACATGCAGCGGTTTTCAAGTTGGCACCCTCCTTCTTCAATGTTTCACTGATTAGCCCTCTACATCTCCGGAGGACTCAACGATGACTTCTGACATCCCAGAGTCACTCCCTGTTGTGTCCTGCCACCCTCTTTATGCACTCTTGGAGCCCAGGAGTGATCTTTTTGCTTGATCCAAAACCATTGCTGCTATCTTTCTGCTGCCTCTGATGTGGCTCAGGTGGTTTGCCATGGAGTCTGACCATGGATCCCCAGCTCCTTTTGGGTTGGATGGTAGATGTAGCTATAAATTCCCTTCAACCCACTTCCAAAGTACAAAGCAAACACGAGGAAATCTGCAGATGCTGGAAATTCAAGCAACACACACACACACAAAATGCTGGTGGAACTCAGCAGGCCAGGCAGCATCTATAGGAAGAAGCACTGTCGACATTTCGGGCCGAGACCCTTCATCAGGACCCAAAACGTTGACAGTTCTTCTTCCTATAGATGCTTCCTGGCTGCTGCACATTTTGTGTGTGTTGCTTCAAAGGACAAACATTGGTTTTCCAGTCCCGTCACTGAGCTTCAGCTGCTTGATCTGCATAACGTAACCTCTTGCGTTTATATGTTTCAGCCACTGAATCTTCCCACGGGACTGTCAGTTCCACAATGTAGACGATCTGTAATGAACTGTACCAGAGAACCAAGTCTGGCCTAAGGTCAGTGCAGCAATGTCCGGTGGAAAGGTGAATTGTTTATTGACATCCACTAGCATGTTCCAGTCACATGCAATGTTCATCTCTTTTGTTTCTGGCTTAGGAGGAAGATTATTTGCTCTTTTCTCTTCCTCACGGACAGATGCTGCGGCTCTCAGAGCAGTAGTCATTCTAGGGGGCAAGGAGTTGTTTCCTATCCCCTTGGTCTCGATTGCCGCTGCAGGTTCTTCAAGGACTGATTGTGACGCCACGTGTACCTGCCTTGTGTGAGGGTGGTTTTACAGCTTGCCCGGATATGCTTGAGGGCCAGAATCAGGGCAGGGCACAAGCTGGATCTTCAATGAACCACTGGTGGATGTTTTTTTTTGTGACGGAAGCAAATCATATGTTGCTCTGATAAGAAAGATAAGTCCGTTTGCTTCCACCTCCCATATGTCCTTCCAGCTGATTTTCCCCCTCTCAGTGCTATTCCACTGCATCCATTGCCCCTGCTTAGCCAGGGAGACAGCTTATGCTCTTCTGTCTGACTCTTCTTGTTGCCATACTTCCTTCACTACCATCTTCCTTCACTCTGGAATTGTGGTCTTGTGCCAGGTGTGTCCACTTGCTGCCAGATGAAAGCCACACCTGCCCTGTTGGGCTTGCCCCACAATGTTTCTATGCCTAAGGCTACTTTTTCTTGCTCTTCCGCATCAGCTGGGTCCACTTGCACCCAGCTGATAAGGACCATGCAGCGTTACCGATGGTCTTGTCACAGAAGTCTCTGAGTGTCATCTGTAGACACACTTCAGAACACTTGAATTTCTCTGTAAGGCCAGTGAAAGGTAGTTCAAGGACTCCTTTACCATAGACACTGATGTTACTGATACTCTTTGGAGGCACTAAGCCATTTCTTTACAAATGACGTGATAGTTCGATTGAGCTTCTTCATGGTTGTTAGTAGGACCTGATAGACAGTGAGTGACCACATCACCTGGGGTAGGAGTTCAAACTGTAAGCACCAGAACTTCAGTTTTCCAGGCAGCACGGTCTTGTTGATGTTCTCCAGACCACTGGCAATGTGTTGCTTTAGTTGGTGCACCTGCTCTCTGTCTGTGAGGCTGGCCTTGTACCATCTACCCAGGCTTCTGATAGACTGTTCAGATACTGTTGGAACTGGGTCATCACCGACGACGAACTTCATGACTTTCAGCATTCCATTGACTATGAAGATGCTTCGTGACTTGCTGGGTTTGATTTTCATCTGAAGTTTTCCTGCTGCTTTCCACATAGTCACTTGGTGCATGCTGCAGTAGTGTTCAGTGTGGTTATATTGTCCACGTACACCTTAATAGGAGGAAGATGGTAAAATGGAAAAACTGGGTTAATTTCAATTGGAATCTTGCCTAGCATGGACCAGTTGGGCCTAAGGGCCTGTTTCTGTGCCATATTGCTCTGAGTCTATGACTCTGTAAAGAGTCTATACTAACCTGAAGTGAAAAATATAATGTTTCACGTCCAAATTTTCCTAAAGTGGCGAAATTTTTATGGCTTCCATGGTTCAAAGGGTTAATGGTTTAATTTAATATCAATGAATATAGACAGTATACAACCTAAAATCCTTGCTCTGTAAAGACATCCACGATACAGAGAGGAAAAAAAAAACCCTCCGATGAATGAATGACAGAAAAACATTAGAACCCCAAAGCCCCACCTCTCCCTCCCATGCACAAGCAGCAGCAAGACATCAACCCTCCCCCCTTGCTTCACCAAAGGCATTGCCTCCTCCCCCCATCTGCCATGTAAGAAATACCAAGTCCCCTGAGACCATGATCTGGAATCTATCAGAAACTACTGTACATCCCAAACCTTCGACATCTCGACAATCACTCCCTCTCACTAATGAGGGAAAGAGAGATATCGCTCCTGGCACAGCAAGAGGTGAGGCCAACAGCTCGCTGGTTCGATGTTACAGTCTTATTCGAGTTCCCCCACTCTGAGCCAACAGACTCTCGCTCGCCATCGAAAGAGTGAGATCACTTTGAGTGTAGTGGCCTCCAACAGGCGCGCCTGCTTTCTCTGTGTTTCAATCTCTCTCAACGCTTCAGCCAGCGATATTGGCGAGAAATCGGGTTGTTGTTCACAGGGCCTTTGCATCTTTCTTTGGAATCCCTGAACCTCTCCGTGCACTGAAACGCTTTTCACTCCGCTTATGTATATTCTTAGCCAGGCAAAGAAAACTGAAACCTCAGAACAACAACAGGTGAAATGAAAGACTGATCACTGAATACGATCATGTAATGCTGCATCTAAAAAAAACTCTGGTGTGCTACTTTTATGGTCAAGTGCAGAAGACCAATCCCTTGGTGAAAAAGTTGCAATTCCATCATAGCCTTTTTCTCTAATGAGGTTGCATGTAATTTACAACCAACTCCTTAAAACAATGGGGATTTAAAAAAAGGAGAAGCTAAATTTAGATAGGACTTGCTCTGATAAATTGCTGTCCATGTTACTTTCACTGAATGGACAATTCATTCAATTGTTACAAATGACATGAGTCCTCAGCTGGGACTTGTGTGGAGTTCATCCCTACAGTTATTTAAGCAAGGGAAATTTGACAGATGGTAATTCAGAGTGAAAATCGAACACTCTGACACTTAAAAGTCATCTGAATGGCAAAACTGCTCGGCCAAGTAACAATGAAGAAAAATGTCACAAAGAGCTCAGGTACATGAGCAGATTTAATGCAATGCAATCATCAAAATAGAGAGAGCACAGAGAATATTTACTAGAATGGTACCTGGGCTTCAGCACCTAAGTTACAGAGACAGGTTGAACAAGTTTGTCTTTATTCTTTGGAACGTAAAAGATTGAGGGGGACTTGATAGAGGTATTTAAAATTATGAGGGGGATAGATAGAGTTGACGTGGATAGGCTTTTTCCATTGAGAGTAGGGAAGATTCAAACAAGAGGACATGAGTTGAGAGTTGGGGGCAAAAGTTTAAGGGTAACACGAGGGGGAATTTCTTTACTCAGAGAGTGGTAGCTGTGTGGAACAAGCTTCCAGTAGAAATGGTAGAGGCAGGTTCGGTATTGTCATTTAAAATAAAATTAGATAAGTATATGGACAGGAAAGGAATGGAGGGTTATATGCTGAGTGCGGGCCAGTGGGACTAGGTGAGAGTAAGCCTTCGGCACAGACTAGAAGGACTCTGATGGCCTGTTTCCGTGCTGTAATTGTTATATGGTTATAATATTGCATGATCTCAGCTGTAGTTTGTATTTCTGTAATTCATGTATTTCATGTATTTCATACATTTCTGGCTAAAGCTGGTTGAACTGACACAGCATACAGCACAGAAAGCCATAAAGTTTGCCAACCTTTTAACCTACCCTGAGATCAATATAACCCTTTCCTCCTATATGGCCCCTCATTTTCTATCAATACAAGTGTCAATCTAAGAGTTTCTTAAATGTCCCAAATGTACTTGCCTCCACCAACACCCCCAGCAGTGCATTCCGTGCACGCATGACTTTTCAGTGTAAAAAATCTTACCTCTGACTTATTCCAATGCTTTCCCCCAATCACCTTAATCTCAAATTAGCCATTTCCACCCCGGGAAGATATCTCTGGCTGTCCACTTGTTCTATTCCTCTTATCATCTTGTACACCTCAATATGGCATGAAATTTATTGCATTACAATAAGTTACAACAGAAAATAAAGTAAAGAAATAGTGCAGGAAATGAACCCTTGATGATGGATGCAGCCTTCTTGAAGTTGTTCTCAACAGTGGGGAAGATTGTGTCTATGGTGAAACCAGCTGAGTCTACAACTCTCTGCAGCTTCTTTCGATCCTGTGCATCGGCGTCTCCATACCAGGCAGTGACGTAACCAGTCAGGAGTCTCTCCACCTAGAAATTTGTTGGAGCTTGAGTGTCCTTTTCTTTGTCTCTTTATTGCTTCCACCTATCTCTTCCCAGCTTCTCGTGTTATTTCTGCTCTCCCCTCCTGCATCTACTTATCGCACCCCCCCAATCCGAGTCGACTTTTTGATCCGTCACCTTTCTTCTACCTCTATCTACCAGCTTTCTCTTCTCTGATGAAGTCCTGATAAAAGATCTTAGCCTGAAACACTGACTGTCTATTTCCCTTCATAGATGTTGTCTGATACATTGATTTTCTCCAGTATCTTGTTTGTTGTTCCATATTGTAGCACCTGCAGCCCCTTGTGTCTCCATTCCACATCTGGTTGGTCAGTTACTGGAAATGATTAGCCTTGCTGCCAATCAGCCAGTAGCATAATCACACACGACCACAAAAAATTAAATCAGAATCCAAGTTTGCCCTTCAGGAGGATGAAGCTTCTGAGGCTGAGATTTTGACTTGAAAGTAAACTAGATGGAGAGTCTGCAATACTGCCGCAAGGGAAAAACAGAAAGAATGCAGTGAAGTATACTCGACAAATGAGAGCATTGTAAATGATCAAGGAACGAGGAGTGTCTTTTTTATATTTCTGCCTTCAGTGAGTCATTGAGACCCTGAGTTTAGGAATGTAGAACAGGTTCATCAGAAGGGCGCCTGGATTAAAAGGTATAGCTATAAGGAAAGGTTGGACAAAATTGTGTTGATCTCCCTAGCATCAGTCTGAGGGGAGACATGGCAGAGGTTTTTTTAATATAACAAGAGGAATAGACAGAGTAGAGAGTCAGAATCTTTTTTTTTACCCCCAGAGTAGAAAAGTTAGACACCAGAGGATAAGATTTTAAGGTTAGAAGTCGGGATGCTTAAAGTCAATGTGAATACAAAGTTTTTTTTTTAAACGCAGAGTGGTAGGTATCTGGAATGAGTTACTAGGGATGGTAGTAGAAGCAGGTGGTTTGATGGAGTTTAAGAGGATTTTAGATAGACGTGAATAAGAAGGGAATTGGGGATATAGATTATACACATAAGTAGCATAAATTGGCATTAAGATTCGCACCATTTTATAGGGCAAGGCCTATACTGTGCTCTTTGGTTTATGTTTTACGTACTCAACAAGGGAAAATCAAGGGAATGAGATCATGTTGAGGTGCAGCACCTACCTTCTCCCATTTGGTGATCTCTGTAATTAAATCCAATGCAATATGGAGCTGGATGACAGAGAAAGCGAAGGGAAATAAAGACAATGATAATTAAGTAAAAACCAAAGACAGCATGATGTCATGAAACTAAAAGAAAAGTGGTAAGTATCATGACAAAACACCAATGGAGAGCATCTGAAAGAGAGCACTCAGAACACCAAATTCCCGCAGAACAACAACACAATCTTCAATGGGACATTGGCTGATGAGATATTCTACCTATAACAGAGAGAAGACTTAACTGCTTGATAAGGTGGAATAGGACCCTTCAGTTTGTAAATGGGGGCTCCATTCATTTGAAACATGGCACTTTCAGGTGTAATATGCCCTCTCATGAATGCTCTGATGTGCCACTCTGGACTGTTGTGCCTGAGTCTCTAAAGCAGAATTAGAACCCACAACTTTCAAATTCCCAGACAGGAGTTCCAACAAGTGAACCACAGCCAATGCTTCACTTTCTAAATGAATATTCAGCTAAAGAAATATTGCGCCCACAGTGCAAGAGGCAGACAGGAACAAAATGAGAGAATAAATCTGGGACACTGCAGTCCAGATATGCGTGAGTGCAATTATTCCTACACAATGCTGATGAATTCTGAGCCATTAACATTTCAGAATCACACAGATAGCAAAGAGAAGCTAAATGTGTTTTTAATTTTAATAGGGTTAACTTTATTGGAAGTATTTCTCTCATGAAGTGACACCAGGAAGCAGCTGAGCTCTTCTTGATTGACGATATTTGCTCAGTTATTTCAATGAGGCTGCATCTTGGTGTGACAGATCTGTTAATATTTTCTTGTGTGATAGTTCCTTTTCTGCTGATTTGAAATCTCCCCACTGGGGGCTATTAAAATATTCATAACTTTCAAATAAATCAGTAACCAACTAAAGTTCTTAGATGTGTAAGATGGGCTTTAATTATTTAGTAGAAGCATAGAATCTTAGAACAGGATATATACTGTAGGTAGATTTAAGCTTTCACATGCATTAACCCAGCATGATAAGATAAAATATATGAAGAAATAGACAGGTCAGCTGTTAAAGATGAGGGATAGGTATTGGCCATTACACTGGGGGTGGGGGGAATCTCTCATACAGCTAAAAATATTATCATACAGCCTCTTAAAGTCTAGATGAGGGAATGAGCAGAAGCTTTAGTTTGTAGCTGTGCAGAGCACCCTCAACACTGTGCTGATGTTGGTCTGCATTATGTGCTGGGGGGGTGGGGGGGGTTTAAATCAATATTCATTAGGAGGAAATGTAAAGATGCACATTTTTAATCATGGATTTTCATTATTGTGACACAATCTAGAAAAGTGACAACAGGACAGATTGGAAGCAGGAGGAACCATCCCTCAGCTGTCTAATTGCAAAGGGAGTGAACTGCTGATTGGAACAGAGATTAAGTGGGGACAGCAATGTACAGAGGAGTAAGTGGATTGGAAATGTGAGTGGCAGGATATTTGGACATGGAACCTAACAGGAACAATCTGCATGAATGACTGAGCAGAAAAGACAATGTGATCTGGCACTGGTTTGCATTTTTCAGTCATTGCTGCTCCGCCCCATTCACGAGCAACCATTGTGCATCAGGCAGCAACCTTGCCATTTATTTAGCATGATGCCAAGTTGCTAGTTCGATGCTCAACCCAGCAATGATGGAAAGTGTGCAAGCAGTCAGCCGGATTTGAAGCCGGGACCATTTACCTCAATGTCCGATGCTGACGCCCCTAAACCACTGGTCAGCTACCAGTGACCAGTTGTGTACTCCGTACTTCTGTCACCACGCCTTTGAGAGCAGAACAAAGTACAATCGCTGAACACTGCCTATCATGCTCATGTAGGCCCAAGTTTGGTGGGGCCAACATCCTTGGCAAGGAAGGGAATCTTCCATTCCTGAAGAAGGGTCTCGGTGCTAATTATTGACTGTTCATTCATTCCCATAGATGCTGCCTGATGTGATGAGTTCCTCCAGCATTTTGGATGTGTTGCTCAGTAGAAAAAGCCTGCTTGCCTTTACACCATCTATATCCGTCATAATTTTGCACACCTCTATCAAAACTTTCCTCAATCTTCTAATGTTCCAAGGAATAAAGTCCTAACTTATTTAACCCTTCCTTATAACTCGGGTTCTACAGTCTTGGCAACATCCTTGTAAATTTTCTCTGTACTCTTTCAACCTTGTTTACATCTTTCCTGGAAAGTGGTGACCAAAACTGCACACTGTGCTCCAAATTAGGCCAAACCAACACCTTATACAACTTCAAAATAACATCTCTTCTCAATACTGTACTTGATTTATGAGAGTAAAAGCGGCAAAAGTATTCTTTACGACCCTATCTACCTGTACTGCCACTTTCAAAGGTTTCAAAGGTACATTTAATGTCAGAGAAATGTATACAATATACATCCTGAAATGTTTTTTCTTCGCAACCATCCACGAAAACAGAGGAGTGTCCCCAAAGAATGAATGACAGTTAAACGTTAGAACACCAAAGTCCCTCCCAGTTCCACCCTCCCGCGCATAAGCGGCAGTAAGCAATGATCTCCCCTCCCCTTACCAGCAAGAAAAACACATTGGCACCCTCCACCAAGCACTGAAGAGTACAGCAAATCAACAGCAAAGACACAGACTTGCAGTACCCCGGACTATTCATTCACCCAGTATTCGACACACCACAGGCTCTCTCTCTCCCCAGTAAGGGAAAAAGAGGCGTCTCTGTGTCCTCAGTAAATTATGGACCTGTATTCCCAGATGCTTTTGTTCTATTGCACTCCTCAGTACCCTAGCATTCAACTGTGTAAGACCTACGCTGCTTGGTCCTACCGCAGTGCAACACTTTAAACTTGTCAGCATTGTTCCATCTGCCATCTTTCAACCCATTTTTTCAGCTGGTCCAGATCCCACTGCAAGCTCTGATAGTCTTCCTCACTGTCCACTACACCTCCAGTCTTACTATCATCCCTAACTTTGCTGATCCAGTTCACCACATTATCATCCAGATCATTGATATAGATGACAAACAGCAACAGACCCAGTACCAATCCTTGCAGTACTCCACTAGTCACAGACCTCCAATCAGAGAGGCAACCATCTATTACCACTCTCTGAATTCTCCCACGAAGTCAATTTTTAATCCAATTTACCAGCTCATCTTGAATGCTGAGCAGGTGAACCTTCTTGACCAATCTCCCATCTGGGACTTTGCTGAATTGAATTGACTTTGAATTGACGTTATTTCTTACATCCTTCCAATACATGAGGAGTAAAAATCTTTACATTACATCTCTGTCAAAATGTGCAATGTGCAATCTTAGTAATTTATAATAAATAGAACTGTCAATGTAACATAGAAATACACTCAAATCAGCATGAGTTAACCAGTCTGATGGCCTGGTGGAAAAAGCCTGTTGGTCCTGGCTTTTGTGCTGCAATACCGTTTCCTGGATGGTAGCAGCTGGAATAGATTGTGATTGGGGTGATTCTGGTCCCCAATGATCCTTCAGGCCCTTGCTATACACCTGTCTTTGTAAATGTCCTGAATCATGGGAAGTTCATAATTACAGATGTGCTGGGCTGCTAAATGCCTTGCTAAAGTCCATGTAGACATAATCCACTGCCTTGACTGCATCAACTTTCCTGATAACTTCCTGAAAACACTCTATAAGATTAGTTAGATGTTACCCAACAGGCTCAAGGTCATATTGACTATCACTAATTAGTCAATGTCTCTCCAAATACTTGTATATCCAGTTCCTTAGAATACATTCCAATAGCTGTCTGACTACTGACATCAGGTTCACTGGCCTATAATTTCCTGGTTAACTTTTAGAGCCTTTCTTAAACAGTGGAACAACATTAGCTATCCTCCGGTAACTCACTAGTCGCTAATGATGATTTAAATATTTCTGCTAGGGCCCCTGCAATTTCTGCAATTGCCGCCCCCCCCCCCCCCCCCACAGGATCCAAGGGAACACATTGTCAGGCCCAGGTGATTTATTCACCCTGATTTGCCTCATGACCGCAAACGTCAGCTCCCCTGTAATCTGCATAGGGTCCATGAAGTGACGCTGCTTTGCTTCACTTCTATAGACTGTGTCCATCTCCTGAGTTCATACAGATGCAAAAAACTCCACTTCAGATCTCCACCAACTCTTTTGGCTCCGCACATAGTGTGTCTTCCAGAGGACTAATTTTGTCCCTTTGTCCTTTTGCTCTTAAAATATTTTTGAAGCCCTTAGCATTCACCTTCTTCATCTTGTCTGGCATTCTAATTCCTCCCTTTAGCCCTCTTGGTTTCTTTCTTAAGTGTTCTCTTGAATTTCTTATACCCAGTAAGTACTCCATTTGTTCCTACCTGCTTATACCTGTTATACCCCTCTTTCTTTCTTAACCAGGGCCTCAATATCTTTTGATGACCAATGTCACCCCAACTCTGTTATTTTGTCCTTTTATTCTAATAGACACATAGAAGCTTTGTCCTTTCAAAATTTCACTTTTGAAGGCCTCTCATTTACCAAAACACCTTTATCAGAAAACAACCAGTCCCAATGCACACATGCCAGATCCTTTCTGATTCCATCAAAATTGGCTTTTCCCCAACCCACAGACCATCTTTTTCCATACTTGCTTTGAAACTGATGACATTATGATAATTAGATGCAAAATGTTCCCCTACATGAACTTTTGTCACCTGCCCTGTCTCATTCCCTGATAGCAGCTCTAGTACCGCACACTGTCTTGTTGGGACTTCTATGTACTGTTTAATGAAACTGTCCTGAAAATATTTGACAAACTTTATTCCATCTAGTGCTTTTACAGTATTGGAGTCCCAGTCAATCCGTGGTAAACTAAACTCACCTATTAATTACAACCTTATGTTTTTTGCAAAAGTCTGCAATCTCTTTTCAAATTTGTTACCCTAAATCCCACAGAATTTTGGGTGGTTTATAATATAGCCCTATTAATGTGGTCATACATTTAATATTCTTCAGTTCCACTCAAAGTCTCATTAGATGATTTCTCCAGTCTGTCCTGACTGAGCACTGCTGTATCACTTTCCTTGACTGGTAACACCACCCCTCCCCAGTTAATCCCCCCCCACCCTGACGCATCTAACTACACAATGCCTCATAGGCCTGATTTTATTCTCACAAATCAATGAATCTGTTGTAAAAAAAAAGATCACTCCCTACTTGTACATAGTTCTTTCCTTTTGCTTGTTTTTCTTTCCACTTTTTTCTATAAGTGTATACCTCAGATAATTACTTTGTGGAGATTTGTGATACATATGATTATATGATGTATATGTACAATGTCTGAAATACATCTTATGGAAATGTTTGTCGGATGAACTTCAATAAAAAAATAAATTACAAAAAAAAACAGGTTGCCTCTGAATATTGAGTTACCAGTCCTGCCCCTCCTGCAAACAAATCACACTAATGTCGACAATATCATAATTCCATGTTGTCCATATGCTCATCTGTCTTTCCTACAGTACTTCTTGCAGTGAAATATACACAACTCAGGACGTAGTTGCACCTTGCTTAAGCTTTTGATTCCAGACATTGTCTGAAGTTTTAAAAACATCTGTCTCCACAACATCTCCGTTAATTTTTCTGGCACTCTGGTTCCCATTCTCCTGCAGCTGTAGTTTAACACCCCTCCCACTAGCAAACCTTCCTGCTAGAATCTTAGTCCCCCCTCCAGTTCAGGTGCAAACCATTTCTCCTGTACAGGACCCACCTTCCCTGAAAGGAACCCAGTGATCCAAAACTCTGACTTCCTCCCTCCTACACTAACTCCTTGGCCACAGGTTAAACTGAATGATCTTCCTGTTCCTGGCCTCACTAGATTGTGGTATCGGTACCAGTCCTGAGATTACAACCCTGGAGTTCCTGTCCTTTAACTTACCACCTAACTCCCTGAACTTCCTTTGCAGGACCTCAGTGCTCTTCCAACCTATGTCACTGGCACCTACATGGCCCATGACCTCTGGCTACTCAAAATGTTGCAGAATCAATCTGAGATGTCCTGGACCTGGCATCCGAGAGACAACGTGCTATCCAGGAATCTCATTCTTGTTCACAGAACCTCCTAGCTCTTCCCCTAACTAATGGAGCCCCTATCACGATAGCTGACCTGAGTCCTAGAGCGTAGCTCAGTGCCGGAGACTTGACTGCTGTGACTTTCCTCTGCTAGGTCATCCCCCAACCCCCAACAGTATCCAAAGTGGTATACCTGTTGTTGAGGGGGATGGCGACAGGGGTACTTTGCATTGGTTGTTTAATCCTTTTCCCCTTCCTGACTGTCATCTAGTCCCCTATGTCCAGCACCTTGGCTGTAACTGCCTCTCCATATGTCTTATCTATCATCTTTTCAGCTTCCCAAATGATCTGTAGATCATTCAATTCCAGCTCCAACTGCTTAACATGGAGTATTAGAAACTGCAGCAGGATCCACTTCTCGGAGGTGAAACCATCGGGGACACTGGAGGTCTTGTTGCCTTTCCATATCCTACAAAAGGAGCATTCAACTATCCTGCCTGTTCTAACTGTGTAAGCGAAATGATAAATAAACTGGGGGGAAAATATAACCTAATCATTTGCATTCTGCCACTCAAACCTCTCCTCACCGAAGCCTCAAAGAGCTAAAGCCTCAACAATCCCCACTCTAACTCTGACCACTCCAACAATGGCTGCCTTATTTTGATTTGCCCATGCCAACCAACCCTGATCGCAAAATGGCTGCTTCTCAAAACACCAAAATGCCTCGAACCAATACCTCATGTACTCAGTCAGTGAACCTGAGTGAGCGACATCTTCTTGCACTTCAGACCACTTGGCCACTGCTCAGAAAGTTGCAGAGGAGACTCACCGGGGTGCTGCCTGAAGAAGAGAACTTGTCTTATTTGGAAAGGTTGAGTGAGCTAGAATTTTTCTCTCTGGAAGGAAAGAGGATGAGAGCCAACTAGGCAGAAGTGATTAAGATCATAATACAAGATTATTATACAGTAATCGGACAACAGAGGATAATACCAGAGAACATCCTTTTAAGGTGAGGGTAAGAAAGTGGGAGGAATGTCAGAGATAGTTTTTTTTCACACAGAGAAGGGTAAGTGCCTGGAGTGGTGATGGGGCAGATACATTAAAGGCACTTAGGTGTCTCTTGGATTGGCAGATAGATGAAAGAATTATGGAGGGCTATATGAAAGGGAAGTGACGGATTGATCTTCAAGTAGGTTAAAATGTTGGCATAGCACTCTAGGCCAAAGGGCCTGTGCTTTGCTGTACATGTTCTATGATCTATGTTGGTTCTTTAAGGGTTATAGGTGGGGTGAGAGGGTTAGAATGTAGTGGGATTAAATTCACACTACCTATTAAATGCTCCCAATCGTGTGCGTCTCAAATGGTCTCTAAGAACCTGAGACCAGCTCATGGCCTTCACGTGTGGCTTAGCTACTAAGCCCAGCTGAACTGTTTCTACTGACGGGAGAAGGGCCAAAGGTGGATTACTGGTGCCTTAAACTCAGGTCACTTCAGGCTGATGGGGTTCGTCAGCCGTGTTTGGTAGCTCATCTTGCAGAAGGAAAATTCTGATCTCAAATCTCCACTCCCTTGCAGCTACACCCACCTATGGGGAAAGCTTCAGGAGTAAATCCCCAGGAAAAATCTGCAGCAAAAATATCTAAGGCAGCCGTACGTTGAATTCAATGATGAGTGGCAATTCCTGCGATGCTGCTGGTGCTAAACTGTATCAGTCTCTGCTGTTTCTTTGGTTTCATTGGCTGTGTGGAGAGGGGAAGTCTGTTACATGGGCAACAGCTTGTTCTCTACATCATACTTCTCTGGCTTGCTTATCACATAGACAGGTGGGACACAACATCCATGGTTGACTTCAACCACTGGAGGGCTTCTCCCTCTTCAGAAGTGGGACATCTGTCACAGTGATACACGGCACATTGGGGCTCGCTTCCTTATGAAAGACAGAAAGGTAAAAGTGGGAATTGTTTTTTGAATAATCCACAGGACCACATACAGAGGCAAGATTATCCTACATGCCTTCACTTTGGTTGCCAATGGACACAATGGGGCAAATTTTGTTCCATCATTCTCTATGATTCTGTGCACGATTCTACAAAGGTGAGGAAAGCAAAGCTGAAGGACATACCAGCAGTATAAGTTGCAGTTATTAGGACACAAAATGAACAAAATTTGGCATATTCTAAGAATGATTTAATTCAGATGTGCCTGAGTAAGCTGAAAGTGCAGACAACCTGAGTTATGAACCAATAACACTTTCAATAAAAAGAACCACATTGCAACTCGGAAAATGGGGACAATCCCAAGTGGATTGAGTAAAACAGGCAACCAGAGCTCCTCTAGACTTCTAGGCTCCATGCTGCAATGATACAGTGAGAGCACGTAGACAGGTTGGATCTCCAGCCATCTGGATGTCAGTTGCTGTTAAGATGAAACTTGTTGCCTGCGTGGAGGATCCCAATTGCTCCTGAGATAAAGGACAAGCAGTTGGGAAGATGCCTGCTGGAGCAGGTGGTACCACATTTATGAGAATCAAAAGTGCAGGAAGTTTGGACCAAGAAGCAGCAAATAGTGAATTCTCCCAGTGTTTGCCAGGCTACAACAATGGAGAGAGAATAATTATGTAAGCATTTCTGGTACGAGACCAGGAAATTGGGAGCAACTTGGCGTAGCGTCCAGGCTGGGCCCCAGTATTCACTTGGCAGAAGTCAAGCTGTATTGAGATCAACTGCAGGTTTCTGCAGCATTCATGGCCTCGAAACTGGACCATTTTTTTGCCTGGTTGTACTTTATTGTTATCTTACATGTACTTGCTATTTTGTATGTGTTAGGTGTGCATTGTGCTGGGTATTACCGTTGGTACTGTGATTTGCACCTTAGCCCTAGAGTAGCACTCTTTCATCTGGCTGTATTCATGTATGGCTAAATGACAGTTAAAATGGAATTGAATTGAAGTTAATTGTCAGTAGCAAAAATTGGGAGAGGAATGGTTAAAACATAAGGAGTGTCTGAGATGGTAATTCCAAAAGAGTTAAGTTGCGTTTAGACTAGTGGTTAGGTTCAGATTAATATTTGCGGATATTGGTTTTATTATTGTCACGTGTATCAAGGTACAGTGGAAAAACATGCCTTGTATACTGATCATACAGATCGAACCATTACACAGTGCATTAAGATGGGTAATACATTTGTCTATGTAATATGCTACTAGTGTTAAGGGACATGTCCAGCAAGCCTGATTGAATAGAGTAGAAAACTGTAAGTGATAACATCTGCAGAGGAATGATAGATTGTGATGGAGTTGCCTGGGGAACAAGAGCCCTCCTGGAATGAATACATAAGATTTTTTTTTCTCTCGTGATTGATTATCCACAAATATTACTGTGATCAATAATGGTTACATTTCAAAAAAACAACTGGACTCATGCTGTTTCATTAATAGATTATATTCCTCAGGAAAACACCACCACCCATGGCTTGTTGAAAGAGAGGACACATGTGCAAGTTATGGTATCAGTGAACAATTCTCTGTACATTTGAATAAGATGTTCATCTCATCTCCACTTAATCAATCCTAACTCCATTTCCAATACAATTTCCTCTGTCTGTAATAAAGTTCAGCTGTTGTTTACATCATGAATGGTCACAAGCCTAACAAATAAATATCTGCATAATATTCTGAGACCTAACTGGTTAATAGGAATCTCAAGCAAAGAGCTTTATCTGTGGACAAACACAATGATTGGGCTGGATCATGTTGGACTCGGCTCATTACCTGTTTCCTTTCATATGGGTCTGTCCACATTCACGCCTCCTTTTAGGCTGCATGTTTCCCATCATCCAACCTACCTGAATTTGGTAGCTGCTCTTTCAGGCAGACCCATTAGAACCCATAACTTAGCTACAACGAAGGAGCTGTCAATGGCCCATCTCATGTCTATGGATGAAGCAAAAAGAATATGAGTTTTTTCTTTGATTTCCATATGAACAAGAACTCCATTGCACCTACATGAAAAATCTGAGGTAATTTTGTATTTAAATTGAAGATGGAAAATAGGGCCCCAGACTACAGAGAAGAATGAAGAGCAACCAAAATAAAAGGGGTATGGAGGGTATGGTTGAGGTGCAGGTCAGTGGGACTAGGCAGAAAAATGGTTCGGCACAGCCAAAAAGGGCCAAAAGGCCTGTTTCTCTGCTGTAATGTTCTATAGTTCTAAAGTTATAGGCCTTGATGGAGTCAACTCACCAAGAGAGTTTCTATCTACATGAGGTAACAATTTAGACAACAACAATTTAAGAAATTTTCCATGAAATTACATTGGTTATTGAGATGATATGATGGACTCTTTCTATGGAACTTAACACCACATGAGCTATTAGGGTGAATTGTATATAGTATTTTAACAACAGTTTAAAGGAGATATGTGGAGAGGTTTTACACGAAAGGTGGGTATCCAGAATTGGCTGCCAGAGTGGTGTTGGGACCAGATATGATAGTGACATTTAAGAGGGTCTATTAGCTAGGCATGTGAACATGCAAGGAATGGAAGGATACAGGTAGATGAGATTTTGTTTAATTAATATACACAAAATGCTGGAGGAACTCCACAGACCAAATAGTATCTATGGAAAAGAGTAAACAGTCAATGTTTCAGGCTGGGACCTTCCTTCAGAATTTTCTCTTGTTAGAGATTTAGTTTAGTTTAGCATCCTGTTTGGCACAGGCATCATGGGCTGAATAGCCTATTCCTGTCCTGTACAATGCTCTATGCTGTGATGCTCAGTGACCAAGAATTTTCCACAGAAAGTAAATTAACAGTGACAATGCTTCTCTACAACAACAAAAAAGATTCACTGACAGCCAACCAAGCACCAACAGCCATAAATACCATCCACTGATATGCAGCATCATGAAAACTTTAATTCTGATAGTCACCAATCTTGATCTGCAATATAATTTCTGTGAAGCTAACCTTAGCTAGCTTTTAAGCTGATCCTTGAATCAAAATAACAATGATTTTGTTTTCTTTTACTTACAACTGAGCTATTTTCCAAAGGGGTCAGGAGTATAATGTGGATGCTTCAAAATCCAAACTTGCAGGTGTCCCTTCAGTTATTACCTTGTCATCAGAATAAAACAGTAATAGCTAATTCAAAGAGAATAGTATCTATAACATGTGGCTTTATGACAGATAATTAACTATTATCACATTATCACCTTAGCAACAAGCTAAAGCTATTGTGCGATTATCATCACAGTATAAAAGAATCTTATATAAGAAATCATTTTGTACTCCTGTTACATTATAAAACTGATTATGAATGTTGGGTCATTGTTGTTATCCTGGTGAATTGCCCTGAAAAGAGTCTGTAAACTGGTATTTTTACATCACCACAGCCCAGAAATTGGCCATTCAATTAAGTCTTCAGCAGCATTGTAGAGTGACCCAGCTGGTTTCAGAGCCAAATTGCCATCTTTGTTTCTCTCTCCACTGAAGCTGATTGGTTTGTTAAGCAGTTCTAATTTTATTTGAGATTTCTAGCATCCGTAATATTTTGCAATTTCTTTCAGGGATTCTTGTGTGTTAGTATATTCATTGTATTTTGGTGGATGCCAGTCTTGCATCCGAATCAACAAGTTTTAGATTCAGAGCGCAATTCAACACCAACACCTGGCCAGAGTATTAATAGGGTGCTGCACTATTTAGAGGTGGCACACGTTCACAGTCCAGGTGGTGATAGGAGGCAACTTTCGTGCAGCTCCAATGGGAATCATCAAATACTCTCATTTAGAATTACTGCTGTTGAAATCCCCAATCACCGACATGGGTACTTCAGTGAGCAACATCATTGTAAGATTTAAAAATCTATTGATCTTCAAATTCAATGGACCCCAGTCAGCAGCCTCAGGTCTCAATTGCAGTTCCCCTTTAAGTAAATGGAAATGAGGATGGTGCGCTGGGCTACAGGTATGGTTAAAATGAACGGCTGATTACCCAGCTGGTGTCTCTGGAAAGTAGAGAAGACCTCAGAGCAAGATTGCAGTACCAGAGAGACATCAAGGACTGCCGTGTACCTTGCTTCACGGAAACATGGTTAACCTCTGTCATTTCAGATGCAGAGATGCAGTGCAGTGTAAAGACAGGTCGGCTGAGTCTTTCAAGGATAAAGGAGGGGCAATATACTTTATGATAAACTCATTGTGATGGTTCTGTCCCGGTCCTGCTCACCTGACCTGGGATATCTAGTGGTCAGGTGTTATCCATTTTATCTGCCGAGGGTGTTCTCTGCTATCATCCTGGTAACGGTCGATATTCCACCTAGGGCAACATCAGGCAGCTCTGGAGAAGCTAAACTCTGTAATCAACAGGCACAAGACAATGCACCCTGATTCCTTCCCTATCACTGGGGGAGATTTCAACCAGGCCAGATGTCTCTGAACAACTTCCACCAACATATCATCTGTGGGACCAGAGGAGTTAACACGGTTGACCGCTGTTATAGCACCATCAAGAACACTTACCTTGCCACCCACACCTACATCTTAGAAAGTCTGATCACTTAGCTGTTCTTCTCTTCCTGGTGTATAGGCAGAGAATAAAGACCACAGGACCAGTGGTGAGGGTCAAGGGAGGTGAAAGAGTGCTTACAATTCAGCTTTGAGTCAGTGGACTAGACAATATTCAGGGATTCATCATCAAATCTGAATGAATACATCACAGTTGTCATCGGCTTCATCAAGACCTGTACGGATGAGTGTGTGCCTTCAAAAATACACCCAGATATACTCAAACCAAAAGCTGTGCATGAACTAGGAGATTCATAGTTTGCTAAGGGTTGGGTCTGTTGCATTCAAGACCAGTGATCCAGAACTATACAAGAAGCCCAGGAACAAACTAAGGAATGCTATTTTTAGAGAGAAAAACAATTCCAATTGAGGTTAGAGATGGAATCGGACGCACGTCAACTCTTGCAGGGTTTGCAGTCCATTACTTCCTCCAAAGCAGAACCTAACATAATGAATGGCTGTGGTGCCTCACTTCCAGAGGAGCTAAACACCCTTTATGCTTGCCTTCAAAGGGAGAATTAAACTACACCTGTGCAAATCCCTGCAGCCACGTGGTGCCCCTGTAATATGTGTCTCAGAGGCCAACGTCAGTATGTCTTTCATGATGGTAAATGCTCACGAGATGTCAGACCCTGATGCTGTACCCGGTAGGGCACTTAAAAACCTGTACCATATAACTGTCAGGAATGCACAAGGCTGTCATCTGTTTTTCACTGGTGCAGGTAGAGATGCCCACTCACTTTAAAAGGGCAGCAATTAAACCAGGGTGAGCTGCCTCAAAGACCACCACCCAGAGGCACTCACATCTACTGTGATAAAGTGCTTTGAGAGGTTGGTCATGGCTAGAATCAGCTCCTGCCTAACCTGTTGCAAATTGCCTAATGCCACAACAGGTCTACAGCAGATACCATCTCACTGGATCTCCACTCTGCTGGTCAAAAGCGGTACCTATGTCAGGGTGCTGTTTATTGAATACTGCTCAGTGTTCAACACCATTATCCCCTTGGTATTATTATGGGGGAAAGAATACTGAGAGCCAGTAACTAGTAAATAGGGATGTGAGTTGTGCTAATGTGATAACAGAACCACAGAGCAAGCCCAGAAGTAGAAACACAGATTGCAGCAATAATGACATTCAAGGTTCAGGAGTTTAGTTAATTATGTTGCAAGACAAAAGAGTTATGTTATAACGTGCACCCAATGTTGTAATAGAAAATTGGATTTACTGTTAGACTTGTGGACAATAATTTTAATCTGTAATCAGGACCTTGTCCGTTACTTAATTAAGTCTTCCTGTAACCAACAATCTGTCATCAAAATGTAGTTTTACTGATAATCATATCAACTGGAAATGTAAAAGCTCAAGAAAATCTATGCTCAAATAGATCAGTTTTGACTGGTCCCCTGGTGCGCACCAGTTTTTGATAAATCGACTGTAATTTCGAACACCAATTTTCAGTCTGTTCCTACGATTGGCATTCAGAACAGGATACCCCACTGGATTGCAACTAATTACAGTTGGATGGATATGTCTGAGGCACCACCCAGTTCGGTTAGGGGATAACCCCACAGTCAACTGCAACCGTAAGTTGTGGTAAAAATAGACCTTGAAGTATGAGGAGTTTGGTGTCCGAGAACGAGGGATTAGGGTGCCTGGGCAACTGGTGGCTAGGGATTATGCGATGCAATTGATTTTGGAAACTGATTAACTAACCAACTTTATTTGAGACACAGGCTCAAGGAGTCAGAATTACAAACACTGTAAGGTATGGACGAGGTGGAAAATAGGAAGCTGGAGGAAACCGGAGAAGGAGTGTGGGAATCAGAAGGATTGCTCATACAGCATCAACCGTAAGGTGATATAAAAATAGTAAAGAATAGGTACAATTCAAATGGAACACTCCCTGAACAAATTGCTTAGTGGAAGGCACAAGAGAAGGACCAACGCGGGAAGTTTGCAGTAATATTGCAGTGTTATTGTCTAATCACCACAGAATAGCGACTGCCAAACAAGCTCAGAACTTCTCCATTTCAGGGTGAATGGTAGATAGTGTAAGTCCACACCCCACCCCAGAACATAAGATCATAAGATAGGAGCAGAATTAGGCCATTTGGCCCATCAATTGTGCTCCAGTATTTCATCATGGCTGATCCAATTTTCCTCTCAGCCCCAATCTCCTGCCTTCGCTCTATATCCCTTCATGCCCTGACAGATCAAGAATATATCAACCTCTGCCTTAAATATGGATAAAGATTTGGCTTCCACAGCTTCTGGAGGCAAAAAAATTCACAGATTCACCACTCTCTGGCTAAAGAAATTCCTCCTCAACTCTGTTCTAAAGGACGTCCCTCTATTCTGAGGCTGTGTTCTTTGGTCTTAAACTCTTCTACCATGATGTAGATCAGGACGGTTCAGCTGATGTAGCTGATGAGTATGGGACTTGTAATAAAGATTCACAGCTTCTATCCTATAACGCGACAGCAGCGACTGCCTCAGAACTAACACCCCTCCAGGCCATCAGAAGACCATAGGGAATAGTGCTACAGAGTTCATGATGGAAGAACCTTATACACCAACAGAGAAACAGATGTTGCTAAATGAATTACCTGCTATCAAATGTATAGGGAATGTGCTTTTTTTGGTTAAAGTTTGAGGAATTAAGGCAGGCTCACAACCTGACTCTTAATGATATTAAAATACCCATGCAGATCTGGTCCACATTGCCATATCCAAAATAAAAACTGGCTTAAAGGGAGAAGCAGATCCCCAGAGAACAAACTGAAGGACTTTGCTGAGGCAGTTAATGATACAATATGTAAAAGACAGGCAAAATCTACCCAAATTACATTAATTAAGAAAGAGCCAAAAGAGAAAGTAAAGGATTATGCTGAGCAAAAATATCAAACCTAAGAGCAACATTGTGGCCTACAAAGGCCTAAATAGGACAATGACATCTTCCTACAACTGCTGAAAAAAGGCATGGACCACATCTGAACCAGAAAATAAAATTAGGACTACCAGTTGGCCATACATTTAATCACATACTAAAATGGCATAAAACAGGAGAATGTGCAGCTGTAGTAACAGGTGTAGAACAGGACAGACGAGGTGACGTTGAATGCTTCAGGTGAGGAAGAAAAGGACATACAGCTGGGGATACATCAGGACAAAAGAAATGGTCAAGTTAAGTGCAGGTGCTGAAAGAAAACAGGCCATAGTCAGGGCAAACGTTGGTTGAAAGGCAGAGAGGAAGCGAGACAAGGATCATTGTCACAGCAAGCTGAAGAGCACCACTTTGCTTTGAGCTGTAGAGTAGTGGGAACTGTTTTCCAAATCTTTGCAGTGGAGTTAAAATGACTAATATCAGCCCGCAATGACAAGAGGACACCAGAATGTTTGTCAATGTCATGTTAAGGGGCTCAGCAGTGCAATATATTTGTAGGCAACATCAATCGCAAATCTTAACTTACCTGATGCAAGTAAAACTACAATTGTGGTGGGGATGAAAGGAAGATATCATGCTCACTCAGTTCAGTGAACTTGTCCCTATGTGGATCAAGGGTAGTGAACTTGTCCCAATACAGATTAAGGGTACAAATACTGGGTATTAAGGGTACTTATCTGGGTTTGGGACAATCAGAAAGGCACCACATTTGAGACAGATCCATTGGAAAGCCTGGGGGCCATGACAAAGGCAGGTACAAGGGAAATTATTTGGTGAATGAGGACTTGCCCTTGATGGCAGAAGGGGGTGGCCGAATGGGCAGTGGCGGAAATGTGGGGTATTATTGTTAAAATGTAATCTCCGGGTGTGGACCATTCATGAACAAGACTAAAGCATTGTTAAGGTGACATTTATTTGGATAGAAGGCTAATCACACTCAGACCATAGACAGTACCCCATTAAACTTGAAGCAGAAGCTTCATTGGTAAAGGTAGTCACAGAACTACAGCAACAAGAAGTGATCTGACAAACCATTTTCTATACGAATTCCCCGATCTGGCTGGTACCCAAGAACGATTGGTTCTACTGGCTAACCATTGAACATACCTCTCTAAGCAAATATACCACTCAGGAATATTTTATAGTGGCAAAATGGTCTATCATTTTGAATGGCCTGAGGCCAGAACAAGATATCTTTACTGTCTTAGATATTACAAAGGGATTTTGGTCAATTCCAGTACATCCCAATACTCAGGATAAGTTAGCTTTTACAGTCTAGGAACAGTAGTGTACTTGGACAAGGCTGCCTCAGGGTTTCCACAACAACCCTACCATTTTCCATCGATGTATGACTAAACTAATTGCCTGTGTTCCCTTGGCAGATACCAGTAGCAGTATTCTTCAGTATGTGGATGATATTCTAATTACATCTCTGGGAGAGAAGGAGAGCATCAAGGCTGTTTTGAGTACTTTACATGTTATTGAAAATGCAAAACCGAAGATAAACCCCTTCAAGGTACAATATGGACATTGTGAAACAGTATATTTGGGACCGAAGTTTTGACAGGGTGAGAAATTAATAACCAAGGAATGTTTTTTGAAAAAAAAGCTGTTCTTTATCTCCCCTGCCCGTACACAGTGAGGGGAATTTGTCAGACTGTAGGGCTCCTAAATGACTGCTGCAGTTTTGTGGAAAATTACACTGAGCTCGCAGAACCTCTGCAAGCTCTTGTGAGAGGAGGGAAACAGAGAAAACGACGGACAGAATGGGTGCCAGAGTTAGTTTTGTGTCTAAAGCAAACCTTACCTCAGCACTTACTTTGGGCTTGCTGGGCACAAACAGACCGTTCATCCTTTTTTGTGACAATCAGGGGGACTTTTATACAGCTGTTGTATGCCAACAACAAGTGGTGTACTGAAGCATATTATTCTGTAAAACAGGACCCGGTAGTGGTGGGAATGAATTGGGTTATGCAAGCAAAAAAACTGCATGACTTGGGCTATTGGAGCATAGGAACCTACTGCTCTAATGGGTCTGATAGTCTTTCACACACCTCACAGCATAGTCACTCTCCTCAAGACAGGGAAGCTGTGACCAGTGTCCGACAGCAGGCGAGCAAGATGGGAGGCAGTATTGTTAACTGCTGACAAACACGTACAGATACAAGGAACAGTTTGGTTAACTCAGCGAGTTTGATGGGACAGAATGAAACCCCTCATGTGTGGAAGGAGATAATGCCAGGACCTGAGGAGCCAGTCATAGGAGAAATGTCCTTAGAGGGGAGTGATGTGTGGACCTTTTTTGTAGATAGGTCTCGGAATACCATGACACTTGTCCTCAAATGGGATGGGCTGTTGTGTATAAAAGAGGAAACTGAATGGCAGGAAGAAAACTCTCGGGCAACAGGTCAGCTTGAGTGGCAGAACTAAAAACACTAACAGAGGCCCTTAAAGTAGGGAAGGGACCAAGGATGAACATTTTCACAAACAGTAGATACTCACTTGGAGTAGTACATGATTACATTGCCACTTGGGCAAATTGGGGGTATGTGACCTCATCAGCAGGGCATATACTGTACCTGTACATCATGAGGAAATGGTGAAGGAGTTCGATGAAGCTGCTAACCTGTCCTGGGAAGTAGCAGTCATAAAGGTAAAGGTGCAAAGAAAGGTAAACACGCTTGAGCAAAGGGGAAATACATTTGCTGATCAGGCAGCTCAGGGCATTGTGGAGGAATGCGGTCCAGTCCCAGTAGAGGTAGCAATGATCAGGGAGATGCAGGAGGAAGATTTAAGGTGATATGAGACAGAGCAACTTCAGAAGAAAAGTGAATTTGGGAAAAGGTAGCAGCAGTACAAAAATAAATTGGGATTTAGCAAGAGGGGGACCATGTGGTAGCCCCCGAGTGCATCAGATCTACATTATTCAAAACCTACCATGGCTTAGCTCACACAGGGTGGGCTAAGATGAGGACAAAGATGCTGGTGGTGGCCAGAGATGCGGAGAGATATTGCTAAATTCTACCAGCAGCGTATAACATGTGCCTAGTGTGACACAAGAAAAGCAGTTAATGTCCAACTGAAGGGCTCTGGAAGCAACTTGATATGGACTTCACAGGGCCATTACCCTGGTCTAGCGGTAAACAGTATTGCTTGGTGATCATTGATCGCTTCATCAGGTGGGTGGAAGCATTCCTTGTCAGAATTGCTCTGCTGAGCCAGTAGTCCGCATGCTAGCTGAGTAGGTAATACCCAGGTGGGGAGTACTAGCCAGCCCTGATTCAGATCAGGGTGCACACTGGGAGTGCAGTCAAGAGGACTTGCATGTTTTTAGGGGTCACATTCCATACCACTTTCAGAGCTTTGGCATGGTTGAAAGAATAAGGCACACTGAGATGGCCTGTTTCCATGCTGTAATTGTTATATGGTTATAAAAGATTGCCTAACGAAGGGCCTGATGGAGGCTGAGGAAAGTTGGTCCAGAGACACAGGAGCAGTGCTGATGAAACTACAAGTGAGTACTGCTCATGGGACAGGATTTACTCCTTTTGAACGGCAGATCGGACTATGCATCTACTAAAGAATGTGATCAAAGGAGGACCAGAGAGCTGCAATAGTAAGGACTGGATTACCCAGTTTGTACAGGAGTTGGCCGCTTGCATGATCGAAAAGGGGAAGTCACTGATAGAGTGAGGGACTGGGGGAATGAGAATGCCCAGTGAATGGGAACCTGCCAGAAGTGGGAGATTAGGTACTGATTAAGGATGTACCAGCAAAACAGAACTACAACCCAGATAGACCAAACTGTTACAGTAATCTTGATTGGAGAGACGTGTGCTCTAGCCGAAACTAAGGAACAGCCAAAGCAGAAACACTGATCCCAACTGAAAAATCAAGTTGGGCAGGGATAATTTAACCATATACCAAGTGCAAACACGTTTCCACAGGAATAGTAAACATAAAACCCAGCCAACTACACTCAAGGGAATTTGGATAATTGAATAGGTTGTGCTTTTGAGCTATATCTGGAGAGCAAGTGAAATGCAGAATTTCATCAGAGGGAGTAACTAGGAATGAGGGTAATGATACGTGGTTCAAAATGGGGTACTCTGTGAAATGGACGTTTGAAAACTGCACGGCATTTGGTGGACATCCGGTGGGGAGTGGGCATGAGGAGAGGGAGATCCCATGTGGTAATACTGAGACACGGAACCAATGAACCTTTCACACTGAAGTGTGGTAACGAAACTTGTACTGTATCGTGACAAGGCTGGGAAATGATCCTTGTTACCACAAAAACACCACAGTATGGCAAAGGCCAGAGAAGCTCCGGGGGTATAGCGTTATTATTGGAAGATATGGGTGGAAGGGATACTCTAGTACCAGGCTGCAGACATGTGCAGATAATCTTTAACCTGACTGCTTTATAGCTCCCTAGTTTTTGCAGGGGCAATACAAATTGCCTTCTTTCACTCCATAGCCAAGTTAAACACAACATGTTTATAACAAAAAAGCAAAGAAGGAAAAGGAGCTTGAGAGAAATGTTTCAGAGAAACGTTGATCGGGGTCAAGAATGGATGTTGCGTCCCAGTTACCTACGTGATACACTGGCCAGGGCAGGATGATATGGAGGGGAAGCTGGGGTTTTAATGTACTAATACACTCCTAATTTGAACTCTCTGTCATAATATTGTTGTACAGCTGATTGTTTTAATGACTGTTTTCATTTTAGTGCGTGCACAACGATGGCCTTAAGGGGATTATTATTTAGTTGGCCAAACAAGGGTACTGTTAGGATTCTAATCATTAGGCCCTATTGGCCATTTTATGCCAAAGCCTAGAGGAGGGATTGTAGGAGAAAGAATAGTGACAGCTTGTAACTATTAAGTAGGGACATGGATTGTGCTAATGTGGTCACAGGGAACAGCAGACAAAGCCAAAAAGCAAAGATTTGGAATGCAGCAGTGACAATATTCAAGATTAAGGAGTTTCCTTAATTCTGTTATAGTGTGCACCCATTGTTGTAGTAGAAAATTGGATTTACTGTTAGATTCATGGAAACTCATTTTATTCTGTAATCAGGACATAGTCCATTACTAAATTAAATCTTCCTTAAGAATTAACAATAAGCTCGACTGGTCAAAGAACACTGAGGCTGTCTACAAGAAGGGTCAGAGCTGTCTCTATTTCCTGAGGAGGCCTGAGGTCCTTTAACATCTGCCGGACAATGCTAAGGATGTTCTACGAGTCTGTGGTGGCCAGTGCTATCATGTTTGCTGTTGTGTGCTGGGGCAGCAGGCTGAGGGTAGCAGACACCAACAGAATCAACAAACTCATTTGTAAGGCCAGTGATGTTGTGGGAGTGGAACTGGACTCTCTAACAGTGGTGTCTGAAAAGAGGATACTGTCCAAGTTGCATGCCATCTTGGACACTGACTCCCATCCACTCCATAATGTACTGGTTAGGCACAGGAGTACATTCAGCCAGAGACTCATTCCACCGAGATGTAACACTGAGCGTCATAGGAAGTCATTCCTGCCTGTGGCCATCAAACTTTACAACTCCTCCCTCAGAGTGTCAGACACCCTGAGCCAATAGTCTGGTCCTGGACTTATTTCCACTTGGCATGATTAACTTATTATTATTTAATTATTTACGGTTTTATATTTCTATATTTCTACACTATTCTTGGTCGGTGTGACTGTAACGAAACCCAGTTTCCCTCACAATCAATAAAGTATGTCTGTCTGTAGCCACCATTCTGTTATCCAATGTGGATTTACTGGTAATCTCATCAACTGAGAAGCTCAAAGATCAACCAAATGCATGTATATCAACTTTGACCGGTCTCATGATATGGATCAGTTTTTAGTAAAACACCTGCTACTTCAAACAAAGCTCCATGTGATCTTCCAGTTTGCTCCTACAGTATTAATCAACAAGTTCCAAAACCTGGCCCTCTGTACCTCCCTTTGCAACTGGATCTTTGACTTCCACATTGGGAGACCACAGTCAGTATGAATTGGAAATAACATCTCCTCACAAATAATTAAAGCTGGTACACCTCAAGGATGCATGCTTCTCCCACTACTCTAGTCTCTCTACACCCACAATTGCATGGCTAGAGACAGCAAAAACACCATCTATAATTTTGCCGATGACACAACTACTGTTGACAGGATTTCAAATGGTGATGAGGAGGCGTAGAGGAGTAAGATACAGTACTGTGCAGAAGTCTTAGGCACATGTAAAAATATACTGTAAAGTGAAGTTGCTTTTAAAAATAAGGCATTGAAAAGTTTCTATCAAAAAATTACTAGAAAGAGCAGTAAACAATAAGATCCACATCAAATGATATTTGACATGGCCACCTTTGCCTTTAAAGCTGCTTCAATTCTCTTAGGTTCACTATTGTTCACTTTTATAAGAAAATCAGCAGGTAGGTTGTTCCAAGAATCTTGGAGAATTTGCCACAGTTCTTCTGCAGACATTGGATTTTCTCTGTCCTTGATGTTGGGATAAGGTCTCCGTGGAGATCATACTATCAGAAACCATATTAAATTTCTAGGGTGCCAAAAACTCTTGCACAGTACTGTAGATCAGCTGGATGAGTGGTGTTGCAATAACAACCTTGCACTCAATGTCAATAAGACCAAGAAATTGATTTTGGACTTCAGGAAAGGGAAGTTGAGCATCCATCCTTCTCATCAAGAGACCAGCAGTGGATCGAGTGAGCAGTTTCAAGTTCCTGGGTGTCAACATCTCTGAGGATCTATCCTGAGCCCAACATATTGATGCAGTAGTGGTTGTATTTGACTAGGAGTTTGAGGAGGCTTGATCTGTCACCAAAGACTCTCACAAATTTCTATAGATGGACCATAGAGAACATCCTCACTGGTTGCTTCGCTATCTGGCATGGAGGTTCCTTTGCACAGGATCAGAAGAAGGTTGCAGAAAGTAGCAAGCTTAGCCAAGTCCATCATGAGTATTTGCCTCCCCAGCATAGAGGACATTTGCAAAACGCGATGCCTCAAAATAGCAGCATCTGTCATTCAGGACCCCCATCACTTAGGACATATCCTTTTCTCATAGGTTTGCTTAAGGAGGAGGCTCAGGGGCCTGAAGACATACCCTCAACATTTTAGGAACAGCTTCTTCCCCATGGCATCATATTTCTGAATAAGCAATGAGCTCATGTGCATGACCTCACTATTTTTGAGCAGGTTGCAGATGGTCATATGAGCAGCTGGTCCATATCACAAGTCCAAGTTATGTGACCACCAATGCCGGTCAAACAGTCTCTGAAGAGTATTGATGATGGCTTGGGTTACCCATCTTGTAAAGACACTGCCAGAAGGCGGCATTGGCAAACCACTTCTGTAGAAAAATTTGCAAAGTACAATCATAGTCAAGATGATGGTCAACCTCATCATATGACATGGCGCATAATGAATATATATAAGAAAAAATTTAAGTGTCACAATTTCCTTACCTCCCATCTACCCATCATCCCTCCTAATCTGAATTGTTCTATCACCCGTCAGCTCTCACTCCACTTGTTCTCCTTACTTCTTTATACAGCTATTTCCCCTCTACTTGTTCAGTCCAGATCAAGGATCTTGATTCTTAGTGTTGACTGTTTATTTTCCTCCACAGTTGCTGCCTGACCCAGTGAGTACTTGTATTTTTTCCTCTATTCCAACTTTCTCTGTTCAAGACTTTCTGAACTTGTTTTCAGTGAACCTCTTTCTAATCTTTTGTCACCGCATGAAAGTATGCTTATGAGATCTCACTTCAAGTAATTAATTTTGCATTAAGTATAGTGCAAGAAGTACAAAAATGATTCTTGATGTACAACTTTGTGTCAATTTCCAGCTTAGCTGGCAAACTTCCATCAATCTTTGTCCTCATTAATCAATTTCTTATTCATATTTAAAATGCTAAGTAGTTTAGGAGAAAAATTCAACAACTATTTTCCAGCTAACCTGCTATAACATTGCCAAATAAACTCTGGATAAATTAAATCTTTTTTATTGCTTCAACTAGGAGGGAAATGTTTAGAGTGAGAGGGAAAGAATTAAAAGGGACCTAAGGGATAATTTTTCATGTGTGGTGAGTATATGTAATGACTAGAAGAGGGTATGGTTGAGGCAAATACAATGGATTCATTTAAGAAGTACCTGATAGGAGTATGGAGGGGCAGGGTTTAAAGGGATACGAGATGAACATACAAAATTGGGACTGATGGGTGCGTACCACAGTCACATTAATTGTTTGGGACAATGAATCTGTATCAGCTATATCTGTATTTCATGAGATGATTCAAAGTCATTAGTCACGAGATTCCCAGTTTAATTAATAAAAATTTGTTTGCCAAGTCCCAGTGCCTGGAGGTCCACAAAACTGAAAATTATTTCCCATCCAAACACAAAAAAAGACATGCAGGAAACACTCAGCAGGGCAGATAGCATATGTGGAGAGAGGAAAACAGACTTAACATTTCAGATTCATGACTTTTATCAGAACTGGATAAAGTTTGTAACCCAAAACATCTTGCATCTGTTCATAGGTACATAGAGTCATGAAGGGAATTGAATTGACTTTATTTCTTACATCCTTCATACACGTGAGGAGTAAAAATCATTTTGTTACATCTCCATCTAAATGTGCAATGTGCAATCATAGTAATTTATAATAAATAGAACAGTCAATGTAATATAGGGTACACTCAAATCAGCGTGAGTTCATCAGGCCTGGTGGAAGAAGCTGTCCCGGAGCCTGCTGGCCCTGGCTTTTATGCTGTGGTACCGTTTCCCACATGGTAGCAGCTGGAATAGATTGTGGTTGGGGTGACTTGGGTCCCCAATGATCCTATGAACCTTTTTACACACCAGTCTGTGTAAGTGTCCTGAATCATGGGAAATTCACAACTACAGATGTGCTGGGCCATCCACACCACTCTCTGCAGAGTCCTGTGATTAAGGGAGGTACAGTTCCCATGCAGGCAGTGATGCAGCCAGTCAGGATGCTCTCAATTGTGCCCCTGTAGGAAGTTCTTAGTATTTGGGCGCACATACCAAACTTCCTCAACCGTCTGAGGTGAAAGAGGTACTGTTGTGCCTTTTTCACCACACAGCTGCTATGTATAGACCCCGGGGTCCTTGGTGATGTGGATGCCGAGGAACTTGAAGCTGTTTACCCTCTCAACCCCAGATCCATTGATGTCAATAGGGGTTAGCCCATCTCCATTTCTCCCGTAATCCATGACCAGCTCCTTTGTTTTTGTGACAATAAGGGAGAGGTTGTTTTATTGGCACCACTGTGTCAGAGAAATCACTTCTTCCCTGGGCCACCTCATTGTTGTTTCAGATAAGGCCAATCGATGTAGTGTCATTGGAAAATTTAATTAGCAGATTGGAGCTGAGGGTGGAGATACAGTCAGGAGTAAACAGGAAGTAAAGGAAGGGACACAGTACACAGCCCTAAGGGGCTCCTGTATTGAGAGTCAGAAGAAAAAGTGACAAGGAAAATGTAAGTATTAGAGTGGTGGTGAAAAAGAATTCAATTATAAAAGGTGGAAGGGAAGTGGGATCATAATAGCAGAAGTAAAGAAACTTCCCACCAGCCACTTGCTATCTTATGATACTTTCCATTTTGGAGATCCAAATCATGCTCATCTTCCTCTTCCCTTCCAAATATCCAAGCACTCCGAAATTTCTTTTATATGGAATAATAATTCAGTTGCATGGCTCCAAGTCTTATGTTCAGCTGACCCCTGATATAACCATGTAACAATTACAGCACAGAAACAGGCCATCTCGGCCATTCTATGTGCTGAACTCTTACTGTCACCTAGTCCCACTGACCTGCACTCAGCCCATAACCTTCCATTCCTTTCCTGTCCATATACCTATCCAATTTTTTCTTTAAATGACAAAATCGAACCTGCCTCTACCACTTCTACTGGAAGCTTGTTCCACACAGCTACCACTCTCTGAGTAAAGAAGTTCCCCCTTGTGTTACCCTTAAACTTTTGCCCCTTAACTCTCAACTCATGTCCTCTTGTTTGAATCTCCTCTACTCTCAATGGATCAAGCCTATCCACGTCAACTCTATCTATCCCCCTCATAATTTTAAATACCTCTATCAAGTCCCCCCTCAACCTTCTTCGCACCAAAGAATAAAGACCTAACTTGTTCAACCCTCTGTTGGACTGCTTCTGTAACTAAATTCTGTCCTCACAGAATTCACAAACATCTACCCAAACAAAAAAGATATACCTTATAAAATTCACCAAATTGATATATATGAAAAATATAAATGAAGCAACACAAGATTTATTTTTTCAACTCACGTTAGCTTCCAGAACAGCACAGAAGATGCAGCTTTGCATTATAGAGAGTAAAGATTTGAACTACTTTTTCGGAATGCAAATGAAGCAGCTACTTGTAGTGTAGGAGTCACTTATGCTGTAGGTGATGTTGACAGTCAATTGTGATTTGGACACAGTTGTTATCTCTGTATCAGTATACCTTCACTCACCTTCTTTGCTACTTAAAATTGTATTTTTTCTCTCTTATTTGATCTCCATAAGATCATAAGACAGGAGCAGAATTAGGCCAATTGGCACATTGAGTCTGCTCGGCCATTCAATCATGGCTGTCTTTTTTCCCCTCCTCAGCCCCAATCCCCAGCCCTCTACCTGTAACCTTTGATGCCATGTTCAACCAAGAATCTATCAACCTCTGCCTTAAATACATCCAGCATCCTGGCCTCCACAGCTGTCTGTGGTAACAAATTTCACAAATTCACCACCCTCTGGCAAAACAAATTTCCTTGCTTCTCTGTTTTAAATGAACGAACCTCTACACTGAGGCTGTGCCCTCTTGTCCTAGATTCCCCCACCATGGGAAACATTATTTTCACATCTATGCTATCTAGGTCCCTCAAGATTCGAAAGGTTTAAATGAGATTCCCCCCCCCCCACCCCAACTGATCCTTCTAAATTCCAGCGAGTACAGACCCAGAGCTATCAAATGTTCCTTGTATGATAACCCTTTAATTCCTGGAATTATTCTTGTGAACTTCCTCTGAAGCCTCTCTAATGCCAAAACATCATTTCTTAGATATTCACAATATTCAAGGTGACGCCTCACCAGTGCCTTATAAAGCTTCAGCATTGCATCATTGCTCTTGTATTTAGACCTTTTGAAATGAATGCTAATATCTCACTTGCCTTCCTCACTGGCTCTACCTGCAAGTTAACCTTTAGCGTATTTTGCAAAAGGACTCCCAAGTCAAATTTTTGGGTTTTCTCCCCATTTAGGAAAAAGTGTGTACATTTATTTCTACTACCAAAGTGCATGGCCATGTATTTTTCAACATTGTATTTCATTTGCCACTTTCTTGCTCATTCTCCTAATCTGTCCAAGTCCTTCTGATTGATAGATAGATAGATAGATAGATAGATAGATAGATAGATAGATAGATAGATAGATAGATAGATAGATAGATAGATAGATAGATAGATAGATAGATAGATACTTTATTCATCCCCAAGGGGAAATTCAACATACCTGTTTCTTCAATGCTACCTGACCCTCCACCAATCTTCATATCCTTGGCAAACTTGGCAACAAAGGCACCTTTTCCATCATATAAATCATTGACACACAACATAAAAGAAGTGGTCCCAGCACTGTCCGCTGCGGAACACCACTAGTCAATGACAGCCAACCAATAAAGGATCCTTTTATTTCCACTTGTTGCCTCCTACCAAACAGCAAGTGCTCTAAGCATGCCAATAACTTACCTGCAATAAGATGGGCACTTAACTTAGTAAAGTTGCATCCCCTATATCCTCAAAGACTTCCAACAGGTTTGTCAGGCAAGATTTTACCTTAAGGAAACCATACTGACTTTGTCCTATACTGTCCTGTATCATTCCTTAACTTCACCCCTAACAGTTGACTCCCAACCACTGTGGTAAGGCTTACTAATCTATAATTTCTTTTCTACTGCCTTCCTCTTTCTTAAAGAATGGAATGACATCTGCAATTTTCCAGTCCTCAGGAACCATGCCAGAGTCCAATGATTTTTGCAAGATCATTATTGATGCCTCACAATCTCTAATGCTACCTCTTTCAGATCCCTAGGGTGCAGTTCATCTGCTCCAGGTGACTTATGTACCCTTTGGTCTTTCAGCTTTCTGAGCACTTTCTCGCATGTAATATTAACTGCACTCTCTTCACTTCCCTCACACCCTTCAACACCTGGCACACTGCTAGTGTCTACCACAGTAAAGAATGATGCAAAATACTCACTTATTTCATCTGCCATCTCCTTGCCCCGTTATTTCTATCCTCATTTTCTAGCATCCCTTAATACAACAATTCTTATTTCTTTTATTTTTTAACATACCTGAAAAAGCTTTTGCTCTCCACTTTAATATTGTTTGCTAGCTTGCTTTCATATTCTCTTCCCTCCAAATGATTTTTTTTTACTGGCTCTGGTTTTTTTTAAAATCTTCCCAATCCTCTGTCTTCCCATTATTTTTTGCTTTGTTGTATGCCCTTCCTTTTGCTTTTATAATAGCTTTGACTTCCCTTGTCAGCCATGGTTGTACTATATTGCCATTTGAGTATTCCTTCAATTTTGGAATACATTTATCCTGCACCTTTGTCATTTTTCCCAGAAAGACACACCATTGCTGCTGTGCTGTCATCCCTGCTAGCATCTCCTTCCAATTTACTTTGACCAACTCATCTCTCATACCACTGTAATATCCTTTACCCCATTGGAATACTGCTATATCAGACTTTACTCTTCCCCTATAAAATTTCAAGTTGAACTCAATCATATTGTGATCACTTCCGCCTAAGGGTTCTTTACCTTAAACTCCTTAATTACCTCTGGTTCATTACATAACACCCAATCCAGTATAATTAATTCCCTAGTAGGCTCAATGACAAACTGCTGTAAAATGCCATCTCATAGACATTCAACAGACTCACTCTCTTGATATCTATTGTCAACCTGATTTTCCCAATCAACCTGCATGTTGGAATAAGAACATAGAAACAGGAGCAGGAGTAGGCCATCTGACCTGTTTAGCCTGCTCCACTGTTCAATAAGTTCATGGCTGATCTACCCATGGACTAATCTCCACCCCTACCAGTCTTTGCCCCATAACCTTTAATTCCCCTACTATGCAAAAAATCTATCCAACCTTGTCTTCAATATATTTACTGAGGTAGCCTCCACTATTTCATTGGGCAGAGAGTTCCACAGATTCACCAATCTCTGGGAAAAGCAGTTCCTCCTCATCACCCTCCTAAATCTACTCCCCTGAATCTTGAGTCTATGTCCACTAGTTCTAGTCTCTCCTACCAGTGGAAACAACTTTCCTGCCTCTATATTATCTCTCCCTTTCATAATTTTATATGTTTTTATAAGATCTCCTCTCATTCTTCTGAATTCTGCACCACCTCCAAAGCCAGTATATCCTTCCTCAAGTAAAGAGACCAGAACTACACAGTACTCCGGGTGCAGCCTCACCAGTACCCTGTACAGTTGCAGCATAACCTCCCTGCTCTCAAATTCAATCCCTTTAGCAATGTAGGCCAGCATTCCATTTGCCTTCTTGATAGCCTGCTGTACCTACAAACCAACTTTTTGTGATTCATGCACTAGCACTCCCGAGTCCCTCTGCACAGCTGAATGCTGCAATTTTTTACCATTTAAATAATAAACTGATCTTTCATTTTCCCTTCCAAAGTGGATGACATCGCACTTACTAATGTACTCCATCCGCCAGACCCTTGCCCACTCACCTAACCTATATCTATCTCTCTGTAGCCTCTCCATATCCCCTGCATAATTTGCTTTTCCACTCAATTTAATATCAGCAGCAAACGTAGATACATTACACTCGGTCCCCTCTTCCAGATTGTTAATGTATATTGTGAACAGTTGCGGGCCCAGCACCTACCTCTACTGCACACTGCTCGCCACTGATTGCCTACCAGAGTAACACCCATATATCCCACATCTTTTGTTTCTATTTGTTAACCAATCCTTGATCCATGCTAGCACATTGTCCCCAACTCTATGCATCCTTATCTTATGGATAAGTCTTTTATGCAACACCTTATCAAACACCTCTGAAAATCCAAGTAAGTGACTCTCATTTGTTCCCCTATATCCACTGCGCTCATTATATCCTCAAAGAATTCCAGTAAGTTTGTCAAACAGCACCTGCTTTTGCTGAATCCATGCTGTGTCTGCCTAATATATCCATTTCTTTCCAGATGTCTCACAATTTATTCTTTAATGATAGATTCAAGCATTTTCCCAACTACAGATGTTAAACTAACTGACTTATAACTACCTGTCTTTTGCCTACATCCATTTTTGAACAGTGGTCCGACATTCACCATCTTCCAATCTGCTGGCACCTGCCCAGAGTCCAGAGCATTTTGGTAAATTATCACCAAAGCCTCTACTATAACCTGCCAATTCTTTCAGTACCCTGGGATGCATTCCATCAGGACCAGAGGATTTGTCTACCTTCAGGCCCACAAATTTGCTCAGCACAACCTCTTTAGTGATTGCTGTTGTATTGAGGACCTCACCATTCCATTGCATTATAACATCTCTCTTTGGGATGTTAGACAAGTCCTCCACAGTGAAGACGGAAACAAAATAGTCATTCAAAGCCTCGGCAATTTCCTCATTACCCAATATCAATTCCCCCTTCTCCTCCTCCAATGGATCTGCATTCACTTTAGCCACCCTTTTCTGCTTTAAATAATTATAAAAACTTTTACTATCTGTTTTTATAGTTTGTGCTAGTTTATTTTCATCATCGAGCTTCCCTCTTTTTCTTGCTCACTCAGTGGTTCTTTATTGCTTTTAAAGTTTTCCCTGTCTTCCAGTTTCCACTACCTTGGCGACTTTGTATACACGGGCTTTTAGTTTGACGCCTTCTTTTATTTCCTTACTTACCAAGGCTGGCTCTCCCCACCCTTACTGTCCTTGCATTTAACTGAAAAAACTTTTGTTGAGCACGATGAAAAATCTTTTTGAAAGTCTTCCACTGTTCCTCAAAGGTCCCAACATATAGTCTGTGTTCCCAGTCTACACTAGCCACATCCTCCCTCTACCCATCGTAGTCTCTATCGTTTATGGATAGTACACTGGTTTTAGATTGAACTTTTGCGCCCTCCATTTGAATGAGAAGCTCAACCATACTGTGATCACTCTTTCCAAGAGGATCCCTAACTAGGAGATCACTAATTTTACCTGTCTCGTTGCACAGGACCAGATCAATGATAGCACGTCCCTTGTAGGTTCAGTAACATGCTGTTCAAGAAAGCCATCACGGATGCATTCTATGAAGTCCTCGTCAAGACTACCTCGACCAACTTGATCCACCCTATCTATGCACAAGTTCAAGTCCCCCACGATAACTGCTGTTCCATTCTTACATGCCTCAGATATTTCTCTGTTTATTGCCTGTGCCACTGTAATGTTATTATTCGGTGACCGATAGACAACTCCCACCAGTGATTTTTTCCCTTTACTATTCCTAATCTCTACCCAGATGGATTCAACATTCTGCTCCTTAGAGCTTATATTATCTCTCACTATCACCCTGATCTCCCATGACTATCATAACATTGCCCTTTTAACATGCTTTTTCTATTTCATGTTATAATCTGTGGTCCAGATCCCAGCTGCTGTTGGGAAGCCTGTATATATCAGCCATTAGGGTCCTTTTAAATCTTGCAGTTTCTTGACTCAATCCACAGGGCTTTAACATCTTTCTACCTACTTAATGCCATTATTTACCAGCAGAGCAACACCATCCCCTCTGCCTTCCTTCCCATCCCTCCAATACAACATGTAACCTTGGACATTCAGCTCCCAACTACAACCATCCTTCAGCCACAATTCAGCAATGACCACAACATCCTACCTGACAATCTGTAATAGTGCAACGATCATCCACCTTATTTCTTATACTCCATGCATTGAGATATAACATTTTGAGTCCTCTATTTGCTATCCTTTTTGTTTCTGCATCGCTAATGCACGGACACTCACCCTGCTGGCTGCAATCATGTGATACCATCTGCCTGCCCTTTCTCACGGTCTGACTGCACACTATCTTTGCCTTTTTACCTTTACTCCTATCCTGAGTCCCTTCACTCTGTTTCCCACCCCCCTGACAAATTAGTTGAAACCTTCCCCAACAGCTGCAAGAATATTTGTTCCCCTCGGGTTCAGGTGCAACCCATCACTTTTGAACAGGTATGTTCCTCCAGGCATGCACAGCAATCCAGAAATTACTATCCGGGAGGTCCAGCTTCTCAGCTTTCTACCAAGCCTTCTAAATTTTTTTTCAGGACTTCTTTAGAGCAACATCTGGCTGCTCTTTCTCCTTCTCCGAAATGTTGTGGATGCATTCCGAGACATCCCTGACCCTAACACCTGGGAGTCAACATACTATCTTTAGTAACCTTTAGCTTTTCAAATGAAAATTTAACTCCAATTCTGTTTTCAAAGGGACAGACTGCACTGCTGAGTTTTAATGTCAGATTTCCAGCAGCTACATTTATATATATATATATATATTTAGAAAGACACATCAGGAACTGGAGAGAAGATGTAAATGTCATCAGCAGAACTGAAATGGCTACATGATGAATGAAAAAATACTGAGGGCAAAGAGACCCCTGTAAAAACTGCATTTGAATTTATGCTTTGTTAAATATTTTTGAGGTCTACTAAAAGTAATTTAATTATAAACAGAATAACAAAAATGTTTTAAAATAGTTTTATTAAATCATTTAGAAATCATTTAAGATATAAGAGTAGAGTAAAATAAATAGGCAAAAAGCATGTGCAATGCTACTTTCACAAGCTAAGATATCAGAAAGAGTGGGCCTCTGGTCCCATGCTGGGTCTGGTTGATGTGGGTACTGAATGGTGCATTCTTACAAAATACTGGGTAATTGCAGCAAGATCAGGTTTATATCGTTGGATTCCATGTGGAGCACTGTGACAGAGGTAGTGACAGATGTGGGAACATCTGTCACTGGGTCCCAGATGCACCGTGCACTCGGATAGCTTCAAGAGGTACCTTCTCCCTGATGGTTGAACAAAGAAACTACTCAGCCACAGCCAGGAAGATTTACCTCACTGAGGAAGATGAGGATATATCACAAGGATGCCTGCTGCCTTGACCATTATTTCAAGGAATTTCATTGCACCCTGATGCTTATGGCAATAAATTATTCTAACCTACTTTAAATACTAAACACTTTGTCATAGAGATAAGATGAAACCTAGAAGAGATGTCCAAAGAAGTAATTTCCTGAAGAGAGCCAACGTCCCTGTGTAGTGATGTGATATCAGTTTTGGAATAGAATATAGAACATTGAACAGTACAGCACAGGAATGGGCCCTTTGGTCTATGATGTTGTGCTGCACTACTTCAGCAAAGAATACTTAATCCCTACTGACTACACAGTGTCCATATCACTCTATTCTCTGAATGTTTAAGAGCCTTTCTAAGAGCCTCTTAAACATTACTGTTGCGTTTGCCCCCACTCTCACCTCTGGAAGTACATTCCAGACATCCACCACTCTCTGTGTGTAAAAAAAATGCTTGTCTTGCACATCCCCTTTGAACTTACCCACACAGCTTAAATGCATATTGTCTATATCAGATATTTCAATCCTGAGAAAATGATTACAGGCTGTCTACTCTATGTATGTGTCTCATAATCTGTATCAGATCTCCCCTCTCCTTCCACTGGTCCAGAAAAAAAAGCACCCTGGTTTTTCAAAGCTCTCTGCATAGCACATGCCCTCTCATCCTCCTGCACCTTCTCCAAAGCCTCTACATCCCTCCTATAATGGGGCAACCAGAAACAAATATCCAATGGTACATCAGGGTTGCACAACCTGCGGTCCATGGACCCTTCAATTAATGTCAAGGCTCCATGCCATAAAAAAGGATGGGAAACCCTGATAGAGATGCAGGCTATCCAGTGTTTTATCTAGCTGCTACACAAGCTACATCATAGCTGAATCCACTCAGAGCCCTCCAACAATCGCAGCTCCAGTCCTTAAGCGAAAATATTGCTTCACTCCTTGCTAATCTGATTCACCGTTTTATTTTTAAAGATGCTCTAAAAATGTTTAAAGGGGATTCCTGAGCTCAGGGCAGAGGGAATTGATAGTAACGTCTGATACAAGTCACTACTACGAAAGAGGTCACTTGTATGCACTGCAAAATAAATGGAGAACATCTTTAACTTTCAAACCAACAGCAAAAAAAAAAGTCATTCCACTGAACAAAGATAACCCTTGGCCTTGTAAGTTATGGTGACCTAGATACCATAATGTCATCTCTGAGGAGCAACCCCAACTGTGATAGGTTGCAAGACTGCCTTCAATAAGTTTAAGGGATAATGCTAGAGAGGGGGAAAAGTTATGACTCTGCCATCGTTATCTTTCTGGACTATGCATTACTCAAGTTCCACAATGAAAACTAGAGTCACTGTAATCCTGTGCATCCTGTGCCAAAAGGAAATGAAAGGATCATTTACCATTTTTCTTTTGTAGTGTACCCAAATGTATCTTTCACTGCAAGCCATTGGCAATTAGACAAACCCCATTTCCAGAAAAGTTGGGATCTTTTCCAAAATGTAATAAAAACAAAAATCTGTGCTATGTTAATTCACGTGAACCTTTATTTAACTGACAAAAGTACAAAAAGATTTTCAATAGTTTTACTGACCAACTTAATTGTATTTTGTAAATATACACAAATTTAGAATTTGATGGCTGCAACACACTCAATAAAAGTTGGGACAGAGGCAAGTTTACCGTTGTGTTACATCATCTTTCCTTTTAATAACACTTTTTAATCATTTTGGAAATGAGGATACTAATTGTAGTAGATTTGCAATTGGAAATTTTGTCCATTCTTGCTTGATATAAGACTTCAGCTGCTCAACAGTCCATGGTCTCCGTTGTCTGATTCTCCTCTTCATGATACGCCATACATTTTCAGTAGGAGATAGTTCTGGGCCACACTGTTGTAGCCCGTGCAGAATGTGGTCTGGCATTGTCCTGCTGAAATAAGCATGGACAACCCGGGAAGAGATTTTGCCTTGATGGCAACATATGTCTCTCTAAAATCCTAATATACACCTCAGAGTTAATGGTACCTTCACATACATGCAACTCACCCATGTCGTGGGCACTGATGCACCCCCATACCATCACAGATGCTGGCTTTTGCACCTTTCACTGTTAACAATCAGGATGGTCGTTTTCATCTTTGGCAAGGAGAACTCGACACCAGTTTTTTCCGAAAACTAGCTGAAATGTGGACTCATCTGACCACAGCACATGGTTCCACAGTCTTTCGGTCCATCTGAGATGAGCTCGGGCCCAGAGAACTTGCCGGCATTTCTGGATAAGAGTTGATGTATGGCTTTCTCCTTGCGTAATACAGTTTCAAGTTGCATTTCTGGATGCAGCGATGGACTGTGTTAAGTGACAATGGTTTTCCGAAGTACTCCCGAGCCCAGGTGGCTATAATTGTCACAGTAGCATGACGGTTTCTTAGGCAGTGCCGCCTGAGGGCTCGAAGATCACGCGCATTCAACAGTGGTTTCTGACCTTGCCCTTTACGCACTGAGATGTCTCTGAATCTTTTCACAATATTATGTACTGTAGATGTTGAAAGACCTAAATTCTCTGCAATCTTGCATTGGGAAATGTTCCTTTTGAACTGACTAACAATTTTCTCACAAATTTTGGCACAAAGGGTTGAGCCACGACACATCCTTGCTTGCAAAGACCGAGCCTTTAATGAACGCTACTTTTATACCCAGTCATGATACCTCACCTACTACCAATTAGCCTGCTTGATGTGGAGTCTTCCAAACCGGTGGTACTTGAATATTCTGCGCACTTTTCAATCTTATTTACCTCTGTCACAACTTTTCTTGACTGTGTTGCAGCCATCAAATTCTAAATTTGTGTATATTTACAAAATACAATTAAGTTGGTCAGTAAAACTATTGAAAATCTTTTCTTAACAAACACGAGGAAATCTGCAGATGCTGGAAATTCAAACAACAACACACACAAAATGCTGGTGGAACACAGCAGGCCGGGCAGCATCTATAGGGAGAAGCGCTGTCGACGTTTCAAGCTGAGACCCTTCATCAAAACATTTCTTTGTACTTTTGTCAGTTAAATAAAGGTTCACATGAATTAACATATCACAGATTTTTGTTTTTATTGCATTTTGGAAAATATCCCAACTTTTCTGGAAATGGAGCTTGTATTTTGAGGAGCAGGGTCAATGGAAAATGGGATTAATTCTTCAAGGTGAAAATATTTTATCAACTATTTCATGCTTTCCCATCATATAGATTCACTCATTGCAACAAATGTTAAGAATTCCTCAGCACCAAGGGAGTAAAATAATTGTAAATGGCAAGTAATTTTCAGTATGGTCGGATAAATAGTAGAAGAATAAACTGATTAGATTGCTGCCTTATGGTGAATTCCTCCTAGCCAATATTTCACAGTGTGCATAAGTGCCCCTATTCAGTACAGCCTGGATGAGAAAATTCAAGCAATCTCACAGTGGATGAGGTGTATGCCAGCAGACTTGGAAAGTCCAGATGAAAATAATCATCTTGTGGATTTTACAGCTGGTCTTTGATCTTTGGAAACAAAGATTAGAAGCAATGCACTTGCTCCACTGCTAAACCAAATCAATTCCTATATTAAAGATGTGGAATCACAATGATAGTGCAAGTAATGCACACTGAAAATCTACAGAAAATTGGCGGATGAGGCAAACAAAATTGAAGTTCTTTTTTTTTTGCTTGGATTTAGTTTACAGAGACAGCATTACATTTCATTTATGTGTTATCTATAACTCAGTGGGTCGCAATCTTGCTCCAGAGTCAGAACTATTCCAAACACAAATTGCACTCTGAACTGCATGTGTAGTATCTCAGCAAAATATTCCAGTATAAAGTTGAAGGAATTCTGTACAGTAGAAGAAGGTGTCTCCAAGCCAACTACCTAATCAGGTTCTGATTATTTTCTCAAGTAGTTCTAAATGTTCTTCTGGTGGTGAAGAAGAAATAAGGAAGCTTACCCCGTTATTCTGTCCAACATCAATCCTTCAACCAGGATCACTTATGTGTTGCAGTGCGAAGTGGTCAGAGTAGTCGTAGCATTCCTATACTGGGAGAGTGATTAGGGTTATGCAAGTTGCTTCAAGAACCGAATGGTTGAAGGGAAGTAGCAGTTGCTGAAACTAGTTGTGTGGGACTTAAAACTTCTGTACTTTCTGCTCAGTGGCAGCTGTGAGAAGCTGTCACGGCCTGGAAGGTTGTATCATTGATAATAGGTGTATCAAGTGAAAACAGTACACCTATCGAAGTTTTTGTCATCTAAACCCTTGAAAACTTCAATAGACATACTGCAGAGGACATTCTGACAGAATACATCACTGGTATGTGGGGGGAGGGATGCTACTGCACAGGACTGAAAGAAGTTAGAGGAAATTATAAAATTAGTCAGCTCCATCTTGGGTACTAGCCTCCGTAGTATCCAAGAAATCTTCAAGGAGTGATGCCTCAGAAAGACAGTGTTCATTACCAAGGACCCCCATCACCCAGGACATGCCCTCCTCTTATTGTTACCATCAGGAAAAAGGCACAAAACTCTGAAGGCATGCACTCAGTGATTCAGGAACAACTTCTTCCCCTCTGCCATCCGATTCCTAAATGGACATTGAACCCATGAACACTACCTCACTTTTTTTTGTATTATTTCTGTTTTGCACTATTTTTAATCTAGCTATTTAATATACATATATACCTACTGTAATTGATTTATTTTTTTCTTTCTAAATTATCATGTATTGCATTGAACTACTGTGCTAAGTTAACAAATATCATGACACATGCCATTGATAGAAAACCTGATTCTGATTCTGATAGATGTTGCCTTTTTAAGGTAGCATCTCAAGTAGAAATGATCAATATTGGGGAGGGATGTGCCAGAGATATATTGGGCTAAATCTAATACCTCAGCATTTCTTACATTCCTGCACATTCATATTGCCATATCAAGCCATCATGCAGAAAAGACAACTACACTTCTTTTTACCACTCAGAATTTTCCTTTGATTGGATTGAATCTATCAGTTTTCTGAGGTGAAATTCCTGGATAGTAGAGAGAATAATAGTCTACTTCCTTGCTGCATAAATTACATTTTTATACAGGTCATAATGTACCATGTGATGTCTCCACATGGTGAAGCATTTCATAGTTGAAAATGACAAGGGGATAAACTCAGCACAGCTACGGTTGTGTTAGTTATGATGACCAGTGTCTGAAAGGGAAAAGCCTGAACCCCTCAGGTGTGGGGTGAGGAGCTGGCATTACCGATGCACCATCAATAACTCACTCTGAGACGTAAAGGTGAGATATCGGCTTTTATTGACTGGAAGAAGGAACCAGCAGTGAGTGACCACCATACTACATCCTGGAGACTGAGAGGCCGGGCCCAGGCTCTGATCGCCTTTATACAGGGGTCTGTGGGAGGAGCCACAGGAGCAGTCAGCAGGAGGCGTGTCCAGACAGGCACACGTAGTTCACCACAATTACATCAGTGCTTGTTCGATAGATAGAGCTGCACCAAAACAGGCCCTTTAGCCCAACTGCTCTATTCCAACCAAAGTGTCCCACCTTAATTAGTTGTATTTGCTTCCATTTAACCTATATCCCTCTACACCTTTCATAATCGGTAATAGAGCGATACTGTATATACAGATTTGCTTTAAGAACTGGGGCTGAGATTGTTGATGGGAGGCTGAGTGGAGGAAGCTATGAGTTTGAAACTTTGTGTTACATCCATGGAATAGCCAACAGTATGTTGCAACTGTATAAAATTCTGTCTAACACATACAAAGTACTGGAGGATCTTGGCAGGTCAGGCAGCATCTATGGAGGGATGAGTAATCGCTGTTTCAGTCAGAGACATTGTTCAAGATTTCCAGCATGTGTGGAATCCCGTGTCTCTGCAAAACGTATTCCAAGTGTCTTTTAAATGTTAGTATACCAGCCTCAAGCACTTCCTCTGGCAACTCAGTCCATGTACAAACCCCTCTTTGAGGGACAATATTATTACTCAGGTCCCTATTAACTCGCTCCTCTCTCACCTTAAAAATGTGCCCTCTAGAACTTAATTCCCCAACCTTGGGACAAAGACTGTGCGTATCAATGTACCTCATGATTTTATACATCTATATAAAATCATTACTTCATTCTCCTGCATTTCAAAGAGGAAAATCCTAACCTGCTCAACTTTCCTCCATAACTTGGTCTCTCAAGTCCCAACAACATCTACATAAACCTCCTCTACACACTTTCAGTTTCAGAAGCTTTCCTTTGGACGACACTGGTGAGGCCGAGAGGGGGATCTTGATGACTGGGCTTCTCAGGATCTCTCTTGCCTTCTGCCCAGGCTTGTGACGATGATCATCATCACCCATTGTCCTTCGAAACAGTGGGATGCCAACCAACCACTCTTTCCTGCTTAATGGTACCAAGGTCACAACTGAACAGTGACAGGCATCCAAGCTTCAGCACTCCAACTCCCCAGAGTAAGGCTAGCTGCCACTGTCCCTTGAAGACTCAGGGTGCCAATTACAGCCTGTCACATTCTTTCAAGGAATGTCTGTGCTTAAAGACCTTATGCTGAACAGTCATTGCTGAAGCAAAAGAGTTTCATTTGTAGTATTTCTATTTGTGATTTTGCCTTTGGATTGTATTTGTGTCATTGCATTGTTTATTCTGAGTTAATTCTCAATCTCAATCTCCTTCTGCTCTTGGGTTCACTGCCATCCATCACTCTTGTTACAAAAGGCTTCTTTCTCGTAGCAGTATGATCAAAACTGAACTCAGGATTCGAAGTGCAGCCTCACCAATGAGGAATTTCACCAAGGTTTAGCGATTGAGACCTGAATGCTGGGAGAATCAGGGGCAGGGAGTATCCAGGTTTGAGTTGGGAGCTACCAAAGAGATGTGCAGTCCTCCAATTCATTTAGCTTTATTTTCTTGTGGCCTAGGATCACAAATCACAAATAGAGATGTTGATCCTGATGACAAAGATAAGCCTGTCCTGAATACTGGGTGTCATATTCTCAGGTTTTGAGTGCTGCTGAATCATTCAGGCCAGTGAACTGCAGACATAGAATAAAATACCAGAGAAAGTCCTGCGGTCAAGAAGAACTGTGGAAAGAGAAATAAAGTCACTGTTGCTGATAGCAAATTTTCATTCTAGTTTTATTACTCTTCAGTCAATTGAAATATAATTTCTCATGATGTCTGTTGATCATGTCCAGGTCTTTAGGTCACTATTCTCACAAGGATTTTGCCAATCCTAATGTTTGTAGCAGGATGGAAAGTAGCTTGGATATAAAATAGAGTGTTACACTTGGAAACAAAGATTGGGAAGATACAAAATGGTTCCCCAATGCAGAGCATTACACAATCCAAAGCTGCCTCCTCATTCTTAGTTCATTCCTGATTCCCAGATTGTGTTGCATTTCAAATCATCTTAGAGTCATAAGAAAGTACAGCACTGAAACAGGCCCTTCAGAGATAGTCTGCAGTGAACCATTTAAACTGCCAGGACCCATTGACCTGTACATGGACATAGCCCTCCAGGGCCCTGTCATTTATGTACCTATCCAGACATCTCTGTGGAAGGAGCGAGGAAAGATGGCACCAAGTGATTTCCTCCTGATCGTCCATGAATCAGCTCATTGTTCTCTACTTTTCAAGGTGTCGTGGATCTTTCAGAGTCTATGATCCACAGATCAAATTAGGGTTCTTTGTGTTTTTAGACTGTTCAGCCTAACACTTCACTATCTCTGGGAACGCCCTTAAGGTATGTGCACTTCAGGCTGGGAAGTCGGGGAGCGGCCCTGTGGACAACACGGTTCCTCAATGATTTCATCGACTGAAGTGTCTTGGGAGACTGGAAAACCAAGACAAGAGGCTGCATGTTTGCTAATTGCTGGCTACTTTCGGAGCAGAGCCTCTGTACTCGAGCAATCTCTCTCTCCTCTCTCAAGTGTGAGCCCATTGGTCCTCGAGACGGGGGCTAGGAGAAGTGACACAGAAGACAGTAACATTGGAACAGTGAGTTGCAGGCTCCACTTTCATTGTTACAGGAGCATTTGCATACTGAAGTGCTGGGTTATGGACTGTAGTTTTGATAGACTTTGGATCAAGTTCTCTTTGGGGGCTTCTGCTGTTGCTTGCATGGTGGGGAGTGGAGGGATCAGTGCTCCTGCTAGTGTGAGTGATGGGAAGTGGGTCGATGCTTTTACTGCTGCTTGTGTGGAGGGAGTGTAGATGGTTGGCTTCGAGGTGCTTCGAGATGGATGGGTGCTTCTGATATAAAAACGAACCTTTGAAACATTGAAATCGAGCCTGCATACCCCACTTGCATCGGCAGCTTGCTCCACACTCTCACAATACTGAGTGAAGTTTGCCCTCATGTTCCCCTTAAATTTTTCACCCTTCACCCTTAACCCATGACCTCTAGTTGTAGTCCCACCCAACCTCAGTGGAAAAAGCCTGTTTGCATTTACCCTATCTATACACCTCATAACTTTAAATATCTATCAATTCTCCCTCCCCCAACTCTGCTACATTCCATGGAATAAAGTCCAAATCTATTCAATCTTTCCTTATAACTCAGATCTTCCTGTCCCAGCATCATCCTTGTTAATTCTCTGTATTCATTCTATAATGGGTGCACCAATCATGAGTTGCAGAGTTACAAGAGAGAAGGTGGCGCACAGGTCCAGGAGTGAAGTTTAAAAAGGGAAAGCTTCACGGGAACTCAGCTATAACCAGAGCACCAATCATGAGTTGGAGAGCAGAGAAGGTTCAGGCATAACTGCCTAGCGGAGCGGTCACTGATAGAGTGGTCTGAGTCAGTTGTAGGCCTCTGGCTCATTCGCACTTTGGTGAGGTAAGTGGATTTCATTTTTTCCTTGCATTTTTTGAGGAATAGAGAGCATGTCTGTAGGTATGGTGCTTTGCTCTGGGTGTCAGATGTAGGAATCTTTCAGTCTCCCAGATGGCCACATCTGCACCGAGATGCAGCTCCTGAAAGGCTGGGTTAGGGATCTGGAACTGCAGCTTGATGATCTAGAGCTTATTAGGGAAAGTGCACAGCAGATAGAAAGGTTGCTACAGGGAGTTAGTCACCCTGAGGCTGCAGGAGTTAGACAAGTGGGTGACTGTCAGGGAAGGGAAGGGAAGAGCGCAGATAGTACAGAGCACCCCTGTGGCCATCCCCCTCAATAGTTGTTATCTCATTTTGGATGCTGTTGAGGGGGAGTGACCTGACAGAGGATGACCATGGCGATCAGGTCTCTGGCACTTAACCTGGATCGGTGTTGCAGAAGAGAGAGAAGATGAGGAATGCAATACTCATAGGGGATACCATAGTGAGGGGAACACACAGAAAGTTTTGTCAGCCTGATAAAGATACCTGCATGGTGTGCATACCTCCAGTGCCAGGGTACAGGATGACACAGATCAGGAGCAGAGTATTCCAAAGGGAGAGGGTGAACAGCCAGAAGTATTGGTACATGTTGGTACCAATGACATTGGTAGATAAAGGGAAGAGGTCCTGAAGAGAGAATTCAAGAAGTTGGGTAGGAAGCTGAAAAGCAGGACCTCCAGGGTAGTAATCTCAGGATTGCTGCCTGTGCCATATGCTAACGAGCGCAAGAATAGTACGATCAGGTGTATTAAAGCATGGCTGAGAGACTGGTGCAGGGGGCAGGGCTTTGGGTTTCTGGATCATTGGGGTCTCTCCTGGGAGAGGTTTGACCTGTACAAAAAGGATGATTTACACCTGAACCTAAATGGGTCCAATATCCTATCAGGCAGGTTTAATAGGGAGGGTTTAAACTAATTTGGCAGGAGGATGGGAACAGGAGTGTATACAAGCCTCCAAACAGCAGCTAGGATGTGGATTACAAATTACAGCAGGATAGAAAAAGCATGTCAGAAGGGCAATGTCATGATATTGGTTGGAGATTTTAACATGGATGTGGATTTGGAAAACCAGGCCAGAACTGGACTTTAAAAGAGAGTATTTGTAGAATGTCTACAGGATGGCTTTTTAGAACAGCTTGTGGTTGACCCCACTAAGGTATTGGCTGGGCTGGATTGGGTGTTGTGCAATGATCCGGAGGTGATAAGAGAGCTTAAGGTTGAAGAACCCTTAGGGAACAGTGATGACAATATGATCAAGTTCACTCTGAAATTTGAGAAGAAACTAAATTCCAAAGTGTCAGTATTTCAGTGGGATAAAGGAAATTACAATGGCATGAGGGGAATTGGCCAAGGTTGACTGGAAAGGGACATTTGGAGGAAGGACAGCAGAGCAGCAATGGCTGGAGTTTCTGTGAAAAATGAGGGAAGTGCAAGACAGATATATTCCAAATAAGAAAAAATTTTCAAAAGGAAGAAGGACACTACCATGGCTGACAAGTAAAGTCAGAGCCAAAGTAAAAGCAAAAGAGAGAGCATTCAAGGAAGCCAAAGTTAGTGGGAAGATAGAAGATTGGGAAGCTTTTAAAAACTTGCAGAAGGAAACTAAGAAGGTCATTAGGAAAGAAAAAATGAATTATGAAAGGAAGCTGGCGAATGATATCAAAGAAGATATTAAAAGCTTTTTTAAGTATATAAAGGGTAAAAGAGAGTAGAGGGTAGATACAGGTCCAATAGAAAATGACACTGGAGATATTTTAATGAAAGATGCAGAAATGACAGAGGAACTGAATGTGAATTTTGCATCAGTCTCCACAGTGGAAGACATCTGCAGTATACCGGACATTCAAAAAAAAAAAAAAAAAAAAAGAGTGTCAGTGAAGTGAAGTATGTGCAATGAAACTTACGACTGAGAATGTGCTCAGAAAGCTTAATGGTCTGAAGGTGGATAAATCTCCTGCACCTGATGGAATGCACCTTCGGGTTCTGAAGGAAGTAGCCAGAGACATTCTGGCTTTGTACCAGATGACTGGAAAATTACAAAAGTTACTCCACTAGTTAAGAAGGGTGGGAGGCAGTAGAAAGGAAGCTGTAGACCTGTTAGCCTGACATCAGTTATTGGAAAGTTGTTGAAATTGATTGTTAGGGATAAGATTATGGAGTACCTAGAGGCACATGACAAGATAGGCCAAAGCCAGCATGGTTTCCTGAAAGGAAAATCCTGAATGACTAATCTACTGCAATTTTTTGAGGAAATTACAAGCAGGGTAGACAAAGGAGATGCAGTAGATGTGGTGTACTTGGATCCTCAGAAGGCCTTTGACAAGATGCTGGACATGAGGCTGCTTAGCAAGATAAGAGCCCATGGAATTATAGGGGAGTTACTAGCATGGGTGGAGCATTACCTGATCAGCAGGAAGCAGAGTGGAAATAAAAGGATCCTAGTTTGTCTGGCTGCCAGCTACCCGTGGATTTCCACAGGGGTCGGTGTTGAGACCACTGCTTTTTATGATGTATGTCAATAATTTGGACTATGGAATTAATGGATTTGTGGCTAAATTTGCCGATGATAGGTGGAGGAGCGGGTAGTGTTGAGGAAACAGCGAAACTGCAGAGAGTTAGATTGTTTAGGGGAATGGGCAAAGGAGTGGCAAATGAAATACAATATTGGAAAGTGTATGGTCATGCACTTTGGTGGAAGAAATAAATGGACTGACTATTATTTAGATGGGGGGAGAATTCAAAATGCCAAGGTACAAAGGGACGTGGGAGTCCTTGTGCAGGATGCCCTGCTAACCTACAGCATTATGAAGGACCCCATGCACCCGTCATACAATCTCTTCTCCCTCCTGCCATCTGGGAAAAGGCTCCGAAGCATTCACACTCTTATGAGCAGACTATATAACAGTTTCTTCCTCCAAGCTATCAGACTCCTCAATACCTGAAGCCTGGACTGACACCTTGCCCTACTGTCCTGTTTATTATTTATTGTAATGCTGGTACAATTTTTGTGCACTTTATGCAGTCCAGTGTAGGTCTGTAGTCTAGTATAGCTTTCTCTGTGGTTTTTTTATTACATAGATCAGTCTAGTTTTTGTACTGTGTCATGTGAACCATGGTCCTGAAAAATGTCTCATTTTTACTATGCACTGTACCAGCAGTTATGGTCAAAATGTCAATAAAAGTTGACTTGACTTGACTTCAGTTCAGCTGGTGGTACAGAAGGCAAATTCAATGTTGGCATTAATTTCTAAAGGTATAGAATATGAAAGCAGTGATGTGATGTTGAGGCTCTATAAGACACTTGTGAGACCACACTTGGAGTATTATGTGCAGTTTTGGGCTCCTTATTTTAGAAAAGATATACTGACATTGGAGAGGGTTCAAAGAAGATTCACAAGAATGATTCCAGGAATGAAAGGGTTACTCTATGAGGAACTTCAGGCAGTTCTTGGACTGCATTCCCTGGAGTTCAGGAGACTGAGGGGGGATCTCATAGAAACATTTTGAATGTTAAAAGGCCTGACCAGATTAGATATAGCAAAGTTATTTCCCATGGTAGAGGAGTCTAGGACAAGAGAGCATGACTTCCGGATTAAAGGACGTCCATTTAGAGCCGAGATGCAGGCAAATTACTTTAGTCAGAGGTTGGTAAATCTGTGGAATTTGTTGCCACGAGCAGCTGTAAAGGCCAAGTCATTGGGTGCATTTAAGGCAGAGATAGACAGGTTCTTGATTAACCAGGGCATCAAAGAGTATGCGGAGAAAGCAGGGGAGTGGGAATGACTGGAAGAATTGGATCAGCCCATGATTTAATGGCAGAGCAGACTCGATGGGCCACTTCTGCTCCCGTATCTTATGGTCTTTCAGTTACTTACATCTTTCTGTAGGTAGGTGACCATAACTGCGCACAATATTCCATATTAGGCGTCACCAACAGATATTACATTTTCAGCATCTGCCATGATCATTACTTTGATTTATGAAGGCCAATGTGCCAAAAGCTTTCTTTATGTCTATCTGCCTGTGATGCCACTTTCAAAGAATTATGGACCTGTAATCCCAGATCCCTTTGCTGTACCGTTGTTCTAGGTGGTCCAGATCCCTGTGCAAGCTCTGATAGTCTTTCTCACTGTCCACTACACCCCCAATTTTGGTGTCGTCCACAAATTTGTTAACCACACTATCATCCAGATCTTTGAACTAGATGACAAGCAACAACAGACCCAACACTGATGTCTGTGGCACTCCACTAGTCACAGGCCTCCAGGCAGAGTGGCAACTATCTACAACCACTCTCTGGCTTCTCCCACAAAGCCAATGTCTAACCTAATTTACTATCTCATCTTGAATTCCAAGTTCCTGAACGTTTTTGACCAATCTACAATGTGGAATCTTGTCAAATGTGTCACTAAAGTCCATGCAGACATCATCCACTGCCTTGCTTTCATCATATTTCCTGGTAACTTCCTCAAAAAGCTCTACAAGATTGGTGAGACACAATTTCCCTGCACAAAGCCACACTGACCATTCCTAATCAGTCCTGGTCTATTGAAGTATTCATATATCTGGTCTCTTCGAATACTTTCCAATAATTTTCCCACTACTGATGTCAGGCTCACTGGCTTATAATTTACTGGCTTATACCTTTCTGAAACAGTGGATCAAAGTTAGCTATCCTCTAATCATCCAGTACTCTGCTGTTGCTAAGAACGATTTAAATATCTCTGTGAAACCCCATGCAATTTCTGCTGTCATCTCTCACAGGGTCCAAGGGAACATCTTGTCTGGCCCTGGGGCTTTACCCACTCAAATTTGCCTCAGGACTGCACAGGTTCCATGAAGTTGATGCCACTTTGCCTCACTTCTGTAGACTTTGTGACCATCCTACAATCAAATACAGCTGCAAAAAAATCCATTTAAGATCTTCCCCATCTCTTTTGGCTCCATACATAGATTGCTATTTTGATCTTCCAGAAGACCAATTTTGTCCCTCGTTATCCTTTTGCTCATAGTGTATCGATCTCTTAGGATTCTCCTTCACCTTGTCTGTTGGAGCAATTTCATGCCTTCCTTTAGCCCTCCTGATTTATTTCTTAAGCGTCTCTTGGATTTCTTATATTCCATAAGTATCTCATTTGTTCTTATCTTCTAATACCTGCTATCCATCTTGCATTTTTTCTTAACCAGAGTCTTAACATCTCTTGAAAATCAACGTTACCTAAACCTGTTACCTTTACCTTTTATTCTGACTGACGTATACAAGCTTTGTACTTCCAAAATTTCACAAGTACACCTTTGCCAGAAAACAGCCTATCCCAATCCACACTTGCTGGATCCATTTCTGACACCCCCAAAATCGGCCTTTCTTCAATTTAAAATCTCAAGCTCCCAGACCTGACCTATTTTTTTCCATATCTACTTTGAACCTAATGGCATTATGATCACTAGATACAAAATGTTCCCCAACACAAACTTTTGTCACCTGCCCGGTCTCATTCCCTAATAGAAGGTCATGTATTGCATTACTGAGCATGGAATCACTTTTAAACCACCTTCCAACTACTCTCCAACTATCCATTTTTTATAACATGCAAAAAATGTTTTAATATTAGATTACAAAGATTCATTCTCTAATTCCTTCTCTAATTTGAATCTTCATTAAATAATGCAGAAAACCTGTTCCTCGGAAATGATAACAGTGCATCAACTCCATCCGAGGTCAGATCTGCTGCTTAACCCATCATGTCCACCTCCATTTGTAGTCAATCGTTTATGTTGTCGGATTGCAAAGACTGAAACTAGTATTGCCACATTTTAAATACCATCCAAAAAGAAAAGAAAGGGATCTTTAGAAGATTTTTGGAATATTTCATTTTACAAGGTTGTGTTTTAACCTTCTGTAGAAACAGTACTGTGATATAAATATCATAATTGTAAATGTTCCAGGGACTAGTGTAGAATTTAATTCACATTTATCACTGTGGCTCTAGTTTCTTTAATATTTGTCAAGCAAGCATCAATTTTTTTTAGGCTATACCAATACATTATTAAAATCATTGCAAAGTAAATGTTCTTTTGAATTACTATTACGTGAGCGGAGAAATCTTTTTCTTGAACTTGCGTTTCAGATCACTAAGATAGCAATTTCACCACAATACTTGTCTATCTTCCTGTTGTTAAAAGGGGAAGCTTGGCAAATATCCTTTTAATGGAAATTTCCCCGTGAGTTTTTGACCAGTCTCCATGAATTCTTTGGCCACATTTGAGAAGGTGGGGGAGGGGGTGTCTGTGTCTCTGGACACAAGTCTCTGGATGCATTCAAGAGAGAGTTAGATCGAGCTCTTATAGATAGTGGGGTCAAGGGATATGGGGAAAGGGCAGGAAAGGGGTATTGATTGTGTATGATCAGCCATGATCACAGTGAATGGTGGTGCTGGCTAGAAGGGCTGAATGGCCTACTCCTGCACCTATTGTCTGTTGTGTGTGTGTGTGTGTGTGTGTGTGTGTGTGTATCAGCACTTTGGTCCCCTTCCACTTGATTAAATGCCTTACAGTTTGTCTCCCCTTTGGTCAAAATGAGCGTTGATTCACCATTTTGCATTTTTCACTGTTGACAGTACCTGCTGCTGAAGAACGAGCAGTGCCCCTTGGGGAGAGTTTAGTTCATTGATTGTCTAGCTGTTACATTCAGTTCTTAGGAACGATGAGTAAGGGTTGTACTTTTCATTTGAGAAGGATATTGCAAGTGTCTTACAAAGAATTGAAGCTCAAATATTCTGCATGACAGCAGACATGATAATGGTGTTTAAGAGGCAAATGAACATGGAATGGAGGAATATGGACCACAAGCAGGCAGATAGGTTTAGCTTAGTTAGGCATCATGGGCTGAATGGCCGAATCCTTCCTGATCTACATGCATCAATCAACAAACTTATCTCCTGTCATATTAAGTGTTGGATCGGAGAGAATATAGCTGGGTTTCTGCCCATTGTACAATGGAGGTATTGGAGAAGTAAATTATAATGAGAAATTGATGGTTCAAATCGAGACCCTTCAACCAGATGATGACCAAGAAAGAATAATCTCACTTCCTAGCTCCTGGTCCAATGCTCTTTAAGTTACTGCCTTTCAGGACCCAATTCAGGGCTGTTTAACCTATACATACTGTTCGGGTCAAATTTGACCCATTTTGACATTTGACAGCAGTAAAAACACCCTAGATGCCATTTTTAAGCTGAAATTTGATGACTTTTCCTAAAGTGACCCAAGATGCACAGAAATGAAAATATTTATAAGTTTTATACTTTTGTATAGGTGCTACAAATTTTTGTACATTGAAGCTGTTCTGGGTCAAATTTAACACATGTTTATTGAAATGGATTTTAGATCTCTGAAACATTAATTAAGGATTAATCACCCATTTATTAATGTCAGATATGCTATTTATACATTCTAAATAGACCTGTGGTTCAAAATTTGGTATAGACACTTGTTATGAGGGGTTCTTCAGCCGGGTCAAAATTGACCCTGACTATACTGTGAAGGTATAGAATATGAACAGGTTGCCTGGGTTACAAGAGTTTGCAGATTCCAGAATTTGGAGTAACAGACTGGGAGGAACTTAGTAGGTCAAGCAGCAGCTGTGGAAGGAAAGAAATAGTCATCATTTCAGATAAAGATACAATATCAGGTTGACAATGGAGTAAATGTCTGCTTCCATCATCTTCAGATAGTAAGTTCAGACCTACATCACTCACAGAGCGAATATTTCTTTTATCAGCTCTCCTCCAATCCCTCGCTGTACTAACTTAAATAGAAACTCCTTGATAATTGACTTCCCTGCTAGACTTGAGCTTTTTTCCCTATTTACCATGTCTACACCAAAGGAGTAAATCCCAACCTGCTCAACCTCTCTTAATAACTCAGTCCCACTTACCTCAGTTAATTCTTCACTCAGTCTCCTTCATTGCAAAGCAAGCAACTCCAGCCTGGATGATCTCATTTCACTTTATCATATTTCCTCACAACATGGATGGGGGGAATTCTGAAACAAATTCTTTGGCAACCACAAAATTAGCACAGCCAGATTCCCACAAAAATTTCTGCCTGCCAACTTTATCTTTATTTCAGTATAACCTCCTATCACCACTTGGATTTCCTGTTTAGTTTCTGCCAGCTTTCAAAGCAATCCCTTCAGTCCCATTCCCTCATTTACCTCTCTCATCTTCCCATCAATTTCCCATACCAATTCACCCACTAGCCATCCACATACTGAGTATGGGGAAAAAGACAAATCAGTCATGGAAAACCCACATAGTCACAGGGAGAACATGCAAACAATAACCAGCAAAGGTCAGGCTTGAACTTGGGTCTCTGGCGCAATAATCAGAATCAGAATCAGACTTTAATCGCCAAGTACCTGTACACATACAAGGAATTTACTTCCGGCAGATGTTGTCTCTCTGCTCATAACAGATGATAAATATAAATGAAAATATAGATTATACATACAAGTAGTGCAATCCAAGTAATAGTTAGCTGACAGTTAACCGTTCAGCAAAGAGACTGCAGTAGGGAAAAAACTTCTCCAGTGCCTATTAGTCTTAGTCTGGAGGGATCTGAAGCACCTACCAGATGGAAGCAGCACCTCCTTTTCCCATAGATGGCATTGGTATTGGTTTATTATCACATGTACCAAGATAGAGTGAAAAGATTGTCTTGCGTATCATTTACGCAGATCATATCATTCCATGGTGCATTGAGGAAGATATAAAAAAAGCAATAAAGAATGAAGGGCAAAATCTACAAGGAAGGTGCAGCTGAGAAAAATGAAAGATTGGAAGATTATAATGAGGTAGATTGTGAGGTCAAGAATCCATCCTATTTTACAGGAAGTGCAGCCAAGAGCCTGACAACAGTGGAATAGAAGCTGTCCTCGAGCCTAGAGGTACATGTTTTCAGGCTCTTGTATCTTTTGCCCAGTGTGAGAGGGGAGAACATTGAATTTTTGGGGTGGGTGGGAACTGAATGCATCATGCTGCAGATACAGAGAAAGTGCAGTGCATATAGATAAGTACAAGAGTTATAGTGAGGTGGACTGGGAAATTAAAAGTTCATCTTTAACAATATGAGAGGTTCATTTGAGAACCTGATAGAAGTAGGCAGAAGCTGTACTTGAATCTGCTGGAATGTGCTCTCAGCCTAGTCATGGTAACTTCACGGACCATCTCTATACACCTTCCAGTGCTATTGCATCTTGTCTATATTGTGGTGACCTCACTGTATCCCAAGTAATATTTTATATAACTCTACTATCTCCCTTGTGAATGTGCCTTGGCCAATAAGGCAACCTATATGGCTTTTTAGCACATACCTTCATAATTACAAGACAACTCCAGACCAAATGAGTCACACTTGATAACCATGGAGTTACTTTTAGCAGGTGTGTGGGCTGGTAAAATAGTCTAATAAATGGTCCAGATTAAACAGAAGTGAACTGTTAAGCTATTACATCACTCAAATCAAACTCCCACATAGTGAGTTGACTCAGTTAAGGGGGTTGTTTAATTATTGTTTCTAGTAACCTTTCCTTCCTTTCTGTTGTGAATTTTACTCCATCTCAGCAAGCCTTTGCATAAAATAACACAGAAATAACAAAAGTGAATTCTTTGGTAAGCACAAAGTAAACAGAACTAAATCCCCACAAAAGTTTTCACCAGCCAGTTTGAGCTCAATATATTAGCGTAACCTCTAATTCCAATCTCCCCATGGACATAACTGAAATTCTCCTTAAAACTAACTCAAATAAAGCTGGAACTATTCAGTAACATTAGAGGAAGAACCAGAGTTAATGCTTTATTCCTTTGCCTGGAGAGTTAAATCTGCTTCTCTCTCCAGAGATCCCTCCTGACCTGTTGAGAATCTCCAGCATTTTTAGTGCTGTTTCAATTTCAGGTTTCCAGCAGCTACAGTCTTTTTTTTTCATTACCACATGCATACTACTCCCTGGATAAAGGTGTTCCTTTTGAATCCATTTTGAACTTACTTCTACCTTATTACTAAGAGTAACAGGGCACTAGGGAGTGCAATGGAACAGAGGGATCAAAAAATAGAAGTCCATAGTCCATTGAAAGTGGTGTCACAGGTAGACAGAGTGGTAAAAAAGATGTTTAGCACAATCGCTGTTATGTTTTGTAACTCCAGAAATTAAATCAAAAGAAAAACACAAGAAGTGGGTCAACATAGTTTTAGTTTCCCTTTCTTTAGCGAGGCACTCACATATGATGTGGTGGGGAAATGACATATGCCATTCACCTACTTCATGCGTATAACCCATGATGAACTATGAAAACAACAAGGAATGCTTAATCAAACAGTATATTTTAAATACTACCCAAATATTAACGAAATATTAAATACACTACATTCTTCTCTGCTTAGCTATAAACTCCAACTTAATATAGAATGCCCCTCAAATCAAATATATATCATACAACTACTACAAAGACATTCACAGCATAGTAAATTCTAAATTGACCCATTCAGGCCTAAAGATTGAATCGCTGTTGGAGACTCCTTATACTTCTGGGTCTGATTCAGTGTCAGTGAGAATTATGTGCAGGACACAGACGCTAGTGGGATGGTAGGTGAGGACAATAGGAACCCTATCCCTGCTGGGGTGGTGAGAGGGTGGGGTGAGGGCAGATGTGCACAGAATGGAAGAGATGCAGGTGAGGGCAGCGTTGATGTTGAGGAAGGAAAGCCCCTTTCTTTGAAGGAGGAGGACGTCTCATTAGTTCTGGAATGAAAAGCCTTATTAATCTGACTTCTCATCTTTTCTTATAGTCCTGACGAAGATCCTCAGCCCGAAATATCAACTGTTTACTCTTCTCCATAGATGCTGCCTTGTCTGCTGAGTTCTTCCAGCATTTTGAATGTTTTAGTAAGAGAAGGAAAACTCTGATCTCAAACCTCCAGTGCCTTGCAGTTGTACCTACTCATGCGGAAAGCTTTGGGAATAAATCCTGAGGAGAAATCCGGAGCTGTAGTCCCCAAGGCAGTGCTATTTTGAGTTCAACACAGACTGGATATTCTCATGACGTTGCTGGTGCCAAACAGTATCAGTCTGTGCCATTCCTTTGGGTTCATCAGCTGAGTGGAGAGAGGGAATCTGCTGCATGAGTGACAGAGCTTGCTCTCCATATCAGTACTGCCCTGGCTAGTGTATTGGCTTGCTTATCACCTAGATATCTTGGACACAATGTCCATGGTCAAACCTGATCAATGGAGGCCATCACCCACTGACAAGTAATAACACAATACAAAATAAGTACCCTGCTGATTCAACTACCTATAAATCTTAATGAAATTTGCAATCAATTCCTCAGTGAAATTTTCTATGGAATACAGCGTTTCTTGAGTCATATAACATGGAAACAAGGCTTCAGTCTTCCAAGTCCTTGCCAAACATTAAATGCTCATTTACTCCAACCCTACACTCATCACCTTTCATTCCCCCTGCACGACCACAACTCACCCCCCCCTACAAATTTCACCTCTCATCTACATCATTTATAGCAGCCATTCAACCTACCACACGCACACATCTTGGGAATTGGGATTAAACTGGAACATGTAGAGAAAATCCATGTAGTCACAGGGAGAATATGTAAATGAAACATGGTAACTGAGGTCATGATTGGACTCAGCTGGCTGGATCTGTCCAACAGCAGCATTACTGGCAACACCTCTGTGCAAATAAGATCCATGTGCAGGAAAACAAAATCCAATAATCCATTATCCAATTGTTTAAAAAGAGCTTGGGAGCTTTCAGATTTTTTTGGCAGGCGACTATCTGCATGGGGCCAATAAAACGAAAGGAAGTACAAGTGAAACAGACATTGTTGGAGCAGCCATTATGTGAATGGGGCCTTGTTAGAGTGGTCCAGCTTTGGCTCAACAAGCTTGGATAGGCACAGGTAGATATTCTAAGCAAGAACACTTCTAGTAGTTTTTGTTTCCCTCTGTCCGTACATAGATAATGCACTGAGAAAGGGTCCGGAGTTCCATGTGTGAGATGTGGGAAAATTGGGAGACCTCCAGTCTCCCTGATAACTACACCTGCATGAAGTGCATTGAGCTATGACTCCTTAGAGACCAGGTGAAGGAACTAGAACTGCAGATGGATGGCCTACAGCTCATACGTGAAAATGGGCTGGTGATAGATAGCAGCTACAGGGAGGGAGTCACCCCTAAGTTGCAGGAAGCAGGTATCTGGTGATGGCCAGAAGAGGGAAAAGGAATAGCCAGCCAATGCAGAGTATCTCTGTGCCCATTCCCCTCAATATTAAGTATACCACTTTGGATATTGTTCGGGGGGCAGGGGGAGGGAAGACCTATCATGGGGAAGATGCAGAACTAGGTCTCTGATTCTGAAGGGAAGGGGAGGGAAGAGGAGTACAGTACAGGAGAGATACTTGCATGTATAGAATATTGGCTGATTGCCAGAGGCAAAGTGGAGGAGTAAAGGGGGCCTTTTCTGGTTGGCTGCCGGTTAACAGAGGTGGACTGCAGGAGTTGGTGTTGGGACTACCCCTTTTCACTTTGCATGTCAATGACTTAATAAAGGAATTAAAGGCTTTTTTGGCCAAGAATGCAGAAGGCTCAATGATGTGTGGAGGGGCAAAAAATGCTGAGAAAGCAGGGTGTCTGCAGAAAGAATCAGGCAGATGAATTTTTTTCAGGAAGTACTTGAAAAATTTACAAAAGACAACACTCTACATGAAGCATTCTCCATAATGCAAATTGAAAATCTCTCTATTATGGCAGAGATGAAACAAGAAAAGACCCTGCACTGTCTCAGTTGACATGGCAACCCAAGATGGCTGGATCTGCATCAGGAATTCCAGTTCCCCCATTTTTACCAGCACCAGATGAACTTGCCCTTGATGAACATTGCCTAAAGTGGGGATTAAGAGTTGAAGTACCATCCAAACTGAGAGCCAAAGTGTTGGAGGAGCTACAAACCGTCATATAGTCCTGGTCAAAATGAAATCATTGGCTCGAAGCTCTGTCTGGTGGCCTGGGATAGATCAGCAGATCGAACAGCTTGTTATGCACTGTTTGGAATGCCAAGAGTAAGCCCAGAAGATGCCAAAAGCAGGCCTCTCCATCCCTGGAAATGACCTGCATTGCCCTGGCAGAGGTTTCATGTGGTTTTGCCGGACCATTCAGGGGCACAGATTTCTTAGAAGTTGTGGATGCAGTGAGAGTGCTCCCAGTAGCCTCCACTACAGCCTCACATGGTTCTCAAGACTGGGGTGATCCAGAACTATTAGTCTGTGACAATGGACCATGGTTTGTGGCAAAAAGAGTTTCATTTCTGAAAATGAATAGAATAAGACATTTTGCATCTACACCGTTATGACCCAACTATAAATGGCTTCTTTGAGAGGCTTATCCAGAGTCTAAAGAACGTACTGCAAGCAATATCAGAAGGACAAACCACACTGATCTCTCTCCTGGTACTTATTCTTACAAGCAGATTGAATGCCATACGTGCCCCAACATCACCTCACTCACTACCATTCAGGCCCCCCCCCCCCCCCCAACAGTCCTACCAGATGAGCCGACAGTTTGTGCTGGTCATTTACTGTACCTAGTGCTCTATATGGGCTCCTGCATATTGGTGAGGCCTGGCATAGATTGGGAGACCACTTCAATGAGCACCTATGTTCCATCCACCAGAAGCAGTGGGATCTCCAGTGGCCACCCATTTCAATTCACCTTCCCATTCCGACATGTCAGTTCATGGCCTCCTCTACTGCCGTGTTGAGGCCACACTCAGGTTGGAAGGAGCAACACCTGATATTCCGTCTGGGTAGCCTCCAACCCGATGGCATGAACATAAATTTCTGAAACTTCTGGTAATGGCTCCCCCCCCCTTCACCATTCCCGTTTTCCTCCATCACCTTATCTCCTTACTTGCCCATCACCTCTCTCTGGTGCTCTTCACTCTTCCCTTTCTTCCTTGGTCTTCTACCCTCTCCTAACAGATTCCCCTTTCTCCAGCCATTTATCTCTTTCATCAATCAACTTACCAATTCTTTACTTCAGCACACTCCCCCCTCCCGGTTTCACCTATCACCAACTGCTATGTACTTCTTCCTCCTCTCCCTCCACTTTATTATTCTGACTACTCATCTTTTTTCCCCAGTCCCAATGAAGATTCTTAACCCACAACATCAACTATTTACTCATTTCCATAGAAGTTGCCTGGCCTGCTAAGTTCTTCCAATATTTTCCATGTGTTGCTTAGAATTCCAGCATCTTCAGATTTTCTTGTGTTTTTCCTTCTCCTAGATGAGCTGACAACCACAAATGATGAGGTCAATCTGCCCGAAGTGACTGGTTTTAAGGCACCAGTGACCCAACTTTGTCCATTCTCCTGTCAGTAGAAACAATTCCACCAAGCTTAGTAGCTAAGCCACACATGAGGGCCAGGAGCTGAACTTGGTTGTCAGTGGCTATTTGAGATACACAACATTGAAAGCATTTATTAGATAGTGGGAACTTATCCCCGCTACCATCCCTGGCTATGACAACTTTGAGGAACCTTAATGAACTATCAGCAGTTGATAGTCTATTTATACTTCAGAAGTTGAAGCTTTCATCACATATAACATGGTCTGTTAAACAAACAACTTCCCTATAGAAGGAAATAATATTTTAACATACCAAAGGTCTGATCTGTAGGTACATAACTGCAAGGATGGACTGCTGAGGTTTTATTTATCAGACCAAATTTGGAATATTACAAACAATTTTGTGCCCTTATTAAAGGAAAGCTGTGCTGGCCCTGGAGAGAGTCCAGAGGAAGTTTCACAGAAGTGATCCTTTGAATGAAAGGGTTAACATATGGAGAGAGTTTGATAGCTCTGGGCCAATAGAAAGATGAAAAGTATTTCACTGAAACCCTCTGAATACTGAAAGAGTTGGATAGTCTAGGGGAGATGACGTAGTAGAAGAGTCCAGAACCAGAGGGTACAGATTTAGAATTAAATGATGTCTCTTTCAAACTGAGAAATGGAGGTTTTCTTTCTGCCAGATGGTAGTATATCACTGGAAAGTGATGCCACAGATGGTAGTGGAAGCCAAGTCATTGGTGTCAATGAGGCAGAGATTGATGGGGTCTTGATTGGTAAGGTTGTTAAGGGTTATGTATAGATGGCAGAAAAATGGGGTGGAGATTAAAGAATAGTCATGATTCAATGTCAGAACAGACTCAATGGGCCGAATGGCCTATTTATGGTTTTAATATGTGTGCAAGTGACACCCTTTACTCGTCCATAATTTTGGGGGTCATGAGCCAGAGTTAGGAGGTCTTGTTTCCAAGGTCATCTAGCTTGACAGGGGTCCTCAGATGCCTGTTGCTCTGTTGAAGAATTAAGGCAAATTGCTTTCTCCTTGAAGTTTGACATTGGCCATAATAGCACAAACTGGACGGACTAAAGTGCTTCCTGTACTGAAACGGTTCTGTCAGTCCATGCGTGCAATTCTTTGCAGCTATAAACTGAATCTACATGCTATCTCATTTAGTGATTGTCAGTAATGTAGAATGCATTTATAGGAAGAGAATGTCCATTTTAAGAAAAAGGTTATTACTACACAGTAATTCTTTGATAATTAAGTCATAAAATCACAATAATTCAGACACACCTTGTAGAACTAGGTGATGTATTGCTTTTCAGCTACATATTCTCCAATAAGATCTTGTTTCTTCTCTAAAGCAAATTGATTCTGTCAAGGAAATGATACTCAGCTCCTCAAAACTATCTCTCTGGAGGAATGAACACTTTACCAAGGAATCACAGGAAAAGGAGCCAAGAATCACTGACAGGTAAGTTGCCAGCTCGGAATGGCAAATATATGTTTCTTATTGTCAGTTTATATTTTGCACTCAGATAAGCTGATAACAGGTTTGCAAGAACCATGGATCTGCACTCAGCTTTTAATGATACAGCTCTCTTATTTCTGACAATATATTCCAGTGTGAACATTTATGGTTATGTATCTGATATGGCAAAACATTATGCACACACTCAGTAAAGCTCTGGTTGCAAGCTCTCTGTAAATAAATCCTGGTAATTCAGGACATTTATTTGAAACATTGCAAAGACTTACAGTGTAACGATATACTTCAATTTAAAATCCACTTTGTGTTGTCACTAACACACCCAAAAGATAAGATTATAATAAAGTTTAGTGAGCAAATTTTAGTGTGTTTGTTTATAAGCCACAATCCTGGACAATTCTGCTATTTAGTGTTAAATTAATCTGAATTGAAGATGAAGTTAAGAAATGATCAGGTCCATGAGTCTGGAGTTACATTTTACCCAGAGTAAGTTTGTTTCTTCCTTGATTTCCTTCCCTAAAGAATATTAGTAAGTGAAATAAATTATTCAAAAAATCAAGTTATGAAAATCAGCTTTTCTTTGTAATTCCAAGTTTTAGTGAGTTTAATTAAAGTTCCCCAGCTGCTCTGATGGGATGTAAACTCAAATCCCTGGCTCAGTGTTCATGGATCCATGCTACCACAGTATAGTACCACCAGAATGTTATCTAGGGACTCCGTGGGCCAGGCAGCATCTATGGAAAGAATAAACAGACGGCATTTTGGGCCAAGACCCCAACATCAATCCTGCTGAAGGGTCTCAATCCAAAATGCCTGACTGTTTACACATTTCTATAGATGTTTCCTGGCCTGCTGAGTCCCTCCAGCATTTTGTTGTGATGCTTTGGATTTCCAGAATCTGCAGATTTTCTCTGGTACGTTATCTGGTTCTTTATTTATTCAAAGACAATAATTGTACCGTGTTACAGTGATAAGGAATTTTAAACATCAGAAATAGCAGCAGAAGTAGATCATACCAACCTGTCCATTTAACCTGTCCATTCCAAAAGCTCTTAAACATAACTCTTATCATCAAGAAGGACTCACCTCCAAGTTGTTCCCGACTTGGAAACAGCTATTTCTTTATTGTATTTTGGAGTTCACCCAGCAGCATAGCACCTAACTGACCACCACACATTATGATTTTACTTTCACATCTTTTTTTAAAAAGTTACCACAATGTTGTGAATAAGAGATCTGCTGTCCTAGAATTTATCGTACACCCTAATTTAATCTGAAATATCGATCAAAGCAAAACACAGCATTGATGGAGAATATGCTAACCGTATTTGTAGATCTGGAGTCACACACAAGCTCCATTGGGTAAGGTCAGCAGAAACCCTCACATGATTGTCGTTTCTTATCACTCCCACTGTGCAAGCATAATAATGTTGCATCCTTAAGAAACAATTGGGCTGAAGAAGAAGGACAGTTACAGAAAGACTAATCCATTTCCTTGACCGGTTTTTTTCCTTCAGTCTTCAGGTCCTTTGGCGTTTGCACAATTGAGAAACAAAGAAAAGGTGATGCAATCCAAACTGTACACAGTACAGAATTTCCTTTTTCTCAAAGTCTGCAGAATATCAGAAAAAATAAAGTCAAGTTGGAAAATGCAGTTACTAAACCCTGAGGCTGATTTAAGCAGTTAGAATGTGCTATGTCAGCCTTGGTTGACTGGTTGTCTATATTGTCACTTTGCATTCATTCACTCACTAGATCTAGGCACTGCTGATCAGCCTAGCATTTATTACCCATGCTAGCTGGATGCATCACATCTTGGTATAGCAACTGCACTTCCTGGGACCACAAGAAGCTGCAGAGAATTGCGGGCACATCTCAGTATACCATGGAGAGCAGCCTCCACTCCAGGAACACTATCTATGTTTCGTGTTGCCTCGGTAAAGCTCTAAGCATAATCAAAGACAACACCCATCCCAGATATTCTCTCTTCTCTCCCTCCCACTGACCAAAGAGATAAAACCTGAAAGCACAGGCTCAAGGTCAGCTTCTATCCAACTGTTATAAGTCTATTGAAGAGTCTTATTTTACGACAGAATAAACTCTTGACCTCTCAATCTACCTCATTATGGCCTTGCAACTTATTGTCTGCCTGCACTGTACTATTACACTTTTCCGCTCTGTTATTGCCTTTCCCATGTGCTACCACAGTGTACTGATCTGATGAAAAGATCTATCTCGACTGCATGCAAAACAAAGTTTTTCACTGCACATCGGTTCATGTGGCAGTAAAAATCAATTTACCATTTCTTTACTTTCCATCTCCAATATCCTCCTGACAAGTAGGATACTCACTAATCCATAGCGGGATAGGTAACACTTATACTTTGCCATTAACATCCATTGTAAGATACCCTGAAGGCAACCAAAGCAGTTCATACCCTCAGGAGACTTTATTTTAGCAACCAAGTCTCTGCGACTGATGATGATTGAGAGGCAGCATTGATGCGTAGACAGGAGTGCTGCTAACTGGGTCATAGCTAACAAGGCTGAAAAAGTTAATGCTACATTTATACTCTAGTACTAAATCTAGTTCTGGGAACAGTATAAATTAGATGTGAAGTATTCAGTTGAAAGTGAAAATGAGATTTACTGCAATGACTCCAGGGATGAGGAATTTTAGTTCTATCGGACGTGGAAACCATAGAAAGGGTGCAGAGGAGATTTACAAGGATGTTACCTGGATTGGGGAAGCATGCCTTATGAGAATAGGTTGAGTGAACTCGGCCTTTTCTCCTTGGAGCGATGGAGGATGAGAGGTGACCTGATAGAAGTGTACAAGATAATGAGAGGCATTGATCGAGTGGATAGTCAGAGGCTATTCCCCAGGACTGAAATGGCTAACACGAGAGGGCACAGTTTTAAGGTGCTTGGAAGTAGGTACAGAGGATAGGTCAGGGGTAAGTTTTTTTAAAAAAAACTCAGAGTGGTGAGTGCATGCAATGGGCTGCCAGCAACGGTGTTGGAGGCAGGAATGATACGGTCCTTTAAGAGACTTCTGGATGGCTATGTGGAGCTTAGAAAAATAGAGGGCTATGGGTAAAGCCTAGATAGTTCTAAGGTAGTGACATGTTTGATGCAGCTTTGTGGGCCGAAGGGCCTGTATTGTGCTTTATGTTTTCTAAAATGGAAAAGATTCAGTTGTTCTTCTTAGAGCAGAGGGGCTTGAGAGGGGATGAGAGGAGATTAGAGGAAACAGTTTCCCAACTTTCAGTTAGTTGGTGGCAGATACAAACACAGAAGCCTCTTAGGGGCCAAACAAAGGTGTTTTCTTCTTTGTAAAGTTTGTTTTTTTTATGATCCAAAGACAATTCCACTCCAAAAACATCACTTATTGCAGAACTATTCCATCAGTGAGCTGCCCATTGATCAGAGTAGCTAGACTGGTGTCAGTGGTGGAGCCAGCAGAGATGTTGAAGAGCAGAGGGCCAGCTGTGGTGAAGGAGAAGGAGCCAGCCAAGGTGACGAAAGGGCCATCTAAGGCCAGGATGGTGGAGAAGGAGCCCGCTGAGGGGTCATATTGGCCGGCTATGATATTGGAAACAGAGCCAGCTGAGGTGTCGAAGAGGCCAGCCAAGGCCAGGATGGTGGAGAAAGATTTGGCTGAGGTGTCAACGGAGCTGATGAGATATGAGAGGAGTCCGCTGGTGTGTCTGAGTAGCCGGGTTGGGTGCAGAGGAACTGACCTAGCTGCAGACTGTGTTGCTGCCTACTAATCGGAAGCATCGAAGTTGGTGCAGTGTAATCATGGGAGATTGCCTCGGACATGTCATTTGTGATCGTAAGATGCTGTTGGACAGTGATATTGTAAGCTGATGCAGGCCTGTTACCCTTGTTGGTGAAGAGACAGTAAACATGGGATGGGAGCTATGTAGCCTTGTTGTAGCGAGAACTAGGCCTCAAGGCTCAGGGTGGCCTGCTGCTGCAGTACAGGTGAGAGACATGGAAGCATTTACTCAGTGACATCTAAGCTCGGCTGGGGCCTGGCCTCTCCCATTGGTACTGCCCTCCCATGTCTAAGCAGTGGAATGAAAGTCTGGATTGAGTGTCTCTATATACTGTCAGGAGACTGTACCATCAATTGCCGGACATTGTTGCTCAAGGTCTTGGGCTATATATAGGTTTTATTATTCTCAAGTGAAGGTGCTTCTTTGCTCACTATTTTGAATTGTGTTACTCGCTATTTTTGAATGTTTGCTTGTTATTTTGAATGTTTTTCACTATAGCCCCAGAGGAATGCTGTCTTGTTCAGCTCTATCTATGTATGTTTGGATGATAATTAAACTTGATTTGATTTGAATAGAGGAAGGGCCAAAAACCAAGAAATATAAAATGTAGGTGATTGACAAAAGACCTAAAAGTGACTTCAGGTAAACCTTTATTGCACAGCAAGATGTCAGGATCCAGAATCCATTGCCTGGAGTAGTAGAGACAGATTTAATGGATCTGGATGAGTAAATGAAGGGAAATAATTTGTAGAATCATGAGAAAGTGGGACCAGTTGGAATACATAGAGTCAGTCTAGAGCTGATGGGCTGAATGGCTGCCTTCCATGCTGAACATTTTCAGTGATTCTGTAAATGACACAAGATAAACAAGGTCCTAAGGTCATCAAACCTATGTTGCCTATCAACTACTTAAGTGCATCTGGTGTCTTTCCCAGAACCCAGCCAAAAGATGAAGTTCAGGTTCAGCTAATATCCTGTACATTAATCATTCAGTCCATTATGGGAACTTAAGACTCTGAGAAGTCCGAAATCAATGACTTTCAGTCTTTCTCAAACTAAGCGGCTAAACAACTAGCACGTGACGCAAGTAGTAGAGGCTAATAGCTGACCAGTTCTCATTTTAAAAACCCCATTGACAGAACGCTTCACTGGGGATCGTACACAATGGTGCAAACCTTTCATGTGAGGTGCATCGGATTCATGTGCACTCCATCGAAACACTGATCAAGAGCATGGTTCTCCAGAACCAGAGTCATGAAAAGCCATTGCACAAAAATAAGCCCTTCAGCCCATCTAGTACATGCCAACTTGGTCTTCTGCCTAATCCCATTTCCCTGCACCCTGACCATAGCCTTCAATATCCCTCACATCCATGTATCAATCCAAACCTTTTAAAGGTTAGTTCAACATAGATCCACTATTTTCACTGGCAGCTCATTCCACTCTCACACCACCCTCTGAAGAAGTTTTTCCCCAATTCCCCTTATTTCACCCTTCACTATGAAGTCCAGCTTCTATCCCATCCAACATGAGAGGAAAGAGTCTGCATACATCTCATCTATACCCTTGTAAGACTTCTCTTCATTTCCTTGTTCCCCAGGGAACAATATCCTAACCTATTCCACATTTCCCTATAACTCAGGTCCTCAAGTCCCAGCAACAGCTATGCAAACTTTCAGAAATCTGGCACCTTCAGACAGATGTGTGATAGAGCATTGTCTTCCAGACATCCAGCACCCTTGCTGGCTGAGTATGGTGGACAACATCAGTGCCACACATTCCCCTCCCAGTTTCCAAAACACGTAGCTAATTTTGCCATTTGACTGCAGAAGCAGGTTTCTCAAAAACCAGCCACTCATACAAAGACTCTGTCTCGAGAAATTAACCAGCCCAATTACATGCCCCTCCAACCTCATTACTTCTCTCTTTTCACCTCTCCTGTAATGCAAAATATAAAAAAGCTTAAAAACACGTATCACTCGGTTCAAAGCCAGCTTTTCTCCCATTGTTATTAGACTCTTGAAAAAGCCTCTCATGTGCTAAAAAAAAACACTTGATCTACCAATTCACCTTATCATGGCCTATGCACTTTACCTGTCTATCTGCACTGCACTTACTCTGTATTTGTAATATTATATACTGCATTCTCTTTTTCTTTTTCCTTTTACTACCTTAATGTCCTTATCATCTGTCTGGATAGAACATAAGTGAAACCATTTCACTATCTCTCAGTCCACGTAATAAAGCAGTTACCAATTTTCTTCTCTACTACAGGATCAAGCAGCCTGTGGAGGTCCACTTCTTGTGAGCCATATTGCCATGGTGCCAAATGCTGCATTCATCACCCCCTCCTCTCCCTGCAATGCCTGAAGATAAATCTGCACAGTAGCAGCTTCAGTCACTCGGTGATAAAAACAGGCCTGGCCAAACAAACTGCGTTACCATTGTGGCAGGGGTTCACATCCACCAAACAAATGCAGAGTTAAAAGCAAAACTTGCAGAAAATAGTAAGACACGGGAGGAAAGTCAAGAAGGCGTTAAACAGCGAGTCCTTTGCTTGCATCTTCGGAAACAGCTCTATTTCTATCTTTGGTCTCTTTTTTTTCCCCTTTTCAAGGTTCTTTTGAAGACCCTGACCTGGAGTTACACTTGGTTCTTTGCAGGAATAGGACCCATACTCAGGGCCTCACAACTGGCCACTTTTTGATATCTCAAGGAAGTAGCCTGAAGACTAGTGTGCCTTCAGGGTTCTGAATTTTCGTGGCTCTGGAGACATGCTGATTCTAGGCTGGTGCCCCTGTCTGAGGCATCGTGGGAGGACACAGAACATCAGAATACCCTGTTAGCTGCCAGGGGTTGTGTGTCTGGAGAGCTGCACCTTTCTGGGACCAACTCTCTGGGTGCAGAGCAACAAGCGATGCAACAGACTTTTAACATCATAAATTAGCAAGATTTTGTTATGTCTCCCCTCTCGCTGTGAAATGGGGACACCTCTTTTTCCCTTATTAGGGAGAGAGAGAGCCTGTGTTGTGTCGAATACTGAGTGAACGAGTAGTCTTTGGGGTACTGCAATTCTGTGTCTTTGCAGTTTTGCTGCATGCTTCAGGGCTTGGAGGGTGCTAATGTTGTTTTGCTGGTGGGGTTGGGGGGTGGGGGGATCGTTGCCTTGCTTGTGCTTGGGAGGGGGAGCTGGGGGGCTTTGGGTGTTCTAACATTTAACTGTCATTCATTATTTGGGGCACTCGTTTGTTTTTGTGAATGTTTACGAAGACAAAGAATTTCAGGATGTATATTGTATACATTTCTCTGACAGTAAATGTTCCGATTGAAGCCTATTGAAACATACAAAGGGCATGTTGGGCAGACAAAAATAAATGAACTGCGCAAGGAAGAGTAAAAGCTAAAAAGTCAAGTTGCAGTTTCAAAAAGAACATTAGTCTACATGCTGATGGTGGAAAAATCTGATGATGAGAGTGTCACAGGACTGAGTAGCCTTGAGATTCACATTGTGAAAACTAACAATTGATGAGCAATATGGCTTACACCAGAAGTGAAAGGCAAATTAATTAAAATAGAATCAGAATTAGACATTTCAGCTGTTTCAGTCATTCCAGAGAATGAGTTTGAATGGTATTTCAAAGGTACCAAGCTGAAGCCTGAAGATATCCAATTAAGAAATTGTACTGGAGAAAAGGCAAGTCCTGTGTGAATGACTTTTGTAACTGTGAAATACAACAACCAACAAACCACATTGAGCTTGCAGGTGGTGAAAACAAAAGGACTGGCATTGTGAAGGCATGGTTGGCTGAGACATTACAACTTGATTGGAGATCCATCCACCATTTGCAGGCCATACTCCCGACAATAAATTTAACAGAAAGTGAATTAAGAAAGGTCGTGAATGATGCCACAACTGTCCACATGCTGAACACCATGAACCGTTGCCCAACTGAAAACCAGCAGGCAATGCCTCGAGTTGGAAAGCGTGTTGGACCCAGGATGGAGAATGCTGCTCAGAGGAATTGGGACAGTGATGAAAGCGGCACAGCAATTTTTGTAGGCAATGTATCTGAGAAAGATCCTGATATGTTGATCAGGCCGTTGCTTGTGAATTGTGCCGGTTTTAAGCTGAAAGAGAGCTAAAGGAGCTTTAGGAAAGTTACAAGCATTTGGCTTTTGTGAGTATAAAGAACTAGACTCAGCTCTGTATGTAATAAGGTTATTGCATGACCTTCAAGTGCAAAACAAAAAAACTGCTTGTAGAAGTAGATGCAAAAACCAAAGACCAGCTGGATGAATGACAGGGTAAAAAGTAAAGAGTCAGTGAAGACATGAAAACAGAGGACTTCTCAGATGATGCTATGAATGCAGCGACCAAAAGGAGAGATCAGATCGTAAAGGAGACAATAGAAGGATTGATAAGAAAACAATCCAGTGAACTTAACCACCTTCTAAGATCAAGATGCACAAATGAGAAAATGCAGAAAAAGATGGAGAGAAGGAATTTAAGGAAAAAAATATTGAAGTAGGTCCAAGGATTTAAAAAAAGAAAAGTTAGAGAGCTGTTGGACCCACTTCCTGCAGTCTCAGAGTCAACTCCTACAACCACCTCAGAGGAGGCCTCAGAACCTGAGATTGTTTTCACAGCCACAAGTCTAACTTGCAAAGCAGGTTGATTCACCTTGTCAGGAAGAACGTTATCCCACAAGAATAAGAAAGCCTATGCAGCAATGAAATCTGTCAGATTGAATGCAACAATTTAAAATTTGCTATGCTGTGGATGTCTGTATAGTAGTTGTATTGTATAGTATACTGTGTATATAGTTGAGATGCATTCTATACTGAGTTGCAGTTTATAGCTAAGCAGAGAGGAGCATTGTGTATTTAATATTTCAGTAATATTTGAATAATCTTCTGTTCTTGTGTATGTATACATACATGTGTACATGTATGTGTATATATACAGTATATTTATACACACTAATTGGATTACATTTTCTTGTACACTTAAATAAGTAATTATGGGTTATAGGTAAATATACATTAATTGCATACATCAACATGCCACTACATGATTTGAGCAAATCTTGCTTAAAGTAAAGACAAAGTTAAACCTGTATTCATGGACTCCTGTGTTTCATTTGACTTAATTTGAAGTTTTCAATTTACAAGAGGCTTTCTGCCAGACCATAGGGGTTCATCAAATGTATACCAGTGAACTGAGTTGCTCAACATTCACAAACCTATTGATGCTTTAAGCAATTTCCCATGGAAAAGCCTCAATGGCATTATTTTCTCACCACAAGTTGATGATGAAATTCATTACTGCTTTCAGAGAACCAGCACTGCCTTTGGCCAGCTGAGAAAAAGGGTATTTCAAGGTCATGATATCAAACCCAGCATCAAACTCAAAATTGAACAGGCAACTGTAATCCCTGCCCTTCTGCATCCTTTTGAGACTTTGATTACCCATGGCAGGCACCTTGAGGCACTGAAGAGATAACACCAACATTTTCTACACAAAACCCTTCAAACTCACTGCAAAGATAAGCAAAGAAATGTCAGAGGTCTCTTCCAGTAACAAGACACTGGTTACATGCAGTTGGCTCCATTGGGCTGACTATATCATTGACATGCCTGACAATAGACTCTCAAAATGGATACTCTGTTCCAAGCTGTGTATGAAGAACTTACCATTGAGTTGGAGCAGCACATTCAGAGAGCATAGAACAGTTCAGTACAGGAATAGGACCTGTACTGAATTAAAGTCTCTCTACTCACACAAGATCCATAATCCCTCATTCCTGCATATTCATCCATCTCTGTTATGGTAAACACTAGCAGCAACTCAGCCCAGGTGTGGTGGAACAGCAGACTCCGTCACCGTTAGCACTGGCAATGACTCAACCCGGGTGTGGTGGAACAGCAGACTCCGTCACCGTTAGCACTGGCAATGACTCTACCCGGGTGAGGTGGAACAGCAGACCCCGTCACCGTTAGCACTGGCATTGGCTCTACCCGGGTGCGGTGGAACAGCAGACCCCATCACCGTTAGCACTGGCATTGGCTCTACCCGGGTGAGGTGGAACAGCAGACCCCGTCACCGTTAGCACTGGCATTGACTCAACCCGGGTGCGGAGGAACAGCAGACCCCATCACCGTTAGCACTGGCATTGGCTCTACCCGGGTGCGGTGGAACAGCAGACCCTGTCACCGTTAGCACTGGCATTGGCTCTACCCGGGTGCGGTGGAACAGCAGACCCCATCACCGTTAGCGCTGGCATTGGCTCTACCCGGGTGCGGTGGAACAGCAGACCCCATCACCGTTAGCACTGGCATTGACTCAACCCGGGTGCGGTGGAACAGCAGACCCCATCACCGTTAGCACTGGCATTGACTCAACCCGGGTGCGGAGGAACAGCAGACCCCATCACCGTTAGCACTGGCATTGACTCAACCCGGTGCGGTGGAACAGCAGACCCCATCACCGTTAGCACTGGCATTGGCTCAACCCGGGTGTGGTGGAACAGCAGACCCCGTCACCGTTAGCACTGGCATTGACTCAACCCGGGTGCAGTGGAACAGCAGACCCCATCACCGTTAGCACTGGCATTGACTCAACCCGGGTGAGGTGGAACAGCAGACCCCATCACCGTTAGCACTGGCAATGACTCAACCCGGGTGTGGTGGAACAGCAGACCCCATCACCGTTAGCACTGGCATTGACTCAACCCGGGTGCAGTGGAACAGCAGACCCCATCACCGTTAGCACTGGCATTGACTCTACCCGGGTGCGGTGGAACAGCAGACCCCGTCACCGTTAGCACTGGCATTGACTCAACCCGGGTGCAGTGGAACAGCAGACCCCGTCACCGTTAGCACTGGCAATGACTCAACCCGGGTGCGGAGGAACAGCAGACCCCATCACCGTTAGCACTGGCATTGGCTCAACCCGGGTGTGGTGGAACAGCAGACCCCGTCACCGTTAGCACTGGCATTGACTCAACCCGGGTGCGGAGGAACAGCAGACCCCATCACCGTTAGCACTGGCAATGACTCAACCCGGGTGCGGAGGAACAGCAGACCCCATCACCGTTAGCACTGGCATTGGCTCAACCCGGGTGCGGAGGAACAGCAGACCCCGTCACCGTTAGCACTGGCATTGACTCAATCCAGTTGCGGAGGAATGGCAGACTCCCATGTAGAGATGCAATCAAGAGGTTATACAAAGGAATACCAACAGGACATTGGTGGCATGAAATAGCAACACCACGAGACAAAACATTCTCAACACAACATTCTCTGCCAACAGCACTAAACGAGAGTCCACTTTAAACAGAATGCAGAAATCCAGTGCCAGTCACAATTAACTTAGAGACCATAAGACATAGGAGCAGGATGAGGCCATTTGGCCCATTGAGCCTGCTCCACCATTCACTCATTGCTGATCCTTTTCTCCCCCTCCTCAGCCTCACTGGCTGGCCTTCTTCCCATAACCTTTGATACTGTGGCCAATCAAGTAACTACCAATCTCTGCCTTAAGTATACCCAATGACCTGGCTTCCACAGCTGCTTGTGGTAACAAGTTCCACAAATTCACCACTTTTGGCTAAAGAAATTTCTTTGCATCTGTTTTAAATGGACTCCTCTCTATCCTGAGGCTGTGCCCTCTTGTCCTAGACTCCTTCACCATGGGTAACATCTTGTCCGCATCTATCCTGTCTAGGTCTTTCAACATTCAAAACATTTCAGTGAGATTCCCAACCCCCCCCCCACCCCCATCCTTCTAAGTTCCAGTGAGAACAGACCCAGAGCTATCAAATATTCCTCATATAATTATGCTTCCATTCCCGGAATCATCCTTCTGACCCTCCTCTGAAGTCTCTCCAATGGCAGCACATCTTTTCTTACATAAGGAGCCCAAAACTGTTCACAGTACCCAAGGTGAAACCTCACCAATGCCTTATAAAGCCATAAAGCCTCAGCATCACATCCCTACTCTTATATTCTCAACCTCTTGAAATGAACGTGAATATTGCATTTGCCTTCCTCACACTGACAAAACTTGCAAGCTAGCCTTTAGGGTGTTCTGCAGAAGGACTCCAAAATCCCTTTGCATCTCAGATTTTTGCATTTCCCCCTCCCCCATTTAGAAAATAGATTTCACATTAATTTCTACTACCAAAGTGCATGACCATGCATTTTCCAACATTGTCTTTCATCTGCCACTTTCTTGCTCATTCTCCTAATCTGTCTAAGCCCTTCGGCAGCCTTTCTTTCTCCTCAACCTGCCCCACCACCAATCTTCATATAATCTACAAACTCAGCAACATCTTCCAAAATGAAGACTGATGCAAAATACTCATTAATTAATTTGCCATCTCCTTGGTCCCTGTTATTATTTCTTCCGCCTCATCTTCTAGTGATCCTATAGCCATTCTCATCTCTTATACTTTTTATACAATTGAAAAAGCTTTTTTTTTAATATGCTTTGATATAGTTTGTTAGTTTGCTTCCATATTTCAATTTTTCCCCTCCTAATGATTCTTGTAGTGCTTTCTGTAGGTTTCTGAAAGCTTCCTAATCCTCTATATACCTGTTAATTTTTGCTTTGTTGTATGCCTTTTCTTTTGCTTTTACATTAGTTTTGACTTCCCTTATCAGCCATGGTTATACTATTTTGTCATTTGAGTATTTCTTTGTTTTTGGAATACATATATCCTGGACTTACTTCATTTTATCCTCAGAAGATCAAGCCATTGCTGTTCTGCTGTCATCCTTGCCAGCATTTCCTTCCAATTTCCTTTGGCCAACTCCTGTCTCATACCTCTGTAATTTCCTTTACTCCACTGAAATACTGCTACTCCAGACTTTACTTTCTCCCTACCAAATTTCAAGTTGAATTCAATCATATCCTGATCACTGCTTCCTACAGGTTCCTTTTCCTTAAGCTCCCTCATTTCCTCTGATTCATTATATAACCCCCAATCTAGTATCTAGAATACTAGAATTCTCTAATATTCTCAAGACAAACTGTTCTAAAAAGCCATCTCATAGTTGTTCAATAAATTCAGTCCCTTGAGATGCATTACCAACCTGATTTTCCCAATTCACATGCATGTTAAAATCTCCCATGACTATCATAACATTACCTTTTGACACACCTTTCTATTTTCCACTGTAATCTGTAGTCCACATCCCATCTACTGTTTGGAGGCCTGCAAATAACTGCCATCAGGGTCCTTTTACACTTGCAGTTTCTTAACTCAGCCCACAAGGATTCAATATCTTCCAATCCTATGTCACATCTTTCTACTAATTTGATGCTATTCTTTACCAGCAGAGGCATGTCACCCCCTCTGTTGACCTTCCTATCCCTCCAATACATTGTATAACTTTTTACATTCAGCTCCCAACTACAGCCATCCTTCAGACATGATTCAGTAATGGCCACAACATCATACTTGACAATCTGTAAAAGGTTATCCACCTTATTTCTTACATTCCTTGCATTGAGATATAACACTTTGAGTACTGATGTCCGGCCCTTCCTGACAGTCTGACTGCCCACTATCTTTGCTTTTTTACCAACCATCCTATCTTGAGCCCCTTCACTCTGGTTCCCATCTGCCTGCCAAATTAGTTTAAACCCTCCTCACCAGCTCTAACAACCTGCCCGTAAGAATAATGGTCCCCCTTGGGTTCAGGTGCAACTCAGCCCTTATATACTTCTCCCCCAGGAGAGATCCCAATAATCCAGAATCTTGAAGCCTTGCCCCCTGCACCAGCTTCTCACCCATGCATTTATCTGCCAAATCATCCTGTTTCTACCCTCTCTGGCACATGGCACAGGTAGCAATCCAGAAATTACCCTGGAGGTCCTGCTTCTCAGCTTTCTGCCTTGTTCTCTATATTTTCTCTTCAGGGCCACTTTGCTTTTACTTCCAATGTCGTAAGTGCAAGTATGCACCAAGACAGCTGGCTGCTCTCCCTCCCCGTCAAAAGTGCTGTGACATGATCTAAGATGCCCCTGATCCTGACATCTGGAGAGCAACATAACATCCGGGTGTCCTGTTCACATCCACAGAATCTCCTCTGACTATTGAGTCTCCTATCACTACTGCTCTCTTCTTCTCCCCTTTATACTGCCACTATAAACAAAAGAATGATAGGATCTGAGGGAGCTGAAGGGAATGTGGGCAGAATTTAAAAACTGGGATTATTGTAGGATTGGTGTAAATAGGTGGCTGATGATTGGTGTGGTCTCAATGTACCAAAGGCTTGTTTCTGTTCTGTACCTCTCTAAATTGGGAGGCGCTACATTCAGGGAGGTGTGTGAGGCAAGTGGTGGGTGCCTAGAATGCACAGCCAGGAGCAGTAGAGGAGGCAAATAAAATAGAGGCTTTTAAGAGGCTCTTAGTTAGGCAAGTGGATATGCAGAGAATGGAGGGATATGGATTTTGTGAAGGAGGAAGCAATCAGCTTAGTTAGGCCCTCAAATGCTAGTTTAATTAGTTCAGAATATTGTAGGTCAAAGTCCTGTTCCTGTGCTGTACTGTTCTGTGTTCTATGTTCAACTTTCTAGTCAGTGATGATTATATGTGTCAATGGTGTGGTAGCATCAGCATTGGACTTTGAGGTGAATGGTCATTAGCTCGAATACTGTTGGCTTCATGCACGCTTTTCATCTGTGCTGGGGTGAGCATCAAGTTTGCAACTCGGCCTCATAAAAAGGAGTCAAATGATGCAGAAATGACAAAAATGCTGCCTGATATTCAACAGGGCACAAAAAGAAACAACAATGATTGTTTAGCAAGTTGTCAGTGTCTTTAGTGACTTTGCCGGCTTTTCATGAGTTTACTGATGAATGCTGAGGTAATGATGTGAAAGCAATAAAGAAGAGGAAAGATATGTAACTGGCTTGTATGGACTTGCTCATTTCAATGAAGCAGGGAAAGACAGAATCTTCATAACTTCCTACTGACTGGTAACTTTCAAAGATCTATAATTGATATGGGTTAGCTTTGAACATGATTAAGAACGTGCAGAAAGAATGTTGCAAATAATGCAGTTGGATGTTTAATCTTTTAAGGATTTACTGTGGAAACAAGGTGACTTCTGAAAAAGAAGCAGTAGTACATGAAGAAGGAAGATTAATTACAAAACAAAGTTTGGATTGTGATTCAAACGAACACCAGAAGGTGTCAAGCACATTAGATTCTTTATTTCTCTCTCATGGGGGATCCTGTAGCGATAAAGATGTTTGCTTTTTTGGCAGTATGAGTTAATTTTTGATGAGGAGAAATGTACAGGTGCCATTACTGATTTTGCAATCAAGGCTCAGTCTGACAGATGGCCCATTTTCTATCGACGCAGTGTCTAGCTTTGATTGTTTAATACAGCTATATAACAGCAAATCCCAATAATGTCTTATCTTTCTGGTTCCCAAGGAAGCAAAACTAACTAAACTTACACAAAAATCAAACATACAACTTAACAAGCTGGACAAAATTATGATGTATTTTCTCCATATTTAACTGCTTATTCAGTGTTTATTAATGAGCTTTAACGAACATCAGAAGAAAATAAAAAAAATGATCTTTGTGTAGAGCCAACTGTTTATTAATTTGCTTCTTAAAAACAGCTACAGAACATATGAAAACGTTCAATGATCAGTTTTTTTTTTGCCTCTGACTCATTGCTTTTCCTGTAGAGGGGCAAATAACCTAATTGATGAGGGATATATTTTGTTGGTCATCCTCAAGAGGCACAAATTCAAGGCCTTTAACATGACAGTGCCCACGCATCAAAGCCTCCATTAGCTATAAAACACTTAGGATACGCTGAGCTCACAAAAGCGTTGACACAAAGCTGCATATCTTGCTGGTTTAATTTCCATAAGATTGAGAAAATGAAGCTGTCTTCTTGCAGACCATGTGGGAGCTGAAAGAAGCAACACAAAAATTCAGAAGACAAGGACAAGAAGGAGAGTTAGTCCCTTGGAGCTGAAGGACAAGTCCTCTCCTCCAACTGTTTGGATTGAGACATGATTTGATGATAAAGGGAGTGGAATCAAAATGTACAAGGCAAGGCCCATGAGAGGATGGAAGCTGAAGAGCCCTTCAGAATATCAAAATCAAATTATTTTGAGAACAGACTACTCAACTTACAGAGAAAATGTTCTTCTGAAATGCGGGAAAGCCACACACAGCACAAAAGGAATACCATAGCTTCTCAAGAGAAGTCATTCTCCTGGATGCTGCCTGACCTACTAAGCATTTCTGGAACAGAAATCAGGCCTTTCAGCCTACCTTGTGGATGCTAACAATGATGCCTATCTACTCTAATTGTATTTGCCTGCTTTGGGCCCATAACATCGTACACCTTTCCTACCAAAGAACTTTATAATGAAACCTTGATTCAAAGTTCAAAGTAAATTTTATTATCAAAGTACATTTATGTCACCATATGCAACCCTGAGGTTCACTTTCTTGTGGGCATAATCAGCAAATCTATAAAATAGTAACTATTATAGGATCAATGAAAGATCAACCAGAGTGCAGAAGACAACAAACTCTACAAATGCAAATATAAATAAATAGCAATAAATAATGAGAACATGTGATAATGAGTCCCTGAAAGTGCGATTATTGGTTGTGGGGACATGCAAATGATGGGGTAAGTGAAGTTGAATGTAATTATCCCTTTTTAAGAGTCTGATGGTTGAGGGGTAGTACCTGTTTTAGAACCTGGTGGTGCAAGACCTGAGACTCTTGTACCTTCTACCTGATGGCAGCATCGAAAAGACAGAATGACCTGCATGGTGGGGATCTCTGATGATGAATACTGCTTTCCTACTATAGCATTTCAAGTAGATGTGCTCAGTGATTAGGAGGGCTTTACCCATGATGTACTGGGCCAGCTCCACTAACTTCTGTGAGGTTTTCCAATCAAAGGCAGTGGTGTTTCCATACTAGGCTGTGATGCACCCAGTTAGTACGCTCTCCACTACACATCTGTCAAAGTTTGCCACATTTTTAGATGTCATGCTGAATCTCTGCAGACTCCTAAGGACGTAAGGGTGCTGTCGTGCTTTCTTCACAATTGCAGTTATGTGCTGGTTGCAGGACAATGCATTCCTTCTGATGTCCCTTCAGAATCACCTATTTTTTAATAATATTGTCTCTCAGAATTCTAAACTATAACGTTTCCTCGTGGGACAACCCAGAAATCAGATTAATGGAATTATTCTAAATTGTTTCCACTGTCAATATTTCCCTCCATAAGTAATGAGAAGAAAACCATAGGCAGTACTTCACGTGTGAGCTCAATAGCACCATACACAGTTCTGCCAAGATTTTCTGACTTTTATACTGCACTCCTTTGCAATAATGGCACCATGCTAAGTTCAGTAATACCTTCATAGCTACTACTGAATTAGTGTATTATAATTCCATGCTGCAGAACTAACTGCAGGATGTTCCATTATCAGCTCAGCAATGAGAAATAGAGCTATTATATACAAGAGTCTATTCTACCTACTGAGTCAACAAGGTATTTTCTAAAATTGTTCCCATTTGTTCCATTCTCTGGCCCACACTTATAGTTCTGAACATTTACTCCTTTTGTGGATTTTTCCAATTCCTTTTTGAAAGTCATGAAAGAACCCACAGGAATCTTTAAAATGGCTAATTTCACATCACAACTGTACGTTTCGCTACTGTCACCTTTGGTTCTTTAGTGAACGGTCTTACCTCTTGTGCATTCTTAGAATTACAAAATAACTATAATTATATGAACCTGAGAACGGCTGTAGTTACTGAAAATTCAAAGCAACACACACACAAAATGCTGGAGGAACTCAGCAGGTCAGGCAGCATTTATGGAAAGGAGTAAACAGTCAACCTTTCAGGCTGAGGCTGTACTTCAGGACTCAAATATATATTAGTAATTATATGATTTTTTTATTGCAGTGAATGATTGAAAATGTCAAATCTTTTCTTCAACAGGCCTTAGAATAGGGTAATGTACAGTACTTGTTGAACTATGAGACTTTGAGAGAATGTTAAGTGTCAACCACATGGTGTGAACATGATCACATAACTAATTGAGGAGGGAATTGAATCCAGTAGGTTGCCAGATGTATCAGATTCAATCCACCACTATCCTCATTTGATAACCTCACTCTATCTCATATTGAACCTTACTTGACATATTAACTCAAATTAGAAAAGTTTTATTGAACTTTACTTCAGTTTGAAAAGCAATTGATCCTGAAGATGCCAATAAAACAAATGCCTTACATTTAGCACAATGAAAATCACTGCTCCAAACAATGTTCAGTCAGGATGAACACTCCATTTTGAATGTGGAATGAGGAAGGAAATAAATACCATAAGATCATAAAACGTGGGAGCAGAATGAGGTCACTTAGCCCATTGAGTCTACTCTGCCATTCTATCAGGACTAATTTATTATCCCTCTCAGCCTCATTCTCTTTCTTTCTTTCTTTCTTTTTTTTCTTTTTCAATCTTTTTATTAAGTTTCATATAGATTAAAAAAAACATAACATAATAATGAATAGGTTATGAATACAATAGACTTGAAATTACATTGGTAATAAGATAATAATATCCTATTAAAACATCAACAGAAACAAGTACATTAATCAATCAAGTCTATATAACTATATATGAAAAAAAAACAAAAATAATCGTCAAAAAAGAAAAAAAATTGAAAATAAGTGAAAGAAAATGTATGTTGATAAAAAAAAACACTAAACTAAACTAACATGGGCAATAGTAACAGTTTATAAGTATGTGATAGTGTCAAAAAAAACTCCGGAACTCCATACCTGAACAAGAATAAGCAGAAAGAAGGTCTAGAAAAGGTCAGATTAATTCATATGAAAATGCCAAATAAACGGTCCCCAAGTTTCTTCAAATTTGACTGATGAGTCAAAAATAGTGCTTCTAATTTTTTCCAAACTTAGATATGAAATAGTTTGAGAAAGCCACTGAGATGTGGTAGGAGGATTTACTTCTTTCCAGTTTTGTAATATAGACCTTCTGGCCATTAATGTTACAAAAGCAATCATTCGTCTGATTGAAGGGGAAAACTGAATACCATCCTCATTTGGTATACCAAAAATTGCAGTAATAAAATGAGGTTGTAAATCGATATTCCAAATTGAGGAAATGGTAACAAATATGTCCTTCCAATAGTTATGTAAAGTGGGACATGACCAAAACATGTGGGTCAATGAAGCCACTTCTAGATGACACCTGTCACATTGAGGGTTAATATAAGAGTAAAATCGAGCAAGCTTATCTTTAGACATATAAGCTCTATGTAAAATTTTAAATTGTATTAAAGCATGTTTAGCACATATAGAAGAGGAATTAACCATTTGTAAAATTTTTTCCCATTTATCTGTTGAAATATTATATCGAAGTTCTTTTTCCCATTCTTGTTTAATTCTATCTGATATTTCTGGTTGTATCTTCATAATCATATTATAAATAAAAGCTACTAATCCCTTCTGACTAGGGTTTAAGGTAAAAATCAAATCTGAGAAATCCACTGAAGTTGAATTGGGAAAAGATGGTAGAACTTTATGTAAGAAATTTCTGATTTGTAGATATCTGAAAAAATTAGATTTAGGTAATTTAAATTTGTTGGAAAGTTGGTCAAAGGACATCAAAGTATCTTCAAAAAAAAGATCACAAAAACATTTTATACCTTTCCTTTTCCATATGCTAAAAGCTTGATCTGTCCAGGAAGGTTTGAAAAAAAAAATTAAGTAAGATAGGGCTATCAAGAACAAAGTTTTTCAGAGTAAAAAACTTATGAAATTGAAACCAAATTCATAATGTATGTTTGATAACAGGATTAGATATCTGTTTATTAAATTTAACTAAATCAGCAGGAAGAAAAGAACCAAGAACAGAGAATAGAGAATATCCCTTTACCTCATTACATTCCAAATTTACCCACTGCGGGCACAGTGGTAAATCCAAATCTAATTTCCAATACATTAAGTTACGAATATTATTTGCCCAATAATAAAATCTAAAGTTAGGTAAAGCTAAACCACCATCTTTTTTAGATTTTTGTAATTCCTTTTTACTTAACCTGGGTTTTTTATTTTGCCACACAAATGAGGAAATTTTTGAATCAATGTTATCGAAAAAAGATTTAGGAATAAAAATTGGTAAGGCTTGAAATAAGTATAAAAATTTCGGTAAAATCATCATTTTAATAGCATTAATCCGACCAATTAATGATAAGAATAAGGGAGACCATCTTGTAGTAAGTTGTGGAATTTGATGAAGCATAGGTAAAAAATTCAGTCTAAATAAATCTTTATATTTCTTGGTAATTTTTATACCTAAATAGGTAAAGTTATCAGTAACAACTTTAAATGGTCATTCAATAAAGTTTGTGCGTTTAATGGAAATAATTCACTCTTATCCAAGTTTAGTTTATAACCAGAAAAGCTACCAAATTGAGCCAAAAAGGATAAAATAGCGGGAATAGACCTGTCAGGGTCAGAAATATATAACAGCAAGTCATCAGCATAAAGTGATAATTTGTATAACTTCTCATTACGGGTAATACCAAAAATATTAGGAGATTCACGAATAGCAATGGCTAAAGGTTCTAATGCGATATTAAATAATAAAGGACTTAAGGGACAGCCTTGTCTCGTACCATGAGATAATTGAAAAAAAGAGGATCTATAATTATTTGTAAGAACAGAAGCAACAGGTTTATAATATATTAATTTAATCCATGATATGAAGTTGGGACTAAAATTAAAATTTCTCAATGTATTAAATAAGTATGTCCATTCAACTCTATCAAAAGCTTTTTCAGCATCTAATGAGATAACACATTCTGAGATTGTGGGTGATGAAGTATAAATTATATTAATCAATTTTCTAACATTAAAAAAGGAATACCGATTCCTAATGAAACCAGTTTGATCTTCTGAAATAATCTGTGATAGTACCTTTTCTAATCTAATGGCTAAAATTTTTGTAAGAATCTTAGAATCTACATTTAATAATGATATAGGGGGATAAGATGCACATAAAGTAAGATCTTTATCTTTTTTAAGAATTAGAGAGATATTAGCTTCATAAAAAGATTGAGGTAATCTATTCTTAGCAAACGCATCATTAAAAATTTCACATAACCAAGGGGAAAGCAAAGAAGAAAAAGTTTTAAAAAATTCTACAATATAACCATCAGGACCAGGAGCTTTCCCTGAATTCATTGATGAGATAGCCTCTCCAATTTCGGCCATAGAGATAGGAGCATCTAACAAGCTATGATCTTCATCTATCAGTTTAGGAATATTCAGATTGTTAAAAAAATTATCCATCATGGACAGGTCACCATCAAATTCTGATTGATATAAAGATTTATAAAAATCTTGAAAAGTATTATTGATTTCTTTATGATCAGTAGTTAAATTACCCTCTTGTTTATGAATTTTAATAATTTGTCGCTTAGTCGAAATAGCTTTTAATTGATTAGCTAACAGTTTACCAGTTCGATCACTGTGAATATAGAATTGAGCCCTGGTCCTAATTAATTGATTTTCAATTGAAGAAGATAATAGTAAACTATATTCCATTTGAAGCTCAACTCTCTTCTTATAAAGTTCTTTGGTAGGAGTCACGGAATAAATCTTATCAATTTCTTTAATTTTATCCACTAATAAAGCAATATCTAAATATCTTTTGTTTTCTTTTACCAACAGAATATGAGATAATTTGTCCACGGATAAAAGCCTGAAAAGAATCCCAAAGTATTCCTCTGTCGATTTCTTCAGTATAGTTTGTTGAGAAAAACAAGTCAATTTGCTGTTTTATGTAGGTGATAAATTCTGGGTCTTGAAGCAAAGTAGCGTTAAGTCTCCAAGATCTAGTATTATTGGAAAAGTCCGAAATCTTAATAGATAACTTCAAGGGTGCATGATCCGAAATAGTAATAGAATCATATTTACAATCAATAACATCCGTTAATAACTGATGATCAATAAGAAAATAGTCAATTCTAGAATAACTATGATATACATGTGAAAAAAATGAAAATTCTTTATCTTTAGGGTTCAAAAACCGCCATATTTCTGTGATTCCCGAATCAACCATAAAAGAATTAATAAGTAAGGCTGATCTATTCGGAAGAGTACGGATAGGTTTAGATCTATCCATCGAAGGATTCAAAGAACAATTAAAATCTCCACCCATTATCAACATATATTCATTTAGATTAGGAAGGGAAGTAAATAAACGTTTAAAAAATTCAGGGCAGTCAAAGTTTGGAGCATAAATATTAACTAGAATGACTTTTTGATTAAAAAGTGAGCCAGTTATCAACAAAAATCTGCCCTGTGGATCAGAAATAATTTCATGATGCGTAAACGAAATTGAGGGGTCTATAAAAATAGACACACCCCTAATTTTGGCGGTACAATTCGAGTGAAATTGTTGACCCTTCCAGAACCTAAAAAAATGTAGATTATCCTCCCTCCTAATATGGGTCTCCTGTGCAAAAATAATATTAGCTTTCAATCTATGGAATACTTTAAATTTTTTTTACGTTTAATCGGATGATTTAAACCATTAGTATTCCAAGAGATAAAGTTAATAGATTTATCCATCATGCCAATATTAGTTGTGTGTATCATAAAAGGTTAAAAAGACACATAACCCATAATTCAGGAAGAAGGAAAATTGATTCAGGAGCAACCGGAGAACATGACACCTCAACAATATTAATATTTTAAAGTCGGCCCATAAACTAAAAGCAAAAAAATAAAAAGCAAAAGCGTGAAAAAAGATCCCTACCTCCTCCCCCCACCCTTCAAAATAAAGCCAAGCGGCAGGCACATAATCTAATACTAACATTACATTTCAAGATGGCAGCTCCATAAAAAGATTTTAAAAAAAACTATATAACACCCAGATTAAGATATAGGGTTGCAAAAAGAAAATATATATCAGTCAGAATGAAAAAACTAATATAATAAAACAAACAATCATTAATAAAAAAAAGTATAAACATTAAAATTTGAAAGTGTAATATACCTTTAAAAAAATTCCATGTTCAAATACAAGAAAGATGATGTTTCAAAAGCAAAGACTTATGGGAAGAAGAAACGACATTTTGAAAAAGCCATATTACAAAATACAAATGTAACTTCAGCAACCTATTAAAAGAAATTTAATAAAAAAAAGTTATCAAAATAGGATTAAAAAAGGGATTTAATAGACATTACAATATATAAAAAAAAGACCAAAAAATCCAAAACATTCGTCCCATTTCTAAGTACAGGCAAACAAATAAATGCTTACAGAAAACAGAATCTTACGGGAAAAAGAAACGACATCTTGAAAAAAAAAGTAAATCATTATTACAAAATATAAACGTATATATCCGAAACAGAAAAAAGAATAAAAAAAAAGATATTATAAAAATTAAAAAGAGCATCTATAAACAATGATGATAGTAAAAAATACCAGACCCGTAGATCAGGATAAGAAGTTATAACCCAGCTTCATAGATTAAAACTTAAAGTGAAATGGTATCCTCTCTCCGAAAAATCTTCAACATAACACATAGTTCAAGTTGCACTAGAAGATCGAAATTCTTCAACAAATTTCTTCGCTTCTTCCGGAGTGTTAAAAAATTCCTGACTGTTGTCGTTCAGCGTAATTCTAAGCTTCGCTGAATACATTAAAGCTTGTTTAAGTCCAATCGAGTGAATCTCTGCTATCACTGGTTTAAAAGCGATTCTCGCTCTCATTACTTCGTATGAATAATCCTCAACAATTCGAAATGTGTTGTCGTTGTGAGAAATCATACCTTTTTTACGAGCTAATCGAATTAAAAGCTCTTTCTCACGAGGATAATGAAGGCGAACAATCACCGCTCATGGTTTAACAATCGTAGACAAAAACCTCGCAACTCTGTGAGCGCGGTCGATAACAGGTTTAGTTTGCAAACCTTCACCATCGAAAATTTCCCACAGTAATTTAGAGAAAAATTCAGTTAAATCACCGGACTCAACTTTTTCGGGAAACCCGATGATTCGCAAGTTCTGTCTGCGAGATCGGTTTTCGAGATCAGTAATTTTAAACTTATACTGATCTACTGTTTTAAGAGTCGATTGTATCTTCTTGTCCAATGCTTCAATTGTACGTACTTTTTCACAAATTAATTTTTCAAGAGTCGCAAACTTATCTTCATGCCGCTGAATATCCGATGCCTGCGATTGAAGCTTATTATCAAGCGATCTAACAACTCCTTCAAGTTCAGACATTTTCATGGTAAGCTTGTTTTCCAAACTTGCCAATTTACTTTCCAAACTTGTTGCTTTACTTTCTATTTTACTTTCCAGCTTGCTTTCCAAACTTGCAAGTTTAGCATCCAGAAGATTAGAAATTGCATCGATAGATAAAGGCTCCTTAGACGATTTCTTGCTTGTAGCCATTTTAAGTTCGACAGAATTAGATCAAATATAGTTTTAGGAAAAAAAAAGTCAATCGAAAGTATCAACTCATATGATTAAATTCGAAAAGATTTGATTAAAGGGTGATTATAGTTGAAAAAATGAAGAGCGCCTAAAAGGCAGATGTTTACGTCGCCATCTTGAAACTCCACCCCCCCATTCTCTTGCCTTCTGTCTGTAACCTTTGATGCCCTTACTAATCAAGAACCCATCAACCTCTCATTTAAATATACTCTTCTGAAGCTGTTCCCTCTGGTCCACGACACCCAAACTATAAAGAATATTGTTTCCAGGTCAATCCCATCTCGCCCTATCAATAGGGTTCAATGAGATTCCTGTTCATTCTTCTACACTCCAGTGAGCACAGGCCCAGAGCCATCAAATTCTCCTCATACATCAAAACTTTCATTCCTGTGAACCTCTTCTGGACCCTCTCTAATGCCAGTGCAGCATTTCATAGATAAGGGGTCCAAAACTGCTCACAATAGTCCTTTCAAAATGAATGCTAGCATCAAATTTGCTTCCTTACCACTGACTCGATCTTCAAATTAACCTTCAGGGAATCCTGCATGAGGAATCCCAAGTGCCTTTGCACCTGAGATTGTTGAATTTTCTCTCTATTTAGAAAATGACCATACACTTCCTGACTCTGTATTCCTTTGGCCACTTCTTTGCCCATTCGCCTAATCTGTCTAAGTCCATCTGCGGACTTCCTGCTTCCTCATCACAACATGCCCGTCCTTTGTATCATCCATAAACTTGGCCACAAAGCCATCAATTCTATCATCCAACAGTTGTCATATAACATGAAAATGGTGGTCCCAATATTGACCCCTGTGTAACACGGAACTTGGATCTCGACTCGGGCTTGGGACTTGGATTTCAACTTGACCTGTCTTGGAACTCCGACTTGACGTGACCTGACTTGGAACTCAGAGTTGACTTGACTTGGAACTCGGACTTAACTGGACTGGAACACAGAGCCTGGTCTGGGACTTGACTGGACTGGAACACAGACTTTGACAATGAAGAGACAGAACACCCAACACAGCAGCGGCAAACGGCTGGACCCACTCAATTGGAAAGAACTTGGACAATGAGGAGACAAAACCAAACAAGGACAGTCCATTCATGTCTTTGCTCAGAGTGGCAGCAAATGACCAGCAAGTCTCAGCCGGCCACGAAAACGACAGAATCCATACCTTACTCAGAGCAGCAGCAAACAGCGGGCAACTCAGCTGGACATGAAAGTGACTGAATTCGCTAAGCAGCCACCAGCACCAAAGCAGCTTAGAGTCCACGATTCTTAGCGGCTCCGATGATGGTCCAGACTTCTCGGCAGCCCGGTGCCTGAATCCGCCGGCCTGGCTTCCAGTAACTGGCTTCTGGTGACGAGTTTCTGATGACGGTCCAGCAAAGGAATTGCTGAACCCCAGAGCTATTTATGTTGCAGGCTCGAAAAGAGGATCAGGTGCCTTAATCAACAAACCCAACGAAACACGGGGAAAAAGAAATAACCAGAGTGTGGAGTCCACGAACCAGACCGTGACCCTCTTATATTTTTTATTGATACAACATGATTAGCTGATTAGATATTTTTCTTAACAAACAAGTGTACAAATGTTCCTAATAAATTGGCCACTGAGCGTAAATCAATATATTGGGGATGTCCAAGAACAACACCCTGGCTCCACAAGCAGCACTTAATAGACAGGAAAGTCAAACTCTCATTTTTGCTATCTGTCAAACATAATAAAGATTTCCATGTTTCTGAAAGTCCTTGGCACACAGAAGCATTTCGAAACTATTAAAAATAAAAATTTTAAAAGTATAATTAAAAATCTAAATTAAACTAAAATCAAATTAGGACATTTAAATAATTACAAACATAAAAATCAAAACAAAAGAATTAAATAAAATACAACTTACTTTAAGGTCAATTTTAATTCCTGTTGTTCCCCAGGTCCTCATACACGGTCTCAATGTCTGGTCCTAAAATTGTTGCAGAATGTGAAAGCAGATATTTCTCTGATGCACAGGAAGTAACTCAGCAAGTTGCACCATTATTGGACCAGACAGTTACGAAATGCATGACATGTTTAGAAAGCTGCCACAATATCTGGGTCTGCATTTTCCTAGCGTCTCAGCCAATCCTTGTTGCATTTTCTTAAAAAGTGTTTGAAAATTCTAAGAACTAGGTCCTGGCTTATGTGTACATGCTATTCCTTCAGCATAATGACTGCATTAGACATGCTTTGTGAGATTTGTATTCTCAGAAAACCACATCAAGGCAAAACCATTTTCAGCCTTCATAAGGAGACAATTGCCCTAATTCTTGTCTGAAAGTATTAGCACTTACCTGTGTAACTGACAGAAATTTTAACATTTCTATTTGTATGCAAAAGTCTTGCAATTGCCAGATAACAGATTGCAGAGATTTTTTGTGAATATATTCTAACTCCACATGGAGTCCAGCTTCGTAAAGATGTATAGTATTCCCTACATCTATGACAAGAATCCCCTTAATCAACCATTGCTAGGTTTGAACAGCCCCACTACTGCACAAAACTCAGAGGTGGAGAGGACTGAATGAATGAATCCATCAGTACTTCAAAGTCAAATGATTAAGGATAGGCTTCATTCACTATATACATTTACATGTATTAGGAATGTGCCGTGGCCTGTTAATCAAAAAGTAAAATGCAAAAAAGCAACAATGTTCAATAATCATTAAGGATAAACATTTATGTAAAAATGATATCTCGTCAACAGGCTGAAATGAGTGTGTGAGAGTTCATTCATTGGTGATGTAGTGCACGGTTTTTAAAAAATGCTCAGGACTTTCAACTTCTTGTCAGCGTGCTGAAATCAGTGCTTGAAGTCGTTCGTTGCTTGACGCGGTGTGAGGTTGAAAAAGTGCTCAGGAGCTTTCAACTCTTGTTGATGGGCTGAAATCAGCTTGGGGCCAATAAAAGGAATGAAGGTGAAAGTAGAATAGCCAATGGAGCAGGCATTGTTGGAGTGGGACATTCTCAGAGTGGTCCAGCTTTGGCTCAACAGGCTCAGGTGAGAACATGCTTGAACAGGCACCAGCAGAGGTTCTAAGTACATAAGTCAGATCATTTCTAGTTCAGTTTTTCTTTTCTCTTACTACATAGCTACTGCACTGAGAATGGATCAGGAGGTAGTGATATGTTCCTTGTGTAAGATGTAGGATATATGGGAATCCTCCAGTTTCCCTGATGACTACATCTGCATGAAGAGTGCCAAGCTGCAGCTGGATGATTTCTGGCTCATACAGGAAAATGAAGAGGAGATAAACAGGAGACAGAAGGAGGTAGTCACCCATAAGTTACAGGAGGAGGGTACCTGGGTAACAGTCAGGAGAGAGAATGGGAATAGATAGCTAGTGCAGAGTAACTCTATGGCCATTCCCCTCAATAATAAGTATGCCATTTTAAATACTGATGAGGAGAATGCAGCAGTGTCCAGGTTTCTGGCACTGAATCTGCTTCTGTGGCTCAGAAGGGAAGGGTGTAGAAGAGGAGTATGGTAGTGATAGGGAATTCCATAATTAGAGGAGCAGACAGTAGATTCTTTAGATGTGATAGAGACATCGGGATGGTACGTTTCTTCCCAGGCACCAGGTTCATGGACGTTTCTGATCGGGACCACAGTATTCTAAAAGGGGAGGGTGAACAGCCGGGTGTTTAGGTGAATAAGACTGAAGGAAAAGGGAGATGGTCCTGATGAGAGAATTCAGGGAGTTAGGCAGAAAGCTGAAAAGCAGGACCTCCAGAGTAGTAGTCTCTGGTTTGCTGACGATGCCAAGTGTTGGTGAGAATAACGATGGAACAATTTGGCAGATGAATGCATGGACTAAGAAATTGGTACAGGGGTCAGGTTTTTCAAATTCTTGGATCATTGCGATCTCTTCTGTCGAAGGTATGACATGTACAAAAGGGATAGGTTACAGTTGAACCCAAGGAAACCAACATCCTAGTGGGCAGGTTTCCTAGGGCTGTTGGGGAGGGTTTAAACTAATTCGGGCGGGAGTGGGAGCCAGTGTGATAGGGCTGAGGATGAGGCTGTTGGCACCTCCAATCTTCACTGTTGCAGTGTGGGGTCCCCGCATGCTTCAAAAAGGGTGACAGTCATACCAGTACCCTAGAAGAGCAGGGTGAGCTGCCTCCGCAACTGTCACCCAGTTGTCCTCACATCTACGATGATGAAGTGCTTTTAGAGGTTGATCATGGCTAGGATCAACCAGCACATTGACCCACTACTATTTGCCTATCGCCACAGTAGGTCTTCAGTAGATGCAACCTCACTGGCTCTCCTCTCAGCCTTCGATCACCTGGACAATTGCAATACCCATGTCAGCCTGCTGTTTATTGATGACAGTTCAGCATTCAACACCATCATACCCTTAGTTTTAACTAACAACCTCCAGAACCTGGGCCTCTGTACCTCCCTCTACAACTGGATCGGATCCTTGACTTCCTCATGGGGAGACCACAGCCTGTGCGGATTGGAAATAAGTTCTCCTCTTCGCTAGCAATCAATGGCGGTGTGCCTACTGTTTGCAGGATTTCAGATGGTGACAAGGGCACATACAGAAGTGAGATAGATCTGCTGTTTGAGTGGTGTCACAAAAACAACCTTGTACCCAGCATTGCTGCAGCAAAACAACAGATTTCACTACATATGCCAGTGGCATTAAACCTGAGTCTGATTCTTATTCTGAAGTACATCTACTGCTGAGCCTTTTTGTTAATGAAGGAGATAACATTCTCCCACATGAGGTTTGTCAAAATAAAAATGCCCAGGAACCTGAATGTTGAAACGGTGCTAACTATAGAGATGTTGATTATGAGTGGGTGGAGAGGAGACACATCTCTCCTGAAGTCAATGTGCACAAAAACAATGTACGGGCACTGAAATGCACTGAAAATCTTACTTATATTAGCATCAGATAAGCAACATGCACAAGAACAAAACTACATATAAATTATACACATTTTTAGAGGAAAGAAGACAATTAGAATAAAAATAAGTTCATTTCAGTGTGAAGTGATCAAAGTGATCATAACCTTGTTAACCTGCTATGATTAGGGTTTAGCTGGTTGGTTCAAAAACCGAACGGTTGAATGGGAAATAACTGTTCTTGAAGCTCTTAAGGGCTTCTGCCTTCAACTATCAAGATCAGACAAAAATATGTTCTTCTCTACTACTGACAACCTTTACCTTAATAAGCATAAATATATTTATTTGAATATTTTGCTCCAAGAATCTTATTACCCTTATTGAAAAAAATATATATGATTTCATTGTCACACATCCTCCACATAATCAATGAATTTGCATAAGCTTACAGGTTTTTAAATTTGGATTTGAAACATGAGTATTATTTGGTGTGAGCTCCTACTAATGGATAATGAATGGTAATTCATGGAACAGAATTAGGTTCCACTTGTTGACGTAGATAGCCAATAACTAACATGCAGGACAATGAAAAATGACATTCAGTAGGCAGAACTACTTTGTATGGACATTTTAGCTTAAACAGTTTTTCATTGCAAGGGTTCAGAGTTCACTTATTATCTTTAAGCCAATACAGTGCAACTATAAATAACCCACCACACGATCAATACTCTTTTTTTTCTGATTCACTTGCAAGCAAGAACTTGATAACTGAAGGTGAGAAAAAATTAGCATGTTAATACAATTTTACTAGAAGGCAACATGTTTGTAAACCTCTTTACACCTACATTTGAGTTGCATTGACTTCAGGATGTTGTTTCGGCTGGTCTCGTAGAAGCTGAGTGAGTTGTGGCAACTTGCAATCTGCCATAAAATATTGGGAAGTCATTAAAGGTTGACTGTTGGCAATGATTTATTTGTAGCTGGTTATACTTCCCAATCAACCTCCTCCCCCCCACCACTCCCCCAGTTCCAACTTGCACTTCCACACTTATCCGAATAATTCTTTGCGCTAGTCATTGAATCCTATCCTCATAGGCCTCTTTTGGTCTTTGCTCCTCTTTCCTTGTTCTATTCTGTGTTTATAAAAATGATTACATCTCTGACATCTTCCTTTCCTGATGATAGGTCACCCACGTGAAGCATTAACTGTGAATCACTCTGTATGTCAGGCAGCATCTATATTAATAAAACTAAGCCGTTGCTTAAGATCAAAGATCCTCCATCAGGATTTTGACCTAAACATTAAGTTATTTCCCCTTCTAAACCTTGTTCTGAAGTCTTAACTTATTTTCTCTTTCCTGCAGAGTATTTTGAAGCATTTTCAGTTTCATTTCAGTTTTGCAGCATCTGCAGGTTTCTGATTTCCCCTGAGCATTATTATTTTTTTTTTGATCACTGCTTCATCTTCTGAGGATTCTCTGGTAATGGGTTGGGTTTGGCCTCTCGATCTGAAATGTCGACTCCTTATTTTCCTCCATTGAATCTGCCTGAACTGCTGAGTTCCTCCAGCAAAGAGTGAGTGTGTGTGTGTGTGTGTGTGTGTTTGTGTGTGTGTGTGTGTGTGTGTGTGTGTTTGTGTGTGTGTGTGTGTGTTGCTCTGGATTCCAACATCTGCAGAATCTCTTTTATTTTAGTGTCTGGTCTTCTGCGCAGTATTTTTGTTCAATCTTCCCATATTCATATGTTATGGATGTGGATCTTGAGTTTTTAATTGTTCCACCATGCTTTCAAGTTTGGTGCCAAGTTCCATATATCAGCAGCCATGGGTGGTTTTGAAATACACCTTCTGTCTCAGACAAAAAGCTAAACTGGAGCAGTTGTGCAATCAAAAGTTGTTAATTCTCTGTCATAATGAAGAAAACCATATGTCACTCAATATTAGCAATAGATTTATTATTGTCTCAAACAGTGAAAACCTTGTTTATCATGCCATTCAGACAGCTCTTTCCATCAAAGTCATACAAATGGGGGAAAAGAAAACAAGAACTGAATTCAGAGCATAATTTTAAAGTCACAGAGAAAGTGTAGTGCAGGTGAACAAATAAAGTCCAAAGGCCATGGTGAAGTTGCTGAGAGATCGAGAGTTCATCTTTACGTATTAGAGGTCCATTCAAGTATATAATAGCAGTGTGATAGAAGATGTCTACGAGTCTAATAGTATTTTTCACAAGCTTTTGTATTTTATGCCTAATGAGAAAGGAGAAAAGAGAAAATGATCGGGGTTGGGAGATGTCATTGATATGTTGGTTGCTTCCCCAGGCAGCAGGTCGTGTTGATGGAGTCTGTGGAGGGGAAAGCTAGTTTATGTGATGGTTTGGTTGTGTCTGCACGCTTTGCATTAGCGTGTGATCCTGGACACATCAGTGGCCATGTAAACCTGTGATGTGTTTGGACAAAATGCCTTCTATGGTGCATCTGTAAAAACTTGGTGGGACGCTTAAAGCAGCTGCGCAGGTTGACTCTGTTGTTAAGAAGACATATGGTGTATTGGCCTTCATCAATCGTGGAACTGAATTTAGGAGCCGAAAGGTAATGTTGCAGCTATATAGGACCCTGGTCAGACCCCACTTGGAGTACTGTGCTCATTTCTGGTCACCTCACTACAGGAAGGATGTGGAAACCATAGAAAGGGTACAGAGGAGATTTACAAGGATGTTGCCTGTATTGGGGAGCATTCCTTATGAGAATAGGTTGAGTGAACTCAGCCTTTTCTCCTTGGAGCGAAGGAGGATGAGAGGTGACCTGATAGAGGTGTACAAGATGATGAGAGGCATTTATCATATGGATAGTCAGAGCCTTTTTCCCAGGGCTGAAATGGTTGGCACAAGAGGACACAGGTTTAAGGTGCTGGGGAGTAGGTACAGAGGAGATGTCAGGGGTAAGTTTTTTACTCAGAGAGTGGTGAGTGTGTGGAATGGGCTGCCTGTGGAGGAGGATACAATAGGGTCTTTTAAGAGGCTTTTAGATAGATACATGGAGCTCAGTAAAATAGGTAAGCCTAGTAATTTCTAAGGTAGGGACATGTTTGGCACAACTTTGTGGGCCGAAGGGCCTGTATTGTGCTGTAGGTTTTTTATGCTTCTGTGTCATTGGGGATAGACTAGATACCCTTAGCCTTCTGAGGAAATGGGTAAAGCAGAACTTTTTAAAAATTCTTTAAAATATATGGAAATAATTAAATTGGTTAAACTGAAGGAAAATAATTATTAAGCCACACTCATTGCTTGTTACTCCTTGGGATGGAATCAGTACAGGCATCTTCTACAGTGCACCAATTCAAATTTGGCACAGAAACTGAAAACAAAACTGAAATCAAGATACTAAACCAAGCTGGGAAGTAAGAGTAAGCTAGAAACCTTGAAGACAGTTAAGTGATGGCATGATGGATATTTCTATTTTTATGAAGAACCCATGGAAAACTAGGCCATGCCACTGGAGCTTCACTAGGACCAGTCACTCAGACCTCATCATAACCAAATCAAACATAGGCCAAAATGTAGATGCCACAGTTCTCCATTATCTGCCAGATATTCAACTGGACCAACCACAGAAGTTCAAGATCCTTAAGAAAACCGCCTCTAGTGTTTGGATTTGCCTGTTGTTGGTAATCCGTGACCCAGTAGCATTTGGGAGGATAGCAGTCCTTACTGCCTGCTAGACCATAAGACTTGTGGTGAGTTTGAAGTCCTGATTTTCAAACATTCTTGGTCATTGTTCATTTGGCACAAAGAATAGAAGTACAATTTTGTAGTTGTCATTAAACTGGAGATGTGGTACTCATATATAAATACTTGTAGAATGGTTTTGGGGACAGCCTGGAAAAAGAAGAAATTGAAATAAAACTACAGGAGAAGAACTTTAATAAAGACAAAGATATCACTCTAAGAACTGGAATTCAAATATAAACAAGTTGGGAGAGCAGAAACCTAATTGGATAAGGCCTAACCAATTAGGAGGGACAGACAACAGGGGTGTAAATACTACTGGACTAGACATGCTGAGGCATCACCCCTGAGGAGGATGGCAGAGTTTGTCATTGAAACATTGGTTACAATAAATACCTACACCTGCCTGGAAGCCCAAAAAGAGTTCATTCATCATAAACGCTGTGAAAGCACTAGATCTTTTTCAACTTGTAGAATTCTCATATGGTAAATACAGTAATTACTGTTTAATATAGTGGTTTGTATCTTCACTTGAATTTACACTTTATTTGTCTACCAAATTTTGCACTTCCTCGGTAACAGCAACAATATATTCTGCATTATGTGTGTTTTTCTCCTTTTGTTCTACTTCCATGTACTTATGTATGTGATTTGAAAGAATAAATTGCCCACTCTTAGGAAACAGAGGATTGAAAACTACCTCTTGTTGATCCCACTCACTGCTCAGCAGTTGCCAGCTCCAAAATACTTCAGTAAATGGAACGATATGTCCTGTTGATGTAGAGAATTGAGGGGATCAGAGCCATTGGATGCAATGATGCAGGTAATAATGATGCTGATAATAAATTAATTAAAAGAAATAATACCTGTTTGAGGCATTGGTTAAGTCACATTTGGATCAATGTGTGCACTTTTGAACTTCCAATCGGTAAAAAGGATAAAGAACATTGCAAGATGCTACATTGGAGATTTAGAAAAAAACACACTAAAAACAAGAAGTTACACCAAGCTGGGAAGTAAGAGTAGGCTAGAAAGCTTTGAGACCATTAAGTGATGGCATGAGGGATATTTTTACCTTGATGAAGATTTCAAAGGGGAAGATACTGTGAAGATGATTCTGATTACAGGAGAGAGATCAGAACTAGGAACCATGAGGTTGAGAAAGAGAATGATTAATTATTCAGTATTTTTTTTTCTTTGTAAGTCTGCCTGGCACACTTCTCTGAATGTGGTCAAATTTCACCTTGATGTGTGTTTAGGAAGAAAACTGCCAACTGGCTTCGGTACTGGAGAATATTAAATGATAATTTATAGTTCAGGGTAATCAGGAGATAAATTGTATTTGCTGCAGTCATTTTACAATCTGTGTGTGCAATCCATAAAATAAAAAAAAAATCAATCTGAGATATATCTGGCAGCTGGGAGCTAATTAAAGAGCACAGAAGATGTATTAAATCAAAGGTACAAAGTTTCATCAATACAATGGGAGACTGATCTTACTGTTCTCATGGAATTTTACTTTGACTGTTGTGTTAATCCTCATTTGGTCAGCCGTCTTTTGTTTTCCAGTGAGCAACTCAGGGGCAATTCCTAAACATTATGGAAATCATTGGCAATTGAATAAAAGTATCCTGGTTGTTGCAACATGGTTATGGCAATATGAATGCACAGCAACATAAGAAGCTGCAGAGGGTAATAGATGAAGTGCAATACATTACCAGTATAATCTTCTCCACCACTGTAGTATCTACAGAAGACACTGCCTCCAGAAGACACCTATAAATGAAGATCTCTACATATCTGGGCCATGCTGTCTTTTTACAGTTACCATCAAACAGGCAGTAGGGAAGCCAAAAGTCTCATACCACAAGGCTCAAGAGCCAGCCACTGCTCTATTTTCTCCAAGTTCATCACTACATGACTAAGCATAGCTCAAATGCCATGTATAAATTTGCTGGTGACATCACTGTTGTTGGTGGAATCTCAGGTGGTGACACAAAGATGTACAAGACAGTAGCACATTGGCTTGTTGAGTAGAGTTGCAAAGACAACCAAGCACTCAACGTCAGGAAGACCTAGGAACTGATTGTGGATTTCAGGAAATCAAAGTCAGGAAAACACACTCCAGTCCTCATTAAAAGGTGACCTGTGGAAAGGATGAGCGGCTTCAAGTTTCTAGGCACTAATATATCAGGAGATATCTGCTGGGCCCAAGGCATTGATGCAATCATCAAGAAGGCAAGCAAGCAGCTTTACTTTGTAAGCAGTTGAAGGATAATTTGTATGTCACAAAAGACATCAGCAAATTCGTGCAGGTGTACAGTAGAGAACATTCAGACTGTGAAGGTCCAATTCACAGGATCACAAGAGGCTGTGACCTCAGCCAACTTCATCATAGGCACAACCCACCCTATCATCGAGGACTTCTTCAAGAGGCAGTGCCTCAGGATGACAACATCCATCACTAAGGCTCTTCAACATTCAGAACGTGCCCTCTTCTTGTTAATAACATTGGGGAGGAGGCACAGAAGCTGGAATTCAATGATTCAGGATAAGTTCTTAAAAGCAGAACAGTTCTGCCTTTAGATTTTGAAATGGTCCAAGCTACCATGTATTTCATTATTCCTCTCCTTGGCACTATTTATTTATTTTGTAATTTATGGTAATTTTATGTCTTCCACTGTACTGCTGCCAGAATGCAACAAATTTCATGTCATGTAAGTCAGTAATAATAAATCTGATTCTGATTCCAATTACCTTCAATCGCAGATTGCTGGCCAGCATGGCTCGAAGGACAGGAAAGGCCTATTCCACACTGTATCTCAATAAATAATAAATTTAACAATAAAGTCAACTTCAGGGTTGATGTCACAGTCCTTTATGTGAGGATTCTCACACAGGTTTAATGCAACTATGATTCCATTAACTTGAGTCCAAAATCCAGAACATAACTCACTTCCACTGCTGTGCAAATGGAGTCCTGCACTGGTGGAAGTGATTGCATGCATGTCACTCTTCTTCCCCACTCCTACATGTCTCCAGTTATAACATCATAACCTCTCCTACATGAATGTAAACCATCAAACTCTTTGAAGAGCAGGGTCCCTGGCTCTACTCAAACCTTTTCCCGTGATAGACAGTTAAAAAATTAAACAAGCATTATCATCTTACTCTTTGTGTGAGATGGCAATATACAATTTGATGACTTATTCAATAGTGTTTAATTTGCTATAAAGTGCTCTGGGAAGTCCTGAATTAATGAAGCTTTGCACATTCTTTCATTTTATTATTATAACATATAATATCCATAAAAGATCCTATTTGGGAGTGATAACATTGCTGGTGTTCAGATAAGTTCGGTGTTTGATTAAAACAGCTGTTGCTAAGTTATATTGAAATAATTTAATTTATTACTAGTGCAGTAAGACATTTTACCAGAGCAAACAGTGAGATGTTTTCCCTGGCTGGGGTGTTTGGAACTTTGGGTCATATGTTTCTTCAATGGGAAAAAGGTAAGTAAGATTGATCGGTTCTACTGGTTGTCATGACAAAAGAATATGAAGTGATAGAAAAGCCTTTAAAATACAAATTGATGACACTGGAGCACGATGATACAAGCTGCAGGGCTATTCATTACATCTATTATATTTGTTCTACTTTTCAAAATCTAAACTCTAAGATGCTAAGAATTATTAACAATGCTTCTTTAAATATCATTAGAGGTCTGACGATTTTCTGACCTCCTGGAGTCCTCACAAACTATGTTGCACCTGCTGTCTCCCTAAACTTTCTCTTTAACAATATATTCTGCATTCTGATCTTGCTTTTCCCTTGGACTAGCTCAATGTACTCAACATTTGGAAATGATCTGTATGAATGGCATGCAAAACAAGGCTTTTCACTATATCTTGCTACATTTGACAATCATTAACCAATTACCAATTTAATCAATTGCTGCCATAATGATCAAGAACTGGCATTAGATTTAAAAATCTGCATGCACACCATGTAAGACTCAAGAGATTGTGTAGATGCTGGAAATGAATGGCAATAAACTGTTGAAACTGTGAGCTACGACCTCTGGATGAAGAGTTCTGGCCTGAAATGCTGACTGTTTACTTCACTCCATACATGCTGCCTGACCTGCTGAGTTTCTGCAGCATTTTGTGGGTAAAGTTGAGCATAGCAGTTGGAATTCTAACCAAACAGAGATCTGGAATACATGAAAGTGTAGAGGTCAGCACAAAGTTTTACAGCAACAACAATTAGGGTTTAATTGTCTGTCGCTGTCTGCAAGAACTTTGTATGTTCTTCCTGTGAATACTTGGGCTTCCTCCAACATTCCAAAGGCATATGCACTCAGTGGCCACCTTATTAGATACACCTGAACCCCTGCTCATTAATGCAAATATCTAATCAGACAATCATGTGGCAGCATCTCAATGCATAAAAGCATATAGACATGGTCAAGAAGGTCAGACGTAGTTCAGAACAAACATCAGAATGGTGAAGAAATGTGATCTAAGTGACTTTGATCATGGAATAACTGTTGATGCCAGCCAAGGTAGTTTGCATATCTCAGAAACTGTTGATCTCTGGGATTTTCATGCACATCTGTCTCTAGAGTTTACAGAAAATTGAGTGAAAAACAAAAAAAAAACAATCCGATGAGCGGTAGCTTTTGGGTGAATATGCCTTGTTAATGAGAGAGGTCAGAGGAGAATGGCCAGGCTGGTTAAAGTTGGCCTGAAGGCTACAGTAACACTGAATGAAAAAGCATCTTTGAATGCAAAACATGCCAAACCTTGAAGTGGATGTGCTACAGCAGCAGAAGACCACAAACATGTACTGAGTGGCCACTTTATTAGGTTCAGGAGGTACCTAATAATGTGGCCATTGAGTGTAGGTTAGATTTAGTATGTTGTGGGAATGATATGTTGGCACCGGAAGTGTGGTGACATTTGGGAGATGCCTCCAGCACATCCTCAGACTGTGTTGGTCATTGACACAAACAACACATTTCACTGAATATTTCAATGTGCATGTGACAAATAAAGCTAATCTTAAAAAGAAACTGTAGTGATTTAAGAAGTGGTTCACCACCACCTACTATTAATGCTGTTCTTGCTGGCAACAGTGACATTGAATAAATTAATTCTTGAAAAAAATGATTCAAGTTCAAACAACAGCAGACTTCAAAATGCATTTGATGCTTAGAAGTTTGAGGTAATTTGCAAATTTGCTGAACTTCTGCCTTTACATTTGACTATATTCCCTGAGTTTGGAGCAACGTTAATTCTTTAAACATCACTGAAGTGGCTAATTTGGTTATTTTCACCTTTTTTTTATGGGAGCTTGCAAATACATGGAATGCATTCTTTTGTTCCTCTAAGACATAATTGATGGCTGCAAAGCAAAGTGGGTTCCTGAGGGTTGTGGAAAATATCATATAATTATGTCAATCTTTTCGAGGAAGGAAAGCCCAATGCTGGGTTTTTGGCACTGCAGCCACTCAAAGACATGAGTCATAAAGTCACTTAGCATTGAAATATTTGTTCTTCTTCCCACATTTCCCATTAACTTCTCACAATTCTGCTGCTAACCTACACAATAGAAGTCACTTACATCGGACAATTAACCTCCCAACCCACACCCCTTTGGACGTGGGAGGAAACTGAAGCTACCTGGGACAAACCATGCAGACACAAGGGGGAGCATGCAAACTTAATACATACAGCACCCAACAACAGGATCTATGTTTTTCTAACTTCAAAGCATAAAGACTAATTGAAAGGAAACCAAGGAAGCCAATAGATGCAAGTCTTAGTTTGTTTTTACTTCAAGCAAGGTGCACGTGTATCACGTGGTGGTGTGATGATGAATGCAATTTACATACTTTTACATCTAACCTGCAAAGCATTATCATAAAAAATAAAGAATGCTTAATCAAACAATATATTTACAATGTTGCCTAAAATGTACTGAAATATTAAATACACATCACTCCTCCCTACTTAGTTCCAACTCAATACAGAATACATTTCAACCACTATATATAGAGTATACTATACCATATGCTACAACTGCTATACAGACATCCACAGCATGGTAATTTTTAAATTGTCCTATTCAGGTCTAAAGATTCAATCACTGTGGAGGCTTTCTTACTCTGTGGAATAACATCTTTCCTGACAAGGGGGTTCACCCTCCGTGACAGGTGAGATTTGTGGTTGTGAAATAATCTCAGGTTCTGAGATCTCCTCCATGGTGATTGTAGGTGTTAACTCTGGAACTGCAGGAAGTGGTACTAACAGCTTTGGGCTTGACTCTGGACACCTTTCTTCTGGATGTATTGGCATGGCAAGCTTCACTGAATGATGTGGATCATAATGTGTGAGTACCGTGTCTGGTGTCACCATTTTCTCTCCCTTTTGGTAAGCCACTTCACACTGCTTTGTCCATTGCCATTTCTTCCTGATCTAAAAAGGACCCCGACTGTGACACATCCTTTGGCTTTGGGGCATCCACCGTTGTTTGAACTTTCTCAGCACACTTGTGTAATCCTTGTGCTTTGATGATGTGACCACAAGAAACAAAGTTTGGTTTCAAGAATTCACGCTTGCTATATCATAATCTGAGCCCATAATCTTCTAATCTTTTTCACTGCCTTGAGATTTTGGAGAAGTTCCTTGTCATACCTTGATGTCATCTAGGTAACACTGGGTGTTTGGACACCTTGCAATACATGGTCCATAGCTTTCTGTCAGAACGCAGGTGTAGATGCTGCTCCAGAAATAAGCCTATTATAGTGATAAAGCCTTTTGTGGTTGTTTATGGTGAGAAACACATTGGACTCTTCTTCCATCTCCATCTGCAGGTAAGCCTCAGCTAAGTCCACTTTGCTGAAGTGTTTTTGTCCATAAAGGTTTGGAAAGATAAACTCTATCCTGAGCAGAGAGTATTGATCTATTTTCAGTACTGGGTTGATGGTAACCTTAAAATCACCACAGAGCCTGACAAGCCCATTATTCTTGGGTTTTGGGACCATAGGTGTTGCCCATGGGCTCCATTCAACCTTAAAAAGAATTCCTTCACATTCCATGCAATCTAGTTCACTGGCTATATTATCAGGAATGATATAAGGAACTTGACAGGCTTTGAAAAGCTTGTGTGTGGCATTTTCATTTAATGCTATTTCACCCTCGATGTGTTTGACTTTTCCAAAGTCAACCTTGAACACTTCTGTAACATCATCCAACACCTTTCTTAATTCACCTCAGTTGACTCTCTTGCAGGGGATGTGATATTCAGATGGTGGCTGGATCTCCAATTTAGTTGTAGTTGGCTCAGCCAATCATATCCCCACAGTGCTGGCCCTCCTGTTTTAACCACATACATGCCCAATGTGGTTTGTTGGCTGTTGTATCTCAGTGTTAAAACATATCATTCCCACAGGAGTTACCTTTTTTTTAGAATACATTTGCCATTAGATATTTGCAGACTTCATTACAGTATCTTTGAAATGCTGCTCACACTTACTTTGTTGAGTGATTGAAACAGCCAAACCAGTGTCCAATTCTATTTTAACTAATTTACCATTCACTTCTGGTGTAAACCATACAGCTTACTACTTGTCTGTTGTTAGATTTTGTATTGTAAACCTCAAGTCCTATGTCACTATCATCATTATCAGATTTTTCATTAACATCATGTAGATTAGTGCTCATTTTGAAACTGCAACATGATTCTCTTTAGCTTTTTCTTTTCCCTGTGAAGACCATTTATTTTTGTCTGCCCAGCATGCTCTTGTGTGTCCCATTTTGTTGCATTTTCTACAAGTTTCACTTTTAAATCTGTATTGGTCTGCCATACGTGAGCCCCTGCCATGATGGTAACACAATTTGTTTAGCCTGGCTGGTTTCTGTTCAGACATTGCAATTTTGTTCACTCACACTTTCAGTCCTGACTGCAACTCAGTTACATCTCTGTCTGTGTTTCCATTGATAAAGCTATTTAAACTTTTTAAAATGTAAGTTATTCTTCAGTTAGGAGCCATCTTTGAATGCTTTCTTGTGAGATCCCACAAACTAAACAATCTTTCAGTGCATCATTGAGCCCATCATTGAACTAACAATGCTCAGACAATCTCTTGAAGTCAGTCATGTATGCAGAAATGCAAGTCCCTTCCTTTTGATTCCACTTATGGAACATAAAGCAATCTGCAATCAACAACAGCTGTGGTTCTAAATGTTCTTACATTACTTTCACAATATCAGCAAAGCTCATTTCAGCTGGTTTAGTTGGCTAATCCAAATCTTCCACCCTGAGCAAAACTAGCTCAGTTTACATATTCCAGTTACTTTGTTGTGTAATCAAAAGTCTATCTTTCTAATGTAGACAGCTATTTCTGCTTTTCACTGTGATTATTATCACCCTGTACTTGCTGTTTATGAACCTGTGAATTCTTCCATTTCCTGCCTTTCTTGACTCAACAGTTCCCTTGTCAGTTCCTAAACAAGCATGTGCTGCACTGCTTTTTTAATTCAAACATTGTACTGTGTTTTTTTTTTTACTTGAACATCTTACTATGCTTCAACAGGTAAATAATCGTGTCAGGTTTGTTTAAAACTTCCTCATTACCACCATTATACATTGTAACTGGAAACATAAAAAGTCATTGAAAGGAAAACAAGAGATGTGAGTCTTCGTTATTTTAAGCGAGGCGTGCGTATATCACTTGTTAGTGTGATGATGTCTGTCATTTATGTAGTTTTACAAATAACCTGCAATGTATTGTGTAAACAGGGTGCATGGGAGGGGTAGCACCTCTAGATGGGGAGGATTGTCACACTCCTTGGAGTGGCTCAACATCTATTGGTCCCCACCAATCTTACCTATGGCTCCTCGTAGCTGTTTGCATGTGACAGTGGCCACACCCTTAGCAACAGCTTCGACAGGCCAGGTAAACCAAGTGAGGGTAGCCAATGGGTCTGAAACCCTTGGTGAGATAGGAATTTGCTCATCCCAGCATGCAAAGACTGCTTCGGTGGATCAGGCGGAGGAAACCCCTGGGGTTCAACGACTGAGAAAGCGTTGCAGCAACGCATTGTGGAGTGCGTAGGGCGTGGCAGAGCACTTAAGAAGACGCGGCCATCCAACGCAGCCAAGGAAGTTGCCAGACGTAACGATTCTTCGTGCCACTGGATCCTGACTTCTGAGGCCGAGAGAGTGGGACCGTCTCTGTGCAAGGCATTTCCATTTTTATATCTTTCACGAGCTGGTTACATCGTGCAAAAGGTCGGCTGGTGGCGCGGTGAGATCAGTGCCGGGCTCGAGAATGGAGCTTCCCAAGTTCGATTCAATGAAAGGTCGCCCCCCGAGCACGCTCTCCATCTGTGCTGGGTTGATGTTGAGTTCGCAGCTCAGCCTCGTAAAAAAACACTGCCACCCTGCACAATGTAGTCTTCCTCAAACCCAGAGAGACAACCATTAAATTGTGTAAACAATATAGAATACCTAATTAAACAATATATTTACAATATTACTCAAATATTACTGAAATATTACATACATAACAGGATGCACTGTCGGCTGACCACAGTCATGAGATGTTGCAGTGATAATGTTACAGTGATAAGCTGCGAAGAATTTTTTTTAGCCAGAGGGTGGTGAATCTGTGGAATTTGTTGCCACGGGTGGCAGTGGAGGTCAAGTCATTGGGTGTATTTAAGGCACAGATTGATAGGTATCTGAGTAGCCAGGGGATCAAAGGTTATGATGAGTAGGCAGGGAAGTGGGACTAAATGGGAGAATGGATGAGCTCATGATAAAATGGCGGAACAGACTTGATGGGCCGAATGGCTGACTTCTGCTCCTTTGTCTTATGGTCTTATAACAATAAGAAGCGTGCTTAAAGAGTTGGCTGAGAGTGGTTGAATAGCAAGTGGTAGATAAAAGCACAATTAAAATGTTTAAAGGCACTTAGACAGGTACATGAATAAGAAAAGTTTACAGGGATATGGACAAATGCAGGCGTCTATTTATTTATTGAGATAGAGCATGGAATAGGCCTTTTCAGCCCTTTGAGCTGTACTGCCCTGAAATCCCCTGATTTAATCCTAGCCTAGCCTAATCATGGGACAATTTACATTGATCAATTAAGCTACATATTTTGGATTGTGGGAGGAAACCCATGCGGACACGGGGAGGACGTACGAACTCCTTACAGACAGCGGTGGGAATGGTATGAGGTCAGTTCAGCAACTTGGTTGCCATGGATAAATTGCGCTAAATGGGGCCTGTGTGGCTAAGTACAGCTCCAGCACTATATACAAGTTTGCTGATGACAACACTGTTGTAGGCTGTATCAAAGGTGGTGCTGAATCAGCATACAGAAGGGAGATTGAAGAATGAAGGCTGAGTGATGTAATAACAACTCAAAGTCAATAAGACCAAGGAACTGATTGTAAACTTCAGAAGAGGGAAACTAGAGGTCCATGAGCCAGTAATCATTGGAGGATTAGAGGTGGAGAGGGTCAGTAACTTTAAATTCCTGAATGACACTATCACAGAGGACCTGTCCTGGACCCATCATATAAATATTATTGCAAAGAAAGCAAGGCAGCATCTCTACTTCCTCAGGAGTCTGCGGAAGTTTGGCATGTCATCAAAAACCTTGGCAAACTTTGACAGATGTGTGGTGGAATGGGTGCTGACTGGCTGCATTACAGCCTGGTCTGGGAACACTGGTCTGGCATCATTGAATGGAAAATTCTACAAAAGGTGGTGGATTCAGCCCAGTAAATCTCAGGCAAAACCTTCCCAGCCACCGAGCACATCTACATAAAATGTTGCTGTAGAAAGCAGCATCCATCATCAAAGATTCTCACCACCCAAGCCATGGTCTTTTCTCACTGCTGCAATCAGGAAGAAGGTACAAGTGCCTCAGGACTCGCACCTCCAGGTACAAGAATAGTTACTCACCCTCAACCATCAGATTCTTGAACAAACGGGGATAGCTACATCTATTTAAGGACTCTGTTAAGATGTTATTTCATGCTCGTTATTTATTGCTATTTATTTACATCTGCAATTGCACAGTTTGTTTACAGTTTACAGTTACTGTTCTATAGATTCGCTAAAGAATTTCAGAGTTGTATGTGTGACACGTATGAACTCTGATAATAAATTTTACTTTGAACTTTGCAATTGGTAGAATCGACAAAGTGTCAGGAGGTGTATGGTCATGTACTTTGATAGATGAAGTAAAGGGATAGACTTTTTTCTAAACAGGAAGAAAATTTAAAAATCAGAGTTGAAAAGGGACTTGGAAATCCTTGTGTAGGATTCCCTAAAGATTAACATGCATATTGAGTAGGTAGTCAGGAAAGCAAATACAATTTTTGCATTCGCTTCAGAGATCCATGGTATAAGAGCAAGGTTGTGATGCTGAGGCTTTACAAGCCATTGGTCAGACCACACTTGGAGTATTGTGAGTGGCTTTAGGTCCTTCATCTAAGAAAAGATATGCTGGCAATGGAGTGGATCGAGTAGGTTCACTTGAATGCTTCTTAGAATGAAAGGGTTAACATATGAGCAGCATTTAATTGATCTGGGCCTGCACTCATTGGAGTTCAGAAAAATGAGGGAGATCTCATTGAAACCTGTTGAATACTGAAAAGTAGACAAAGTGGATGAGGAGAGGATGTTTCCTATAGTGGATGAGTCTCAGACCAGAGGGCACAGACTCAGACCAGGAGGACGTCTTTTTCGAAGAAAGATAAGGAAGGATCTCTTTAGCCAGAGGGTGGTAAATCTGTGGAATTAATTTCCATGGATGACTGTGAAAACCATGTCATTGAGTATTGTAGTGAGCATTCAGGCCATGATGACAGAGCAGAGAAGCTCATTTATCTGAAGTACCATCTTTATTGCGAGCACAAAAGCAGACCAGGCACTATAACCCAGGGAAGTATCTTCTCAGTCTCAAGAAGAAGGGCACGCAGACTATCACTTCCTTCCTTCCTTCAGCCTTGATAGGTCGGTGGAGGCCATAGGCCGATATGGTGCTGGCCAATCACTGTACAGCACAACTGCCTTCCACAGCTCAGGCAACTGCACACGGGATACCACTTTAGGGAAGCGGTCAAGCAACTCTCCTCACCCCTTCCAGTGGCTTTCCAGCTTGGGGGATAGCCCCTTCTTCCAGGAGGGGCAGTAGACCCATACTTAGACTGAACTGTACAGACCTACTGCTTTTAGAGTAATTACTTCTCCCTGCCTTAACATTATGTATTGATCTGTTGTCTGTGCATGCACATTGTCCCCTCTGTCTCGTTGCAATGTTAATGCACCAGTTAAAGCCATCTCCTGCACACGAGCTTTTATTTAATTGATATGTACTTGCACACAAAAACAACAGATTTGCGACAAGTACGAACCAGAATGTCAGACAATATCACCAACTATATCGACAGTTATGGAATGAAATGGCAAGAGTTAGGCAGCATGAGAAGTCCATCACAGATGCTAACACACACGTAAGTGTAGGGCATAGTTACAGTATGTGCTGAATTTAAAGTGAAAATAATGTGGCAATGGCTTCATTCGAGGAAGTTGATGAACTTGATAGCACTAATGTAGACTGGGAGTCATATAACAAGATGGTGGAACTGTATTGTTCACATCACTTGTTATACTTAATGGGCCCAAGAACGTTCAGTCTCTTATGCAACTTAGTAACCCGTGCAAAGCCAGCAAAAAGACGTTTGACGACATTGTTAGTTTCACTAAATCACTTGAGCCCTAAGCTGTTGGTAATAGCTGAGTGATTTAGATTTTACAAAAGGAACAAATCAAAATATGAAAGCCTTTCTGAATACATTGCAGAACTGTGCAAATTTTCCCAGTACTGTGACTTTAAAGATGGATTTTCTGATGGATTAAGGGACAAACTTGTATGTGGCATGCATGGTCAAAGCACTCAGAGGAGGCTGCTGTCCGAAAGAGACCTAACCCTGGAACAGGCATTGTCCACTGCAATATCATTACAGACTGCAGGAAAGGATGCAGCAGAACTACAGTAAAGGAGGTTAGGATGCGAAATGCACAAAATGTCCTTGAATGGTGCAAAAAAGCCAACAAGTTATTGATGTGACAAATCCTCCCATCATGCAAATGACTGTTGGTTCAAGAAAAAAGTGTGAAGGACGTGTGGCTGATGAGGTCACATAGAGAGAATATGCAAGACAGACAAAAAACACAATTGAGTGAAAAGTCCAAAGCACAAAGCTATGCAAATGCATAAAGTTACCAAACGTAAAACAGAATCTGACAACATAGAGTCTGACAAAAGTGAAGAGTAATGCCTAGAACTGCATGGTATCACTGAAACAGTTTGCAATATAAGATGGATCACAATAGATGTATCTGGTATAAAAATGAAAATGGAGCTTGATACAGTGTCAGTTTTGTCTATAATTCCAGAGGCTAACTACAACAGACTGTTTTCTAAGATACCATTAGAGAAGACCTCAGTGATGCTAAACACCTACAATGTGAAAAGGCTTCCCTCAAAGGCAATCTAAAAGAGAAGGTGACATATGGAGGCCAACACAGCTGTTAGAACTTTATGTGTTGAAAAATGGAGGGCCAGCACTTTTTGGGTGTGAATGGTTGTGAAAAACCCGACTAGACTGGCACTCAATCAAAGCTCTCAATTTGGAATCAACAGGCAATGGTAGCCCAAGTGGTAGCACTAACCAGAGACTGGCACAGCTGCTTAGAGCCAATGAGAAGATGTTTGAGAATGGGATTGGTAAACTCAAAGGCATGAAGGCCAGAATGGAATTGAATGAAGCAGCAACCCCAGGATTCCATAAAGCATGTCTAGTACATTACACACCATGCCCTAAAGCGGATGCTGAACTTCAGAAATTGGAGGCATCTGGAATTATCTCCAAGGTTGAGTGGCATGATTGAGCCATGCCCTTTGCCTCGGTGATCAAGAAAGGAAAGGCCAGAACCTTTCGCATATGTGGGGGTTTCAAAGTGAGCATCAGCCCAGTGCAGCATACTGTGCAGTATCGCTTGCAACAGATAGAAGACATTTTTGCATCTTTGGCAGGTGTGGAGAGGTTTTCAAAGATTTACTTGTCACAAGCCTATCGGTAACTGGAGTTTGAGCAGTCAAGCAGGAAGTTCATCAGAATCAACTCTCACAAGGGGCTGTTCCAATGTAATCATCTCGTCTTTGGCATCACATCAGCACCAGCAATTTGGCAAAGAACAATGGACCAAGTGCTCCTAGGTATCCCAGGAACACAATGATACCTTGATGTTATCATCGTGACTGGCAAAAAAGAAAGAAGAGCACCTCCAGAACCTTGGTAAAGTGCATACCAGGCTGAGTGAGTATGGTTTATGCACAAGGGAGAAGAAGTGTGAGATTTTCATGAATGGAATCTCACATTGTAGACATGTCATTGGCAAGTAAGGCTTACAGAAGTTACAAGAGAAAATTGAAGAAGTGTGACACGCACCCAAACCAGAAAATGTGTTACAACTCAGGTCTTACTTGGGCCATGTAAACTACCTCCGCCAGCGTCTCCCAAGTTTTACTGCAGTGCTGCATCCATTGTTACAGACAGGAACAAAGAGGGAATGGTCAGAAAGATGTGAAAAAGCATTCAAGGAAACAAAGAGACTAATAACATTTGATGATCTGGTCACCCATTATGACCCATCCCTGCCCATCAGGCAGGCATATGATGCATCCTCTTATGGCATCGGAGCCGTTTTGTCACACTCTATGAAAGATGGATCTGAATGTCCGATTGTGTTTGCTTCAAGATCACTGATGAGTGCAGAACTCAACTACGCACAGATCAACTGAAAGTTCCTTAGCCTAGAATAGGGAATAATGATGTTCCACCACTACCTCTATGGACAAAAGTTTATGCTGGTCAGATCACCAGCCCCTTGTGCCCATTTTCAATCCCAGGAAGGGAATTCCAGTGATGATTGCTACCCAGTCACAGGGTTGGGGAATATTCCTAGGAGCTCAGTGTTATGAGATAGTGTTCATGGGCACCAAACAACACAGCAACACTCATGGCTTGTCACGTCTTCCACTGTTGGCAACTGAAGAAGAAAAGGCTTTATACTGTGACCCAGTAGAAGTGTTGCACAGAGCGTTGGTGGACCATTTGCCGGTAGCAAATTTAGAAATAAAAAGAGAAGCAAGAATTGACCTGTCAAAAGTCAATGAAATTACCATGCAAGGATGGCCAGCTCATGGTAAGCATATGTTTCCAGAGTTCTCAGTGAGGTGAGACCAACTGTCGATATGCCAAAAAATGCTGATGTGTGGATCTCATGTTGTGGTTCCCTCTAAACTGCACGCCTGATTGTTAGAAAATCTGCATGAAGGACACCTGGATACAGTCAAGCCCGGAGCTACGGGTGAAAGCCAGTAATAGATAACCAGACTGAAACTTATCCAAAAGCTGTTCAGGATACCAAAAAGTTCAAATGCACCCCAATAATCCCTGTTACGCCCATGGGAATGAGCGTCATCATCATGCCAAAGAGTATATATTGCCATTGCTGGGCTATTCATGGACTCCATGTTTCAAATTGCTGTGGATGCTATTCAAAGTGGCTGTAGGTTATACCAGTGAAAAACCGTTATTACTTGTCTTTCTTCCTGACCAACACCACCAGGGATACCCATGGACTCTCTGGCTTGATGATGCCAGCCGCTGCCACATCTTTGATCCGTTGCTCTACTGCTTGACGTTCGGCAAGGGCCCAGTGGTGGGGCTGCAAGCGGAAGAGCTGGGCGTTCCTGGTGCTGAACTAGCCCAATGATGGTCCAGGAGGTCTTTCAGCCGCCGCCACTGGTCCTGCTCCAAGCCCTTGCTGCTCTGCTGCCACGTTGCTTCATGGCCTGGACTGTCGCACTGGAGGTTGCTGCAGTAATGCTGCCAATATCGTTAAGCTGAGCGATGCAGTTGCTGATGACAGAGGCACAGTGAGCTGGATATGGGTAACGGGTAGTGGTTGTTTTTGCGCCCGCCTCGTCCACTTCCTGAACCTGCCCTGCCGGAGAGCCACAGCTTCAGTGCCGAGATAGAGCGTTGCCCCTGGCAGGTCCACTCAGGTCCCCCAGTGGGACAACAGTTCCTGACCAATGATGCAGGAGCCCTGGATGTCAGCTAGCCATACCTTGTCCTCCGCTGTGTTTTCTCCACTACAAAATGCAGCCACCTCTTCCCTCTCATCGTCAGTGACTGTAGTCAGCTGCTCCCCATCACTGCTGACCCAGGTAGAGAAGGGCAGGTTTGTGTTGGGGACGACACTGGACAGATGCTGGTGATGGTTGTACCCTTGCCCACCAGTGCACAGCATCTGATGCTCTCCACCACGCAGTCCACGTGTAAGCCTTGCTCTTCACCCAAATGGCCCACCCAGGGGAGGCAACACTGCTGGAGGTCTTGGGGAGGCTAAAATTGCTTCAGCCCTCTCTGCCTCTGCCCAGAACCTCAGCCAGAGATAATGGTGATGTCAGACGAAAATGCTGTTGAAGGCACTCAGGATTCAGTGTCTTAACAAAGGTGAGGAGGGCAAGCTCTTACAGGGCCATGGGAGGGAACTGGGCGTAGCCATGCCAAGCACAGTGGTAGAGATCTACTGCAAACACCCCAAGGCTTTTTCCCACCTGGCACTGCCTGCTCCCCAGTCCTTCCCTCATTGCTACCTCTGATGACCTCTGCTGAAAATGCTGTTCCATCACCAATACAAGGGTCCTGTAGTTATGCTGTGCAGCTGGAGTTAAGTCAAGCAGGCAAGGCACCTCCATCCTTTTCCAGGGCAAGATGCACTGCCGTTTTAATGGGGCTCCATGCACTGTGCCATGTGGCAAGTTTGAATTATGGCAGGTAAGGCTTCAGGCAGCCAGTCCCATTTTATCTGGGGAGCTTCAGGGTTGACCTTGTGCCGTTAATTGTCGGGGCCCATTGGTCCTCCGTCTTTCTCTGGCAGTGTTGGTGCCTGCCATGTCACCTGTCTTCCCATGGCTGGGGCACCTTGGGTTCTCCGGGACAGGCCAGAATGGAGGCAGATGGTGCTTTCCACTGTGCCCACCCCCCCCAGGTTGGGGGGCCTGGGTACAGAGCCTCCATCAGGATTCCCCAGCAGGCACATTGCTCGGTTGACAGCTTCTCCCTCTGGGTCAGCATCTCGTCTTCAGGAGGCCAGCCTAAGGGTGCAGGGGAGGCATACCACTCAGTCCCTCAACTTATTCCCCGGATCTTAAGGCACTCCATCCAACATCATAGCTCTTCAATTCCGCCGTCAATTTCCGATCCCACTCCTGACGCCAATGTGGCAAGCATTCGGTCCATGATGACAGACAAGAAAAGCTCATTTACCTCAACTAACATCTTTATTGCAACAAGCACAAAAACAGACTGGGCGCTATGACCCAGGGAGAGATCCCACTGAGTCACATACTGACAGGGGAGATGATTATCACACAGCCTGGTTACAGTCAGGATGACGCACAAACACACAAGCAAATAACTGTATAATCCAAGCTAAAATGTAGCAATAAATGAATTTGAACATCCCACTATAATCCCATGAACACATTTTAAAACAAGAACAATAAATAGTGCTGGCCAGGAGGAATACTGAAGCATGCTGTTGACCACGTCTCCAGAGTGCCACAGGATATCTAAAGCAGCGTTTGATAGGTTCTTGGTTAGTCAGGGTGTCAAAGTGTATGGGGAGAAGGGAGGAGAATGGGGTTAAGAGGGATAATAAATCAGCCCTGAAGGCACAGACCTCTTGGATTGAGCGGTCTAATTCTACTCCTGCGTCTTATGGGATGCTTCTACCCTGACAGGCCCCATAAGAAACAAAGCGCAAGAATTAAAGTCAGCCAGTTCAAATTCTATTGGTGGGATTGCAATCTGGGGCAACGCAAGTGTCACTGATGCATCCTAGAACATTGACACACAGCAAAAGGAACTTACTATACTAGGAAGTGGTTGAGTGCTGAAATCAATGGAACCATTGTCAAGGCAGCGATTGGTATGTTACATACAATGTCTTCCTGGGCACTTAAGAGGTAAAAACTTCTCACCAGTTTTTACTTTGCTCTTCCCAGCGTGTGTACGCTCTATATTATAATTTTGATCAGAAGTGTGCTGTACTACAGCTGAGGTGTATGTGGCACAATGGGCAATACTGTCCCTCTCCTTTAGTATTACAGTGATTTTACACATCAGTTAACTAAAAATCTCTACCTTCACTTTACATGGGACTAGTAAGGAAGGCTGATTTTATAATTAACTCACTTCTAATTCATAAGTAAAACAGCTTTTATTTGGCTTCGGATAATTAACTTTATAAGTATTGGAGGAGGCATCAATTTAAAATTCCTGAAACAGGACTAATATTTTTTAAATACTGAAGTTATTTTCCAACAGGAGAAAAAATGTGCTTCGAAATGAAAGGTAATTAGCATAACTAATTGAGAAATTATCTCTAATAGGATAATAATTATATCCCTCATGTTCAAATAGATAAGGCTTGCAATTTTTTGAATTCTGGAAAATCTCATCTGATTAATCTAATTTACATATGCACATCAAGCCTAATTGGCAGCTAATATTATTACTAATTATAAAATGTTTATGTTCCTCATTTGGTAAAGATACTTGTTATTTTTTAATTTGAGGACTTAAAAAAACTTGTGCGATGTAAATTAAAATAAGTAGTAACAATGGATTCATAGTTCATGGGAACAGGTGCAACAGTGGTCATGTTGGAGCCTTACAGCTCCAGGGAACCAGGTTCAATTCCAGATCTCCAGTGCTGTCTGTGTGGACTTTGCACATTGAATGTGTGACTGTCTGTGTTTCGTCCAAGGTGTTCCAGTTCCTTCCCACATCCCAAAGTTGTGCAGGTTGGTGCGTTAATTGCCTCAGAATAGAGGTGTCCATCATTAAGGACCCCCACCACCCAGGGCATGCCCTCTTCTCATTGTTGCCATCAGGAAGGAAGTACAGAAGCATGAAGACACAAATTTAACAATTCAGGAGCAGCTTCTTCTCCTCTGCCATCCCCTCTGAATGAACATTGAACCCATGAACACTGCTTCACTACTTTTTTATTTCTGTTTTTGCACTACTTATTTAATTCAACTGTTTTTTTTTTCACCCCTTGTGGGTGGCGTGTATGTGTATTATTTCCTCAATCTCAGATCCACTACCAGAAGCCTGGGAGATTGAGCGTTCAGCGCAATATCCTTGCTGTTCCTAGTAGTGTGCTCTTCTGGGCCAAGTTCTTTGATGTTGTTCCTGGGATTTGTCAAAGCCACTCTCCCAGTCCAGGCGTCACAGCTCCAAGTGCTCCTATCATCACAAGGATTACTCTGATTTTAACCTTCCACATCCTTTCAAGCTGCCCTTTCAAGGTTTGCTATTTCTCCAGCTTCTCATATTCTTTCTTCCTGATGTTATTGTTGTTACGCCCGTGGCCCCCTCCTTTTTGAGAATCGCAGGATTGCTATTGATTTGAGTCAAGAGGCCCAGGAAATGAGAGAGAGAGACACACAGGCTCCTCAATGGTTGGAATGTTTCCTGGGCCTCCGGGATAAAAAGTCACGGAACAGGTCATTGTCTTTTGGAGACGGAATTGTGTATTGAATGCAGTACGATTCATCAAAGCCCCCCCCCCCCCCAGGCAATGAACCGAGGGGGAGGTTGGTGGAGGGATTGCATCATCCCAACCTGATTGACATCTGAGACCCTGTGAGTCAGGATAAAAGAGGGTCTGGGGAACAGCCCCTTTAGACGCACCAGGAGAAACGCTAGCGATCCCACATTAGCAAAAGCCGGTGAGAAGGCCACGTGTGTCCTTTTCCATTTGCCCTGGAATCGGTGAGCCTTTACCATGGAAGAACGGTTTTTAGCTAACAACGGGGAAATCAACTCCCAACGACTCTCGAAGGATTGACATCATAAAAGGACTGGGCAAGTTTTACCCGTCTTTCTCTCCAACCAAAAAGCTGCAGCTTGAATGAACTAAAGTGACCTTTATATTTCCATCGGACAATACATTATCCCTTAGACAACGAAAGAACTATTCCTTATTGACTATTATTATACCCGCGCTTTTAGATTTAGTATTGACAACGTATATTATCTGTATGTTGCATTGATATTATTTTTGTGTATTTTTATCAATAAATACTGTTAAAAATAGTACCATCAGACTTCAACGGACCTCTCTATCTTTGCTGGTAAGTGACCCAGTTACGAGGTACGTAACACTGTCATCCAGGATTGCCACATCTATTACCACTGCTTTCTTCTGTTCCTTGTCCAGTATTACTGGTTGGATGACCAGTACCTGTTTATCAGTCTGTATTTGGATATCTCACAGGATCTTAGCTCTGTCATTGTCCACTACCTTCTCGGGTGTTTCCCATTTGAAAATTGGGCGTGTCCAACCCATACACAGTGCAGATGTTCCTGACAGGACTTCTGCAACATGGTTGTGCCGTTCAGTGTATGCTGTCTCTGCCTGTGTCTTGCACCCTGCTACAATATGCTGGATGGTTTCAGTGGATTCCTGACACACTCTGCATCTTGGGTCTTGTTTGGTGTGATAGACCCCTGCTTCTGTTGCTCTTGTGCTCAGCACCTGTTCTTGTGTGGCCATAAGCAGCGCCTCTGTGCTGTCCCTCAGCCCTGCCATTTCCACCCATTGGTAGGACTTTCTTATGTCAGCCACCTCTGATATTTGGCGATGGCACATCCCACGCAGTGACATGCCCTGCCCTGGCCTCTGGTACACTGGCTCTGCTTCACCCACTTCCATTTCCATGGCCGCTGCCTGCTGTCTGAGATATTGGGGCCCATCATCCTGACATACTCGTAGATGTTTCACGTTTCTTTCAGGACTGTGGTCTCGACATTTCCAAATCTCCATCCTCCTTTATTCTGGTGGGAGTACAGTCGCTCAACATTGGACTTTGGATGAATCCTCCTTGTCTTGTTAATAGTTTCTGGGTCTGTCAGCAGCTTCCAGTTTGTTCATCGGCCAGCACACTGTTGTGGCTGGGTACCTGATGACTGGTAGGATGAATGTATTGATGGCTCTGATCTTGTTCTTCTTATTTAGGTGTTTCTAAGGACCTGCCTCACCCTTTGGAGACACTTTGATATTGCAGCCTTTCTTGTCCTCATTGTGCCTTCCTTGCGACAGCAGGGTCCCCAGGTACTTGTAGCTGTCCTGTACATCTGGTATGTGGATTTCAGCTAACTCGACTCCTGTCTTGATGAGTTTGCCTCTTTTTACTACCATCTGGCTGCACTTTTCCAGTTCAAATGACATCCCAATGTTCTGCAGTACACCCTTGTCAGGTGGATTATTGAGTCATTGTCTCTTTCATTTCTGGCATACAGCCTGATGTCACCCATGCCTGATGTTCACTCCTCTCTTGAACCAGTACCCACCTCCACTCTTTGAGATGATCTGCTGAGAGGGTCCAAGCCTATACAGAACAGCAGTGGGATAGTGCATCTCCCTGGTATATTCCACATCTGATGTTCACTTGTGCCATTGCATTTGAGTTAACTTCTAGCATTGTCCTCCAACAGCTCACTCTTCAACTTTTCAAATGTCAAGTCAAAGAAGCCCTTTGAGCCAGAGGTATGTAGGATAATAGGGGACATCGATGGAGATTTTCCCAAAGCAGAAATGTCTACACGAAGGAATAATTTTAAGGTGATTGGAAAAAAAGCATGTGCAGGATGTCAGAGATAGTTTTTTTTTACACAGAGGGTGGTGGTTGCCAAGGCTAGTTGTAGAGGCAGATATATTACAAAGAGACTCTTAGATGGGCAAAAGTATAAAGGAAAAATGGAGGGTTATGTGGGTGGGAATAGTTAGATTGATCTTCAGGAGGTTAGAAAGTTGGCACAATATTGTGGGCTAAAGGGTCTTTCCTGTGCTTTATTGTCCTGTGTTCTATGTTCTTTATTTACTTTATTTGTGATTCAGTGCAGAGGAGGTCCTTTCAGTCCTTCCACGCCGCTCAGTAATCCCGCAATTTAATACTAGCTTAAGCACAGAACAATTTACAATGGCTAATTAATTTACCAACTGATGCACTATGGGATGAAACCGGAGCACCCGGGGAGAACATACAAACACCATACAGACAGCGGCGGGAACTGAGCCTGGATCGCCTGTACTGTAAAGCATAGTGCTAACCTCTATGCTGCCAAGCTGCCTATTTAATCTGATTACTATTAACCTTTTTCCTGAACTCCAGCAAGTCATATCAGTGCTGTTATGCTTCTCACATCTTCATTGAGTTGTCCCACACTGCAGTTTCCAATGGATCCACAGCCTCTGTGGCTATTTGCAAAACAACAGCCGTAACTGGAATTGGCCAGCAATTCAGGCAGGATCCTGTCTAAGTAACAGCACAGCCTTTCAGTTGTGGGTTGAGAGTGGCCAGTGGTGCAGCAGTCACATAGCTTCAATGACCCAGGTTCAATCCTGTCCTTACACTCTGTTTTCCCTCTGACCACATGGGTATCTACCAGCTCTCTCCAATGTCCCAAAGACATACAGGATGTTAGATTTCCTGGCCATTTTAAATTGCCTCTACTGATGGGAATGTGAGGAGAAGCAAATGGGATTAATATAGAATTAATCTAAGTGGATTCTAGATAGTTATCATAGACTCAATGAACCTAAGGTCCTGTTTCTATGTTCTAAGGCTCCATGATTCTAGTTCTTGTTATTTGATCCAAAATTTTAACTCCCTTTCTTTCACCACAGATACTGCCAGACCTTCTATTTACAACAATACCTGTTTTAATCCCACTGTCTGCTGTGCTTTGTACAATAGGCATGTTGTGTGTGTGTGTGTGTGTGTGTGTGTGTGTGTGTGTGTGTGTGTGTGTGTGTGTGTGTGTGTGTGTGTGTGTGTGTGTGTGTGTGTGTTTGGGGAGGGTGGGATGGGTAGTGAGGTAAGTGGGTAGACAGGTTCAGATCCTCTCCTCCCTCTAGGTGAAAAGTCAAGGCATTCACTGATGTCCATGAGTTCTGTTTAGTCCAACATTTATACAAGAAAGCAAAGATAGAACTGACTGATGATAAATCATTTTCAAACCACTGTTTAGAGAAACATTATCAAAAAGACAGACTTTAGTGTGGAGACTGACTGACCCTGAAGGAAACTGTGTACGATTTCATTGCCACAGACTGATCCACGCATAACTCAACTACAGAAGAGCCTACAGGCTGGACACTCTGTGCAATACAGCTGACGAAGGCGCTAACCTCACATAATAATTATTTTCCCATTAAATGAACTTTAGCTGATTGTGATGGATTAATCAATTATAGTTTTGTTTGAATGACTGCTCTCATAACGTCTGGGTCTAGCATCACTTTGGTGTGTCAAATCATACTGTGGATTTAGATCCCAATCAATTAAGTAATTTTGTAAGTGTGGTCAAGTCTGCTCGAGCTGCTTGTGATCGCTCAGTGCTTCAGCATTCACAGCAAGCAGAGCCATTCATCACTCCAAGGTTTGCATCTCTGATTCACCTGTAACCTCCAACTGAATTTACCTGACCTATAGCAAAAGGAAGGTTCAATTGGCTCGGAACTTTCGGTGCAGAACCTTGTGTCATCTCAGCAATTCAAAAAGCTGCCAAATAGCATCTTATTCTTCTCAAGACTTGTTTGGATGTGTTCTGACATTAGTAAATACAACGAATGGGGAAAATGTTTTGCAGTAATTCGTTTGCTGCTCTGGCTAAATTAAAGATCTTTGTACACAAAATAAACACAGGGCTTTTAAACCAGGTTTGCCATGTCAAAGTCAATTCAGCTGAAGTGTGGTAAATCAATAAAGCCACTGTCACCTTCATCAGTGAGTCTACTCCCCTGGTACAAACAGTCTCTCCACCAAGCACAGGGTGACCTTGGAACACAGGAAAGAGACAGAAGACTACTTCAGATTACACAGAAGCACATTTTATTTCAAGGGGGAATTTTCATTGTAACCTTTAACAAGTTTTATTCCCATTTGTTAAAAATGCCAGCTGTAATTGTAATTACAAGTTACAATGGGAAAATAAAGTTATAAGACACAGATTTAGTTAAAATTAAAGGCTTTAGTTTGTGCCTCCTGGGTCTGAAGACTATTATTACTAAGACTTTGTTTTAAACATCAGCAATTTTTTCAATTATATAGTCTGTCAAAATAGTAGTTTGTTGAATAAACTCCATTATGATTTAATATTTGTTTACCTTATTTATTAATTCGATCTGATTATTCTTTAAATGGAAAAGTGTAAAACACTACAAGTGAACATTCAAAGGTTGATAGGTACTCCAATAAAATACCTTTTGCCACTTAGATTTGTATTCTTACGTTTCTTTCTGAATTGCTTTGGATGAGGAATATTACCTCGTTATAACATGAATCTATTGTCTCCGAGGAAAGTGTGACGGGAAGGTTTGTGTAAGAAACCCTGCAATATTTGCTATTTAAGTAAGTGGGCAGGAAAATCCCATACAGGTCTTTATTCTGCTATGAATACTCAGTGGCTCATTTAGTAGGTACCTTCTGTGGTCACTGACTGTATGTTTGTAGTAATCTGCTGCTGTAGCCCACCCACTTCAGGGTTTGTGCATTCAGAGATGCTCTTCAGTACGCAACTGATGTAATGTGTGGCTACTTGAGCTACTGTCACCTATCTGTCTGCTTGAGTCAGTCTGGCTATTCGCCTCTGGCCTTTCTCAATATCACAGCATTTCTGCTTACACGATTATCACTGACTTTTTTTTATTTCTCTGTAAATCATAGAGACTGTTGTGTGTGAGAATCCCAGGAGATCAGCAGTTTCTGCAATACTCAAACCACCCCATCTGGAGCAACAATCATTACACGGTCATTGTCGCTTAGATCACATTTCCTCCCCATTCTGATGTTTGGCCTGAACAACAACTGAATTTCTTGACCATGTCAGAATGCCTTTATGCATTGAGTTGCTGCCACGTGCTAGGCTGATTAGATATTTGCCTTAACAAATGGGTGTACCTAATAAAGTGGACATGAGGTGTATGCTGGGAGCTCTAAACAAGCATTTCATTTGTTCAGAGACACAAGAAATGGCAACTGCTGTACTATAGAGCACAAAACAAACTGCTTGGGGAACTCAGTCTATAAGGCCACATCTCTGGAGGTCAAGAGAAGGTCAATGTTACAGCTGGAGATCCTGCAAACTTAATTGTTCACTTCAGGTGTTGCCATTGGCACTATTGCTATCTTTACAAAGGACAAGAATAACATATGGCATTTTCATGGACAAATAATTCATGAGTCTGGACAATGGATCAAAATATAAGAGCAAATTTCTCTATATTTTATTGCTTATTTATTATTATTTCTTTTAGTGTTTGCACAGTTTGTTGTCTTCTGCACTTTGGTTTAATACCCTAGTTGGGGAGGGTGTGTGGTCTTTCTGAGATCCTGTTATAGTTATTATTTTATAGAGTTATTGAGTATGCCCACAAGAAAATGAATCTCAGAGTTGTGCAGTAGTGCAATAAAGTTTGAGAACCTTGGAGAATTTTCTCTATTTCTGCATAAATATGACCTAAAATGTGATCAGATTTTCATATAAGCCCACAAACTAGATAAGGAGAACCCAATTAAATAAATAACACAAAAAAATTTCAGAACGTTTTAAAAAGAAGATTCGCATTTTGGAATGGCCACTAGGTTCAATGGGTTCAATTTAATGTCAGAGAAATGTATACAATATACACCCTGAAGTTCTTTTTCTTCGCAGGCATCCACAAAAACAGAGTAGTGCCCCAAAGAATGAATGACGGTTAAATGTTAGAACCCCAAAGCCCACCCCCAGCTCCCCTCTTCCACGCACAAACGTTAGGAAGGCAATGGCCCACCCCCACTCAGCCCTCAAGTGTGCAGGAAAGCCTCAATATAGACACAGACTTGCAGTACCCCAAAAACTACTCGTTCACCTGGTAACTCGACATATGATAGGCTCCCTGTCTCCACAACAAGGGAAAAAGAGATGTCCCCGTTTCACAGCCAGAGGGAAGACAAAACAAAACAACTCGCCGATTTATGGTGTTAAAAGTCTGCTGCGTTGCTTTTTCCGAGCTCTGTAGCCAAAGATCTCGGGTCTCTGGGCACACAGCCAGCAGCCAGCGCTCTGCTTATGATCTTCCGTCTCCCACACCACACCAGTTTTCTGCCGCAGCACCAACCTCGAATCCGCCCACCTCTAAAGTCATGAAAATCCAGCACCCTGAAGAGGCACTAGTCTTGTGTCCTTGGTGTATCGAAAAATTACCAGTGGTGAGGCCGTGACAGCAGGTCCTATTCCCACAAAGAACTAAAGTCAGCATGTAACTCTAGGTCAGGGTCTTCAAAAGAACCCTGAGAGGGAAAATTAGAGACACTAAAGGTAGAGATACAGCTGTTTCTGAAAATGCAAGCAAAGGAGTCGCCGTCAGGTGCCATCATCCTACGCTCCGTCCTTGAATGGCCAATTCAAAGTCCTGACCTTAATCCATTAGAAATGTTGTGGAAGGATCTGAAGCAAGCAGTTCATGCCAGGAAGCCCAGTAACATTCCAGAGTTGAAGCAGTTTTGTAAGGATGAATGGCCTAAAATTCCTCCCAGCCAATGTGCAGGAATGATCAACAGTTACCAAAAATGTTTGGTTGAAGTTATTGCTGTACAAGTGGCCACACCAGTTACCGAAAGCAAAGGTTCACAAACTTTTTACAGCAAATACATGTAATGTTATACAACTTTTTTTTCCATATTTCCCTCTATCCTGCAAATTATTGAATCCCATACATGCTCTTCAACTCCACTTCAATTATTTTAGACATTATCCTATGCCAATGGGTAGCATATTAACTTACCAGCATGTCTTTGGAGACGTAGAAGGAAATCTGTCCACATCTCTTGCTACCTCAGTAAAGCATATTGAAAAACCCTGCCCACCCTGGACATCCACTTTCAGGGGTGTGTGTTTAGTCCACTGCTCTACTCTCTGTATATCCATGACTGTGTGGCTAGGCATAGCCAAATACCATCTATAAATTTGCTGATGATACAACCATTTTTGGTAGAATCTCAGATGGAGATGAGAAGACTTGCAGGAGTGAAATATGCCAACTAGATGAGTGGTGTCACAGCAACAACTTTGCAATCAACATCAGTAAAACAAAAGAGCTGATTGTGGGCTTCAGGAAGAGTAAGGCGAAGGAACACATACCAATTCTCATAGAGGGATCAGGAGTAGAGAGAGTGAGCAATTTCAGGTTCCTGGGTGTCAAGATCTCTAACGATCTAACCTGATCCCAAAACATCGATGCAGCTATAAAGAAGGCAAGACAGTGGCTATATTCCTTTAGGAGTCCGAAGAGATTTGGTTTGTCACCTAAAACTCTTGAAAACTTCTATAGATTTACTGTGGAGGACATTCTGGCAGGCTGCATCACTATCTGGTAGGGGTTAGGGTGGGGAACTACGGCACAGGACCAAAAGAATTTACAGAAAGTTATAAAGTTCGTTAGCTCCATCTTGGGTACTTGCCTCCATAGTATCCAAGACAACTTCAAGGTGCAGTGCCTCAGAAAGGTTACACTCATTATTAATGTCCCTCATTACCCAGACCATGCCCTCTTCTTATTGTTAGCATCAGGAAGGAGGTACAGTTATGATCGCTGTTAAAAAAGATGGTGGGAGTTTATGCATTCTTTCCACTAGGTATATTAATTCCATAAAAGGAGGAATGAATAAATCTTTAAATTTTTTATAAAATTCAGGAGGAATTCTCCTGGGGATTTATTACTCTGAAGTGATCCTAAAGCTTCTTCAACCTCTTTTAATGTAAAGGGCATATCTAATCCTTTCTGTTCTTCCAAATTTAATTTTGGAAGGGTTACTTGTGATAAAAATTTATCTATCTCAGCAATCTTATTTTGTGATTCTGATTGATATAGTTCAGTATAAAATTTTTTAAAATTTTCATTAATTTCTAAAGGTTTATAAGTGACCTTATTTACACTTGTTCTAATTGCATTTATTGTTTTAGAAGTCTGTTCTGTTTTCAACTGCCAAGCAAAAATTTTATGTGATCTTTCACCTAATTTGTAATATTTTTGTTTAGTTCTCATAATTACTTTTTCTGTACGATATGTCTGGAGTGTATTATATTGTAGTTTTTTATTAACAAGTTGTCTTCGTTTTTCTTCTGTCATATGTCTTTGAGATTCTTTTTCTAACTTTATGATACCTTTTTCCAATTGATCTATTTCTGCCATGTATTCCTTCTTAATTTTAGATGTATAACTTATAATCTGACCCCTTAAATATGCTTTCATCACTTCCCATAATACAAGTTTATCCTCAACTGAATGTAAATTTGTATCCAAAAAAAATTGAATCTGTTTTTTCATAAAATCACAAAAATCTTTACTTTTTAATAAAATTGAATTAAATCTCCATCTATAGATCGATTCCTCCTTATCCATCATTATCATTGTCTTTATCAAGGGGGAATTATCTGACAGTATTCTTGCTTTATATTCCACACTTTTCACTCTATCTTGAATATTTTTTGATAATAAAAAAAATCAATCCTTGAGTAAGTTTTATGTCTATTTGAATGAAATGAATAATCTCTTTCTCTTGGATTAATTTTTCTCCATATATCAATCAGGTTTAAATCTTTCATTAATGCTAAAGTTAGTTTTATTACTTTTGATTTTGTAGCAACTTTAGTTGACCTATCCAAAACTGGATCTAAACAAAAATTAAAATCTCCACCTATTAATATTTTATCATGTGCATCAGCCAAGTTCCCATAATTACAAAATATAGGATTAAATACATGAGGTCCTTTGAAGATAAAAGTATAAAGTAATTGGGAAAAGGAAAAATAAATATTAAAGTTATTTTGAACTCCATGGAGCATGTGGGGATCCTCCGATATCCAGGCAATCTTTCTCTTCTTTCTTTTTTTTCTTTCTTTAGATAAGGGTTAAGGGGGGGAAGGGTTAAGGGGAGAGGGGAGGGTTAATATTATTTTTCTTACTATTTTATCATCACATTTATTCTTTGTAATTTTCTAAAATTTAATAAATAAATAAAAATAATTTCAAAAAATAAAAATAAAAAAAGGAAGGAGGTACAGAAGCCTGAAGGCACACACTCGCCAATTAGGAACAACTTTTTTTCTCATTCCTAAATAGACATTGAACCCACGTATGTTATCTCACTTTTTTAATATATTGTGGCGATCCACTTCCTAGCGCACTCGAACCGGCTCACAAGTAGCCAGCGCGCCGGCATAAAGGCCAGTCCCAAAAGGGCACCAGGTCTGCTTCACTAACAAAGGGAAAAGCCCGCGCGCGGGACTGTGAATACGTGCCTCCTACAGCATCCGCGCCCGGGGAGGGCGGGATCAGGGAGGCTTTAAAGCGAAGCTGCAAAGTTCTAATAAAATCTTCTGTAACTGCAGTTTACCGACTCCATGTCGTTATTTCAGCGCTGCGTGTAGCACAGCACTACATTATGTTACTTCTGTTTTTGCACTATTTTAAATCTGTCTAATATACATATATATACTTATTGCAATTGATTAACCAATTTATTTTTTCCTTTACACGTTATCATATATTGCATTGTACCGCTGCTGCTAAGTTAACAAGTTTCACTACTTTTGCCAGTGATAACAAACTTGATTCTGATTCCCCTAGTTTGAAAAGGTGGATGCTTGACCTCACAGTCTTCCCTTGCACACGACTGTCTGCCTGCACTGCACTTTCTCTGTAACTGTCACACTTTATTCTGCATTGTGTTATTCATTTTACCTTGTACTATAGCTTTACCTTGTACAACGTCAATGCACTGTAGCAATGAAATGATTAGTATGTAAGGCATGCAAAACAAAGTTTTTCACTGCACCATAGTACAGGAGACAATAATAAATAAATTAGCAATTTACCAGAGGAGATGGATCAGGCCACAAAGAGAACATGCAAATGCTACACAGACTGCAATGGAGGTCAGGACTGAATCTGGGTTCCTGGAGCTGTAAGGTACTAGCACTGTCTACTGTGCTAATATTGCACTCAAGAGCAAGGACTTTCCCAAGAACATGTTCAGCCTAGATTGAAAGATCGACACCGACTCCCTGCATTCTGTTTTCTGTCTGGTCAATAAGAGTGACTAGAAAACAATCTCAGACTTCCATGAATACAAAGTTGAACAGCCTTACACTGAAAACTTGTGACACCAAATTGGCACACATTTGTAACAAGGCATTTATTTTTAATGATTTCACTGCAGATTACTTAACGTCTTGTTTTAATTCTTTCCAGAAAAGATGGTGCTGAGCTGCGATATCTATCCATGTCATTGCTCAGACATAGTTGGGATTGTAGCAACGGGTTTGGGGGCAACGCGGGGAGTGGAGGTCAGGTGAGAGTTTAGGGGTGGATGAGGGAGAGTTAGACATCGGGGGGTTGTAAATGAGGGCCCTTCCACTGAAATGTTCCTGCCCACATAGCCTTTGTTGTTGTTCCCTTGGAATTAGATGCAGTTAAAAAAAGTTTACGAAAGCTGAAAGATTTTCTTTGTTGTACTGTATGTCATTATACCCTTCAAATAATAAATAAAATCAGAAGTGTGTGATTTTCAATTTTCATTCTAAATTTTAATTGTATGTATATAACAAGTACCTTGCAGTTTTTAGGTTGCCTAACAACTTCCTGCTCAGAGCAATGGTTGGTCCATGCAGCTGTTAAAAAAAAATTAGAGGGAATATTGACCAGGATAGGAGCCAGTGTTTGGAATCCAGGTCAGTGCGGTTCACAGTTGAAGGACAGCGATCCTGGAGGTCAGGTTGGCGATCCTGAAGGTCAGGTCGACGATCCCGGGGCCAGAGGTAGGGTCAGCGATCCCGGAGGTCAAGTTGGCAATCCCAGAGATCAGGACGGCGATCCCGGAGGTCGGATTGGCAGGCACTAAGGAGACAAGCAATCACAAGGTGAGCAAGTAGCAGATCAGAGATCTGGACAGATGGGACTCACGAGGGCATGTGAACCTCCCCACCAATCAAGTAGGCGAGTCCTGGGGTCAAGGGGCCATTCAAGTCCAGAAGTCAAGGCCTGAAAGGTCAAACCCATAATTGTGAAACTCATGACTGGCCAGTCCTGAGGTCACTCAGTGAAGTCTGGAGGACAAATCCAAAGATTGGAATTTAAAGCATAGCGAGCCTGGAAGTAGAAGTCCAAAGGTTGAACCACCTGGATTGGCTTGTCCAGAGGTCAGGGGTCAGTCTGTGAATCCGGGCTAGAGATTGGAGGTTGGAAGATCAACATCTGTGAGTCTGGGAGTCCAGGGCTAATGATCGGAGGCCCAGAGGCAGTCTGCCCTGGGTTTGCAGGAATGTCTGTGTGTGTGAATGGGTTGGTGGGTGAGAGGGTGGGAAAAAGGCTTGTTTTGCTGCTGTCATCGTGATTTATTTTGCTGTTTTTGCTGCTTCTGAAGTTCTGATGGACATTACGGGAACGCAATATTGGTACCAGGGTGTGTGGCTACACTTGCAGGCTTCCCTCAGAAAATCCTGAGGTATGCTGGTTGGTAACACAAATGACCCATTTCAATGTTTATTTCCATGTACGGTAAATGTGATAATTAAATCTGAATCTAAAATCTAAATATATCTGAATCTGATTTATATGAATTCCAATGCATCTCATAATTAAATTTGCTTTCAGATTAATAAGGAAGTTTTCAAACAGTATTTCTATTAGTTACTTTGAAGGTTATAGATTTAAAATGATTTTGATTGTCTAAGGTTTCTGAAAATGTCTCAGAGTTTTGAAAGTGGTCTAAGCTCCAGACCACGCTTCCTCTCTTGTCAAAGCCTATCAAGGTGCCCTGGAGAGGGCAGGGCCTTGGCATTGTGCAGTATAGTCACCTTGGAAACCACGTTACCCAACGTGAGATTGAAGAGGGTGAAAGTGATCAGCCCTTCACTTAACCTAGCACTAATCTGCCTGTATCTAGGTCATCCAGGAAAATGGAGGCTGCTTTGGAATGATAGTGGACAAATTCAAAGCTGGTTTACTGGTTAGTTATTATTATCATATATACAACAGCACAATGAAATACTTTGTTTTGCATCCCATCAATACAGGTTTTTTCATCATATCAGTATAACAAGTCAGCATAGGGTAAAAGCAATAACAGAATATAATATTAGATTTACGATATATGCAGTGCAGGCAGACAATAAGGTATAAGATCATGAAGAGGTAGATTGCAATGTCCAGAGTCTATCATATTTTACAAGAGGATATTGTTTAACAGACTTATAACAGTGGGATAACAGCTGTCCTTGAGCATGGTAGTACGTACTTTCCAGCTTTTGTACATGGGATGTCAGTCTAAGGAAATTAACTTCCACTGAAATTAAGAGACCAACAAAGATGTGAAGACAGACTTATTTATTTTGTAACCTTAAGAACAAACAGGGATGAGCATTGTTCAGCCTTGCTGGGTAATGAAGGAGCCTCTCATTACACAGAAAATTGGAGACACACGACAACCAATTATATGTCTGTAACAGCAGTGTATGTTAAATTACTAGGGACTGTGCCAGCTAAAAGGTTAATGGGTTCCTCAGGAACCAGCTTATAGAATCACTGTCACTTTCTAACACACTTTCAAGATTTTCATGTGACTTCATATGTGCGTGTCCTTCTGCTATGAGACATGGAGGGGCTAAATCTGGTGGGGAAGCTCCCCAAAAAACTGGAAGGATGAATTATCCAAAGGTTGGGGGGACTTGAGTGGTAATGGTACCCCGCATAAAAATATACACTCAGTGGCCACTTTATTAGGTACACCTGAACACCAGCTCATTAAAACAAATATCTAATCAGCCAATCATGTGGCAGCACGCAGACATGGTCAAAAGGTTTAGTTGTTATTCAGATGAAACATCAGAATGGGGAATAAATGTGATCTAAGTTATTTTGACCATGGAATGATTGTTGGGTCAGATGGGGTGGTTGAGTATCTCAGAAACTGCTGATTTCCTGTGATTTTCATGCACAGCAGTTTCTAGAATTTACAGAGAATGTTGCTGGCAGTTCTGTGGGTGGAGATACCTTGTTAATGAGATATCAGAGTGATTAAAGCTGATTGGAATGTAGCAATAGCTCAACTAACCACACATTACAGCAGCCTAGGAGAAGGAAAATTCTGATTTTAAACCTCTGCTGCCTCGTGGCCATACCCACCCATGGGAAAGGCTTTGGGAGTGAACCCCAGGGAAGAAATCTGGAGCTGGAGTCCCTCACGCAGTTTGATGTTGTTTACAACTTCACTCTGGCAACCTCTGTGACAACACTTGTACCAAGCTGTATCGGCGCTTGCCCTTCCCTTGGACTACGTCAGTGACATGGAGAGGGGGAACCCACTGCATGGGCAACAGCCGGTTCTTCAAATCTTCCCGCCCAGGCTTGCACCCTGGAGAAGACACAAACCAGAGGCACAAACCCATGATCCCCTGGGATCAACGCTCAATACTTGAGCATTGGTATACAGAAGAACATCGCTGATTGCACCAACACATTAAAACTTGAAGTGAATGGTGTACAGCCGCAGAAAACCATGAACACACACTCAGCAGCCACTTTGTTAGGTACAAAGGTACCTAATAAAGTGGCCATTGAGTGTATATGCTGCATAGTACTTAATGAATACACTGAAGCACACTAAGGATATAAAGATTTTACACTGTATTTGTCTTTTGTACATGTTTTAAAAATTATCTTTGAATAAAGTATATTTCTGAGGTAAAATATGCAGTGCATTTCAATCCCAATAAGTGTGGCACCGCTTGCTCTCCGCCAGACAAGGCTCAGCTGGGACCCTGATTATCTCTGAGAGAAATGTCATGGATTCAAAGGCAAGTTCATTGTTGTATGCAATGGAAATTTTACTCCCAGCAGCATCACAGGCACATAGCAGCAAATAAGTAGTATTCACAAGAAAAACAGAAAATAAACATAAAGAAGATTTACAAGAAAGAGCACAATTCAAACAAAAGAGAACAAAAAAATCCACCCTAGTGCAAAGTGATCAATGTGGTCATAGCGTGGCTAAACTGTAGCAATTAGGTTTTGCCAGCTTGTTCCAAGGACTGGATGGTTGAAGGGAAGTAGCTGTTCTTGAATCTGGTGATCTGGGAGTTGAGATTTTGTTCATCCTGCCAGGTGGTAGCTGCGGGGAGATGGCATGGCCTGGACGGTGGGGACCTTTGAGATAGAAGTTGTCTTCTTGAGAGCGTACCTCCTGGAGATACTGCTGATGTGCCATGACACATTGGGCAGGTCCCATTCTAGAGATTTGAACACAAAAATCAAGACTGATAATCCTTTGTAGTACCGAGGGGGTGCTGCCCTGTTAGATGTCCCACTCGTATGCTGAGATAATAGACTGCAGATAAAATGCCCTTCTGGATAGACAGTGAAGCTTTTACACTTCATGACAGAAAAAGACGGAGGAGCTCCCCCTAGTGTCCAGTCCACAAAATACCAGCAGTCACCATCATTAAGGACTAATTATACTGTCAGTACCTGTGAGATTTTGCTTTGCTCAAATAGGCCACCACATTTCTTGCTACAACACTTAAGAAGCTCAACCCAATGCAGGCCATGGCAGTCCACTTGCTAGGCACAGTCATCCACAGCACTTCACCCAACACACAATAACAACAGTTTGTACCAGCACGAGGATATATTGCAGCAATCCACCTTGATCAGCACCGTCCGAGCACATCACTTTTACTAGCGCCAAGGGCAGGGGCAGCAAAAGCATGGGGCTCTGGAAGATGCCCTTCAAGCCACACACCATCCTGACTTGGAAATATTATTGCCTTTCCTTTGGAGTTGCTGGGTCAATATCCCTTGCTTTCCTCCCTAACAGCACTGTGGGTGCACCCACACCTCATTGAGAGTAATGGTTCAAGAAGGCTGCTCACCACCTCCTTCTAAAGGGTAACTAGGCTTGGGTTTAACCCTTGAATGGATAAATAAAGATCTGGTGACTTCACTTTAAGAAAAACTTCATTTAAAATAGTCTGTTAGGTCAGAAAGTGGAGGGATGGAGGGGAAGAGAGATGCCAGGACCAGTTAAAACAGGCAAGAGCAAAATAATAGATACGGTGGGATGGATAGTTTGAAGAGTGTATATTTTAATGCTAGGAATATTATGGGTAAAGATGATGAACACAGAGAATGGCTGGTTACATTCAACTATGATGTTGTGGCCATTACAGAGATTTGGTTGAGAGAAGAAGAGGATAGGATGCTTAATGTCCCAGGGCTTTGATGTTTCAGAAAAGATAAAGTGTAAGGTAAAGAGGAGGGGGAGATGCATTACTAATCAAGGACAATATTATAGCTGCACTCTGAGGGGACATAATGGAGGGCTCATTCTTTGGGTCCGTATGCATACAACTCAGGTTGTAATCACTCTGATGGGATTGTACTACAGAGTCTCCAATAGCCACCGGGACATTGAGGCTGTTTAAGGAAAGATGTGAAAACAATAGATTTGCTGTCATGGCTGACTTCAACTTCCCTAATATAAAATGGGACCTTCTTAGTGCAAGAGGTTTGGATGGGACAGAATTTATAAGGTATGTCCAAGAAAATTTCTTAAATCAATTTGTAGGTAGTCCAACAAGAGGAGGGGCTGTACTGGACCTGCAGTTGGGAAATGAGCCTGGCCAGGTGTCCAACCTGTCAGTGGGCAAACGTTTAGGGAACGGTGACTACAACTGCTAAGTTTTAAGATAGCTCTATATAAGGGTAACTATGGACCTTGCAGGAGAGCATTAAATTAGAGCAGATAACAAATTATGGGAGTATTAACCATGAACTAGGGAGAGTTAATTGGGAACAGTTGTTTATAGGTAAGTCCACAACTGACACATGGAGGGTGTTTAAAGATCTGCTGTACAGAGTACAGGACAGGTATGTTCTCGTCAGTAGGAAAGACAAGGATGGCAATGTAAGAGAATCTTGGCTGTGAAGGGAGGTGATGAATTTACTCTAGAGTAGAAAGAAAAGGAAAAACATGTAAATCTTAGGAAACTAGAATAAAGCAAAACTCTAGAGGATTATGAAGAAGCCAGAAAAGAATTGTAAAAGAGAATTAGGAAAGCCAAGACGAGCCATGAAAAATCCCTGACAAGTAGAGTTAAAGAGAATGTATGCATTCTATACATACATCATGAACAAAATGATGACTTGGAAGAAGATAGGACTACTCAAGTTTAAAGGGGGGATCATTTGCTTTGATGCAGAAAATGTGAATGAGGTTTTTAACAAGTATTTGCATCAGTATTTACAAAGGAGAAGGATGTGGAGGATAGGAAGATCAGTGTTAAGTGTATTATGCTGGAGCATTTCGAGTTAACGGAGGAGGTTGTGTTAGGACTCTCTTGAGCAACTATGACTCTATTAAGGGGGCAAAGTGGTGGCATTTCACCTTCCAAAGTGACATTCCGAGCTACTCCCTTGTAATTATGGATCTCTTTCCTATTCCTGATTCATAGTGAGTTCTGCCTCCTCGCTGGTGCCCCTGGATATCCACATGCCATGCCATGTGGTAACCGAAGTGACTTACCATCATAATGGAGTGGCACCCTGGGGTACAAATGGGTTGTGAATGTAGACGCAACATGTGAAACTGCATAAAATGCTCCTTTAATGATGTTTGAATGTACAGGTCCACAATCACTTATCCAAAATTCTGAAATCCAGAAAGATCTGAAAACCGAAGCTTTTTTCGCCAACAACTGACGTCACTAGATGCAACGTGGCAGCACAAGCAGAGGCCACCAGACGTCAGTTGTGGCTCAGCGCTCATACTGGTTACACGTGCATTTGCTGTTCGCTGCTATTTTGTGTTCACCGTTGATTTTGTGTTTAATTTCACTGCGAAAATGTCAAAAAGAGCTGCAGGTACCCCTATGGGTAACAATGAGAAAAAGAGAAGGAAGCATCTATCATTACGCATCAATAACGCAGAAAGTGGAGTTATTACAGAAACTTGATTGTGGTGTGTCTGTACGGCGTCTTACTGAAGAATTATGGTGTCGGAACTACCACTGTAAATGATTTAAAGAAACAGAAAGACAAGTTACTGAAGTTTTATAGTGACAGTGACATTCTACATTTATTCCAATAAGTCATTTACCATGTGTTTGATTCGGTTCATTTGAAGCTGTATATTTTTATGTTTTTACTGAATGTTTTTGTTGGAAATAAAGTTTTTTTCTTGTCGTTATTACATAAAAAAATACAGTATAACAGCTATTTACATAGCATTTACATTGTATTAGGTATTATAAGTAATCTAGAGATGATCTAAATTATACAGGAGGTTGTGCGTAGGTCCGGAGCTCCATCGTGTCTTAAAGTCCACCTGCACTGAACCAGGTTAAATAAGGGACTTGAGCATACATGTTCTTTGGTATCCACAGGGGGGTCCCGGAACCAATAAGGAGGGATTCTGAAATCTGAAAAATTCTGAATTCCGAAATGCAACTGGCCCCAAGGATGTCGGAAAAGGGTTTGTTGGCCTGTATACAAGTGCCCCGTTACAATTAATCAGTCCTAATATACTGGTGTGATGACATACCTCATGTCTTGGTATGAGCACATGCCAGTGTTTGACTTGTAAATAGTTATGTGTTCCAGGTATCCAATGAAGAGAGTGTATGGACAGATGGCCGTGGCTCACAAAGCAAGCAGGAGCTGACAGAGGTGGAAAGCCAGACTATATTTGGGGGTTCAAAGTCAAATCCAGATGTTTGCAGTCGTCCACAGAATTCCACGGATGCTTAGCTTCGACTCTGCCATGCGCCGACTGTAGACAGAGTTCAAATACCTGCCTAGAGACCCACGTGGACTTCACACTGAAGGACCTGACTGCTGAGAGTTGGGCCTGCTAAGAGTTTGGGCTGAATGACCATCAGGGGGACGGAAACTAATGTGGCAGGGGGATGTGAACAAGTGCAGAGAGACAGAGGGGTGTAAAATGAGGGTAGAAGCAAAAAGCAGTAAGGTGAAAAGTAAAAGTGGCAGGCAGGCAAATCCAGGGCAAAAAGAGCTACTTTTCAACGTAATTGTATAAGGGATAAGAGTGTTGTAAAAACAAGCCTGAAGGCTTTGTGTGTCAATGCGAGGAGCATTCGTAACAAGGTGGATGAATTGAATGTGCAGATAGTTATTAATGAATATGATATAGTTGGGATCACTGAGACATGGCTCCAGGGTGACCAAGGATGGGAGCTCAACATCCAGGGATATTCAATATTCAGGAGGGATAGACAGGAAAGAAAAGGAGGTGGGGTAGCATTGCTGGTTAGAGAGGAGATTAACGCAATAGAAAGGAAGGACATTAGCCTGGAGGATGTGGAATCGATATGGGTAGAGCTGCATAACACTAAGGGGCAGAAAACGCTGGTGGGAGTTGTGTACAGGCCACCTAACAGTAGTAGTGAGGTTGGGGATAGCATTAAACAGGAAATTAGAAATGCATGCAATAAAGGAACAGTAGTTATAATGGGTGACTTCAATCTACATATAGATTGGGTGAACCAAGTTGGTAAGCGGGCTGAGGAAGAGGATTTCTTGGAATGTATGCAGAATGGTTTTCTGAACCAACATGTTGAGGAACCAACTAGAGAGCAGGCCATTCTAGATTGCGTATTGAGCAATGAGGAATGGTTAGTTAGCAATCTTGTTGTGCGAGGCCCCTTCGGTAAGAGTGACCATAATATGGTGGAATTCTTTATTAAGATGGAGAGTGACATAGTTAATTCAGAAATAAAGGTTCTGAACTTAAAGAAGGATAACTTTGAAGGTATGAGACGTGAATTAGCTAAGATAGACTGGCAAATGATACTTAAAGGGCTGATGGTGGATATGCAATAGCAAGCATTTAAAGATCGCATGGATGAACTACAACAATTGTTCATCCCAGTTTGGCAAAAGAGTAAATCAGGGAAGGTAGTGTACCTGTGGCTGACGAGGGAAATTAGGGATAGTATCAAGTCCAAAGAAGAAACATATAAATTAGCAAAAAAAAGCGGCACACCTGAGGACTGGGAGAAATTCAGAGACCAGCAGAGGAGGACAAAGGGCTTAATTAGGAAAGGGAAAAAAATTATGAGAGAAAGCTGGCAAGGAACATAAAAACTGACTGTAAAAGCTGTTATAGATACGTGAAAAGAAAAAGATTGGTCAAGACAAATGTAGTTCCTTTACAGTCAGAAACAGGTGAATTGATCATAGGGAACAAAGACATGGCAGACCAATTGAATAACTACTTTGGTTCTGTCTTCGCTAAGGAGGACATAAATAATCTTCCAGAAATAGTAAGGGACCTGAGGGTCTAGTGAGATGGAGGAACTGAGGGAAATACATGTTAGTAGGGAAGTAGTGTTAGGTAAATTGAAGGGATTAAAGGCAGATAAATCCCCAGGGCCAGATGGTCTGCATCCCAGAGTACTTAAAGAAGTAGCCCAAGAAATAGTGGATGCATTAGTGATAATTTTTCAAAACTCCTTAGATTCTTGATTAGTTCCTGAGGATTGGAGGGTGGTTAATGTAACCCCACTTTTTAAAAAAGGAGGGAGAGAGAAACCGGGGAATTATAGACCGGTTAGTCTGACATCGGTGGTGGGGAAAATGCTAGAGTCGGTTATCAAAGATGTGATAACAGCACATTTGGAAAGAGGTGAAATCATCGGACAAAGTCAGCATGGATTTGTGAAAGGAAAATCATGTCTGACGAATCTTATAGAATTTTTTGAAGATGTAACTAGTAGAGTGGATAGGGGAGAGCCAGTGGATGTGGTATATTTAGATTTTCAAAAGGCTTTTGACAAGGTCCCACACAGGAGATTAGTGTGCAAACTTAAAGCACACGGTATTGGGGATATGGTATTGATGTGGATAGAGAATTGGTTGGCAGACAGGAAGCAAAGGGTGGGAGTAAACGGGACTTTTTCAGAACAGCAGGCAGTGACTAGTGGGGTACCGCAAGGCTCAGTGCTGGGACCCCAGTTGTTTACAATATATATTCATGATTTAGACGAGGAAATTAAATGCAACATCTCCAAGTTTGCGGATGATACGAAGCTGGGCGGCGGTGTTAGCCGTGAGGAGGATGCTAAGAGGATTCAGGGTGACTTGAATAGGTTAGGTAAGTGGGCAAATTCATGGCAGATGCAATTTAATGTGGATAAATGTGAGGTTATCCTCTTTGGTTGCAAGAACAGGAAAACAGATTATTATCTGAACGATGGCTGATTAGGAAAAGGGGAGATGCAACAAGACCTGGGTGTCATTGTACACCAGTCATTGAAGGTGGGCATGCAGGTACAGCAGGCGGTGAAAAAAGCAAATGGTATGTTGGCATTCATAGCAAAAGGATTTGAGTACAGGAGCTGGGAGGTTCTACTGCAGTTGTACAAGGCCTTGGTGAGACCGCACCTAGAGTATTGTGTGCAGTTTTGGTCCCCTGATCTAAGGAAAGACATTCTTGCCATAGAGGGAGTACAGAGAAGGTTCACCAGATTGATTCCTGGGATGGCAGGACTTTCATATGAAGGAAGACTGGATCGACTAGGCTTATACTCACTGGAATTTAGAAGATTGAGGGGGTATCTTACTGAAATGTATAAAATTCTAAAGGGATTGGACAGGCTAGATGCAGGAAAATTGTTTCCGATGTTGGGGAAGTCCAGAATGAGGGGTCACAGTTTAAGGATAAAGGGGAAACCTTTTAGGACCGAGATGAGGAAAAACTTCTTCACACAGAGAGTGGTGATTCTGTGGAATTCTCTGCCACAGGAAACAGTTGAGACCGGTTCATTGGCTATATTTAAGAGGAAATTAGATATGGCCCTTGCAGCTAAAGGGATCAGGGGGTATGGAGAGAAAGCAGGTACAGGGTTCTGAGTTGGATGATCAGCCATGATCATACTGAATGGCGGTGCAGGCTCGAAGGGCCAAATGGCCTACTCCTGCACCTATTTTCTATGTTTCTATCAAGAGGGAAGGACAATGCCGAGGCTCCTTTGTCAAGAAAGGCAAGTGAGGGTTGGTGGTCACAGTCAGCATGGAGACAATGCTGAGGTGCCGTCGTCTGGAGAATTCTGTTGTTGAAGAGGGGCCATCGTCAGCCGATTGGAGGCAGTGGGCACAGCCTGTGCACAATAATCACCAGGGGTGTGTGTACAATATAGTAACACTTGTGTTGACGATGACCTAACTCACTTCACTGTGCCGCATGCAGACACTTGGCTGCTGTCCTTTCTATGTTGCGTGCTTTCAGGATCGGAGTTATTGTTCTGGTTCTATTAAAATAATTAAGTACATTGAACAGCAACGTAGGGAAGGCACGGGCTGCCATTTTGGACATCTCGGCACCTGGCTCTACAAGCCAGCACTATCAATGAAGCTCACGTTCCCTGAACCCATATGCTTCACAGCCCACAGCATCAGACAACAGCTGAACTGACAGCCCACGCTATCAGATATGCCATCGTTTCCCTCGCTAGAAGAATAGGGACTGAATTGATCAGTGGACAGAACACTTTAAACCGTGAAAAATATACTATATCATCTGCGGATGTAGTGTTCTCAAAGAGCATTAAACTGGATAAGTCCCCAGGGCCTGATGGGATATACCCTAAGGTTACTTAGAGAGGTAACAGATGAGATTGATAGGGCCTTAACCAATATCTCTGTTTTTTCTAGCACTGGCAAGGTCCCAGAGGCACTGGCGTGTTGTTAATGTTGTTCTAATATACAAGACGGAAACTGGTGTAATCCTGGAAACTGCAGACCGGTGAGCCTCATGTCAGTGGTAGGAAAGTTACTGGAAGATGGACCTACCAATGCTACCAAAGGTGACATCCTCAAGACAGGTCATGAAGCAACTCCTTTCACTCCTTTGACGTCTTCTTTTTATTTCAGGTGTGGTTCTGCTACTTTTGGAGCCTGTTAACTACATCCTGGTGGTGTGTTTTTGGGCCAAGGGGGCGATTTGTCGCTTTGCCGTCTCTGAGAGGGTTTCACGAGGCTGCGAGGGAGGCCAGGGAGCCTGGAGACGGGGGTAAGAGCCCATGATCAACTCCATCTCTCGCCAATCACGCCACTTAAAGTGCTGAGGAAGATTGAAATCATCAAGGAAGGTGCAGAGTGAGGGTAAGCAAGTGTTCAGTGCCGTCCTAAACCAGGCTCTCGTTCACTACTACTAGAGGAAGGTGTTTGCATGGGACAGTCTCTCTCTCTCCTTCTCACTCGCTACTCCTGAGGGAAGGTTCTGTGTTGGAATGATCTCTCTCTCTCTGGATGCTGCCGAAGGATAGTGCTGGAGCAAGTTTAATTGACGCGGTTTGTTGATTATGTTTTCTAATTCACGTATGATGTATGAGTGACGTATTTTTGTTGCTGGTTTGGGTGATTTTGAATCGGGACAGTCTGCAGATAACAAACACTGAGGTGAATTGAATATGCCCTTGGATTTTGTATTTAAATTCTGTGTTTTTCTCTCGGATTTTTTGTTGCCATTTGCACCTATCATTTTATTTTGCGCATGGAGGCTTATGTTTTTATTTCTTTAACCGGGTTCCAAGGTTCTTCTTTGATCTGTGCTGTGGGGAAGATGAATCCCAGGGTTGTCTACTGCATGCATACTTTGATAATAAATGTGTTTGAATCTTCAAATACTTGGATGGGTGCTATTAACATTTGGGTAACCATGGCTAAATTAAGAAGAGCCAGTTTGTTTTGTGTGGGATAAATCGCATCTTACTAACTGGTGTACTCTCACAGTTTAGACTCTCACAGCTACCTGGACTATTCCTCTTCCCACCCTGTCTTTTGCAAAAATGCTATCCCCTTCTCGCAATTCCTCCGTCTCCGCCGCATCTGCTCTCAGGATGAGGCTTTTCATTCCAGGACGAAGGAGATGTCTTCCTTTCTTAAACACAGGGGCTTCCCTTCTTCCACCATCAACTCTGCTCTCAAGTGCATCTCTCCCATTTCCCACACATCTGCCCTCACCCCATCCGCCCCCCACCCCACTCGGGATAGGGTTCCTCTTGTCCTCACCTACCACCCCACCAGCCACAGGGTCCAACGTATAATTCTCCGTAACTTCCGCCACCTCCAATGGGATCCCACTACCAAGCACATCTTTCCCTCCCCCCTTTCTGCTTTCCACAGGGATTGCTCCCTACATGACCCCCTTGTCCATTTGACCCTCCTATCTATTCCCACTGATCTCCCCCCCCCCCCGGCACTTATCCTTGTAAACGGAACAAGTGCTACACCTGCCCTTACACTTCCTCCCTCACCACCATTCAGGGCCCCAGACAGTCCTTCCAGGTGAGGCGACACTTCACCTGTGAGTCGGCTGGTGTGGTGTACTGTGTCCGATGTGGCCTTTTATATATTGGTGAGACCCGACGCAGACTGGGAGACCGTTTCGCTGAACACCTATGCTCTGTCCGCCAGAGAAAGCAGGATCTCCCAATGGTCACACATTTTAATTCCACGTCCCATTCCCATTCTGATATGTCTATCCATGGCCTCCTCTACGGTCAAGGTGAAGCCACACTCAGGTTGAAGGAACAACATCTTGTATACCGGCCGGGTAGCCTCCAACCTGATGACATGAACATTGACTTCTCTAACTTCCGTTAATGCCCCTCCTCCCCTTCTTACCCCATCCCTAATATATTTAGTTTTTCCCCACCTTTTTTTTCTCTCTCTCTCTGCCCATCACTCTGCCTGTTCTCCATCTCCCTCTGGTGCTCCCCTCCCCCTTTCTTTCTCCCTAGGTCCCATGATCCTTTCCCTTCTCCAGCTCTGTATCCCTTTCGCCAATCACCTTTCCGACTCTCAGCTTCACCCCACCCCCTCTGGTCTTCTCCTATCATTTCGCATTTCCCCCTCCCCCTACTACTTTCAAATCTCTTAGTGTCTTTCCTTTTGTTAGTCCTGACGAAGGGTCTCGGCCCGAAACGTTGACAGTGCTTCTCCCTATAGATGCTGCCTGGACTGCTGCGTTCCACCAGCATTTTGTGTGTGTTGCTTGAATTTCCAGCATCCGCAGATTTCCTCATGCTTACTAACTTACTAACATGGTCATTCATGGGAGGTTCATCCAGAAGATTAAGATGAATGGGACCATGGTCAATTGACCATTTGGATTCAGAAATGACTTGCCTACAGAAGACAACAGTAGTCAATGGGATTTATTCTAGCTGGAGGTCTGTGATTGTGGTGTTCCAGAGGGATTTGTACAGGGACCTCTGCTATTAGTGATGCATATAAATGACTGATTGAAAATGACGATGGATGGGTTGGCAAGTTTGCAGACGATACAAATATTCAATAGGTTCAATAGGTACATTCAATGTCAGAGAAACGTATAAAATATACCTCCTGAAATTCTTTCTCTTTACAAACATTCATGAAAACAGAAGAGTGTCCTAAAGACAGTTAAATGCTAGAACCTCAAATTTCCTCCCACCAGCTCCCCCAAACCAATAGCAAGGCAACGACCACAACCCACCACCAGCAAAAAGCATCGACACCCTCCACCGAGCACTCAAGCATGCAGCAAAGCATCAATAAAGACACAGACTTGCAGTACCCAATGACTACTTGTTCGCCCAGTAATTCGACATACCACAAGCTCTCTCTTTCTCTCTAATAAAGGAAAAACAGGTGTTCCCATTTCACAGCAAGAGGGGAGACATAACAAACCACGTGCTGATTAATGATGTTAGGAGTCCGTTGCCTTGCTTTTTCCGAGCTCAGTGCCCATGAGTTGGCCCCAGGCTCATCTCTCTGGACACACAGCCCATGCCTGCTAACCCACCACTCCCGATGTTCCACGTTCTCCCACAACGCCACTCCCAGGGGCACCGGCCTTGAATCAGCCTGTCTCCAGAGCCACGAAATTCTGGCACCCCGAATGTGTGCTTGTCTTCCAGGCCGTGTCCTTGGCATATCAAAAAGCAGCCAGTCGTGAGGCCCTGAGTGCAGATCCCATTCCCACAAAGAAACAAAGTGAGAGTGTAACTCCAGGTCAGGGCCTTTGAAAGAGCCTTGAAAAGGAAAAAAAAGAGAATCAAAGATAGAAGTAGAGCTTTTCTGAAGGTGCAAGCAAAGGAGTCGCTGTTTAGCACCATTTTGACTTTGCTCCACCCTCTAAGTCAATATTGGTGGTATTGTAGGTAGTGTATAAGATTAGCAAAGAATACAGCATTGACGAATAGACGGATCGGGTCCAAGTTCACAACGGCTACACAAGTTGATTGGATGGTTGAGAAGACATATTATTAGTTGAGGCATTGAGATCAAAAGTCAGGAAGTCGCGTTGCAGTTTTACAAAACTTTAGTTAGGCCACATCTGGAGTATTGTATGGAGTTCTGGACACTTCATTATAGGAAGGATGTTGAGAGTGTGCAGAAGAGGATTGCTAGGATGCTGCCTGGATTAGAGGGGATGTGACATAACAAGATGTTGAACAAACTCAGGTTGTACAGGCTGAGGGGAGATCTGATAAAGATTATGGGAGGCATAAATAGAGTAAACACACAATATAATTTTCCCAGGGTTGAAATGTCTAATACCAGAGGGCATGCATTTAAGTTGAGAGAGATTAAGTTCAAAGGAGATGTAAGGGGCAAGTTTTTTTTTACATGGAGAGTGGTGGGTGCCTTTAATGCACTGCCTGGGGTAGTGATACAATAGACAATAGACAGTAGGTGCAGGGGAGGCCATTCGGCCCTTCTAGTCAGCAGCGCCATTCACTGTGATCGTGGTTGATCATACACTATCAGTACCCCATTCCTGCCCTCTCCCCATATCCCTTGACCCCGCTATTTATAAGAGCTCTATCTAACTCTCTCTTGAATGCATCCAGAAACTTGACCTTCACTGCCTTCTGGGGCAGAGCATTCCACATATCCACTACTCTGTGGATGAAAAAGTTTTTCTGCATCTCTGTTCTTAAATAAGGACTCACCCATCAGCGGGAACATGCTTCCTGCCTCCAGTGTGTCCAATCTCTTAATAATCTTATATGTTTCAATCAGATCCCCTCTCATCCTTCTAAATTCCAGTGTATACAAGCCCAGTCGCTCCAGTCTTCTAACATATGACAGTCCTGCCATTCCGGGAATTAACCTTGTGAACCTATGCTGCACTCCCTCAATAGCAAGAATGTCCTTCCTCAAATTTGGAGACCAAAACTGCACACAATACTCCAGGTAGGGTCTCACCAGGGCCTTGTATAGCTGCAGAAGGACCTCTTTACTCCTATACTCAATCCCTCTTGTTATAAAAGCCGGCATGCCATTAGCTTTCTTCACTGCCTGCTGTACCTATATGCTTGCTTTCATTGACTGATGTACAAGAGCACCTAGATCTCGTTGTACTTCCCCTTTTCCTAACTTGACTCCATTTAGATAGTAATCTGCCTTCCTGTTCTTGCCACCAAAGTGGATAACATCACATTTATCCACATTAAACTGCATCTGCCATACATTTGCCCACTCGCCCAACCTGTCCAAGTCACCTTGCATTCTCATAACATCTTCTTGACATTTCACACTGCCACCCAGTTTTGCGTCATCGGCAAATTTGCTAATGTTACTTTTAATCCCTTCATCTAAGTCATTAATTTATATTATAAACAGCTGCAGTCCCAGCACCGAACCTTGTGGTACCCCACTGGTCACAGCCTGCCATTCCGAAAGGGACCCATTAATCGCTACTCTTTGTTTCCTGTCAGCCAGCCAATTTTCAATCCATGTCAGTACTCTGCCCCCAATACCATGTACCCTAATTTTGCCCACTAATCTCCTATGTGGGACTTTATCAAAAGCTTTCTGGAAGTCCAGGTACACTACATCCACTGGCTCTCCCTTGTCCATTTTCATAGTCACATCCTCAAAAAACTCCAGAAGATTAGTCAAGCATGATTTTCCCTTCATAAATCCATGCTGACTCCTACTGCTATCCAAATATGTCATAATTTCCTCTTTTATAATTGACTCCAGCATCTTTCCCACCACTGACGTCAGACTAACCGGTCTATAATTCCCTATTTTCTCTTTCCCTCCTTTCTTGAAAAGTGGGACAACATTAGCCACCCTCCAATCAGCAGGAATTGTTCCTGAATCTATAGAACATTGGAAAATGATTACCAATGCGTTCATGATTTCTAGAGCCACCTCTTTAAGTACCCTGGGATGCAGACCAACAGGTCCCGGGGACTTATCAGCCTTCAGACTCAACAGTCTATCTAATACCATTTCTTGCCTAATATAAATTTCCTTCAGTTCATCTTTTACCCTAGTTCCTTTAGCCACTATTACATCTGGGAGATTGTTTGTGTCTTCCCTAGTGAAGACAGATCCAAAGTACCTGTTCAACTCATCTGCCATTTCCTTGTTCCTCATAATAAATTCACCCGTTTCTGTCTTCAACAGCCCAATTTTGATCTTAACTATTCTTTTATTATTCACATTCTTAAAGAAGCTTTTACTATCCTCCTTTATATTCTTGGCTAGTTTACCTTTGTACCTCATTTTTTCTTGGCGTATTGCCTTTTTTGTTATCTTCTGTTGCTCTTTAAAAGCTTCCCAGTCCTCCAGTTTCCCGCTCATCTTTGCTATGTTATACTTCTTCTCTTTTATTTTTATACTGTCCTTTACTTCCCTCGTCAGCCACAGCTACCCCTTACTCCCCTTAGGATCTTTCTTCCTCTTTGGAATGAACCGATCATACACCTTCTGCATTATTCCCAGAAATACCTACAATTGTTGTTCCACTGTCTTCCCTGCTACAGGCAGATACATTAGGGACTTTGAAGAGATGTTTCGATAGGCACATGAATGTGAGGGGAATGGAAGGCTATGGATGTTGTGTATTTAGAAGGGATTAGTTTTGTTGGTTATTTGATTACTAATTTAATTGGCTTGGCACATTGTGGGACAAAGAGCCTGTTTCTGTTCCTGGGCTGCACTCTATGTTCTATGCTGTATGTTTATTTTGAAGAGAAAAGAAAAAGCTTTCAGTATTCATACAATATAAAAAGACATGATAAAAGTGCAAAAATATATTCTCTTTCCATCTGTAACTTTTCTCCAAACACTATAGGACCACATCTTTCTCCCAGATCCTAGATACATCAGGATTTATCACCTTTTCTCAAAGTTCAGGCTTCCTAAGTGGAAAAAAAACACCAATGAGAGTTATTTTTTGCTCCGAATTCTGTTTTACTTCGGTAAAGTCTTCATGGAGTTCATGCAGATCACAAACGCTTCCACAAGATTCCCAGTTCCAAGGCAGGAAATCCTGTCACTAAGGCTGAAACTAGCACAAGAATATCAGGAGACACCAGCTTAAAGAGTATAAAACCTCAAAGCACTTTGAGTTCATGGGGATTCTCCAAGAGAGATTCTTTCAAAATGACTGCTTGTAAGGCTGAAAAAAGACTTTTTACATCTGATCCCAGTCTCTGTGTGACCCATTCTAAGTCACAGGAGGGATGTAAATAAGGTTGAGAGGGTAGAGAGAAAATTTACAAGGATGTTGCTAGGTCTGGAGAACCTGAGTTGTAAGGAAAGTTTGAATAGGTTAGCACTTCATTCCTTGCAACATAGAAGATTGGGAGGAGATTTGATAGAAGTATACAAAATTATGAGAGGTATAGAGAAGGTAAATGCAAGCAGGCTTTTTTTTTACTCAACTAGTAATCAGTTTAAAAGGAGTAAGAAGTAAGCAGTTCAAATGGTTCAGCATGGACTAGACAGGCAAAAGGCATGTTTTTGTGTTATATTTTCTATGACTCTATAACTCTATCTCAACAAACCAACATTAACTTACCTATCCTATATCCATTTATCCATATCTTTAACCTTACCCTTCTAAACCACAGCAATTCCACTGCTTGTCCAGATGTTTCTTAAATGGACAGAGAGTCACTGTCTCCACTTCACTTCCTTTTCAGGAAGCAGGTTACATATTCCAACCATCTCATGAGCTGTTGCAATGTCCCCTGTGTGGTCAGTTGTCCAGAAGACAGCTTTCAAGTGTGTGTACAAATAGAACGAATGCCCAGGAGACCGAAGCAAACTAAAGCAATGCAATTCCCTTCCTGCAAGCAGTTGGGCTCTGCTAATGTTCTTGTGTTACGTTAAACCCAGAGGCAGGATTCCCTGCTCAGGATTTGAGAAGCACTCCCCCTCAGACCTCCACAAGAAAATGAACACCAATCTTGCGGCAAACATTTTTAATTATCTTTTTAGTAAAGGAAAATTCTCTAGTCTATTAAATGTTTGTCACAGATATTTTTGATTATTATGACAGTATTTTGAATTTTATACACAGGGTCTTGATGCTTGCAAAAATACATTGAGATATATTGGAGCAGAGTTAGGCTATTCTGCCCATTGAGACTGCTCTGCAATTTAGTTATGGGTGCCTTTTTTTCTCAATCTTGTTCTTTCACCTTATCCAATAACTCCTGATCCTCTTATTAACCAAGAGCCTAGCAATATTTGCCTTGAATACACCCATTGCCTTGACCCCCACAGACCTTTGTGGCAATGTATTCCACAGATCCACCACCCTCTGGAAAATAAATTCCTCCACAACTCAGTTCAGAAGGGACATTCCTTTATTCTTAGGCTGTGCCCTGAAATCCTAGAGTGTCAAGAGAAATCCTAGAGAAATTCCAGGCCTTTCCATATTTGAAGGCTCACTGAGATCTGCTCGCATCCTTCTGAACTCCATTAAGTACAGGTGCAAACACGGGAAGGTCTGCAGATGCTGGAAATTCAAGACGCACGCTCACAAAATGCTAGAGGAACTCAGCAGGCTACGCTATGGAAAAGGATATACAGTCGATGTTTTGAGCCAAGACCCTTCATCAGGGCTAAAGAAAATAAATGAGAAATCAGAGTGAGAAGGTGAAGGCAGGGGAGTAAGAAATGCAAGGTAGTAGGTGGTAGGCGAAGCAGGAGGTGGGTGAAGTAAAGAGCTGGGAGGTCTAAGTTTGAGAAATCGATATTCATGCCATCAGGTTGGGGGCTACCCAGACAGAATAGACGGTGTTGCTTCTCCAACCTGAGTGTGGTCTCAGTGCGACAGTAGAGGAGGCAATGGACTGACATGTCGGAATGGGAATGGGAAGTAGAATTAAAATGGGTGGGCACTGTGAGATCCTGCTTTTTTCTGGCGGGCAGAGCACATTGTGATCAATGAAGCGGTCTCCCAATCTTCATCGGGTCTCACCAATATACAGGTGGCTGTCTCACCAGGAATACCATTCCCTGTTCTCATTTGCCTCTCTCACCTTATCTCCGTAATCACATCCAGCTCACTACATAACATCCAATTCAGAATAGCCTTTCCCCTCGTGGGCTCAACTACAAGTTGCTTTAAAAATCCATCCCGTAGACAACCTGGTTTTACAAATATACCCACATATTGAAATCCCCAATCACTATTGCCCTTTTTATTCCCCTTTTGCTATCTCCTGTTCTAGATTATACCCCACATCCTGGCTACTATCCTGTATATAACTCCCATCAGGGTCATTTTAACCTTGCAGTTTCTTAACACTACCCAAAAGGATTCTGTATCTTCTGATCCTACCTCACATTTTCCAAGGATTTGGTTTCATTTTTTTACCAACAGAGCCACTCCCTCCCCTACTACCTCCCTGCCTGTCCTTTTCATACAATGTGTATCCTTGGATGTTAATCTCCCATCCAACCATGACACTCTTCTCCATTTCTCCCCATACCATTGATGCCAACGTGCACCATGACTTCTGGCTGCTCACCCTTCCTCTTGAAAATCTGCAGCTGTTCAGAGACATCCTGGACCCTAAACACCTGGGAGGAACCACATCATCCTGCTCTCTCCTGTTCATCCCTGTAACCATGGAGTCTCCTAACAATATCACTCTGCCTGATTGTCTTCCTCCCTGCTGAGTCTCAGAGCTGGCCACAGTGCTACTAGCCTGGCTGCTGCTGTACTCTGACAGGTCATTCCCACAAAAGTATATAAAGATACTTTTTGCTGTAAGGAAATGACCACAGGGATACCCTGAACTAACTGCTACTCCCCTTACTTCTCCGGGTAGTCACCCATCTACTAACTGGAACTTGCACTCTCGGTGTGACCACCTCACTAAAAGTCTCATCAACCTCGTGGATGATCTTGAGTACAACCAGATCCAGCTCCAGTTCCTTGTCCTCGTCAGTAAGGAGCTTAAGTTGGATGCACTTCCTGTAGATGTTGTATTCTGGAACTCAGTCAGGTACCATGAAATCCCACATATCACATGGAGAGAAATCCACTGCCGGAACTACCATCCTGCCTACATTTGTTACATATCTAACTTCTCAAGTGTGAGATCGAGCCTGCAGTTGTTCTTCCCCCAAGCCTGTTGAGCCAAAGACTGGCCACTCTAACACTGGCCCACACACACAATGGCCACTCCACTTCCACCTTTTGAATGGCCCCTGTTGAGTGCCTATTAGTTCATCATGATTGCAGCCTGCTGAGAAGTTCCAAAGGTCCCCAAGCTCTTTTTAAACTCACACTGCCTCACTTAGCGAGCAAATTCTTTCCATCAGAATCTCCATTAGTTGTGTGTACCAACACAACATTCTCTGTACCAAGGAAGTACTGATGCCTTTCCTTCCCCCTGCATTTATGTTTCAATAGAGTTATGTAATGCTAAAGATGAGCTTTAATTGTCGCATACATATATATTGAAACATACAGTGAAATGCATTGTGTCACTTCAAATCAACTCAATGATGAATTATATCAATTGGCAAGAATTACATTCCGTTCAGGTTGCCACATTACAGAAAAAATGTGGAAACTTTGGAGAGGGTGGAGAAAAGTTTTACCAGGATTTTGTCTTGATTACAGGGCATGTGCTAAGCAGATTGGTGATACAGGCTTAGATTGTTTTCTTTGGAGCGCTGGAATATGAGGGAAGATCTGATAGAGGTATAAACAGACAATTGGTATCATTTTTTCTCAAGATCAAAATATCTAATACTAGAGGGAATATATTTACAATGAGAGTGGGTAAATTCAAAGGAGATTATGGGGAAGTCTGTTCACACAGCAAGCAGTGGATGTCTGGAATGTACTGCCAAGTGTGGAGAAGGAGGCAAATATGATAGAGACATTTAAGAGGCTTTAGATAGGCATGACTATGTTCCGAGAATGAAGTGATATAGACATTGTATATGCCAAAGGGATTAGTTTAGGTAGGCATCTAATTATCAGTTAGATTAGTTGGGTATAACATTGTGGGCCAAAGGGCCTGTTCTTGTGTGGTGCTCTTCTGTATTCTGGGCTCTAAGAACAGAATGAAATGAAAAAGGGCCGCAGAGAGTGCGTTTAATTTTACAAAAAATTAACAAGAAGAGTTTTCCCAACTTTAGAAAAATCAGCCCAGATGCAGTTCTCTGCTAAAATGTCAAAAATATACTCTAAAGGAGTGGGACGTCCTTGGTGAGATTTTAATGTGAATGGCTCAGTGGATTTGGAGATTGGCAAATGCTTAATGAAAAGTTGCCTGTTTCACCAGATACATCAAGAAGATTAATAACCTCAAATGTAAAGCCTAATCATTTTTATGACATTTGACCTGAAGATCAATCACAATCCTATGGCAGACACTAACCACAATTACTTTATTTTCTCCGAGAAAGCCTGGGCCTCATTTTCCATTCACTTATAACCCGGACAGTGGAATGAGCTAGCAGTTAAAAGCCTAGCAATTTGTATTTGTGTGGCTCATTTTGGAAATGACAAAGCACAGCAGAGCGACAAAAGCGCCTGGTATGGAACCTTCAATGCACAGCTTCAAAAAAGGCTGCAGAGGGTTGTTGGCTCAGCCCCCGCCATCATGGTCACACCCTCCTCACCACTGAGGACATCTTCAAAAGGCAGCATCCATCATTAAGGACGCTCACCACATGACATTTATTTCTCATTGCTAACACCATGGAGTAGGTACCGGAGCCTAAAGATGCACACGGAATGTTTTAGGAACAGTTTCTTCCCCTCTACCATCGGATTTCTTAATGGTTCATAAACATTACCTCATGGATTTCTTAATGGTTCATAAGCATTACCTCACGACTCCTACTTTCCGCTATTTATTCATGTTTTATTGTAATTTTTATGTCTTGCATTGTACTGCTGCCACAAAACAGTAGAATTCATTACATATTGGTAATAACAAACCTGATTCAGATTCCGTGCTAACTAGACTACTGAGACAGATAAATGGGTTCCTCCAGCAGATTCTAAATAGCTGACATCTTTAACCACAAGTTCACTAGGCTGTAGTCAGCACAGAACATCCAGCGGAGGCTGTGAGATAAGGACTCCTTGAATACCAAAGGGTAGTTTCCTGATCTGTCTGACTCCTCTGACAGAATGGCTCATCTCCCAAACTCACCAAAAAGCACCAAAGCCTCACTTGGCTGGTAGTGATGGGGTCTGTCCCAGTCAGGTCCTTCCTGTACAGACAAAGTATCATTCCCAAAGCATGCTGACTTCAGGATCACTGCATTGGGGAAGAGACAATCAGCCACCTCTTTATACACAGTGCCAAGAGTGCGTGGAGATGGGTACAGGGGTCCTTGTCTCAGTTCATTCCCTGCAGCCGTATAAGAGAGGACCCTCTGATCTATAGGCTGTTTGCAGGGACACACACCAAGTGCTGCTGGAAGATCATCAGATGGGTGAAAGCTATCCTTTGGTTTGCCCAAAACGAGTGAGGTGACCATAAGGGCATGTTGCGGACTGGCACATTCTCAGCTACAGCAGGAGAACGTATTGAATGATGCACAGAAGCTTGGTGCAGCCAATGCAAAGGCTCTGTGGGGAAGGAACATAGGCTTGGCTCCTTCCACTATTGCCCATGGAGGGAATGAGTCAGTTGGTGAAGTCCCTCAAACACTGAATTAGCGTATTGCCCCAGGGGGGCACATGACCGGAAATGGTATTAGGATTTCAAAAATGTGTCAAAACTAATGAAAATGGGCCAAATGAAAATATGAACGTAAAAAAAGTCATTTTCTATTTTGTATCTATATGTTATTATGATTAAAGTTTATATAAACATAGAAAACCTGCAGTGCAATACAGGCCCTTTGGCCCACAAAGCTGTGCCAAACATGTACTTACTTACCCCTGTCCCTATATTTTTCTAAGCTCCATGTACCTATCCAGGAGTCTCTTAAAAGACCCTATTCTATCCGCCTCCACTACTGTTGCCAGCATCCCACTTCACGCATTTGCCACTCGGTGTAAAAAACTTCCCCCAACATCTCCTCTGTACCTACTTCCAAGCACGTTAAAACTGTGTCCTCTCATGTTAGCCATTTCAGCCTCTGACTATCCACATGATCAATGCTATCCACACGATTTTATATTTCATATAAAATAAAATTCCTCATGTCATATCATAAGATTTGATTAAAGAGATCATTTTCAAAGCGTATCGTTAAGGAGGAAAATGGTGGAGAGAGTTAGGGTTAGGGTGGGAATTTGCCTGTTCATTTGTGTTCAATAGGTAAATTACTCACAAGCTCAGGCATGAAGGAATGCTGAAATCATGACAGTTTTTGATTTTAATGTGGTTTCCTGATTATTTGTTTCTGCGGACCTCCTGGAAAGTAAAGTCCAGACAGAATATAAATCCTGATTAAAGCTGTGTGCAGAATGATGTGAGCCATATCTGGTGCTCACGTACTGTGAAATTAGCTGCACCGTTGCACAGATTCAGCACTATTATTTTCCAGGATCAATTGTTACAGGAAAATGGGTTTCTATTATGAAAATGGCACTGGGCGCTGTGGTTGCTGTAAGTGGAAACCGGAGGCACAGGGTCTGCAGATGCCGGGACCTGCACTGGACGCTAGACACTAGACTCTAGAATGCTACAGCACAGTACAAGCCCTTCAGCCCTCAATGTTGTGCCGACCCATATATTCCTTAAAAAGTACTAAACCCACACTACCCCGTAACCCTCCATTTTTCTCTCATCTATGTGCCTGTCTAAGAGGCTCTTAAATACCCCTAATGTTTTAGCCTCCACCGCCATCCCTGGCAAGTCATTTCAGGCACCCACGACCCTCTGTGTAAAAAAAAAACATACCCTTGATGTCTCCCCTAAACTTCTCTCACTTAACTTTGTACATATGCCCTATGGTGTTTGCTATTCATGCCCTGGGAAACAGGTACTGGCTATCCACTCTATATATGTCTCTCATAATCTTGTAGATCTCTATCAAGTCCCCTCTCATCCTTCTACGCTCCAAAGAGAAAAGTCCCAGCTCTGCTAACCTTGCCTCATAAAACTTGTTTTCCAATCCATGCAACATCCTGGTAAATCTCCTCTACACCCTCTCCATAGCTTCCACATCCTTCCTATAATGAAGTAACCAGAAATGAACACAATACTCTAAGTGTGGTCTCACCAGAGATTTGTAGAGTTGCAACATGATCTCTCTACTCTTGAATTCAATGCCCCTATTTATGAAGCCTAGCATCCCATAGACCTTCTTAAATATCTTATCAACCTGTGTATTGACTTTGAGGGGTGTATGGATTTGAATCCTAAGGTCCCTCTGTTCATCCACCCTGTTAAGTAACTGTCCATTAACCCTGTACTCAGCCTTCTGGTTTGTCCTTCCAAAATGCATCACCTCACATTTATCCGAATTGAACTCTATCCGCCACTTTTCTGCCCAACTCTGCATCCTGTTTATATCCTCTTGTAACCTTCGACAACCTACAGCTCCGTCCAAAACTCCTCCAATCTTCGTTTCATCCAAAAACTTACTCACCCATCCTTCCACTTCTTCATCCAGATCATTTTTTTTTAAATCACAAAGAGCAGGGATTCCAGGACAGATCCTTCACAAGTCACTGACCTCCAGGCAGAATACTTTCCTTCTGCTACTACCCTCTGCTTTCTTCCTCTAAGCCAATTTTTTATCCAAACAGCCAAGGTTCCCCTGATCCCATGTCTCATGACTTTCTGGATGGGTCTCTCATGGGGGACCTTGTCAAATGCCTTGCTAAAATCCATGTAGACCACATCTACCGCTCTACCCTCATCAACTTCAATCAGGCTCGTAAGGCACAACCTTCCCTTCACAAAGTCATGTTGACAATCCTTGAGTAGACTTCTCCAAATGCTCGTAGATCCTATTCTTAAGAATCTTTTCCAATAGATTGCAGACCCCCGACAAAAGACTCAAGATTCTCAAGATTGCCAAGATTCTCCTTATTAAATTTTTTAAACAAGGGAACTATATTTGCCATTCTCCAATCCTCAGGCACCTCCCCTGCTGCTAAAGAGGATCCAAAGATCATAGCTACTGCTCCAGCGAACTCTTCTCTCACTTCCCACAGCAACCTGGGGTATATCACGTCCAGCCATGGGGACTTACCAATCTTGATGTTTTTAAGAAGATCTAACACTTTTTCTTCCTTAATCTCCACATTGTCCAGCACACAGGCCTGTTCTATTTCAACCTCACCCTGATCAAGGTCCTTCTCATTTGTGAAAACTGAAGCAAAGTATTCATTTAGGACCTCCCCAACCTCCTCCACCTCCAGGTATATGTTGCTTTCTTTATCCTTTAGCAGCCCCACCTTCATTCTTGTCATCCTTCTGTTCTTCACATACACATAGAATGCCTTGGGGTTCTCCTTAATCCTACATGCCAAGGCCTTCTCATGCCCCTTTTGAGCTCTCCTAAGTCCTTTCTTAAGCTCCTTCCTGACTACCTTATGTTTCTCATGAGCCCCTCCTACTTCCTGCTTCTTATATCTAACTAATGCTTCCTTCTTCCTCTTGACAAGTTGCCTCATGTGTTTCGACAGCCACGGTTCCCTTTTCCTACAATTTTTTTCCTTGTCTCAGTGGGACAAACCTATACTGAACCCAGCACAAGTGGTCCCTAAACTTCCTCCACTTTACTACTGTGCTTTCACCCTTGAACATTAGTTTCCAATTTACTCTCACTCATTCCTGCCTCATCCCTTCATAGTCAGCCCTTCTCCGGTTAAGTACTTTCCCATTGTGTCTGTTTTTATCCTTTTCTATAGCTATGCTGAAGCTAAGGTAGTTGTGGTCACTCTCACCAAAATGCTCCCCCCACCAAGAGGTCTGCCACCTGACCAGGTTCATTACCCAGAACTAGATCCAGTATGGCCTCTCCTCTTGTCAGCCGGTCCACGTACTGTATCTGGAGTCCTTCTTGAACACACCTGACGAATTCAGCCCCATCTATCCTTCTTGCAGTCAGGAGGTGCCAGTCAATATGAGGAAAGTTGAAATCATCCATAACTGCAACTCTGTATTTCCTGCACCATTCTAAAATCTGCCTGCTTATCTGCTCCTCGGTGTCCCGAGGGCTATTTGGAGAGCTATAGACTACTCCCAGCAGAGAGATTGGTCCCTTCCTATTTCTCACTTCCACCCACACTGACTCAGTGGACTCTCCCTTTGCAGCGTCCTCCCTTTCTATAGCCATGATACTATCCCTGACCAGTAACGCTACCCCCCCCCTTTTCTACCTCCCTTCCTATTCCTTTTAAAACAACTAAACCCAGATACGTGCATCAGTCAATCCTGCCCTTCCTCCAGCCAAGTTTCAGAAACAGCCACAACATTGTAGTTCCACGTACTGATCCATACTCGAAGTTCATCCCCTTTATTCCTAATACTCCTAGAGTTGAAATGGACACATTTCAACCTCTGTAACTGGCTATATTTATATTTATATTACCTGTCCTTCCTCACCAACTCAGAAAACATAAATTCTGAGCTGCTGCTAGAACCCAGTTCCTCTAAATAAATCAATGGGGTGTGATTAACAAGAAATGTGAGGATTCTGATATCAAACAAGATCGTGGGCAAAAGCATCGTGACAATATACTGTAATGTCCAAATTTTCCCAGAGACACAAAACTTCATTCACATTTGAGGATCTGGATGTCACAGACATTGCCCGCATTTATTGACCATCCCTATTTGTTTTGAATCAGAATCACCTCAGGCTTAATCTCACTAACATATGTTATAAAATGAGTTTTTTTATGGTCAAAGTACAATGTAAGACACATAAAATTACTATCAGTTAGAATAAATAAATAAATAAGTAGATAGAATAATAAATAACCAGGTCCTCCATTGTTGAGGATTGACCATGGATATTGTGTCCTAGCTGTCTACGTGAAACTCAAGCCAGAGCAGTACGATATGGAGAGCAAGCTGTGGCCTATGCGTTAGGCTTTCCCTCTCCAAGCAGCTGCAGAATCCAAAGGAAAGGCAGAGACCCATAAAGTTTGGGACCAGCGGCTTTGCAGGAGTTTCCATTCAGCGATGAACTCGATGCGGGACTGCCTTAGGAACTCTAACTGCAGATTTTTTTTCTCAGGCTTACTCCAGAAGTCTTCCCCATGAGTGGGTATGGCCAAAAGGCAACAGATTTTTGAGATCAGGGTCTTCCATCTCTTAGATGAGCAGCTAACCACAGCTGACAAACCCCATCTGCCCAAAGCAACAGGCTTTAAGGCATCAGTAACTGACCTTTGCCCCTTCTCCTGTCAGTAGAAACAGGTCCACCAGTCTTAGTAGCTAAGCTATGTGTCAAGACCAGGAGCTAGACTTGGTTGTCAGAGGCTATTTGAGACACACCCCATTGGATATGGTATATATGGATTTTATTAAGAAATTCAATAATGTTCCCTATGGTAAGCTCGTTGTAAAAGCTTGGGATCCAGAGAAACTTAGCAGTATTGATTCAGAATTAGCTTTCCTTTAGAAGGCAAAATGTGGTACAAGATGGAGAGTATACTGCCTGGAGGTCAGTGACCAGTGGAATTCAATAAGGATTTGTTCTGGGAACCCCAGTATCTGTGATTTTTTTTACAAATTACTTGAATGAAGAAGTGGAGGGGTGGGTTAGCAAGTTTTCAGATGATATGTAGGTTGGTGGTAGAACATCGTAGAACATCGGTGTCAGTTACACAGCAAATTGATGGAATGCAAAGCTGGGCTGAGAAGTGGCTGATGGATTTTAGTCAGGAAATGAGTGAGGTAATTCACTTTGGAAAGTTGAACTTGAATGCAGCATACATGATTCTTGAGGAATAGTGAGATCCTGTGGTCCACGTGCATGGGCCCCTCAAAGTTGCCATGCAAATTGATATACTGTAGTAGTTAAGAATGTAAATAGTGTGTTGCCCTTCATTAAAAGGGGATTGACCTCAAGAGCCATAAGGTAATGAATTGAATTGAATTGAATTTCAGTTTATTGTCATTTAGAAACCACAAATGCAATGCAGTTAAAAAAATGAGACAACATTCCTTCAGAATGATATCACAAAAGCACATGATGAAACAGACTACACCAGAAAATCCATATAACATTTGGTAATCCCCAATCCAGAGTCCAGAAAGGCTGCTGCATATTAATATCGTGCTACCATCTTATTGCATTCCCCTGGAAAGGATCTCCAAAACCACCAGACAAAACAAGACTACCCAGACACACCAAATCAGGAGACCTATCTACCACCCAACAAACCAAAAACTAAAGGTACAAGACCTCAACAAAACCACATGGTTACATATAGTTTAGTTAACATATAGTTACAACAGTGCGGACAGTACAGTAATGTTACAGCTGTTACAGTTGTTACAGCTGTCTAAATCTCGGGTTAGACCACACTTAGAGTATTATGTTCTGTTCTGGTTGCCTCATTATTGGAAGGATGTAAAACCTTTAGAAAGGGTGCAGAGGAGATTTACCCGGATGTTGCCTGAATTAAAGAAACTGCCTTATGAGAAGAAGTCGAGCGAGCTAGGACTTTACTCTTTGATGTGAAGGAAGTTGAGAAGTGACTTAATTAAGGTGTATAAAATGATAATAAGACATAGATAGAGTGGACAGACAGCACCTGTTTCCCAGGGCAGAAAGGGCTAATATGAGAGTGCATAATTTTAAGGTGATTGAAGGAAGGTAGAGGGGAGATGTCAGAAGCAGGTCTCAGATAACCGTTTGGATGTAAGAAACATCAATGGATATCTGGGAGAGAAGAATTAGATTGATCTTGGAGTAAGTTAAAATGTCAGCACAATATCAGGGGCCAAAGGGCCATAATATTATAATGTATTGATTAATATTCTGTACTTCAGAGCAATGTGTATTGATTTGATCTATGTGAACAGCATGCAAGGCAAGATTTTTTTATTGTATCTTGGTACATGTAACAATAATAAAACAATGCCATTACCAATTCCAATTTTGAAACTGTTACATCTTTCTGTGTCAGAAGATATGATTGCTTTTATTTTTCTTTATCACTTTCCAAACACTAGTTCTGGCAAATCTTTTTAAATTTCGGGTTTGGCTTTTGAATGGATGAGAGAATAACAGTGAAAATATTATTGGAACCACTGACCAAATTACTAGCTTGTTTCTACAATGTGAAGGCTTGTCAGAACCGATGGAATGCAGTTTAGGAAATTACAAAATATGTTTTACTAGACACTGCAGTGAATTCCTTCAAAATTCACATAATCATTGGCGTGTAGTATTCTTTGAGAGTATAAAATGGAGTTGTTTGAAGACTTTTACTTTTATATATGTCACAACAATAACTCTCCCTCAGTGTCAGCAAGACCAAGGACCTAATTGTAAACTTCCGGAAGAAAAACCAGAGGTCCATGAGCCATTTCTCATCAGAGGATCAGAAGTGGAGAGGGTCAGTAACTTTAAATCCCTAGGTGCTACTATCTGTGAGGACCTGTCCTGTAACTTTAAATCCCTAGGTGCTACTATCTGTGAGGACCTGTCCTGGACCCATCATGTAAGTGTATTTGTAAAGTAGGCTTGACAGCACCTCTGCTTCCTAGGAGTCTGCAGAGCTTCAGCATGATAGCAAAAACTTGGACAAACATCTACAGATGTGTAGTGGAGAGGGTATTGACTGGCTGCATGGTGCAGTGGAAAGTGTATTGACTAGTATGGGAATTCCACATACTTATTTAATGCTTTGAAATATTTTAATTTTAGTCCTAATTTTATATCATGGATCAAACTAATATATTATAAACCTGTTGCTTCTGTTCTTACAAATAATTACAGATCCTCTTTTTTTCCATTATCTCGTGGTACGAGACAAGGTTGTCCCTTAAGTCCTTTATTATTTAATATCGCATTAGAACCTTTAGCCATTGCTATTCGTGAATCTCCTAATATTTTTGGTATTACCTGTAATGAGAAGTTATACAATTTATCACTTTATGCTGATGACTTGTTGTTATATATTTCTGATCCTGACAGGTCTATTCCCGCTATTTTATCCTTGTTGGCTCAATTTGGTAGTTTTTCTAGTTATAAACTAAACTTGGATAAGAGTGATTTATTCCCTTTAAACGCGCAAACTTTATTGAATGATAGGATATCATTTAAAGTTGTTACTGATAACTTTATCTATTTAGGTATAAAAATTACCAAGAAATATAAAGGTTTATTTAGACTGAATTTTTTACCTATGCTCCATCAAATTCAACAACTTACTAGAAGATGGTCTCCCCTATCCTTATCATTAGTTGGTCGGATTAATGCTATTAAAATGATGATTTTACCGAAATTTTTATATTTATTTCAAGCTTTACCAATTTTTATTCCTAAATCTTTTTTTGATAACATTGATTCAAAAATTTCCTCATTTGTGTGGCAAAATAAAAACCCCAGGTTAAGTAAAAGGCAATTACAAAAATCTAAAAAAGATGGTGGTTTAGCTTTACCTAACTTTAGATTTTACTATTGGGCGAATAATATTCGTAACCTAATATATTGGAAATTAGATTTGGATTCACCACTGTGCCCACAGTGGGTAAATTTAGAATGCAATGAGGTACAGGGATATTCTCTATTCTCCGTTCTTGGTTCTTCTCTTCCTGCTGATTTAATTAAATTTAATAAACAGATATCTAATCCTGTTGTCAAACATACATTACGAATTTGGTTTCAATTTTGTAAGTTTTTTACTCTGAAAAACTTTGTTCTTGATAGCCCTATTTTACTTAATTTTTTTTTCAAACCTTCCTGGACAGATCAAGCTTTTAGCATATGGAAAAGGAAAGGTATAAAATGTTTTTGTGATCTTTTTTTTGAAGATACTTTGATGTCCTTTGACCAACTTTCCAACAAATTTAAATTACCTAAATCTAATTTTTTCAGATATCTACAAATCAGAAATTTCTTACATAAAGTTCTACCATCTTTCCCCAATTCAACTTCAATGGATTTCTCAGATTTGATTTTTACCTTAAATCCCTGTCAGAAGGGATTAGTGGCTTTTATTTATAATATGATTATGAAGATACAACCAGAAATATCAGGTAGAATTAAACAAGAATGGGAAAAAGAACTTCAATGTAATATATCAACAGAAAAATGGGAAAAAAATTTACAAATGGTTAATTCTTCTTCTATATGTGCTAAACATACAATTTAAAATTGTACATAGAGCTCATATGTCTAAAGATAAGCTTGCTCGATTCTATTCTCATATTAACCCTCAATGTGACAGATGTCATTCAGATGTGGCTTCATTGACCCATATGTTTTGGTCATGTCCCACTTTACATAACTATTGGAAGGACATATTTGCTACCATTTCCTCAATTTGGAATATCGATTTACAACCTCATTTTATTACTGCAATTTTTGGTATACCAAATGAGGATGGTAATCAGTTTTCCCCTTCAATTAGACGAATGATCGCTTTTGTAACATTAATGGCCAGAAGGTCTATATTACAAAACTGGAAAGAAGTAAACCCTCCTACCACGTCTCAGTGGCTCTCTCAAACTATTTCTTATCTGAGCTTCGAAAAAATTAGAAGCACTGTTTTTGACTCATCAATTAAATTTGAAGAAACTTGGGGACCGTTCATTCGACACTTTCATATGAATTAATTTGACCTCTTCCAGACCTTCTCTCTGCTTATTCTTGTTCAGGTATGGAGTTCCAGAGTTTTTGACACTATCATATACATATAAACTGTTACTATTGCCCATGTTAGTTTAGGTTAGTGTTTTTTTTTCAATATATATTTTTACTTGTATTTTTTTAATTTTTTTTTCTTCTTTTGATGATTATTTTTATTTTTTTCATATATATAATTATTATAGGCTTGATTGATTAATATACTATTTTTTTGTTGTTGATATTTAATAGGATATTGTTATCTTATTATTAAGGAAATGTCAAGTCTATTGCACTTATAACCTATTCATTATTATGTTATGTTTTCTTTATACATGAAATTCAATAAAAAGATTGAAAAAGAAAGAAAGAAAGAATTCCAATGCCTTTGAACAGAAAATCCTGCAAAATGTAGTGGATTCAGCTCAATAAATCATGGGTAAAGCTCTTTCAACCATTGAGCACATCTGCATGAAACACTGTCATGGGAAAGAAGCATCCATCATCAAAGATCCTCACCACCAAGTCCATGCTCTTTTCTTGCTGCTGTCACCAGGAAGAAAGTACAACAGCCTCAGGACTCCCACCACAAGTTTCAAGAATAGTTACTACCCCTCAACCATTAGGCTTTTGAACAAAAGAAGATAACTACACTCATATATTGCTATGGCCCCACAAGCAATGATCTCACTTTAAGGTTTCTTTATCTTGTTATTTCATGCTTTCATTATTTATTTTCTATTTATTTATATTTGCAGTTGCACAGTTTGTTGTCTTCCATGCTCTACTTGATCTTTCATTGATCTTGTTATAGTTACTATTCTATAGGTTTGCCAAGTATGCCCACAGGAAAAAGCACCTCACGATTTTATGTGGAGATATATACGTACGTACTCCGATAATAACATTTACTTTGAACTTTGAATATTTACAGCCTGTCAACCAAATCTCTTTGGCAGCTGATAGTCTAAGTGTAATACTATACCTTTTGTCATTTAATTGAAATGGAGCAGATTGAAATTTTAGGCTGCCAAGAGGGATAACTGCTCACAAAACTCTAACATTGGCAGGTGTACCAAAAGTGTGTTTCCACCCACTATATTCTCATTGTTCTTCCTTTTCCCACATTAATACCATGGAAGGCAGCAGGTCCTGTAGGGTACTTTTAAAATGTTGCTACTGGACATTTCATGCTGGTTAAAAAGGTTATTTATATCAAATTCTGCTATGGTGCAAAAAAAAAAGCCAATGGAATCAGTGAGCCCAGCACCTAGTGAGATATTAATTGGCAAAGAGGACGTGTTGAGAGGAGGGAGATCAAGCTGTGCTCAAGCCAGAAAGATATTACTGGGGTCAGGTTCACCTCTGGACAAATTTGATGACACATGCAATACTAATCTACTTTCGCCTATCCTGGAAGCACTAAACAATCACATTTCTATCAAAATGAAATTAAGTTATGGATTTTAACATCATTAGATTCATACATTTCCAAGCAGCTTGTCAGGACTGTACTCATTTAATCAGTGCAAAAGCATTGTTTCTTTCTAAGTACTGCACTGCTGGCAAAGACAGTTTTTGCTTCATCGTCCTCCCACGTCAAGAATAATAAAGGGATTAACCGCAAAGCACGGCGATTGTGGGTTTCTAAATTTCAAATTTCAAGTGAGTCTTGTAACAATGATGTTTACTGTCACAACACTGCAGAATTGCCAGTGACTAGAATTTCTGCTCACCATAGTTCAGTGCACATATGCAGTTCTTCCTCCCAAACTCTGTGTCACTTGCTGCTTCCTACACAACAGTCAAGTAAAATCATTTCATTAGACCCAAAATCAATCTACATATGAACTCCCTCCATCATAAAATGCCCCCCCAAAATCTTACAGTTTTGCCTCAAGGATCTAACTGAGATTTTAATGGTGCATTAGACCAGAAATACTGCTTAGTTGAATTTCTGCCACTTAAATACTAACTTTATATATATTGATTACTACTCTTTCATAAATCTAATAAAGCAATGAATTTTCAAATTCATCATTCAGATTTTTATACTTGAGCTTCCACTCTAACCTCTGTATCACTTCAATTGTTATTTATGTTTAAAAAGGATGGCACAGTAGCTTAGGAATTAGTGCAATGCTTTGCAGCACGCTAGCTGTAAGATTGGGGTTCAATTGCTGTCCGTAAGGAGTTTGTACTCTCACTATGACAGTGTGGGTTTCCTCCGGTTGCTCTGATTTCCTCCCACATATATGTCCCAAGGACATATGGGTTTGGGTTAGTCAGTTGTGGACATGCTACGTTGATGCCTGAAGCATGGCAATACTTGCAGACTGGTAGGATAGGACTTTCAGGGACTGCTGCCGAGCAGAGGGTCTGAGGACTACCAGTGTAGGGTTCCTTGAGAGTGGTGTCGCAGGTAGCCAGGGTGGTAACAAAAGCCGTAGGCATGCAGGCTTTCATCAGCCACAGCACTTACTCAGTATCAAAATTGAGGTGTTATGTTGCTGTTGTACATGATATTGGTCCTGAAGTGTGTTCTCAGTCCAAAACGTTGATTGTTTATTCATTTCCATAGATAACTTGCTGAGCTCCTCCAGCATTTTGTGTTGATTGCTTTAGATTTCAAGCAACGGCAGATCTTCTCACGCTTATGATATTGGTGAGGCCACATTTGATTTCAGTCACCCTGCCATAGGAAAGATTCCACTGAGCTTCGAAGTGATTTATGGAGATATTGCCAGGGCTCAGTGGGATTAGGTTAAGGAGAGAGATCAAGCAGGTGGGATTTTTCTTTTAAATTAGAGTTTAAGACAATCAGTGGTGATCTTATAGAAGCGTATCCAATCATGAGGTACATAGAAAAGATGAATGGAATAAACACTAGAGAGCATAGGTTTACAACAAGAGGAGAAAGATTTACTAGGGAGCTGAGGGGGAAACTCTTTCATCCAGAGGGTGATCAGTATATGGAATGAGATGCCAGAGGAAGTAGTTGAAGCAAAAGCATTACCAATGTTTAAAAAAACAATTGGACATCTACATGCATAGGAAAGATTTAGGGCAGGAATTCCCAACCTTTCTTATGCCATGCTCCCCTACTATTAACTGAGAGGTCCATGGACCTCAGGTTAGGAACCTCTGGTTTAAAGGACTATGGGTGAAATGTGGGCGGATAGGACTATCTTAGATGGGAATCTTGGCCAGCATGAATGAGTTGGGTCAAATGGTTTACTTCCATGATTCTATGACTCTATTCGTTTCTAGTTCTCTGCACTTTTTTATGGAAGCTTCTTTGTCTGTAATTGCAGGGTATCATTGCTGTAGTGTAACACAATTACAATGCCGGTGATCCGGGTTCATTTCCCACTACTATAGATGTACCATGGACAGCATTCTGACAGGGTGCATCACTGTCTGGTATGGGGGGGGGGGGGGGGGGGGGGCAAGAAGAGCTACTGCACAGGACCGAAGGAAGCAGCAGAGGGTTATAAATTTAGTCAGCTCTACTTTGGGTATAGCTTATAAAGTACCCAGGACATCTTCAACATTTTCAAGGAGTGACGTCTCAAAAAGGCAGCGTCCATTATTAAGAACCCCCAGCACCCAGGGCATGCCCTTTCCTCACTGTTACCATCAGATAGGAGGTACAGTCTGCGACTCAAGAACAGCTTCCTTCCCTCTGTCATCTGATTCCTAAATGGACATTGAATCTGTGAACACTACCTCACTTTTTTTAATATATATTATTTCTGTTTTTTGCATGATTTTAATCTATTCAATAAGCATATACTGTAATTGATTTATTATTTATTATTATTATTATTATTTATTTTGGTTTTTTCTTCTACATTATGTATTGCATTGAACTGCTGCTGCTAAGTTAGCAAATTTCACATCATATGCCTCTGATAATAACCGTGATTCTGATTCTGATTCTGCTGTCTGTAAGGAGTTTGTACATTCTCCCTGTGACTGTATGGGTTTCCTCCAGGTGTTCTGGTTTCCTCCCACATTCCAAAGACGTGTGGATTAGTACGTTAAGTGATCTTACAGGTGCAACCAGCAGCGTGTGCCTGTTGGGCCGGAAGGGCCTGTTACATTCTGAATCTCCAAATAAGACTAAACAAAATATTTCAAGTCTGAACTCTGTTGGAAAGGAACTCAAAGCAGGAGATTTCCGTAGGAATCTCTCATTGGTATGTCATGTGATATTGCAGTGAGATGAAAGTTATATTCAAAAGCCAATATACCACAAAAGTGAATACGCTTTCCCTTAAATTGGGTATCTGTTTGAAATGACTAGCAATTGAAATAAGAAAATGTATGATTGGAAAAATGCTGTTTGAAGTTTTGAGTGCAATATAGGTTTATTTTCCTTACAGGCAATTGTTCAAATAACAAAGTTCTATTTAATTCTAGTCATTTGATGCTTAAAAGTGTTTATTGCTCCTGTAACACAGAAGTTAAAGAAATCATATATAAGTTGCCAATCATAGAAAACCATTTATTTTGGTAGAAAGAAGAATGCAAAGTTCATCATTTATTGTGGACTAGATATCTGGCACAGGTGAACACAAGACATTTGTTCTGAACTGCCATCATGAACAATTACTATTGGCTGCTCACACATATAGACCGGATATACAGTAAATGGTAAATGTAACAGTGTACATCAATCAGTTTGCAGCTTCCGAGTACTTTTTGGCCCTCTGCACTTGCAATATCTTTCATGTCTTTGATTCAATTCATGGACCTTGGCTGTTGAAAAAGATTAAAGAAAGGAGATTTGGATTATTTTTCATTATCTTATGACACTATAAGATGTAATAATGCAAAATATTATTTAGAATTCCCTGGAAAGTGTACCTGAAAGTACTATAATTCGGGTATATAGAACGGTAGTGTTTAATATTTCAGTAATATTTGAGGAACATTGTAAATATCTTGATTGATTAAGCATTCTTTGTTTGCTCACAATTCATTAAGAAGTATGTGAATGGTGTACGTCATTACGCCAACATGTTATATCAAATTAAATCAAATTCAAATTCAAGTTTAATTAACTTTCAACCTTACATGAATACAGCTGAATGAAACAACAATGTTCCTGTGGGGCCAAGGTGCAAAACATACATGCACCAGGCACATGGCACATTCAAGATAGCTGGCACACATATAGTCACACAAAAAAATATATATATAGCTCCAAATCCCTGACTGATATGTCCCACAAATTGATGATGCAGTTCCTGGCAGTCTGCAGAGAAAAAACACTGCAGAATATGCAATCCAGCTTGTCATTCCAATTATGTAACAATAGAGGGCAGCACCAACAGGAGAGGCCAGCCCTTTACCAAGCATCTCCTCATCATATGTGAGTGTTTCGCTAAAAGAAACAGAAGAGAAACTAAGTAGACAAAACACATCCTGGCTCCTGTGCTTTTCTTTCAATTGGCTTCTGGAGTTACAAAACACACAATGAACCCGAGATGATTACCTACCTATTGAAGTGTAGTGCATTTTTCTTCAGAAGGTGAGAGAGAAATAATTACTTGCATTGCTTGGTGTATGCCTCACTTATTGTGGTCACACCATTGACACATAAGGATCACACAACTGTACTGAGAATATACCAGCAGTGGTGGATGCCCCATGACCGAAAGACATGTCACAGTTGTTGTCCTGTCAACTACCTTAACAGGTTCCAACCAAACCTGACTACTGTGCTCCCTCCCTTGTACTCATTACTACATGTTGAGAAGAAATAGCAATGGACAAAGCTATGTGAAATGGTTTTTCAAAAGGCAAAGGCAATGGTGATATCAGACAATGGTGAATCATTATAAATGATGATTCAGTGAAGCTTGCCTGTGAAATCTCACTTTATGGTATAGGTGCAGTCGTGTCACATTTTATGAGTGATGGAAATGAACAGCCAATAACCTTTGCTTCATTTCCGCTACTGAGAAAAATTATGCACAGATTGACAGAGAGGCCTTGAGTCTAGTTTGAGGTACAAGACGTTTCAACCAGTACTTGTATGGGAGAGAGTTTACCCTCATTTCTAATTAGGGCCCATTTTCAAACCACAGAAGGATGTTCCATTAACAGCAGCAGCACACTCACAAAGAGGCGATTTATTTCTTGGAGGACATAACTACAAGATCAAATTCAAGAGGATGACTAATCATGGAAACACTGATATTGTCCCCTTTACCCCTGGAAAAGGAAATACCTGAAACATTTACAATTGAGGACAGGACATTCTTCCACATGCAAATCGAAAGCCTCCCTGTTAGAGCAGAGATGATTAGAATGGAAAAAGACCCCACACAGTCTCCAGTCTACATGGCAACCCAAAATGGCTGGAATGTGCAGCAGAAATCCAGTTCCCCCAGTGTTACCAGTGCCAGGATGAATTTGCCCTTGACTGGTGTTGCCTTATCTGGGGTGTGGGAGTTGTACTATCCAAGCTGAGAGCTAAAATTTTGGAGGAGTTAAGTGCTGGACAAGTAGGTGTGGTCATAATGAAAGCATTGGCTTGAAGCTTTTTCTGGTAGCCTGGGATAGATCAGCAGATCTTGCCGTGTACTGTTCATGAAGCAAACACACCCAGAAGATGCCAAGAGCAGCTCCTCTCCGTTGCTGGCAATGGCCAATACTACCCTGGCAGATGATTCATGTGGATTCGTGGGCTCAAATTTCTTGGTGGTAGTGGATACAGCTACAAAGTGGCCAGATGTGTTCCCCATAGTCTCCCCTATAGCCTCGCACACTGTTAACGTCTTGAGAAGCCTCTTCTCAAGGGCTGGTGTCCCAGAATACTTAGTAAGAGAGAATGGATCATAATTTTTTGCGGAACAGTTTCAGTCATTCCTGAACATGAGTAGAACAAGACATATTACACCTGCACCTGCACCTCCACCATAAATGGCTTGGTGGAAAGGTTTGTCTAGAGTCTAAAGAACGTGCTGTGAGCAAAGTCAGCAAAGCACAATATATCAAATCAGAAGCTTGCAAACAGCTTCCTTGAGTGTTACAACTCTATAGAAAATAACTATGCTGTTACTGCATCGTCTCCTGGGCTTAGGCTTCAATCTCCTCAAACTCATTTTCAGAACGAGTATGCAGGACAAACAGGTGAGACAAATTGAGAGCTCCTCAAACACTTCCTGGGCAAGCAGTCCCAGCGGGGAACCTCAGAGATAATCAAATATGGGTACTTGGAAAGATTAAGGATGGAACTGGACCACAATTCTGCACAGTGGAGATTGTGTTTGATGAAATCGGGACACAACACATCAATCAGCTGAGGAGAGCAGATACAATTTTTGGAGAAGAAAGGTATCTAGGACTGTCAGAACCACTTCTTGCTGTCCCAGAGTCAACTCCTACAACTATCACAAAGGAAGCCTCAGAACCTGAGGTTGTTTCACGGTCAGAAGTCTCACCTGCCAAGCAGAGTGACCCCCCCCCCCCCCATCCCCACAGCTCTCCCACCACCAGCAAGATGTTATCCCGAAAGTGGAAGAAATTCTCCACAGTGATCAGATCTTTAAGCCTGAATGGGACAACTTAAAATTTACAATGTTGTGGATGTCTATGTCATGGTTATATTCTACAGTATATACACAAGGTGACAGAAGATCAGTACATTACATCGTTGAGATGTATTCCATATTGATTTGCAGTCTTTTGCTAAGCAGGGAGGGGTGTACTGTATTTACTAAAGCAACACACACATAATGCCAGTGGAACTCATCAGTTCAGGCAGCATCTATGGAAATGAGTTAACAGTTGACGTTTTGGACCGAGACCCTTTGGCAGGACTGGAGAAGAGAAGATGACAAATCTGAGTAAGAATGTGAGGGGGAGGAAGGAAGAAACGGGGTGTTGGGGGAGGTGTGAAGTAGTGAGCTCCTTTAGTTGATTGATGAAAGAGATATGGGGTTGGAAAAGGGGGAATCTGACAGGAGAGGACAGAAGGCCATAGAAGAAAAAAAAGGAGGAGCACCAGAGGGAACTGTTGGGCAGGTAAGCAGATAAGATGAGAGAGGGAAATGGAATGGTGGAGGCTACCCAGAAGGAATATAAGCTGTTACTCCTTCAACCTGAGTGTGGCCTCATCATGGCAGTAGAGGAGGCCATGGAATGACATGTTGAAATGGGAAGTGGAATTAAAATGCACGGCCACTGGGAGATCACACCTTTTCTGGGGGATGGAGCATAGGTGCTTGTCAAAGTGGTCTCCCAATCCATGTCAGGTCTCACCAATATACAGGAGACCACACCGGAAGCATTGGGTACATTAGATGACCCCAACACCCTCACAGGTGAACTGTTTGGGGCTCTAAATGGCAGTGAGGGAAGAGGTATAGGGGCAGGCGTAGCACTTGTTCCACTTGCAAGGGTTACTTGCTAGGAGGGAGATCAGTAGGGAGGGACAAATGGACAAGGGAGTCGTGTAGGGAGCGACCCCTGCAGAAAGCAGAAAGTAGTGTGGAGGGAAAGATGTGCTTGGTGGTGGGATCCTGCTGGAGATGGCAGAAGTTCCGGAGAATTACTTGCTGGATGCAGAAGCTGGTGGGATGGTAGGTGAGGATAAGAGGAACCCTATCCCTGGTAGGGTGGTGGAAGGATAGGGTAAGGACAGATGTGCACAAAATGGAAGAGATGAGGTTGAGGGCAGTATTGACAATAGAGGAAGCTAAACCTCTTTCTTTGAAGGAAATTGATAACTCCTTAGTTCTAGAATGAAAATCCTCATCTTGAGAGCTGATACGACAGAGAGAACTGAGAGAAGGGGGTGGAAAGTAACAGAATGGGAAGAGGTATAGTCCAGGTAGCAATGAGAGGCTGTGGGTTTGTAATAAACATCAGAAGATAAACTGTCTCCAGAGATAGAGTCAGTGAGATTGAGAAAGGGGAGAGAGGTGTTGGAAATGGACCAGCTAAATATGAGGGCAGGATGGTAGTTGGAGGCAAAGTTGATGAAGTTGACAAGCTTAGCATGGGTGCAGGAAGCAGCATCAATGCAGTCATTGATGTATTGTACGGAAAGTTGTAGAGTTATACCAGTGTAGGCTTGGAACATAGACTACTCCAAGTAGCCAACAAAAAGGCAACCACAGCTGGGACCCATGCGACTGCCCATGGCTACACCTTTTGTTTAAAGGAAGTCGGAAGAGCAGAAGAAGAAATTATTTAGAGTGAGGACAAGTTCTGCCAGATGGAGGTGAGTGGTGGTGGAGGGGAACTGGTTAGGTCTGGCGTCCAGAAAAAAAAATGAGAGCTTTGAGGCCTTTCTGATAGGAAATAGAGGGGTATGGGCACTGGACATCCATAATGAACATAAGATGATCAGGGCCAGGGAACCTGAAATCATTGAAAAAGTCAAGAGCGTGTGAAGTGTCATGAATGTAGGTAGGAAGGGACTGAACTGAGGGGATAAAACTGAGGTGGGGTATGCAGATCTCAGTTCAGTAGGGCAGGAACTAGTAGAAACAACGGGTCTGGCTGAACAAGGAGGTTGTGGATCTTGACTAGGAGGTAGAAATGGGAGGAGAATTGGGAGACTGCTTTGCCAAGCACCTATGTACCATCCGTCAGAAAAAGTGGGACTTCCCAGTGGCCATGCATTTTACTTCCACTTCCCATTTCCATTCCAACATGTCAGTCCATGGCCTTCTCTACTTTCATGATGAGGCCACACTCAGGCTGGAGGAGCAACACCTTTTATTCCGTCTAGGGAGACTCCAATCCAATGGCATGAACATCGATTTCTGGAAATTCCATGTGTGTCCCCCACCCCCAACCTTCATCATTCCCCATTCCCATTTCCCTCTCTCACCTTATCTCCTTACTTGCCTATCACCTCCCTCTGGTGCTTCCCCCCCCCCTTCATTCTTCCATGGCCTTCTGTCCTCTCCTACCAGATTCTCCCTTCTCCCATCCTGTATCTCTTTTACCTATCAACTAAAGGGGCTCTTTGCTTCACCCCTCCCCCTCCCTCCAGTTTTTCCTATGGCCTTGTGTTTCTTTCACCCCCCCCCCCACCTTCGTAATCTGACTTCTTATAGAACCATAGAACACTACAGCACAGTACAGGCCCTTCAGCCCTTCATGTTGTGCCGATCCATATAATCCTTAAAAAAAGTACTCAACCCACTCTACCCCATAACCCTCATTTTTCTTTCATCTTCTCATCTTTCAGTCCTGCTGAAGTGTCTCAGCCTGAAACGTCGACTGTTTGCTCATCTCCACAGATGCTGCCTGGCCTGCTGAGTTTTTCCAGCTCTTGTGTTTATTGCTTGGATTTCCGGATTTCGAGCATTTGCCAGGTTTTCTCTTGTTGGTACTGTATTTAGTATTTCAGTAATAATCGAATAATATTATAAAGAAATTGTTTAATTAAGCATTCTTTCTTTGTTATGAGCTATACTGTATGTAAGAAGTGCATGAATGGCATATGCCATTACACCACCATGTCATATGTGAGTGCCTCATTAAAAAAAGGGAAAGAAATACTAAGTAAACAAAACATAACGCAGCCCCTGTGTTTTCCTTTTGATTAGTTTCTGGACAACAGGTACATTTAGATTAGTCATCTAGAGACATGAATTCATATCCCAGCACGGCAGCTAGTGAATGTAAATTCCATTCATCGAGAAGATAACTCTGCTTTAATAAAGTATTGTTAGAGATGGTAATCATGATTAAGTTGAAATGGTTGCAAGCAGTCCTCTGATTTATTAATTTCCCTCATGATTATTCTGTTTGACTCCAAAGCCATGGAAATGAAGTTGACCCTTAACTCTCCAAAAGAAAATAAAAGAATAATGCATTTCTCAAAAGGCAGTTTGAATGTACAATAAATGTCAGTCATGAGATTAAGGTGAGCTATGTGTAGACTTGTGATAGTGTGGCTAACACAGCTCAAGTGGCATCTATAAATTCATCGATGATACCACTGCTATTGATAGAATTTCAGATGGCAATGAGGAGGTGTACATGAGTGAGATAGTGATCGTTGGTTGAGTAGTGTTGCAACAACAATCAAGCATTCAATGTCAGCAAGATGTCACGGTGCCGACCGTTAATTCATCTTATTCTCCTAATTCCCTTTTCCACGTGTTCTCCCGGGCTTCTTGATTGCGGCATCTGATTCTCATCTAAACCTGCAGCGTAAATAATCCTGGCTTTGCATCCATGCATCGCCAGATCATTGTTTCAGCCAGTGTGGTAATACACGTTCCCAGCCGCTTAGGGTTGTGTATTCTAAGTTTTACTTCAGTACCGAGGTTTGTCTGTGTAACTCTGTCTCTCCGTGTCAAGATAAGTATTGCCTGCCGCTTGCTTTTCCGTTCATTCTTCTGTTTGCTGTTCAACTCCATTAATGCTCACACCCTCGTCTGCATCCTATCTCCGTGCCAGTGTCCTGCGTTTGGGTTCACCTGCTCCTTGCAAGACTTCAGGAAGGTGAAATCCATGAGGCGCACACCAGTCCTCACTGAAGCATCAGCATTGGAATGGGAGGCTGGCTTCAAGTTCTTGGGTGTCAGCATCTCAGAGGAACTATCCTGGGGCCAACACATCAATGCGTTCATGAAGATGACTTACCAGCGATGATACTGCATTAGGGTTTGAGGACATTCAGTATCTCACCAAAAACTGCAGTAGATTTCTACAGATATGCAGTGGAGAATATTCTGACTGGTTGCATCACTACCTGAGATAGAAACTCCAATGCACACGATCAAAAGGGACAACCAAGGGTTATAGACTCAGCCAGCTCCATTACATACGCAATCCTTCCCACCACCAAGGACATCATCAAGAAGACTGCATCCATTGTTAAAAATCCAGGACACGTCCTTTTCTCATTCTAAAGAACGCACTGTGATCAATGTCACCACAACACACAACACTGAAATAGAACCTTGCAAATTTCCTCTCTGCATATCACAACTCTACCAAAAACAACCATTCAACTGTGCTGATACTGGGTCATCCCCTAGGCTAATGCTTTGATCTCCTCAAATCCAATTTCAGAACAAGTATGCAGGACAAACAGGTGAGACAAACTGAGAGCTCAAACAAGGAGGTTTGATGTTTCATTCCTGGACAAGAAGTCCCAGTGAGGGATCTCTAAGATAATGAAATATCTGTACGTGGAAAGATTAAGGGTGGGACTAGACCACGTTTCTACACAGGGGAGCTTGTGTTTGATGTTATCTGGAGCCAACACATCAATCAGCTGAGGTGAGCAGATTCAACTGTCAGAGAAGAAGGGTGTCTAGCGCTGTCAGAACCACTTCCTGCAGAGTCAGAGTCAACTACAACTACCACAAAGGAGGTCCCAGAACCTGAGATTGATTCACAGTCAGAAGTCTCACCTGCCAAGCAGAGTGACCACCCCACCCCCCCACAAATGGGAGGTCCTGCATTTTTTGGCAGATAGAGAGTAGGTGCTCGGCGAAGTGGTCTCGCAATCTACATCAATTCTGTCACATGCACAATCCTCCCCACCATCGAGGACATCATTAAGAAGACCGAATCCATCACTGAGAATCCAGTATGTGCCCTCTTCTCATTAGTGCCATCAGGATTGAGGTTAAGGAACCTGAAGACCTTCACTCTCAGTTCTAAGAACAGCTTTGTCCCCCCACCAACCCATGTACACTACCCCATAATCCCTCTTTTTCACTATTTATTTTTCTATAATAAATTTCACATCTTGCATATACAAAAAAACATGACATATGTCACTGTAGTAAACCTGCTTCAGAATCTGAAGGCTGCATGCATTCAAGAATAAAAGAAACTTTCTTTGCTTTCTGCCATAAAAGTGCATTAGCCTTACGTAACCTTAAGGAGGCTATGGGTAGCAGTGAGCTTATCTCTATCACTTAAACCCACATTCAATCCATTCCCCATTCTCCTGGGAGTTCCTGTAAATCACAGACAGGCAGTCAAGTGTTTCCACAGTGCAACAGTAACTCAATGACAAAAGCGGCTGGCAAGAGTGGAAAAAAACGTGGAAATGTGACAAATAAGTTTTTCAAGTGTAGGAGCCATCCTCAGCCAAGGTGCATCTCTCTCATTGGAAATCACTGCATGATCCTATATCATGTATTTGTTAAAGACGATATCAAGTTGTGCTCCAGTGGATTGTATATTTTGTCTAGTGAGAGAAATATTTAACATTAAACACAAACTAGTACTTTTTATTTTTGGTCAAGTGGATAATGTGGTGTTCAACAATCACTTTCTGTCAGTTTGCAGCAATCACAGGTTTAATACATACACTGCAGATTCTCACTAACAGTATAGTGATAATCAATCAAAAATCTAGCCAAAGTGATTCTGATTGAGCGATAAGCATATGACACAACTGTGAAGAGTACCTCCACAATATTTCTTCGGAATCAAGGTAGACAGGTCTTCAGATAATTCCTCGTGTTAAAAGTGGTGCATTTAATCAGTAGTGCTACTGGGCTGCCGATTTAGGCCAGAGGTTCTGAAACTTTTTTATGCCGTGGACCCCTACCATTAACCGAAGGGTCTGTGGACCCCAAATTGGGAACCCCTAGCCTAGGCTTTGTGCTCAGGCCCCTAGTGTGGGACTTGAAGCCAGATCTTCTGAGGCAGAATCATGAATCCTCCGAAGCAAGAGAGACAGCCACAGGCTAAAGAGTATCAATACCATGTCCAAATGTCTCACAAACTGAGAAAATCAGACCCAACCAATAATAGCTTGAGCTTCTTGGAGAGTATGTTCTCATAATTATGCAGTCTATCCAATGATGTAGCCAGTGATAAAGTCACTTCCCCATGATATTCTCCCAATCGCGGTAAATGCAAGAGTTGCATCAACCCCATTCTCAGTACTTTTTGTTCGGCATTTCACACAGGTATAGTACATTCCTTGCCATTGCCAAAGCCAACTTTCAAAAAATGAAACCCATTTTTACCAACAGGCACATTTCTATGACAACAAGGCTTAGGCTACTAAAATGTCAGATCTGGTCAACCTTGCTGTATGCTTTCAAAACATGAACTGTAACACCAGAACTCCAAAGAAACTGAGAAGCAACAGAAATGTGGTTTCTTAGAAGAATGCTGAAAACATCATACAGAGATAAGGTAACTAATGAGACAGTACTCCAATGTACCCATACAAAAAGATTTTTAATGAGAACATTAAATGAGAGGAAACTTAATTTCCTGGGCCACGTCATCAGAAAGGGAGAAATAGCTGTCTGCTGCCATTGTACTGCGGGCTCCGGCATAGCCGCAGGAGGAGTCATGGATGTCAATACTGCACTTCAGGAGGTGCTGAAAACGGCATACTTCCACGATGGCTTGTGTTGTGGCCTGCGCGAAGCTGCCAACGTGCTCGATAAATGGCAAGCACAGTTGTGTGTCCTGGCAAGCAACTGTGATGAGGCACAATATGTTAAGTTGGTAGAGGCACTCTGTGCTGAACATCAGATCAACCTGATTAAAGTTGATGACAACAAGAAACTCGGAGAATGGGTAGGGCTGTGCAAAATAGACCGAGAAGGGAAACCTCACAAGGTTGTGGGTTGCAGCTGCGTTGTTGTCAAGGATTATGGCAAGGACTCACAAGCCACGGATGAAATTGACAATTATTTCAGGGCAAAGTAATGCATTTTAGTAAATATTTTTTTAAACTTTTTTAAAAAATGGAGAAATAGAATGCCTTACATTACAAAGCTATACAACTGGGAAACATGGAAGAGGAAGGCAAAGAAGAAAATATATGGACACCGTGAAAGAACTAACAAATCTAAATGTGTGAGATGTCAATGACGCTGCAAGGGATCGTTCGATGTGGAGAGCCATAATCACCCAAGCTTGTAACGTGCAAGGCACATGAAGAAGAAGAGTGCATTCCGGTTAATTGGAACACAATGGAACCAGTTCAATTTGGCCCAATTAAGCAACTGCCCCAATTAGCCAAATTTTCATACAAATAATTAAAAAGATAAGAAAAAGACAAACTACCATTTAAATAAGTAACAAATTATGTATTTAAATTAAATACAAAATGAAATAGAACACAACCAAAACTACTACAGTACCATAAAATTGTGCATTAATTCCTAACAGTTATTGACAGAGGAATTAATCCAGCGTATGTCGTCCTGTTCTTTTTATTGATCACAAATGAAAAATCACTGTTATTTTGAACACAAGGACAGACAAGTGATGCTATTTAAAAACTGTTTGCTCTAAGCAAGGTGTAGTGTCTAAAGGACACATTACATGCACGTGACTGGCACTAATTAGAAACTGTTCGGCAACAGTCTTCTGTCCCAAGTAAGTGGCATAGTGTCCCAAATAAAATAAAGAAATCCTGGCTAATTTTTTCATTTGTTTTTTGTTCTTTAAGAGTTGTCCCAAATAACCAGCTGCCCCAATTAACCAACGGCCGAATTAATTGGAATCTATTATATTTTATTCTGTGACATATCTAACAAAGAATTAGCTCAACACCCATGTATTAAAAATGATTACACCTGCACACAAAATGTTGCACCCTTTTGCTTATTTTACTGTTAGACTTAAGTCCTGACGAAGGGTCTCAGCCCAAAACGTTGACAGCGCTTCTCCCTATAGATACTGCCTGGCCTGCTGTGTTCCACCAGCATTTTGTGTCTGTTCCTGTATTTTGTTTGGTTTTGGAGCAGAAGTATTTCTGCTTACATTCCAGCAAGATCTTAAGAACAGAAATGATGACATTGATAGGACATTATAAAATCCAAATTTCCATATGCTTATTCCAATGAATTTGCAGTTTTACAACTTTTCTGACATAACTCTGCCTTAATATGTCTTTCATTCGATGCGCTTGCTTTGAAGTGAAATTCTTCTTGTCTCCTTTGTGCTTAGTTTCAATTTTCTTGCCGGACTGAACATTTGATCAGCCTTGTTTGGCCTCTGTTTCATGCCACCACATCTTCAAGGCTTCAAGGGAGCAATAAAAGCACCCAAAATCCACTCACGCCAAGAGCACAAATACGGGTGTCTCCATCAGCATGTGCCTCTTCTTGTCCAGGATGTCAAGACCTTTGGTTTTTAAGGCTCAAATGCTCTGTGAATGGTTCTGTTGTGTCTAAGTGTGAAGATGGAGGTGAATCCATCTTAAACAAGCCCAAATGTATGCTAGAGACCACAATGAAAAACATTGTCATTATTATTCTTTAAACTCATTTCATCTCTATTGAATTGCTGTTACTGTCAGATAAAATAGACATGGAGTGGATGTTTCCTATATTGGCAGAATCTAGGACCAGAGGATAAAGCTTCAGAAAAGAAGGACATCCCTTTAGAACACAGTTTTGTGATAAATTTCTTCAGCCAGGGGGTGGTGAATCTGTGGAATTTATTGCTACAGGTGGCTGTGGAGGACAAATCATTGGGTATATTTAAAGCGGAAGTTGATAGGCTTTCAATTAGTAAGAGTGCAAAATGTAATGGAGAAAAGGCAGGGGAATGGGGTTAAGAGGGTTAATAAATCAGACATGCTGGAAAGGTGGAGCAGGCTCGATGGATGATTGGCAAAACTCTGCTCCTAAAACTTATGGTTTTACATCCTCAAGAACAGCTAATTACTAGTAGGGAACCAAATTAATTGTAATAATTACTTGCTAGTGGTATCTGGATAAAGGTGGTTTTCATTTTCATTTATTCACAATCTAATGACTCAAATTATGGTGAAATAAACTATTCTTTACATATGACATTATTGTGCTACAAATGATGCATTGATCTTTGGAGTTTTCTTCCTACTATGACGAGCTGAAACAATCGATCATCTATGGATGGCTGACAATTGATCCCAGGCTGACTTTTATTGATAGGTCATTGCTCCTAACAACATCTCGAAAATTCTTGGGTAAACCATTTAAATAGTCGTGCTTTGGGATGCACTGCTGGGATTTTGTAGCTTGTAATTTTACTGAATAAAGGTTTATTTTGTGTTCCAGCTTTGTTCTATTTCATCTGTAGTTATAAACAGGTGAACACAATAGGTTGGTGATCAGGTACTGTATTATATCGACATACAATTTCAGCAAAACGCTTCCAACAACAGCAAGCTCAATGTGATGCAGCCCAGCTGAAGTTAATCAAAACCTTGAAGAGCAGATTATAAGCGAGTCCAACAACATTGGTGTTAAACACTGAACAGAACTTATACGAGTCTGTTGTTGCATCTATTAATAACTTCCTGTTTGATGCCTCTTCAGGAATTATATTTGAATCCTGGTTCAAGTGTTACTCCTAAAAAATGACCAGGTGCTGTGTCTCATCGTGGCCGAGGTGAGAAGAACCCTGTGTAGGGTCAACCCATGGAAGGCAACTCGACCAGACAACATCTCTGGTAGAGTGCTCAGAGGAAGCGCAGACCAGCTAGCAGATGTTCTCACTGATATCTTCAACATCTCCCTGAGCAACGCCACCGTTCCAACATGCTTCAAGGCCACCACTATCATTCCCATGCCAAAGAAGTCTTCAGTGTTCTGCCTAAGTGACTACACTTACATCCATCATCATGAAGTGTTTCGAGAGGCTCGTCATAAGGCATATCAAGACCCTGCTGCACCCCTCACTGGACTCCCTGCAGTTTGCGTACCATCCCAACAGATCAACAGATGACGCCATTGCCACCACCCTCCACCTGGCCCTAACCCACCTGGATAAAAAAGACACATATGTTCGGATGCTGTTCATAGACTTCAGTTCAGCATTCAACACAATCATCCCTCTGAAAATGATTGGAAAGCTGAGTCTACTAGGCCTGAACACCTCCCTCTGCAACTGGATCCTAGACTTCCTGACTGGGAGTTCTCAATCAGTCTGGATCGGGAGCAGCATCTCCAACACCATCACACTGAGCACGGGGGCCCCCCAGGGCTGTGTGCTCAGTCTACTGCTGTTCACTCTGCTGACCCACGACTGTGCTGCAACACACAGCTCGAACCACATCATCAAGTTCGCCGATGACACGACCATGGTGGGTCTCATCAGCAAGAACGACGAGTCAGCTTACAGAGAGGAGGTCCAGCGGCTAACGGACTGGTGCAGAGCCAACAACCTGTCTCTGAATGTGAACAAAACAAAAGAGTTGGTTGTTGACTTCAGGAAGGCACGGAGCGACCACTCCCTGCTGAACATCGACGGCTCCTCGGTAGCGACATTAAGAGCACCAAATTTCTTGGTGTTCACCTGGTCCCTCAACACCAGCTGCATAGCAAAGAAAGCCCAGCAGCGTCTCTACTTTCGCGAAGGCTGAGGGAACTCCATCTCCCACCCCCTATCCTCATCACATTCTACAGGGGTTGTATTGAGAGCATCCTGAGCAGCTGCATCACTGCCTGGTTCAGAAATTGCAGCATCTCAGATCGCAAGTCCCTGCAGCGGATAGTGAGGTCAGCTGAGAAGATCATCGGAATCTCTCTTCCCACCATCACGGACATTTACAGTACACACTACATCCACAAAGGAAACAGCATTATGAAGGACCCCATGCACCCTTCATACAATCTCTCCTCCCTCCTGCTGTCTGGGAAAAGTCACCAAAGCATTTGGGCTTTCACGACCAGATTATGTAACAGTTTCTTCCCCAAGCTATCAGACTCCTCAATACCCAGAACCTGGACTGACACCTTGCTCTATTGTCCTGTTTATTATTTATTGTAATGCCTGCACTGTTTTTGTGCACATTATGCAGTCCTGTGTAGGTCTGTAGTCTAGTGTAGCTTTCTCTGTGTTTTTTTTTTACATAGTTCAGTCTAGTTTTGTACTGTGTCATGTAAACCATGATCCTGAAAAACGTTGTCTCATTTTTACTATGTACTGTACCAGCAGTTATGGTAGAAATGACAATAAAAGTGACTTGACTTGACTAAGATATCCTTTGGGTCAAGTTCGCCAGTAAAGACAACTCATGGAACCCACACACTTTACACCAAATATAGGGTACTGTTGAACATGAGCATTATCTCAATTTTCTCCTGCCTAAAAAAACCATGTGACCTTATCATTTGGTGAAACTGTCCAACAACTACCAAGCATTTTTGGAGAGCAGTTATCTCTCTTCAAAGTTCGTTACTAGGGCCTAAAACTCATTAAACACAATGCCGATTATGTTATCGCATATGCCGGAGTTGTCATTTGCGAATGTGAGAAGTTCAAACTGGGTAAGGTGACCTCACATGACTGAAGTCTGTATATGTCTGCTTGTAGATTTCAGGCACCTGACAAAGCAGACAGTTGCAAATGGCTCGTGGCCAGACTGGAGCAAGACCCTGAAATGACTCGACATGCCATCACTCAAGAATGTCCGTATTTGATCAACATGAAACATAACTCCAAGCTGGTCGAACAGAATCGTGTCAACACAATGTCCAATAGCTCAGACATCATTTCTCACCAAGTCTCCAAGCAGCCAAACATAGTTTGTTGAAACTGTGGTGCCTGGCATTACTTAAGAAACTGCCAATACAAAAAAATACATTTACAGCAAATACCAATGCCATGGTCACAAAGAAGGCTTTTCCATTCTTCAGTGTATTCTGGTTGAGTGAAACTCAAAGGCAAGAAAATTCAAAGCCATAAAAATTTACAAGAAGTTTAATGATCAAGTTCAAGGGAGACTTTGTGACAAGGAGACTGTATACCAATGTCATTGTCAACAATCGGAAGGTCAAGCAGCAACTCAATATGGCATCAGGTATCTCCACTTTCTCCAAACACACATGGTGCCACTTGGGTTCCCACCTGTCAAAACAACTCATCACTGCAGCTGCAATGCATCTGGTGCATGCCTCCTGCTGATTAGTGAACTGCATTGCATGGTAAAACCAAACGGTAACCAAGTCAATGGAGTATGTTACCTAACAGACTAGCTAGATCTGAATGTCAATGGCTTTGATTGGATGAATATGCTTGATTTCTGGAGCAGCCTTCTAGATGAGCTGTGTATGAAGACACTGGCCCTTCAAATCACATCAGTCAATGCCATACCAGCTGTGAAAAAATTCCACAAGATGCTTCACTCTCTTTACCGATCATAAGCCACTATTGTCCATCTTCAGGTCTAAGGTGTATACGACTGTCTGCAAAGGTGAGCAATGATGTTATTAGCCTACAAATTTGAAATCAAGTACACATTGGCCAAGATCTTGGTCAGGGAGATGTCTTCTCCAAACTTATGAATCAGCAGGATACTAAAAACAAAGACGCAGTCATGGCTGCAATTTCAGTTGATCGCAAAGTCCACTAGGTTGCATTGGATGCTGCAGAAGGTCTCCCAGTCATGATCAACAAGATTAGAGCAGAAACGGCTGCAGAACCTTTTCTTCAGCATTTCTCTAGGTACCGCATTGATGGATGGCCAGTCAAATCTGATGAAGATGTCATACCTTTCCACCAATATCATACATCATTCTCTACTGTGGACTGCATAATGTCTGGAGACATAGAAACATAGAAAACCTACAGCACAACACAGGTCCTTCAGCCCATAAAGCTGTGCCAAACATGTTCTTACCTTAGAAATTACCTAGGGTTACTCATAGCCCTCTACTTTTCTGAGCTCCATGTCCTTGTCCAGGAGTCTCTTAAAAGACCCTATTATATCCGTCTCCACCACCGTCACTGGCAGCTAATTCCACGCATTCACCATTCTCTGCACAAAATACTTAACCCTGACGTTTCCTCTGTAGATACTTCCAAGCTGCTTAAAACTGTGCCCTCTCATGCTAGCCATTTCAGTACTGGGAAAAACCCTCTGACTATCCACATGATCAATGCCTCTCATCATCTTATACATCTCTAACAGATCACCTCTCATCCTCCGTCGCTCCAAGGAAAAAAAGGCCGAGTTCACTCAACCTGCTCTCATAAGGCAAGCTCCCCAATCCAGGCAACATCCTTGTAAATCTCCTCTGCACCTTTTCTATGGTTTCCACATCCTTCCTGTAGTGAGGCGACCAGAACTGAGCACAGTACTCCAAGTTGTGTCTGACCAGGGTCCTATATAGCTGCAACATTACCTCTCAGCTCCTAAACTCAATCCCACAATTGATGAATGCCAATGCACCTTATGCTTTCTTAACCACAGAGTCAATCTGTGTAGCAGCTTTGAGTGTCCTATGGACTCGGACCACAAGATCCCTTTGATCCTCCACACTGCCAAGAACCTTACCATTAATTCTGTATTCTGTCATCATATCTGACCTACCAAAATGAACCACCTCACACTTAACTGGGTTGAACTCCATCTGCCACTTCTCAGCACAGTTTTGCATCCTATCAATGTCCCGCTGTAACCTCTGACAGCCCTCCACACTATCTACAACACCTCCAACCCTTGTGTCATCAGCAAATTTACTAACCCATCACACCAATTCTTCATCCAGGTCATTTATAAAAATCATGAAGAGTAGGGGTCCCAGAACAGATCTCTGAGGCACACCACTGGTGACTGACCTCCATGCAGTATATGACCTGTCTACAACCATTCTTTGCCTTCTGTGTGCAAGCCAATTCTGTATCCACAAAGCAATGTCCCCTTGGATCTCATGCCTCCTTACTTTCTCAATAAGCCTTGCATGGGGTACATTATCAAATGCCTTGTTGAAATTCATATACACTACATCTACTGCTCTTCCTTCATCAATGTGTTTAGTCATATCATCAAGAAATTCAATCAGGTTTGTAAGGCATGACCCGTCTTTGACAAGGCCATGCTGACTATTCCTAATCATATTATGCCTCTCCAAATGTTCATAAACACTGCCTCTCAGGATCTTCTCAATCAACTTACCAACCACTGAAGTAAGACTCACTGGTCTATACTTTCCTGGGCTATCTCTACTCCTTTTCTTGAATAGTGGAACAACATCCACAACCCTCCAATCCTCCGGAACCTGTCCCATCTCCATTGATGATGCAAAGATCATCGCCAGAGGCTCAGCAATCTCCTCCCTCGCTTTCCACAGTAGCCTGCGGTACATCTTGTCCAGTCCCAGTGCCTTATCCAACTTGATGCTTTCCAAAACTTCCAGCACATCCTTTTTCTTAATATCTACATGCTCAAATTTTTACAGTCTGCTGTAAATCATCCCTATAATCACCGAGATCCTTTCCCATAGTGAATACTGAAGTACATTAATACATTAAGTACCTCTGCTATCTCCTCTGGTTTCATACACACTTTTCCTCTGTCACACTTGATTGATCCTATTCTCTCACGTCTTATCCTCTTGCTCTGCATACTTGTAGAATGCTTTGGGGCTTTCCTTAATCCTGTTCACCAGGGCCTTCTCAATACCCCTTCAGGCTCTCCTAATTTCTTTCTTAAGCTCCTTCCTGTTAGCCTGATAATCTTCAAGATCTCTATCATTACCTAGTTTTCAGAGCTTTTTGTAAACTCTTCTTTTCTTCTCGTCTTGATTTACAACAGCCTTTCTACACCATGGTTCCTGTACCCTACCACCCTTTCCTTGTCTCATTGGAACGTACCTATGCAGAACTCCACGTGAATGTCCCCTGAACATTTGCCACATTTCTTCCGTACATTTTGCGAGAACATCTGTTCCCAGTTTATCCTTTCAAGTTCCTGCCAATTAAATGCTTTCCTAACGTGTCTGTCCCTATCCCTCGCCAATGCTATGGTAAAGGAGATTGAATTGTGATCACTATCTCCAAAATGCTCTCGCACTGAGAGACCTGAGACCTGACCAGGATAATTTCCCAAAACCAGATCAAGTACAGCCTCTCATGTTGTAGGCTTATCTACATATTGTGTCAAGAAACCTTCTGAACACACCTCACCAATTCCAACCCAACTAAACCATTCACTCTAGGGACAAAAATAGACATATCTCAAACCCTCGGTTTGAACGCGTTCCTTCTCTATCACCTGCCTGTCCTCCCTCTCGCACTGTCTCCAAGCTTTCTCTATTTTTAAGCCAACTGCCTCTTTTTCCGTCTCTTCAGTTTGGTTCCCACTCCCCAGCAATCCTAGTTTAAACTCTCCCCAAGCAACACACACAAAATGCTAGTGGAACACAGCAGGTCAGGCAGCATCTATAAGGAGAAGCACTGTCGGCGTTTTGGGCCAAGACCCCGACGGTGCTTCTCCCTATAGATGCTGCCTGACCTGCTGCATTCCACCAGCATTTTGTGTGTTTTGCTTGAATTTCCAGCATCGGCAGATTTCCTCGTGTTTGCTGTTAAACTCTCCCAAATAGCCTTAGCAAACCTACATGCCAGGATATTGGTTCCCCTGGGATTCAAGTGCAACCCGTCTTACAGGTCACTCCTGCGCCAAAGATGTCCCAATGACCCAGAAATCTGAATCCCTGCCCTCTGCTCCAATCCCGCAGCCATGTATTCATCCTCCACCTCACTCACTCACTGTCATGTGGCGCAAGCAGTCATCCCGAGATGACTACCTTTGTGGTCCTGCTTCTCAACTTCCCTCCTAACTCGCTGTAGTCTGCTTTCAGGACCTCCTCCCTTTTCCTACCTATATCTTTGGTACCAATATGCACCACAACCTCTGGCTGTTCTCCAGCCCACTTCAGGATACCATGGACGTGATCAGAAACATCCCAGATCCTGGCACCTGGGAGGCAAACTACCATCCGTGTTTCTTTCCTGCATCCACAGAATCGCCTGTCCAACCCTCTAACTATAGAGTCCCCTATCACTGCCGCCATCCCCTTCCTTTCCCTATCCTTCTGAGCCACAGGGCCAGACTCTGTGCCAGAGGCGCAACCACTGTTGCTTCCCCCAGGTAGGCCATCCCCCCCCCCAACAGTACTCAAACAGGAGTACTTGTTGTCAGGGGGTACAGCCACAGGGGTGCTCTCTAGCATCTGACAATTGCCCTTCCCCCTCCTGACTGTTACCCACTTATCTGTTTCCTGATGCCCCGGTGTGCCTATCTGCCTATAGCTCCTCTCTATCACCTCCTGAATCTCCCTGACCAGATGAAGGTCATCAAGCTGCATCTCCAGTTCCCTAAAATTATCCCTAAGGAGCTGCAGCTCAACACAACTGGTGATGTTGTGGCCTCCCACATCTGACACCGAGTACAGAAAACTGGCCTCACACACACACTTTCTATTTGTATTCTACTCAGGCAACTACCTCGCCTCGACCCGTTAACGCCAAAGCCTGTTGAGCCAAAGCCTTCCTACTCAGTCTCCTTCCACACTCACACCCGCTCTATAAAACTGTCTCCTTTTAAACTCTTCTTGCTGTTCTCGTTGGCTGACATCCACGTGCTTACGCAGTCGTGCCCCGATCAAACCGCTGAAGAAATAACCATGATTCCACGAACACTCATTCTGAAAAACTTACACTATGGTCACCTGGGAATCAATCGAATGAAAGCTCATGCAAGAAGCCTTGTGTCCTCCTTAGGCATTGCCAAAGATAACACACCCATACAAAGCAGTGCACTCAGAGCTCTCTGGCAGCAAAGAATACAAGTAGAGCCAATCCATAAAGACGGCCTCAGGCCACCAGAACTTGGAGTCGAGTACATATTGAGTTCACTGGCCCAATCAGCAGGCGTTATTACTTTTTCTTTGTTAACTGTTCCAAATGGGCTGAAGTATCACCTATTAAGTCAACAATGACAGAGGCTACTACTACTCAACAGCTGCGACAGATCTTCAGCCACTTTGGGATGCCTGAAAAGCTAAATTCTGCCAGAACAGCGGAATTATCGACGTCCACTCAACCCCTCCTCTCAAGTATCATCCACAGTCCAATGGCCAAGCAAAGAGATTTGTGGGTACCTTCAAATGGTCGCTTTTGAAATCAAGAGGGGAAGGAGCATTGGCCGAGGCTCTCAACATATTTCTGTTGATATATCGAATTACACTGCATCTGGGCCTCAGGCTCTCAAGCTCTGAAGGCCTCAAGCACTTCTGGGAAGTAAACTGCACAGAGCGTTGGCTGCAGTGCTGACAAAGTGTCCAACATCAGAAACAGCACATGGTCAGGTGCTTAAAGACAGCTGCAAGAATCTTAGTCGATGGGTGAAATCGTTCAAACCCAGAGCTCTAGTGTGGGCAAAACAGTATCGCAATGGGAAAGACCCCAGGGTGCCAGGTCAGATTGTCAAACAAATGGGGAATATGCTCTTCAAAGTTAACATAGATGGACACCCTGACATCGTCACATCAACCGCTTGCAACCACGTGCTCCCAAAGGCATAACATACTCATCGGGCAGATCATCAAACGCAGAACTGGACCTTCATCTCCTCCTGGACATGTTTACTTTACCCCGACCACCGGTGCCTGAGAAAGTACCAGCCTGCAATTACTAAGAACGACTGCTCACCAGGGCAAGCCATTTGTTCCAAATTAGCTCGTGGCTCAAATCATAACCATCTTCAAGAGGGAGCTGTTACAGCAAGCTGAAACAATCAATGCCTATTAATTGGCTGACAACCAATTCCAGTCTGACTTCCATCGACTGTTCAATGTCTCGAATGTTCTTGGGTGAACCGTTTAAATCAGGGGCTCCCAACCTGGGGTCCACAGTCCCCTTGGTTAATGGTAAGGATCCATGGCATTAAAAAATGGTTGGGAACCCCTGGTTTAAATAGTCATGCACTGTTGGGTTTTACAGCTGTGTGGTTTCAATGAAAAAAGGTTTCTCAAGTACCTCCTTGCCTGCCCATCACCTCCTTCTAATGCTCCTTCCCCCCCCCCCCACTTTTTCTTACCTCCATGGCCCCTTTTGTCTCTTTCATCAATCAACTTCCTAGCTCTTTGCTTATTGCTTCATCCCTCCCCCTTCAAGTTTCACCCAACGCCTGCTGCTTCTCTCTCCCCTCCCCCCCCCCCCACCACCACCTACCTTTCAAATCTACTCCTCACCTTTTTTCCCCAGTCCTACCAAATTGAAGGTATTAAGTGTGCACTTTTCAATTTACCATTTAAAATGAGAAAAAGGTTTTGAAGAGGTTATTGAGGAACAGCAAATTCCATTGGCAGAAAGGCCAGTTACCAGAAGGTACAGATTTAAAATAATTAGCAGGGACCAGGGGAGAGGAATTATTAAAAACAATTACATAGTTGATCAGGAATTCACTGTCTAAAAGAGCAACAGATGCAGATTCACCAAGAAAGAGAAATGAATAATTACTTTGAAAATGATTCTAGGAAAGATCAGCCAGAGGGCTTTTGAGAAGAGAAATTAAAGGAATAGTTCTTTCAAGAGTAGGCACAAGCTTGATAGAGCAAATGTCATTCCTCAGTGTATAGTTTGAACCTTATTACCTGATTATTATTACCTCATTGAATTCTTTGATCTTTCCAATGTGCCATCTCCTTACTTTAAGGTGTGAGCTTTCCCCTTTATGCCTTTAACTCATTAAGCCTCTGCTCCATATCATGAGGCCACAGTAGCATTGCCAGCAGAGCTGCAGCCTATCAGGATGCAAGGTTTCTCATTTTGGTTCATCCCTAGCAGCCACGTACGTAACAGAGGACTCTCTGATCTACTGGCTGTTTTCAGGGAAAGGTCAGAGACAGCCATCATGTGCTGCTGGAAGGTTATCAACTCAGTGAAATGTACTCCTTAGTCTGCACGGAATTTGTTAGTCTTCCAGCACAATGAGATACCCATAAGGGAAGGCTGTCGATTTGTACATTCCAGGCAGCAGGAGTAGGCACAGGGGGATGCACTGAAGAGTGCAGACAATGGAGAAGAACCACCGTTCAGGCTCCTTCGGCTCATGGACATTGAGCTGTGTCAGATGGGGATACATCTCAAAAAATTGAAAGGTTTTTCGCCCAAGGAGCATGTGGTACTCGTGCTATGCACAAAAAAAAATGCGTTAACACTATCAAACGTACTGACCAAATAACTTTAAGAATGTAAGGGTTTTTACATTGTTTTAACAGTTTCCAAAATCTGATGTAGAGTATAAATAAATATGGAAATCATGGCTTTTGGATGGATAACCTGCTCCTTCACAAGCCAGAACTTTCCAGAGATTTGCTGATGGATCTCAGTCCTCACTCAATGCAAGTGTGCGAAATTGCTGCTCTTTCTCACTGGTTACCTGTGAAGCACACCCAGAGCTGGTGGTGCGGGTGCACTCGAGCTTAAGCAATTTCTTAAAAAATTGTGTTAAGTTATAACTACTGAAATATAAACACCCTAACACTGAAGATTACATTTCACAAGTGTGGTATCTTGTACCTTCAAAATTTAATTGGAGTCAGAGATTGAGAAGAGTTTTTGTTTAAAAAAGGAAAACTATATTTGGCTCACACACACACGCTGAGAGTTACATTGGTATTTTTCAGTCCATGGCATTTTGCACATGATTTTAAAAACTCATTATGTTCTCTGTTATATGCATTAAGTTTAAAATATAGTTCTATAACATAAGAATGCTTGGAACATTTACTTCCATTGACTTTAATGAACTGAATTTCAGGAATGTTGTTCAACATGAATACATTACCACACTTGTTTGAAATGCATGCATATTTTTTAATCAAATCAAGGCAACTGGAGTTTATTGTCATGTGGACAAGTACAACGAGGTACAGAAACAATGACAACTTACTTGTAGTTGCATCACAAGCACAACACATGGAACAAGTTATGCATACATTATACATCAGACAATAGATGCAGAAGTAGACCATTCGGCCCTTCGAGCCTGCACCGCCATTTTGAGATCATGGCTGATCATCTACTATCAATACCCGGTTCCTCCCTTGTCCCCATATCCCTTGATTCCCCTATCCATAAGATACCAATCTAGCTCCTTCTTGAAAACATCCAGAGAATTGGCCTCCACTACCTTCTGAGGCAGTGCATTCCAGAACCCCACAGCTCTCTGGGAGAGGAAGTTTTTCCTTAACTCTGTCCTAAATGACCTACCCCTTATTCTCAAACCATGCCCTCTGGTACTGGACTCTCCCAGCATCTGGAATATATTTCCTGCCTCTATCTTGTCCAATCCCTTAATAATCTTATATGTTTCAATCAGATCCCATCTCAATCTCCTTAATTCCAACGTGTACAAGCCCAGTCTCTCTAACTTCTCTGCGTAAGACAGTCCAGACATCCCAGGAATTAACCTCGTGAATCCGCAGCCAGGATGTCCTTCCTTAACCTTGGAGACCAAAGCTGTACACAATACTCCAGGTGTGTTCTCACCAGGGCTCTGTACAAATGCAAGAGGATTTCCTTGCTCTTGTACTCAATTCCCTTTGTAATAAAGGCCAACATTCCATTAGCCTTCTTCACTGCCTGCTGCACTTGCTCATTCACCTTCAGTGACTGATGAACAAGGACTCCGAGATCTCTTTGTATTTCTCCCTTACCCAACTCAACACTGTTCAGATAATAATCTGCCTTCATGTTCTTACTCCCAAAGTGTATAACCTCACACTTATTCACATTAAACGCCATCTGCCAAGTATCTGCCTAACATCCTCATCACATGTCACACTGCCACCCAGCTTAGTATGATCAGCAAATTTGCTGATGTTATTTTTTATGCCTTCATCCAAATCATTAACGTAAATGGTAAACAGCTGTGGTCCCAATACCGAGCCCTGTGGCACCCCACTAGTCACCACCTGCCATTCCGAGAAACACCCATTCACCGCTACCCTTTGCTTTCTATCTGCCAACCAGTTTTCTATCCATGTCAATGCCTTCCCCCCGATGCCCTGAGCTTTGATTTTACCCACCAATCTCCTATGTGGGACCTTATCAAATGCCTTCTGAAAATCAAGGTACACTACATCCACTGGATCTCCCCCGTCTAACGTCCTGGTTACATCCTCGAAAACCTCCAACAGGTTAGTCAAGCATGATTTACCCTTGGTAAATCCATGCTGGCTTTGCCCAATCTTATCACTGCTATCTAGATATGCCACTATTTCAGCCTTAATAATGGACTCTAGCATCTTCCCCACCACCGATGTCAGGCTAACAGGTCGATAGTTCTCTGTTTTCTCCCTCCCTCCTTTCTTAAAAAGTGGGATAACATTAGCCATTCTCCAATCCTCAGGAACTGATCCTGAATCTAAGGAACATTGGAAAATGATTACCAATGCATCCGCAATTTCCAGGGCCACCTCCTTTAGTACCTTAAGATGCAGACCATCTGGACCTGGGGATTTGTCAGCCTTCAGTCCCATCAGTCTACTCATCACCGTTTCCTTCCTAATGTCAATCTGTTTCATTTCCTCTGTTACCCTATGTCCTTGGCCCATCCATACATCTGGGAGATTGCTTGTGTCTTCCCTAGTGAAGACAGATCTAAAGTACTTATTAAATTCTTCTGCCATTTCTCTGTTTCCCATAACAATTTCACCCAATTCATTCTTCAAGGGCCCAACATTGTTCTTAACTATCTTCTTTCTGTTCACATACCTAAAAAAGCTTTTGCTATCTTCCTTTATATTCCTGGCTAGCTTGCGTTTGTACCTCATTTTTTCTCCCCATATTGCCTTTTTAGTTAAGTTCTGTTGCTACTTAAAAACTTTGCAATCATCCGTCCTCCCACTCACCTTAGCTCTGTCATACTTCCTTTCTTTTAATGCTATGCAATCTCTGACTTCCTTTGTCAACCACTGTGGCCCCTTTCCCCCCTTTGAATCCTTCCTTCTCTGGGGGATGAACTGATTTTGCACCTTGTGCATTATTCCTAAGAATACCTGCCATTGCTGTTCCACTGTCTTTTCTGCTAGGATATCCGTCCAGTCAACTTTGGCCAGCTCCTCCCTCATGGCTCCATAGTTTCCCCTGTTCAAATGCAACCACTGACACCTCCAAGCTGCCTTTATCTTTCTCAAATTGCAGATAAAAACTTATCATATTATGATCACTACCTCCTAATGGCTCCTTTACTGCAAGATCGCTTATCAAATCCTGTTCATTACATAACACTAAATCCAGAATAGTCTTGTCCCTGGTCGGCTCTCGTACGAGCTGTTCCAAGAATGCATCCCGTAGGCACTCTACAAACTCCCTATCCTGTGGTCCAGCACCAACCTGATTCTTCCAGTTCACCTGCATTTTGAAATCCCCCATAACTACTGCGACATTACCTTTGCCACATGCCAATGTTAACTCCCTATTCAACTTGCACCCAATATCCATGCTACTGGCCTGTAGACAACACCCATTTGGGTCCTTTTGCCCTTACTGTTCCTCAGTTCTATCCACACAGACTCTACTTCCCCTGACCCTATGTCCCCGCTTGCAAAGGACTGAATCTCATTCCTCACCAACTGGGCCACCCCACCCCCTCTGCCCACACTTCTGTCCCTACGATAGCACATATACCCTTGTATGTTAATTTCCCAGGTCTGATCTCCCTGAAGCCATGTCTCTGTTATCCCAAAAACATCATAGTTACCCATTCGCACTTGAGCTTCAAGCTCATCTGCCTTATTTCTGACACTTTGTGCATTCAGACATAGAATTTTTAGCCCATTCCTCCTCTCTCTGTTTGAATCGCTGCCTATTTTGCTTAACCCAGCTCCCCGAACTCCCATCGGGTTATACGCCCCTAGAATTTTGTTGTCCTTCCTAAATTTACTTATTCTTTCTGCACATTTAACTTCACGTTCCATCAGACCATCCCTCTGTACATGTGTCCTCCTTATCACTTGTTCCGCCTCACCTTTCTCTACTACACACTTAATATACCAGAACCGTGTAGTCCCCACTTGTCCTTTATTCTTCCTCTCGCTATCCTCTCTCACATTCTGGATTCCCACCCCCTGCAAATTTAGTTTAAACCCCCCCCCCCCCAAGAAGCACTAGCAAACTTCCCTGCAAGAATGTTAGTACCGCTCCAGTTCAGGTGTAAACCGTCCCTTCGGAACAGATCCCACCTTCTTCTCTGGAACAAAGCCCAATTATCTACAAACCTGAAGCCCTCCCTCCTGCACCATCCTCTCAGCCACGTATTAATCTGTATAATCCTTCTGTTCCTTGCCTCACTCACACGTGGCACAGGTAGCAATCCTGAGATTGTTACCCTGGAGGTCCTGCTCTTCAGCTTCGCACCGAACTCCCTGAACTCCCTACGCAGGACCCCCTCACTCATCCTACCACGTCATTGGTCCCTACATGACCACAAAATCTGGATTCATGGCCTCCCTCTCGAGAATAACCTGCACCCGATCTGAGACGTCTCGGACCCCGGCACCAGGGAAGCAACATACCATCCGAGACTCCCGATCTTCCCCACAAAATCTCCTATCCGCCCCCCTGACTATAGAATCCCCTATCAATACCGCTCTCTTCTCTTCCCTCCTCCCCTTCCTAGTTGAGGGTCCAACCTCAGTGCCAGAGACAGGACCACTGCAGCTGTAGGTCATCCTCACCAACAGTATCCAAAACGGTATACTTTTTGTTGATGGGAACAGCCACAGGGGTGCTCTTCTCTCTCTGTCTGCTCCCCCTGCCTCTCTTGACTGTCACCCATTTGCCTACCTCCTGTCTTTTCAGTGTGACTACCTCCTGATAACTCTTATCTGTCTCTGCCTCTGCCTCACGAATGATCCGTAGTTCATCCAGCTCCTGCTCCAATTCCCGAACTCGGTCTGATAGGAGCTGCAGCTGAATGCACAGTGCATCAGTAGAGTAAAACAATAGTGCAAAAAATGGCACAGAGGCAAGTCCTTGGTCTGTAGTGTTCTGCTGCCTAGGGATGATTAGGGTTGTGCAAGTCAGTCTAAGAACATGATGGTTGCAGGAAAGCAGACATTGTGGCAACCCACTTTCGTCGCAGGCGAACTGGCTCAGAAATAGCCAGCGCGCGGGGAGAGACTTTGGTAATGCACCTCTGACGTCATTTCCGCCCGGAGAGGGCGGGCGCTAGGGATTAAATACCAGCGCCAGGAAGTTTGAGTAAACTTGTCTCCAAACAACTTATTGACTGCATGTCGTTATTTCAGCGCTGTGTGTAGCACATCGGTACAACGTTCCTAAACTTGTCAGTTCAATGTTATGAGTTATACCACATGCAGACAATACTGTTCCTTCCATGAGCATTTATACAACATCCATTGCTACTAAGGATATTTGAAGCATAATGCTTGTGTTACTATATTAGGAATTATACAACATGCACAAATTACTACCTGGACAGTTTGCAAATAAGTTAGAATACTTAAATTTTTTCCTTGTTCCACAGCCGTTTGTTGCCTCCACATGTCACCTTCCATCCTCTTGCACCATTTCCACTCTTTCCCCCCCACCCCCTCCATTCACCTATCACCTTCAAGCTCTTGCTCCACCCTTCCCCCTTCACCTCTTTATACTGGTTATTTCCCCTCTATTTTTTCAGTCCTATGAAGCGTCTTCACCCCAAAAACTGACTGTCCACCTCCTTCTGCACTTTTTTTACCATGAAGTAATTAACCAAATTTATTGGAAAACTTCTTTGTTTTTCTTTTTCATCCTGTCCTTTGTGGAGGGCACCAATATTTCACCTGAAAAATGACCGAGTTTCTGGATAGTTTGGAAGGGAAGAGGGAAAGGGACAAATGCTGCCTCTCCAGTAATTGCATAGGTAAGGGCAGCAAGAAGTTAAATGGTTGGTAGAGGGTGGGGGAGATCCAAAAATGGAGTCTGTAGATCAGAGATGCTTATGTGCAGTCACACAAAATGGGAGTTACATGTCCTGAACCCTGGGGGGCCTCTGCAAATTGCTGTAGAGCATTAGGCTCCATGGTTTCTCCAGTACTTGTATGTGTTCATTGTTGTAGATGTTAAACTGTGGTGTTTTCTGTTTAATCTTAATTGTGAATGACACTTGTTTCCCACACTCTATGATTATTTAAAGGAGACTCTCATTTAGCACTGGAGCAAAGTCCTTTTGTGTTTGTGGAGAATGATTTGTCTTGTGCTGTTGCTCAGTCATGCCCCGATGACTGGTATTTCTCTATTTCTCTAAGGTAGGAGTGTGTGTGTGTGTGTGTGTGTGTGTGTGTGTGTGTGTGTGCGTGCGTGTGTCTCTTTTGCTACTAGCACACAACAGAACTTAAACTACGCACAAAAGGTTGATACTGTGGTGACCCACTTTCTGCGCAGGCGAACCAGCTCACAAATAGCCCGCGTGCGGGGAGAGACTTTGGTAATTCACCTCTGATGTCATTTCCACCCGGAGAGGGTGGGAACGAGGGATTAAAAGCCAGCGCCGCGAAGTTTGAATAAACTAGTCCCGAAATGACTTACCGACTGTGTGTCATTGTTTCTAGCTCTGTGTGTAGCACATCACTACATTGGTGACCCCGACAGTCCAAATGGGATTTGGACCAAAGATGACCGACTCTTCATCTGTTCATGCAGTTTTGCTAAAACTGCTGATTTTCTGGACGCTGCGACCACATGTGTGGTTTAGCCAAGCAAAAGCCCAGTTCCAGATTCGGCAGATACCTTCTGATTCCACGCGTTATTATTATGTGGTGAACTCCCTTGACCAGGAGACGGCCGCCCAGGTTGCGGATTTTATACAGTCGCCCCCGGAAGAGGGCAAATATGAAGCGTTCAAAGCGCTGCTCATTGGGACCTTTGGCCTCTCATGGCGTGAGTGATGGGCCCGTCTGCTTCACCTGGATGGTTTGGGAGACAGACTGCCTTTAGCATTGATGAATGAGATGCTGTCCCTGGCTGACGGACACAAGCCCTGTCTCATGTTTGAGCAAGAGTTCCTCGAGCAACTGCCCGAGGACATACATCTGCTGCTGGCCAACATAGATTTCAGCGACCCCCGGAAGGTGGCAGCACGGGCAGACGTGCTGTGGAAAGCCAAGAGGGAGAGCATGGCATCCGTCAGTCAGATTACCAGGCCACGCGCCCAACAGCAGACCAGACCAGGCCCGGCAGAAGGGCGCATACAATACAGAGGTAGGAGTGAGGAGGCCAGTGAACAGCGGTGGGGCTCAAAAGGCCGCCATTGTTGCCCGCCCTGCAAGGGCCAGGGACAGGGCCAGCTGCTGCTAATGGCTATGGCAGCTGGCCACCAGGACAGCCTCTTGTACGTCTGGGACAAACAGTCAGGACACTGCTTCTTGGTCAACACCAGAGCAGAAATCAGCATCTTATCCCCAATGGGGTACGACACCCACAACAGGAAGCCAGGACCCACCCCGAGGGCCGCAAATGGCAGCACGATACGGACCTACAGCACCCGCACAGTGCAGCTGCAGTTCGGCAACAGCTGGTTCACGTGGGACTTCACACTGGCCGCCGTGGCCCAACCACTCCTGGGGGTGGACTTCTTGCGAGCTCACAGCCTGCTGGTCGACTTGCAAGGGAAAAGACTGGTACATGCCGAGACTTTCCAGATGTTCTCCCTGGGAGAAACCAAGTTGCCAGCCCCACACCTAGACTCCATCACACTGTCGGACAATGAATTCACCAGAATCCTGGCGGACTTTCCATCGATTCTGGCACCGCAGTTCACGGCAGCCATGCCCAGACATGGAGTACAGCACCACATCCCGATCCAGGGACAACCCCTCCACGCCCGTGCACAAAGGCTCCCCCCAGAAAAACTCCACCTGGTGAAGGAGGAGTTCAAGAGGATGGAGGAATTGGGGATCGTACGGAGGTCTGACAGCTCATGGGCTTCCCCCTTGCACATGGTACCCAAAGCAGCCAGGGGTTGGAGACCATGCAGTGACTACCACAGACTGAACGAGGCTACAACTCCAGACCGCTACCCCGTGCCGCACATACAGAACTTTGCAGCAAACCTGCATGAGGCAAGAATCTTTTCCAAAGTAGACCTCGCCCAGGGATACCATCAAATCCCAGTACACCCTGAAGACATCCCCAAAACAGCACTCATCACCCTGTTCGGCCTGTTCAAATTCCTCCGAATGCCACTCGGCCTGAAGAATGCCACACAGACGTTCCAGTGGCTAATGGATGTGGTGGGATGCGACCTGGACTTTGCGTTCATCTATTTGGACAACATCCTCATAGCCAGCAGTAGTCGTCAGGAGCATCTGTCCCACCTCCGCCAGCTCTACTCCCGCCTGAGTGATTTCGGCCTCACGATCAACCCGGCCAAATGCCAGTTTAGTCTCGATACCATCGACTTCCTGGGCCACAGGATTACCAAAGACGGGGCAACACCTCTGCCCGCCAAGGTAGACGTGATCGCCACTTTGCCCAGACTAACACAGTCAAAAGCCTGCAGGAGTTCGGTGGTATGGTGAACTTCTACCACCGTTTCCTCCCCTCAGCCGCCCGTATCATGCGCCCTTTGTACACCCTGATGTCGGGTAAAGGCAAGGACATTACTTGGGACGAGGAGGCCGTGGCCGCTTTCGTTAAAACCAAGGAAGCCTTGGCAGATGCCGCGATGCTGGTGCACCCCAGAACGGATGTTCCAACTGCCCTCACGGTGGACGCATCCGACACAGCAGTCGGTGGGGTGCTGGAGCAACTCCTCGAGGGGCGCTGGCAACCCCTGGCATTCTTCAGCAAGCACCTACGACCACCCAAACTCAAGTACAGTGCTTTTGACCAGGAGCTGTTGGCACTGTATCTGGCAAGCCAGCAGTTCACCACATTCACGTACCACAAACCGTTGACCTTCGCGTTCACGAAGGTGTCCGATCCCTGGTCAGCTCGCCAGCAGCGACATCCGTCCTATATCTCTAAGTACACGATGGACATCCAGCATGTCTCGGGAAAGGACAAGGTCGTGGCGGACGCACTCTCCAGACCAGGTGTCCAGGCCCTGTCCCTGGGGGTGGACTATGCAGCACTGGCAGAGGCGCAGCAGGCAGATGACGAGATGCCCAGCTACAGGACTGCAGTCTCGGGTTTGCAGCTGCAGGACTTCCTCGTACCCACCCGCTGGAGGTTCGACCACATTCATGTGGATATCGTGGGCCCCTAGCAGTGTCACGAGGAGCGTGGTACCTCCTAACCATGGTAGACCTGTTCATGTTATGGCCTGAGGCGGTCCCGCTCACCGACACATCTGCTAATTCCTGCGCCCAAGCGCTGATTGCAACCTGGGGTGCACGCTTCGGGGTACCGGCCGACATTACCTCTGACAGAGGCACCCAATTCTCCTCCAGCCTGTGGTCAGTTGTGACCAGCCTGTTGGGAATGCAGCTGCACCACACAACTGCCTACCACCTACAGTGGAACGAACTGGTGGAACGCTTCCACCATCACTTGAAGTCGGCTCTCATGGCCCGCCTGTGAGGACCTAACTGGGTGGATGAGCTTCCCTGGGTCCTGCTTGGAATTCGCACAGTGCCCAAAGAGGATCTGCACACCTCGTCGGCCGAGTTGGTGTACGGTGCACCCCTGGCCGTCCCGGGAGAGTTCATACCAGCCCCAAGGGGGCAAGAGGAAGAACCCGCAACAGTCCTGGACAGACTACGCGAAAGGCTCGGCAACCTGGCCCCCGTACCGATTTCACAGCACGGACAGACCCCGATCTACGTACCCAAAGACCTACAGAACTGTAAGTTTGTGTTTGTACGAAGTGGTGCACACCGGGCACCGCTACAGCGGCCGTATGAGGGCCGTTCAAGGTGATCAACAACAACAGGTCCACGTACGTTCTGGACATTGGGGGGAGAGAGGAGGTTTTCATAGTGGACCGACTCAAACCAGCCCATGTGGGCTTGGCGCATCCGTTCGAGGTTCAGGCACCACGGCGCAGAGGCAGACGGTCAAACAGAGACTGATCCAGACTGTGGACATTGGGGGATGTATCACCGGTACTGGGGGCGTTATGTGGCGACCCACTTTCTGCGCAGGCGAACTGGCTGACAAATAGCCCGCACGCGGGGAGAGACTTTGGTAATGCACCTCTGATGTCATTTCCGCCTGGAGAGGGCCGGAACTAGGGATTAAAAGCCTGTGCGGCAAAGTTTGAATAAACTAGTCCCGAAATGACTTACCAACTGCGTGTCGTTGTTTCTAGATCTGTATGTAGTACATCGCTACAATACCCTCTACTTCATTGGCACGTTAAGTATATTTTGCAGTTGTACACAATCGCATTCCCTTTTACAGTTTCCGATGCAAATGGCATTGACAACGTGGAGTTTGTGATGATTTGTCTGCAGATTTTAGAACTGGTTTATTTATACTGCTTTTAGTGAAGAAATTATTGAGTTACTACAGGTATATCAAATTCCAGATGAACAAAGGGTGTGAAGCGCAAAATAAATGTTAGTTCATTTCAAGCAGACTGGCTTAATGAAACAGTAGAAACTGCTACACGGAAAGCTCACGATGTCAGGAACGTGCAGCTATGAGAAATAATTAGGTATAATACAGAACCTGCATGAATTGTCATGATGCAAAAGTTGCTGAAGGATTTGCAAGAGGGAAAAAGGTGGCATAAAATTTGGAAACTTGACTTATTAAAGCATCATTTAGCAAGCAAATCACATATGGATGATAAGCAAAAGCTCCAGTGCTCAAATCCTTCATTGCCTGCTATATACGTTTTACGAGTGCAAATGAATGAAAGCAAAAATGATCAAACATGGAGGAAATCAAAGTTTTTATTACTGTTTTACTAGTTGTTAAAATGAATATCGTGTAGCGGTGTGCTACACACAGCGCTGAAATAACAACTCGGAGTCAATGAACTGCAGTTACAAAAAGATTTGATTCAAACTTCGTGGCCTCACTTTAAAGCCATCCTGATCCCGCCCTCCCCGGGCGCGGATGCTGTAGGGGGCACGTATTCACAGTCCCGTCCCGCGCATGGGCTTTTCCCCTTGCTGGTGAAGCAGACTTGGCGCCCTTTTGGGACTGGCCTTTATGCCGGCCCGCTGGCTATTTGTGAGATGGTTCGAGTGCGCTAGGAAGTGGGTCGCCATATAACACCCCCCCCCACAGAACCGGCGATACACCCCCCAATGTCCACAGTCTGGGCCGGACCCTGTCTGGGAGGTCGGCCTCAACCGGAAACTCGACCGGTTGCACCACGTCCATATGGGCCGATTTGAGTTGGTCCACCGTGAAAACCTCCTCTCTCCCCCCAACGTCCAGCACGAACGTGGACCCGTTGTTTCTGACCACCGTAAACGGCCCCTTGTAGGGCCGCTGTAGCGGTGCCCGATGCCCGCCCCTTCGTACAAACACAAACTTACAGTTCTGCAGGTCTTTGGGTACGCAGGTCGGGTTCTGCCCATGCTGCGAAGTGGGTATGGGGGCCAGGTCACTGAGCCTCTCGCGTAGTCTGCCCAGGACTGCTGCGGGATCTTCCTCGTGCCCCCTTGGGGCTGGTATGAACTCCCCGGGGACGATCAGGGGTGTGCAGTACACCAACTCGGCCGACAAGGTGTGCAGATCCTCTTTAGGCGCCGTGCGGTTGCCGAGTAGGACCCAGGGAAGCTCGTCCGCCCAGTTAGCTCCTCGCAGACGGGCCATGAGAGCCGACTTTAGGTGACGGTGGAAACGCTCCACCAGGCCGTTCGACTGTGGGTGGTAGGCAGTTGTGTGGTGCAGCTGAGTCCCCAAAAGGCTGGCCATAGCTAACCACAGGCTGGAGGTGAACTGGGCAGCTCTGTTGGAGGTAATGTGGGCCGGTACACCAAAGCGGGACACTCAGGTGGTGATCAGTGCCCGGGCGCAAGATTCGGAGGTGGTGTCGGTGAGCGGGATCACCTCTGGCCATCTTGTGAACTGGTCCATGATAGTGAGGAGGTGCCATGCGACACTGGCAGGGAGCCCACGATATCCACATGAATGTGGTCGAAATGCCGGTGGCTGGGGTGGAACTGTTGCGGCAGGGCTTTGGTGTGCCACTGCTCCTTGGCCGTCTGGCAGTGCATGCATGTTTTGGCCCATTCACTGACCTGCTTGCGGAGTCCGTGCCAAACGAACCTGTTAGAGACCATCCGGACTGTTGTCCTGATGGAGGGGTGCACTAAGTTATGAATGGAGTCGAAAACGTGTCACCGCCAGGTTGCCAGGACAACAGGACAGGGTTGACTAGAGGGTGATGTCACAGAGTAGGGTCCTCTCACCTGGGCCTACAGGGAGGCCCTGGAGCTGCAAACCGGAGACGTGCTGGACATCCGTCGTGTATTCAGAGATGTAGGACAGATGGCGCTGCTGGCCAGGGATCGGACATCTTCGTGAACGCAAAGGTAAGCGGTTTGTGGTTTGTGAATGCGGTGAAGGGCCTACCTTCTAAGAAGTACCTAAAATGCCAGATTGCCAGGTATAGTGCCAACAGTTCCCGGTCGAAAGCACTGTATTTGAGCTCGGGTTGTCGCAGGTGTTTGCTGAAAAACGCCAGGGGTTGCCAGCGACCCGCGATGAGTTGCTCCAGCACCCCACCGACTGCCGTGTTAGAGGCGTCCACTGTGAGGGCAGTAGGGACGTCCATTCTGGGGTGCACTAGCATCGCGGTATTTGCCAAGGCTTCTTTTGTTTTAATGAAAACGACGGCGGACTCCTCGTCCCAGGTAATGTCCTTGCCCGGACCCGACATCAGGGCAAACAGGGGGCGCCTGATTCGGGCAGCTGAAGGGAGGAAGCAGTGGCAGAAATTTATCATACCCACGAATTCCTGAAGGCCTTTAATTGTGGTGGGTCGGGAGAAATGGCGTCTACCTTAGCGGGCAGAGGGTTTGCTCCGTCTGTAGTGATCCTGTGGCCCAGGAAGTCGATGGTGTTGAGCCCGAACTGACATTTGGCCGGGTTGATTGTCAGGCCATATTCACTCAGTCAGGCGTAGAGTTGACGGAGGTGGGACAGATGCTCCTGACGACTGCTGCTGGCTATGAGGATGTCGTCCAAATAGATGAAAGCGAAGTCCAGGTCGTGTCCCACCACGTCCATTAACCGCTGAAATGTCTGTGTGGCATTCTTCAGGCCAAATGACATGCAGAGGAACTCGAAAAGGCCGAGCGGAGTGATGAGTGCCGTTTTGGGAACGTTGTCAGGATGCATCGGGATTTGATGGTATCCCCGGACGAGGTCTACCTTGGAGAAGATCCGTGCGCCGTGCAGGTTTGCTGCAAATTCCTGAATGTGCGGCACAGGGTAGTGGTCCGGTGTTGTAGCTTCGTTCAGCCTGCGGTAGTCACCGCATGGTCTCCCGCCCCCTGATGCTTTGGGCACCATGTGCAGGGGGGGGGGCCCATGGGCTGTCGGACCGCCGGATGATCCCCAATTCCTCCATCCTCTGGAACTCCTCCTTCGCCAGTCGGAGCTTGTCCGAGGGAAGCCTTAAAGCACGGGTGTGGAGGGGTGGTCCCTGTGTCGGGATGTGGGGCTGTACGCTGTGTCTGGGCATGGCTGCCGTGAATTGCGGTGCCAGAACCGATGGGAAATCTGCCAGGACTCTGGTGAAGTCGTTGTCGGACAGCGTGATGGAGTCAAGGCGTGGGGCTGGCAGCTTTGCTTCACCCAGGGAGAACGTCTGAAAGGTCTCGGCATGGACCAGCCTCTGCCTCGGAAGGTCGACCAGTAGGCTGTGAGCCCGCAAAAAATCCACGCCCAGAAGTGGTTGGGCTACGGTGGCCAGTGTCAAGTCCCACGTGAACCGGTTGGAGCCGAACTGTAGCCGCACCATACAGATGCCGTAGGTCCTTACTGTGTTGCCGTTCGCGGCCCTCAGGGGGGGACCCGGTGCCCTGTTGCGGGTGTCGTAACTCGTCGGAGGTAAGACGCTGATCTCGGCACCGGTGTCGACCAAATAACGGCGTCCCGACCGCTTGTCCCACACATACAGGAGGCTATCCCGAGGGCCAGCCGCCATAGCCATCAGCGGCAGCTGGCCCTGGCATTTCCCGGAAACTTACAGGGCAGGCGACAGCAGCGGGCTTCTGCGCCCCACCGCTGGTAGTAGAAGCACCATTTTGTTTGTTGGTTTCCTCACCCCTCCCTCTGGGGTTAGTGGGCTCTGCTGCCGGGCCTGGTCTAGTCTGCCGCTGGGAGCATGGCCTGGTGATTTGTGCGATGGACGCTCCACTCTCCTTCATGGCATTCCACAGCAAGTCCGCCCGGGCTGCCACCTTCCAGGGGTCGCTGAAATCCGCGTCGGACAGCAGCAGGCGTATGTCCTCGGGCAGCTGCTCCAGGAATGCCTGCTCAACATGAGGCAGGGCTTGTGTCCTCCGGCCAGAGACAACATCTTATTCATCAAAGCCGATGGCAGTCTGTCCCCCAAGCCATCCAGGTGCAGTAAGCGGGCAGCCCGCTCACGCCGTGAGAGTCCGAAAGTCCTTATGAGCAGGGCTTTGAATTCCGTGTACTTGCCGTCCACTGGGGGAGAATGTATGAACTCCTCAAGCTGGGCCGCTGTCTCCTGGTCGAGGCAACTCACCACGTAGTAGTAATGTGTGTCATCCGAGGTTATCTGCCGAACGTGGAATTGGGCTTCTGCTTGCTGGAACCACAGGTGAGGTCGCAGCGTCCAGAAGCTTGGCAGTTTCAACGAAACTGCATGAACAGATGCGGCGTCGGTCATCTTCGGCCCAAATATCATTTGGGCCGTCGGGGTCACCGATTGTAGCGGTGTGCTACTCGCAGCGCTGAAATAACGACACGGAGTCGGTGAGCTGCAGTTACAAAAAGATTTTATTCGAACTTTGCGGCCTCGCTTTAAAGCCTTCCTGATCCCGCCCTCCCCGGGCGCGGATGCTGTAGGGGGCACGTATTCACAGTCCTGTCCTGCACGTGGGCTTTTCCCCTTGCTGGTGAAGCAGATTTGGCGCTCTTTTGGGACTGGCCTTTATGCCGGTGCGCTGACTATTTGTGAGCCGGTTCGAGTGCGCCAGGAAGTGGGTTGCCACAATCGCTACTTAAAAATTCAGCATCTACCTGTTGTTGTCACTGTGCAAAAGTAGCACAGCACAAGATTTTTGCGCATACTGGGTCATTACAAATTAGCGGACACGTTGTATCTAACCTCTTCTTTCCTTCTGTGCAAGGGAGTCTTCTACTCTTGGGCCAAGTCATCAGCAGCACTTACCATTACGTAGTCTGCCATTTCTCTGCTCCTGGGTCGAGTCATCGCTGGCATTTACGGTGACAGATTCTGCTGTTCCTCCGCAAACAATCATTGTGACACCACAGATCTGTTCTTTGTTGCTGAAGGACAATCTATCAACAATGTGGCACAAACTTCTCAATAGAGGGTCAGAGATGGAGATAATTTGCAGCTTCAGATTCCTGGACATTAACATCTAGAATCAGGGGAAATGGCCTCAAGATTTGGGGGAGTGGATTTATGGAAGAAAAGAGGAGGAACTCTTTTTCCAGAGAGTAATGATTTTCTGGAATTCTCTGCCCAGAGAAGCAGTAGAGGCTGTCTCATTCAATGTAGTTAAAATGCAGTTAAACTGATTTTTGCATTTTAGGGGAAATAAGGGTTATGGGTAAAAGGCAGGTAGTTGGCATTGAGTCCACAGCATGTTCTTATTGAATGACAGAACAGCCTTGCTGGGCCAGATGCCCTCTCCTCCTCCTACTTCCCACATTCTTATCTCAGTTGACCTATTCTGGTATGGAACATCAATGTAATCATGAAGAAGGCACACCAATTGCTCTACTTTCTTGGAACCTTAAGAAGATCTGGCATGTCTTCATGTTGAGTGAACTCGGCCTTTTCTCCTTGGAGCGACGGAGGATGAGAGGTGACCTGATAGAGGTGTATAAGATGATGAGAGGCATTGATCGTGTGGATAGTCAAAGAGTTTTTCCCAGGGCTGAAATGGTTGCCACAAGAGGACACAGGTTTAAGGTGCTGAGGAGCAGGTACAGAGGAGATGTAAGGGGTAAGTTTTTTATTCAGAGAGTGGTGAGTGTGTGGAATGGGCTGCCAGCAATGTTGGTGGAGGTGGATACGATAGGGTCTTTTAAGAGAGTTTTGGATAGGTACATGGAGCTTAGAAAAATAGAGGGGTATAGGTAAGCCTAGTAATTTCTAAGGTAGGGACATGTTCAGCACAACTTTGTGGGCCGAAGGGCCTTTATTGTGCTGTAGGTTTTCTATGTTTCTATGTCAAAAACCACTCTAACAAACCTCTACAGATGCTCTGTTGAATGTACCCTATCCTGTTATATCGTGACCTAGTACAGTACAGCAATTTAAATGCATGGCAACACAAGCTACTGAAGACAGTTTACCATGCGTAGAACCTTCTGCACCATTGACAGCATCTGCAGGAGCACTGTCCCAAAAGGAGGGATCCATCATCAAGGACTCACACCTTCTGACTCACCCTCTCCTCTCAACTGCTACTGTCAGGCAAGAGGTACAGAAACCTGAAGTTTCACACCACCTGGTTCAAGAACAACTACTTCCCTTCAACCATCGGTTTTCCTGAACTGACCTGCACAACCCTAACCCTTCCTCAGGAATAGAACAGTATCCTGCACTACCAAGGGCTTCTGATTGTGTTTTTTTTTTGCATTTAAGGTCTTGTTTTGCACCACTTTTCTCTCTCTCTACACTACATTGTATAATTCATGTTTAATTTATGTTCTGTGTGCCACCTATAGGCGTCTGTGAGACTGCTGCAAGTTTTTTTTCAATGCACCTGTAACTCACCATCCTTGTGCACGTGACAATATGCTCAGCCTGAGTTGAAGCCTCCGACAAATACTTTGGGATATTATCAGCTTTGATCCTTGTTATCCGTTGACTTCCACTGTGTTCACCTGCACGCAACTGATCTGGAAACGGAATTAGCTAGAGGTCCCGAACACGGTGTTTGTGCCCCCGTTTGTGCAGTTGTCAAGTAAATATTAAATAGAGTGCAGATCGTTGCAGGCCGTGGATGAACTACCAGTTGGATAAGAAAACAGAACAGTAATGTTTCACGAGAGAAAAAAAAATGAGAATACAGCAGGCACTGTGCGGCCTCTCTGAATACACCCTACTGATCGCATTCTTTATTAGAAACGGACTTGCATTGCAGAGGGTGCGTGATAGAGAAGATCGGATCCGACTCCAGAGCAAAGAATGTCTTTACGCACACTTAAAAGGGTTAAAAGATGAGCTCAGAGGTCAATGCCATTCATATGCTAATGTTTTGTGGGGACTAATGACATAGCAGATCGCAGCTGGGGAAGGTGCAAATTACTTTCAGAGTATTAGCATATTACATTTATTCACAGCTAGCTAATGCATGGATTTCACTTTTATTCAATTTTCTCTCCTAGATTGAGGTGAGAGGGGAGGAGGGGTTTTGCTGGGATTCAGGGTACGTCACAGAACAGGGGACACTCTCTAAGAGTTCCAGACACGGCGGTGGGCTGACTCTCTCCTCACTCACTCTGCAGCCGTTCGGGTGCTTAATGAGAGCCGCCAAGGCAGGGATGCTGTTAAGAACACAATCGTGCTTCCAAGAGCTGCCAACTTCTGCAAGGTAGCATGGGGCCATTTGTGAACACTTGCATCCTGAAACGCCATTGCGAGAACGGGTTTCAATCCCAACATGATGCACAAAAAAAAGACAAGTGATGTGCAGGGAACATCGTCTTCAAAGGACATGGGAAACCCTGTGACTAGTAGACACAAAAGACCCTGCAGACCCTGGACATCTTGAACAATACACACAAGAGGCTGGAGGCATTCAGCAGTCCAGACAACATTGATGGAGGGGGAATAAAACAGTTGACTTTTCAGGCTGAGACCCTTCAGCAGAACCCAGTGAATTGTAGACACTGAGAACAGTCAACATTTCGTATCCCTACATATTCCTAAATAAATTCAAGTTCAAATATATTATCAGGGACATTAATGTCATGGAAATCAGGGTTTTTTACAACAGCATAGTATGTTACAAACATGAACTATTGCAAACTTAAATTAATGCAAATACTACCTATCTTACAGGTCAAGGGAAACCTAACAAGAAGTTAAAAATACATCCTGCAATGAACTATCAAAGTGTATAACTTGAAGGTAAGGAAGCACTTGGTGTGTTCCAAAATCTAATTGGCTGACTAATGCAGAAAATAACTTGCCAACCCCATTCAGACAGGGATGATGTGTTGGCTGCTATCACATTGTAATTTGTGGGAGCTTGCTGGGTGCAAATTGGCTACTGTGTTTCAGTGTTAGGTAGACATGAGTGACAACAATTCAAAAGCTGTTAATTGGCTATAAAGTGCTTTGAGAGATCGAGGTATGAGAGATGGGAAAGAAAATAGGAATTATAAAATTACTACTGAAGTTGGAGAGATAAAATTGAAATAAAACGTGCTGGAAAAATATCCTAGAAAGTCAGATGACATCTGATTGAAGAAGAAATTAACAATGACCTGAATAATCGCATATTTCATATTCAGTGAAAAATTTTAAAAAAATTCAAAACCTATGAAAGCCGTAACAGATAAATGCATTAGCGTCAAGCCAAACAAAAATGTACCCTATTGCAGATGCAAGAAGGTCTTTGAAGAGACTCTTAGATAGATACATGGAGATTAAAAAAATCGAGGGCTATGCAGTGGGGAAACTCTAGTTAATTCCTAGAGGAGATTACATGGTTAGCACAACATTGTGGGCTGAAGGGCCTGTAATGTGCTGTAGATATCTATGTTCTATATGTGCTAAAATATTTTCTCTCTTCCTTCCAATTCCCTCTGAAATCAAAAGCAACACACACAAAACGCGAGAGGAACTCAACAACTGTAGAAAAGAATAAACAGTTGATGTTTCGGGTCGCGACCATTCATCAGGATTCAATAGCCCCTCGATACAGTGCCACAGTTAACTTTCAGTGAAATGCTAAGAAATGGCTAGTTCAGAGTGTAATTACTTTCCAAAGTTGGCATCAAAGAGTTTCTTTGGGCCTCCGAGAGCAGATAAAGGTAGAATTATGCCCATAGGAGAGAGATAGTCAAGAAGGATATAGGGGTAGCAGAAAGAGGTGGGGAGGACAAGGATCAAAGGAAAACAAGTAAGAATAAGGCAGAAGTCAACGCACAGCTGTGGCCCAGTAAAAGGCATCAACCGAAAACAAATACAGGTAAAATATTATCCTGGTGGAAACTCACAGCTTCTGACCAACTGCATCCTGCTTCTTTAACACAAAACCATAAGATGTACAAGCATGATTAGGTCATTGAGCTCACTGATTCTCCACTGCCTTTCAATTATAGCCGATTTTGTTTGCAACTCATTGTCCAGCCTTCTCCAAATAACCCTTAAATCCTTAACCAATCAAAATCATATCAATCTTTGCCTTAAAAACGGTCAATGGCTTGGCTTCTGCAGCTTTCTGTGGTTGTTGATTCCAAAGTTTCACCATCCTCTGGCTGAAGCAGTTCTTCTCTATTTGCCTCGACACCTCCTCCCTCACTATCATTCAGGACCCAGGACAGTCCTTCCAAGTGAGGCGGCACTTCACCTGCAAGGCTGTCCGGGTCATCTACTGCATTCGGTGCTCCCAGTGAGACCTCTTCTACATCAGTGAGACCTGATGTAGGTCAGTGGACCACTTTGTCAAGGACTTTCGCTCCATCTGCCACAAAAGGTGGATTTTTCAAATGCCCACCCTTTTCTATTTGACTTTCCATTCCTATACTGACATGTCAGTACATATATTTCTCTACTGCCTTGATGAGCCCACTCACAGGTTGGCAGAACATCACCTCATATTCTGTCTCTGTAGCCTCCAATCCAATGGCATGAACATCAAATTCTCTAGCATCCAATAATTTATCCCCTCTTTCCCCACCTCTCATTTTCCATTCCCTATTTGGCTCCCAGTCACCCCTTCTCTTCACCTTCCCATCATCTCCTTCTGGTTCCTCTCTTCCTTCCCTTTCCCTCATGATCCACTCTTCACTCTTTTCAGATTCCCTGTTTTTCAGTCCTTTACCTCTTCCACTATCAACCAGCTTCTCCATCACCCCCTCCCACTAACCCACCCAACCTTATCTGGTTTCACCTAGCACCTTCCCCTCCAGCCACCTTCTTATTCTAGCTTCTGCCCCCTTTCTTTCCAGTCCAGATGAAGGGTCTTGGCCCAATATATTGACTTTTTAATTCCACTCCATATATGCTGCCTGACTTGTTGAGTTCCTCCAGCATTTTGTGTGTGTTGCTCAAGATTTCCAGCATCGACAGAACCGCTTGCGTTTATAAAATCGTCACTCATCTTTCTTCTGAACGAACATCCCTTTATTCTGAGCCTATGCCTACAGATCCAAGGTTCTCCTGTAAATGCAAACATCCTCTCCACAACCACTCTATTAGTATTCATAAGATTTCAAATATTCAAAAGATATTTATTATCAAATAATGTATAAATAATGCAAGATTGAGTTTTGTTTGCTCATAGGTAGCCACAAAGCAAGAAACCTGAAGGAACCCAATTAAAGAAAAAAATAAATAAAAGACCAACACTTGATGAGCAACAGCAAGAAGAAAACACAAATTATGCACATAATTGAAGCGAATAACAACAATCTGAACCAAAATTGAGTCCTCAGATCTGAACCCTGGAACAACCCAGGGTAGGTGCAAAGTCTCGCTTATCAGTTCATCATAATAGCGGGTAGGGAGCACAGTAACTGATGCAGTCTTCATAGCCTCAGTGCCATGGAGAGCGGAGTGACCATTATGGAGAATGAGCAAAATCATGTTGCGACCCGAATCCATACACCCAGTCTTTATAGTCTATCTGAGCAAGTGTTTAAACTGATCAACAAATGGTAAAATGAAGGCTCTGGTGCCCTGGAGAGAGAAGTGAACATTACAGAGAATGAGCAAAAGTCAGCTCTTGCCTCTGATCTGGGCCATCATTTAAATTGTCTAAACAGTAGATCGTAGCTCGGACCTAGGACCTGGCTACTGCAAAGGACTCGGGGCCTAGACAGCGCTACCCAGCAACCTGCTCCAGGCCCAGATTTCACCACCCAGACCAAAACTGCTCTTAAACTCTTCAAATCAGCTTAGCGCCCAGAGAAAATCAATTTCGCACCCAGACCAGTTGCACGGGCTTCAAATCTCTTATGCTCTGACCCCGACTTCTCCTCTCGGTGCCCAGAGCAACCCAATCTTGCACACAGACCAGTTGTCAAGGAATCGACTTTCCTCTAACCCAGGCCACTACTTCTCCTCTCAGCACCCAGACCAACCCAACCTCTCACCTGGGCCAGTTGTACAGGCATTGGAACTCCATCTACAATGATTCTGCAACACAGCATCTCGGCTCATCCCCTGAACTCTCCTCACCATCACTTCCTCCTTCACTGTTTGCAGCAATAATTTAACACAATTTACCTCAGAAAAGCTACTTCCAGTGATGTTTTTAGTCAAGATTTCTTGACTTCTTAAGTACAGTTAGAAGAGATTTCAATATTTTGGGATGAAGGTATTGCATTCTGAGCAATAAATGGAATTGAGACTCTCTGGAGTTTAGAAGGAAAAGAGTTTAGTTTGCAAAAAATATTCTGTCAGTGTCTTAGAGTAGATTCTGTGTCTGTTTATGGAAAGAAAATGGAAAAATGGGTTAAGGAAAGGAAAATCAGCATAATTGAAGGAAGCCACAGTTGTATGCCAGTTAATGTAATGCTATTACAGCACCAGTGAGCATAGTTCAATCTGCCACTGTCGCTAAAGAACTTGTATGTTCTCCCAGCGACCACGTGAGTTTCGTCCAGGTGCTCTGATTTCCTCTCACATTCCAAAACTGTATGGATTAGTAGATTAATTGGGCACATGGGTGTAATTGGACAGTGCAGGCTTATTGGGCCAGTAGTGTCGGGTGTCTTACCATGCCGTATCTCTAACCAAATAGTAATCTTGTAGGAATAGTTTTACAATAAGGGGGCATGCAATTAATGATGGAGATGAAGAGGAGTTTCTTCACTCAACGGATTGTTAATCTTTGGAGTTCTCTACCCTATTTAGTAGTGGATCCTGAATTACTGAATGCACTCAAGGCTGAGCCAAATAATAAACTGGTAGATTTCGTAAATTTGTTTATAATAGTCATATGTAGATCAAAGACATAGGAACAGAATTGGGCCACTTGGCCCATCAAATCTGCTCCACTATTCAATCGTAGCTGATCCTTTTATGCTCCATCCTCAGCCCCACTTCTTGCAAACTTTGAAGTCGTGGCCAATCAAGAACCTATCAATTTCCACCATAAACACACCTGACCTCCACAGCTGCCTGTGGTAACAACTTCCACAAATTCTCCACCCTCTGGCTAAAGAAATTTCTCAGCATCTCTGCTTGAAATGAATGCTGCTCTATCCTGAGGCTGTGCCCTGGACAGAGGTAGTGTACAGTAAAAAAAGATCTTTGTTTTGCATGCCATGCACACAGATCAGCTCATCACATCACTACATCGCAGTAGTACAAGGGAAAGCAATAGGAGAAGGTAGAATAAATGGTTGCAGTTACAGTGAAAGTGCAGTACAGACCTGAAGAAGCTGAGGCACTAGTACGGTTTCTTGGCAGTATCTTGAACAATGAGGAATCATGAAGGATGAGTAATGCTCAGGCAGGTTGAATTGAAGACAAGATCAAATGAACCATTATCTTTTTGAAAGGAAAGAGCAGGCTTGCTGAACCAAATGATCCTTCCCTGTCCCAGGTTTTCTTATTTTATCTTAACCACTGGTGATATTCTTGCATTATAAGCAGTTTATTTCCATTGTTTTCTTTAAAGTTTTTGCATACCAGAAAGGAGGAAAGTCAAGTATATCTTCAACTTTATTGTTGTCATGGGTATACATACACCCAGTGGCCACTTTACTAGGTATGTCTATATGCCTGTTCATTAATGCTAATATTTAATTAGCCGTTCATATGGCAGCAACTCAGTTCATAAAAGCAGGTAGACATGCTCAATAGGTTCAGTTTAATCATTCAGAGAGATATAGAGTGGAACAGCCTTCTCCTGCCCAGCAAACTGCACTACATAGCAACCCACCTCTCTTTAACACAAGCCTAATCACAGGGCAATTTGCACTGACCAATTAACCTACTAACCCAGGGGTGGGCAAACTTTTTGACTTGAGGGCCACAAAGGGTTCTAAAATTTGACAGTGAGGCCGGACCAGGAGCAGATGGACGGAGTGTTTTGGTAATACACCTCATAAGAGAAAATAAAATATCATGGGATATATAGAAAACATGTGCTTTAATTTCAATTGAAAATGAACAAATGCATTACAACAAAATATCTGTCTTTGAAGTCCCATGGTATTTAGCTATTTATTGAAATGACTTTTAAAACACTGAAAATTAAATGAATAAAATACAGCTTTTTTAAATAGTAACAGTTATTATTTTAAAGCACTGAAAATTCTGTTATCCTTCAAGATATTATCATCATCACTCTCCTCCTGCCTGTCTTTATTTCAAAAACGGTAGGAGATGCAGGTCTACTTATCCTGCTCCTTCTTATTCAATTGTCCCCTGTGCCAAAACTCAACAACGACCCGCACAAAGACAGAACAGTGAGAGCGCGCCAGTATGCGGAGCGCGTTATTTGATCTGGAGCGCATTTTTTATTTTGAGAACATACGTGTACCTGCGCACTACTCATGTCCATCACTTAACAGAAATGACATGTAACATGTAAGGCTTATTGAAAAAAAATATTTTCAAATGCATTTTTTACATAACACAAGGAAGAAACTTATTTTTAATTTCAGTGGGAACAGTGTTGTTGGTCTCCCTTTTTAGCCAGCGCATCAAAGTCTGGATTTAGTTTTGTTGTGGCGATTCTCAGGATGGATCTGAGGTGTTGATCAGTTAACTTGGATCTGTGGCTGGCTTTGTTGATGTTCATGACGCTGAATGCCTGTTCACACAAATAGGTCGAGCCGAACAAAGAGTAAAGCGCAAATGTGGAGTAATACGCTGCACCTCAACAAAGGTCAATGTGTAGCGGTGTGCTACATGCAGCGCAAAAATTACGACACGGAGTCGGTAACTGCAGTCGAAGAAAAAAACTTTATTCGAAATCCCCAGCCTCACTTTTAACCCTCCCTCAACCTGACCCCTGCGCACAGGCTCCAAAGCTCTGTGCTCGCAAATCCCCGCAGGCTATCTCCCTTCACCGGAACGCTGGCTAATTGTGAGCCGGGTCGGATGTGCCAGGAAATGGGTCGCCACAAATGTATATAGAGTGCGTCATCTATTGGGAAAACGCCAGAATTGCGGGGAGAAAACGTTAACAAGGTTTATTAATATAATTTCATCAAATTCTGCGGGCCGGATTAAAAAGCTTAACGGGACGCATATGGCCCGCGGGCCATAGTTTGCCCATGCCTGTACTAACCAGTACATCTTCCTGGAGGAAACTTACATGCTCACTGCAAGAACTTATAAACTTTCTTGCAGAGGAAGCCAGAATTGAACTCTGAACTCTGACGCCCCAGGTTAACTGCTACACTACCGCAGTGTCCCATGGCACTACCATGGCGACCCAGTTATAGTTCAGACCAAACATCAGAATGGGGGGATGAAATGTGATCAAAGTGCCTTTGACTGTGGAATGATTGTTGGTGCCAGATGGGGCTATTTAAGTATCTCAGAAACTGCTGATCTCCTGCGATTTTTCACACACAACAGTCTACAGAGTTTGAGCAGACTAGAGGACAACGATAATGTAGCATAGTGGTCAGCACAATGCTTTACGGTACCAGTGACCTGGGTTCAATTTCTGCTGCTGCCTGTAAAGAATTTGTATGTTCTACCTGTGGCCATGTGGGTTTCCTTTGGGTGTGCCAGTTTCCTCCCACAATCTAAAGATTTGGAAGGTTAATTGGTCATTGTAAATTTTCCTGTGATTAGGCTAGGATTAAATCGGGGGTTACTGGGCGATGCAGCTCGTAGGGCTGGAAGGGCCTATTCTGCACTGTAAGTAAATAAATATACCACACATTACAACAATGCTGTGCAGAGGAACACCTCAGAATGCACAACATGAGCAGAGACTCAGAATCCACTTTATTATGTGCAAAAGGTACATAATGAAGCAGTCACTGAGTGTTCACAGAGAATAAACACCATGAAAATTAATCTGTGCAGCAGCAGCAAAGCATACGACAAAATGAGAACAGTTTTAATTTGAAATCGAGATAAATTATACATATTTACAGATGTGCATAATTAAGCACAATAACACTAGTGTACGATTGAGAGAGAGAGAGAGAGAGAGAGAGAGAGACAAACAAATATAGCCCGAGGTAGGTAGAGTTAGATAGTAGTGGGGAAGAAGGTGTTGTTGAATCTTGAGGTGTGGGTCTTATCTATTTACTGATTTGCTTATTTGTTTGTTTTTATTGTTTATTTATCTGTTGATTGATTGAGATACAGTGCAGAATCAGCCCTTCTGACCCTTTGAGCCATGCTGCCCAGCAAACCCCCAATTTAATACCAGCCTGATCACAGGACAATTTATAATGAGCAATTAACCTATCAACTGGTACACCTTTGGACAGTGGAAGGAATCCTGAGCACCTGGAGGAAATTAAAATGTGTTAAATCTATGCTAACTATCAAGCACCCATTCATACCAATCCCTTTCTCCACCATGTTCTCATTAACTCCCTCTGGATCCTTATACTCACTTAACAGACTAGGAGGCAATTTACGATGGCAAATTAACCTACTGATCGACACAGTCATAAAGAGAACACACAGACAGCACAGGAGTCCAGAATCAAATCTGGATCACTGAAGGTGTGAGGCAATATCTCCACTAGCTGTGGAACAATTCTACATTATAACTGATACAGCACATAGCTAGGAAAAGCCTTCCATGAAATTGTTTTTCAAACAGATGTGTTTGTGGCCTCAAAAATGAAGTTGATCTATAAATATTAAACAGGACATTTCAAAACAGTACACTCCATAATTTTCACAAGCAATCACGAAACTTTTGTCTTGCAACCATTACTAAATGTAGGGGCAGTGAATATACTCTCCTTTTAGCTGTTAAAACCAACTTGAAGGGAATTCAGGTAGGTTGTGTGAATAGAAAGATAAGCGCTTGAAGCTATTTCCTATCATTCCGTGACTGTGTGGTATGAAAAAACTGGTAGTTTAACTACATGCAGAGGACAACTACAAAACACTGTCATGAGAAATTGCAAGCTATTCGAAAAAGTCAATTTAACTGAACAAAAGAGAAACACGGTCCAATCAAATTGGACACGCAGTACCAATTTCAGAAAATGCTTAGTGTGTTCAAAATAGACTGGTATCATCCTGGGCCACACTGTGTGATGAGTGGTATGTCAGTTCATTGTCAAACAATACACATTCAGCTTATCCCTATACATCATAAATATAGGTTCTAGCATTAACGCTGCCAAATACCATCACAGGTTATTTCTTGCAAGACTAAGTAAACTGCTTCCCATCTTAATATTGCTGTCAAGAAACATGTCCCAGTTTCTACACAGAGAATTGTAATGCTTTCAACATGTTTAGCATCTAAAAGAGAAAGTTAGATTAATGTTCTTGGGTGCTCACCTTCAAAAGAACCTGCAGGGTTCAGGATCTGAAACCTCAACCGATCGGTCTCTTTTAGATCCTGTCGACTGTCTGTGTAGTGGCAATATTTTCTATTTTTATCTCTGATTTGCAGCTTTCCTTTTCATCTTCTCATATTTATTAAAAAACATCTTTTACAATGAATCCATATTCTATTACTATAAATCCATATTTCATTAGTGTTGCAATGTTTTTTTTAAATGTCTTGTGCATTACAAACAGCTCAGTGAAAATAGCAATATGTTTTCTGAAAGGGTTCCACTACATAGAATTTCAAGCACAACTCAGAGTTGTAACACAACAGCATTCATTAGCAATCATGAATAATTATTTGTAGTCCTCACATAAGCACAATTAGATATTAATTTATTCAGGTAAATTAACCATTGCTTGAATGTAAACTTGTGGACCATGCCTCAGAAAGATGACATCCATCAGCAGGAAACCCACCATCTGTGCGATACCCTCTTCTCAAAGCTGCCATCAGGCAGGAGGAATGGGAGCCTGATTCCCACCACTACCTGTAAGAAGTTTGTATGCTCTCCCCACAGTTGCACGGGATTCCTCTGGGAGCTCCGGTTTCCTCCCACAGTCCAAAGACCTACTGGTTGGTAGGTTACTTGGTCACTGTAAATAGACTAGTATTAAATCAGGGAATTACTGGGTAGCATGTCTGAAAGTGCTGAAAGGGTTTATTCCATGTTGAATCTCAATAAAATCATAGTAAGTCACAAAACCATGGAGAGATATGGCATGGAAATTGGCCCTGGAGGGCCCACACCAACTATCAGCCATCTATTTGCATTATATCTACATTAGCCCCGCATTCTCATCAGCACTCCCCACTCACCTACGCACGAGGAGCAATTGGCAGTCTGCTGACCCGTATGAGGAGGAAACTGAGGTGGTCACAAGGAGAACATGCAAAGTCTACACATGCAACGCACAATGTTGGGATTGAAGTAGGTCTCTGGTGCTGTGAAATGGTAAGTCAAATAGCTCCACTACCATGCCACTTCCATTGGGCCAACCCATCTTAAAAACTCCCAGTGTGGACAGTAGGCTTTTTAATATTGTATCAGTCATAGGTATTTAACAATGGTAATACAGTTAGATAAAGAAATCCCAGCATACTGTTACAGCTTTAGACTTTCCTTGTACTTTGTTATTTCTTTCTGCAAGAACAGGCACATACGCAAACGAGTAATTGGCTCTATACCAGGCATGGGCAAACTACGGCCCGGGGGCCATATGTGGCCCATTAAGCTTTTTAATCCGGCCCACAGAACTTGATGAAATTATACTAATAAACCTTGTTAACGTTTTTTCCCCGCAATTCTGGCGTTTTCCCAATAGATGACGCACTCTATATACATTTGTGGCGACCCTTTTCCTGGCACATCCGATCCGGCTCACAATTAGCCAGCGTTCCGGCTAAGGGAGATAGCCTGCGGGGACTTGCGAGCACAGAGCTTTGGAGCCTCTGCGCCACGAGGGGCAGGTTGAGGGAGGCTTAAAAATGAGGCTGGGGACTTTGAATAAAGTTTTTTTCTTCGACTGCAGTTACCGACTCCGTGCCGTAATTTTAGCGCTGCATGTAGCACACCGCTACACATTGACCTTTGTTGAGGTGCAGTGTATTACTCCACAGTTGCGCTTTACTCTTTGTTCGGCTCGATCTATTTGTGTGAACAGGCGTTCAGCGTCATGAACATCAACAAAGCCAGCCACAGATCCAAGTTAACTGACCAACACCTCAGATCCATCCTGAGAATCGCCACAACAAAACTAAATCCAGACTTTGATGCGCTGGCTAAAAAGGGAGACCAACAACACTGTTCCCACTGAAATTAAAAATAAGTTTCTTCGTTGTGTTATGTAAAAAAATGCATTTGAAAATATTTTTTTCAATAAGCCTTACATGTTACATGTCATTTCTGTTAAGTGATGGACATGAGTAGTGTGCAGGTGCACGTACGTTCTCAAAATAAAAAATGCGCTCCAGATCAAATAATGCGCTCCACATACTGGCGCGCTGTCACTGTTCTGTCCTTGTGCTGGTCATTGTTGAGTTTTGGCACAGGGGACAATTGAATAAGAAGGAGCAGGACAAGTAAACCTGCATCTCCTGCCGATTTTGAAATAAAGACAGGCAGGAGGAGAGTGATGATGATAATATCTTGAAGGATAACAGAATTTTCAGTGCTTTAAAATAATAACTGTTACTATTAAAAAAAGCTGTATTTTATTCATTTAATTTTCAGTGTTTTAAAAGTCATTTCAATAAATAGCTAAATACCATGGGACTTCAAAGACAGATATTTTGTTGTAATGCATTTGTTCATTTTCAATTGAAATTAAAGCACATGTTTTCTACATATCCCATGATATTTTATTTTCTCTTATGCGGTGTATTACCAAAACACTCCGTCCATCTGCTCCTGGTCTGGCCCCCCTGTCAAATTTTAGAACCCTTTGTGGCCCAAAAGTCAAAAAGTTTGCCCACCCCTGCTCTATACTGAATACAGAAGGCAAGATAACTTAATTTACACAAGGAAACATATCTTAGAATCTGGATGAGTATGCTACAGTTGTTACTGACTTCATTAAAACCTGTGTGGATGAGTGGGTGCCTACAAAGACTTGCTGTACATTCCCAAAGCAAAAGCCGTGGATGAACCAGGAGGTATGTCATCTGCTGAAGGCTAGATCTGTGGCATTTGAGGCTGGTGGCCCAGGTCTGTAGCAGAAAACCAGGTATGACCTGCACAGGGCTATTTCAAGGGCAAAGAGACAATTTCAAACAAGTTTGGAGGCGATATTGGATGTACGACAACTCTGGCAGGGTTTGCAAGACTTTTCTTCCTACAAGGCAAAACCCAATAGCATGAATGGCAGCGATACTTCACTACCAGATGAACTCAACACCTTCTATGTCTGCTTTGAAAAGGAGAATATAACTACAGTTGCAAAGATCCCTGCTTCACCCTGTGACCCTGTGATCTCTGTCTTGGAGATCGGTGTTAGGCTGTCTTTAAAGAGAGTGACCACGCGCATGGCCAAAGGACCTGGCAGATAGTTGGTGAGGCTCTGAAAACCCATGCCAACCAACTGGCGAGAGTAGTCAAGGACATTTTTAACCTCTCACTGCTACAGCTAAAAGATCCCACTTGCTTCAAAAAGGCAACAATTATACCAGTGTCGATGAAGAATAACATGGGCTGCCTTAACAACTGTTGCCCTGTAGCACTCACATCGACAGAGATGAAATGCTTTGAGAGGTTGGTCATGACTAGACTGAATTCCTGCCTTAGCAAGGACTTGGACCCATTGCGATTTGCCTATGATCACTATAGGTTAACAGCAGACGCAATCTCAATGTCTCTCCACACAGCTTGAGACCACCTAGACAACGCAAACACCGATGTCAGGATGCTGTTCATCGACTATAGCTCAGCATTTAATACCATCATTCCCAAAATCCTGACTGAGGAGTTGCAGAACCTGGGCCTCTGTTCCTCCCTCTGCAATTGGATCCTCGACTTCCTAACCGGAAGACCACAATCTTGGTGATAACATATCCTCTTTGCTGACGATCAACACTGATGCACTTCAGGGGTGTGAGCTTAGCCCACTGATCTATTCTCTGTATATACATGACCGTGTGGCTAGGCATAGCTCAAATACCATCTACAAATTTGCTGATGATGCAACCATTGTTGGTAGAATCTCAGATAGTGATGAGAGGGCGTATAGGATTGAGATATAGAATGGTGTTGCAGCAACAACCTGGCACTCAGCATCAGTAAGAGGAAAGAGTTGATTGTGGACTTCAGGAAGGGTAAGATGAGGGAACACATATCAGTCCTCATAGAGGGATCAAAAGTGGAGAGAGTGAGCAGTTTCAAGTTCCTGGGTGTCAAGATCTCTAAGGACCTAACTTGGTCACAACATATTGATGCAGCTATAAAGAAGGCAAGACAGCAACTATACTTCATTAGGTGTTTGATGAGATTTGATATGACAACAAATACACTTAAAACCATTTATAGATGTACTGTGGAGAGCATTTTTTACAAGGTCGAGTTGGGAGCTCGACATCAACCCAACACGGATGGTACAGGAGTCACTGGATCAACACCAACCTGGCACAAGAACAGTCTGTCACTAAATTGAACTTGAGAACCTCCATTCTCTAGCCTGGTACTGATCTGACTGCGCTACCCGCTGACCAGAATTGGGGGGTGGGTGCGGGGTGGTTGCTGCTGCATAGGACCGAAAGAAGCTTAGGAGTGTTGTAAATTTAGTTGGCTCTATCTTGGGTACTAGCATACAAAGTACCCAGGACATCTTCAAGGAGCAGTGTCTCAGAAAGGCAGCGTCCATTATTAAGGACCCCCAGCACCCAGGGTATGCCCTTTTCTCACTGTTATCATCAGGTAGGAAGTACAGAAGCCTGAAGGCACACACTCAGTGATTCAGAAACAGCTTCTTCTCCTAAGCTATCTGATTTTTAAATGGACATTGAACCCATGAACACTAACTCACCTTTCAAATATACAGGCAGTCCCCAAGTTACGAACGTCCGACTTACAGTCAACTCGTACTCACGAACCGAGGAAGGAAAACACCACCTACCATTTTAAGTCAGATCGCGACACCGTCCGCCATTTTAAGTCATTGCCGTTGACACAGTGTTGAGTGTTTAACTTTGTATTTGGCTTAAATTTTTATTAGTAAGATTTTACCCTGACCCCGACCATTCCCCCCCCCCCCCCATTCCGGTCAGCTAGTAGCGCAGTCAGATCAGTACCAGGCTAGAGAATGGAGGTTCTCAAGTTCGATTTAGTGACAGACTGCTCCTGTGCCAGGTTGGTGTTGATCCAGTGACTCCTGTACCATCCGTGTTGGGTTGATGTCGAGCTCCCAACTCGTCCTCGTAAAAAAAACACTGCCACCTCCAGCTTAAATTCCCATGTGGAATATTGTGGAGGATCAAATATCCAAACCCAGCACAGCCTCCACTTGTCCCATTTAACCTGTCCCAGTGCAGTGCAGTTTAGCACCCGGGGAATTCAGTGCGGTGGTCCTTAGGACCCAGCAGACTTTGGGAGCCAGCGCAGGTCGGGACCTGCCGCCCTCAGTGTTTCTGTTCCACTGACAGGAAGTGATCGTGATTGAAAATAAAGTGGAAATAATAAAGTGTTTGGAAAGAGTTGAATCACCATCGGTCATTGGAAGAGTTAGGCTACAGTCGGTCAACGATCGGAACAATTTTAAAGGATAACTGATAAAGTGAGAATAATGGAGCATGTGAAAGGCCCTGCCCTGATGAAAGCTACAATCATCACTAAGCAAGGCAGTGGTTTAATTATTGGAATGTATACGTACTTGTTCCGACTTACATACAAATCCGACTTAAAGACGGACTCAGGAACGGAACTCGTACGTAACCCGGGGACTGCCTGTATAGTATTTCTGTCTCTGCACGATTTTTAACCTATTAAACATACGTATGCTATAATTGATTTTCTTATTTATTTGTGTATTATTATTATTATTATTATTATTATTATTATCCTTTTCTTCTATGCTATGTATTGCATTGAACTGCTGCTGTTAAGTTAAAAAATGTCACGACACATGCCGGTGATAATAAACCTGATTCTGATTATTTTCACCAGATCAGGATTACACTAAATTTGGATTTACCAACTGAGGTTGCACACCCTAGGCCCACGCTTACTGATTTTAATGGATGCAACACTTAGCATAGTTGGCACATTAACATTACAGTGCTCCAAGGTTCTGAACAAAACTGCCACTGGGGTCTCACACTTCTGTGTTTTTTTTTCCATTCTCTCTTCTCCCCTCTCCTGTCAGGCAGAAAGTACAAAAGCCTGAAAGCATGTAGCATCTGGGTCAAGGACAGCTTGTACCCTGACTATCGCAATAAGACTATTGCAAGTTCTCCTTGTCTGATTGGAAGCAATGCTGACCTCACAATTTAACCTGTCATGGCTTTGCCCCTTCGCTTTGTGCATGCCTGCTTGAACTGCACCTTCTCTGTAGCTGTAATGCTCTTCTGCACTCTGTTATTGATTTGCCTTGTATTACATTAATGCAAAAAGAAACAAAAACGCACAAACTCCAAATGCCCGGCCCCCTTCCTTGCACACAAAAAAAAAACTAACAGATCACTGCACATGGAAAAAGAGCAGCGAGGACATCAAACTCCAATCCCACAATGCCTCTATGCACACACAATGTACCATATAGTCCACATGGTAAAACAGAAATAAGGACGTCACATCCCAATTCCCTAATCGGCAACAAGAAAGAAGGTCAAAAACACAGAAAACTGAAGCAGACCGTCATGTACTACAGTTAGTTTGAACTACAGTCCACAGTCCAATTCATAACTCGCAGAATTTCCATAATATCCTCTGACAGCACCGAGGAGAGCAACTGCTGAACACCACGGCCTTCTGGGGAGAACAACCACTCATTGGTGGAGGACGGAAATAACAACAGCAACACCACTGCACCATATCCTTTAAAAAGATTCCTGAACAATGATCCATTAACCTCAGATTTAAAAATAACAGTTGACCTGGTAGTTTCTGAGGATTGTTCCAGATTTGTACCACTCTCTGGATGTGCACCTATCTTCTAATTGATTTCTTAACAGGATGGCTTTGATTTTTAGACAACTCTTTCTCGATTTTTATCCCTCAAGTAGTGGAAATAGCTTTTCTACATACACCCTATCATACTGATGGTTTTGATCATATCACACCTTGTTTTCTCATCTCCAGGGCACGGAATTTATAGGCGATAATTCAATATTTTAGCAAATTGTAACAGTTGACATTGTGAAGGCTTAGCAGTATGTGTTGTTCCAGAGAATTGAAGTCTAATCTTTGGTCTTTATGTAGAAAATGCTATAAGTGCTATGTATTCAGTTCAGCTTGATGGATAATCTACCCAGCATTTTATTACACTTGCTTAATTTTGTACATTGTTCATTGCAAACTGTCAGTAGCCTTACAATACATTAATCTCCTGTGTTTTATTTAGCACAGATTGATCTGTTTTTATAATAAGGTCAACAGTCAATTCAATATCATCTCATATTTAAATCATGTTAACATCCATTCTCAGTAAAGACCCAAGTTCTCCATAGGGATATCAGAGTAGGAATCCATATTCTTATTGTATGGACTAACAGGAAATATAATAATTTAGACCCATTGACTGCCGCTTGTGAAGTTCAGATCTATTGAAAGTACTTTTCCAGATTCAAACAATTTTCTCTCTCTGTCTCTCCCTGTCTCCCCCTCCCTCTATCATCATTCCATAGATTCTGGTAAAAACCCTTCTCTCCATCTCTCCCTTTCAAGCTAAATCATTTAATTTCCTCCAACAGTAACTTCCATTTATATGTGGAGAAAATTTCTGGCACCTGTAAGCATGCTTGCCAATGGTAGAGCGATTATAGTCAGTGACGTTGAATTCACTAGGTACAGATATCCTGGAAGAATCTAAGCTGGGAGTTAGTGGAGAGCAAAAGGAGCATTGAAACAGTGGAACAATTTGAAAAAATAAAGCTGTGAACTTTAAAGAAGTTGCTTGAATGAGAGATGATACTGAATTAGCAAGGAGTGAACAATGGAGTTAATTAGGAAATGGGAGGAGGCCAATTGACCCACAATTTATGGAGTGTGGAAGAAGGCACACCATTCAGGACAATATTGTAAGTTTAAGGTAGCGTTGTTTATTGTCACATTTTCTTTCTATTCCTCAACGCAACATATTTCACACTAGTATTCCCCTTCTAACTTTCTACCTCCTCCATCACCACAGTAACATTCCCAATTATTCTTTCCTCAGTCATTATCCTTTTATTTCTTCCTCAGTGTCTTTCTCCTTTTTCTCACATGGTGATCTCCCCCTGGGCTGTGTCCTCCACTGTGACTACTACCTTACATTCTGATTCTCCTGTTACATTTTCCTCCCACAAAAGGTTGAATAAGTTGGGGCTTTTTCTCTTTAGAGTGAAGGAGGAGGAGACACAACTTCAAACTTCAAAGATCAGAGTAAATTTATTATAAAATTACATACATATGGCACCAAATGCTACTCTGAGATTCATTTCTTGTGGGCATTCACAGTATATACAAAGAAGCAGGATAGAATCAATGAAAAAATGCACATAACAAAGACAGGCAGACAACTAATATGCAAAAGACAACAAACTGTGCAAATACAAAAAAAATATGAATACTAATAATAATAAATGGTGGCATCCGTTAGTCTTGCAAGACCATGGATCTGCGCCTGGAAAATCTGCTGGAGTGTCCTCTCCAGGGCATAGGCCTGGGCAAGGTTGTGTGGAAGTCCGGCAGCTGCATTTGCTGCAAGTCTCCCCTCTTCACAACACTGGTTTTGTCCAAGGGAAGGGCAAAGGCCGATACAGTTTGGCACCAGAGTCGTCGCAGGAGTTGCCAGAACGAGGTTGAAGGAAACGTCGGACTGCCTTAGGGACTCCAGCTCCGGATTTGTCCTCAGGGTTTACTCCTGAAGCCTTTCCCATGAGTGGGTATGGCCACAAGGCAGCAAAGGTTTGAAATCAGAGTTTCCCTCTCTTAGATGGACTGCCTTCCCAGGCTGACGAGCTCCATCTACCCAATAAACATCAAGAACGTGAGCTGTAATGTTCTTAAGATTGAGTCCATAGATTGTGGAATCAGTTAAAAGGTGGGGTGAGTGAAGTTGTCCCCTTTGGATCAAGAGCCTTATGGTTGAGGGGTAATAACTGTTCTTGAGCCTGAAGGTGTGGGACTTGAGGCTCCTGCACCTCCTTCCTCATGGCAGCAACGAGAAGAGAGCATATCTTGGATGGTTTGGATCCTTAATGGTGGATGCTGCTTTTCTGCAACAGCACTCCTTGTAAATCAAAGGTGGGAAGTGCTTTTCCTGTGATGGACAGGGCTAAAATACAGAGGATGGGGATGCAGTCTGACTCCTGCACACATAGCATGCAGGCCCGCCTGCATGTGGACATACCCTTTTGCCCATGAACTAGATCCCTGGCTATGGGTAAATGGCCCCACTGCCTTGTGGGCAGCCTTGCAGGAGTCAAAGCCTATGGGAGTAAACCCAGACAGCAAATCTAGAGTGGAGCCCCTAAGGCGGGCTGGACATCAATGAACATCGTACTGGCAGTTCCTGCAATGAAGCTGGTGTTAAACGTATTGCTTCATGAGCTTTCCTTTGGACGACACTGGTGAGGCCAAGAGGGGGATCTTGATGACTGGGCATCTCAGGATCTCCTGACCTTCCGCCCGGGCTTGTGACGATGATCATCATCACCCATTGTCCTTCGAGACAGACAGATGCCAACCAACACCATGCTACCGTGCTGGCTCAGAAAAGAGAGTAGAGGATAGTTTCAATGCGCTGACTTCGGGGTCATGAGACCAATGTGCTTCCGCTGCGCCACTCTGCTACTGTATATCTCCATCACACATCTATTCAAGTTTGCCAAAGTTTTAGATGACATGCCAAATCTGTGCAAACTTCTAAGAAAGTAAAATGGCTGCTGTGCATTCTTTGTAATGGCACTTACATGCTGGATTCTGGACAGCTCCTCAGAAATGATAATACCAAGGACTATCTCCACCTATGATCTCCTGATAAGGACTGGTTCCTGGACTCCAGTTTCCTGCTGAAGTCAATAATAATCTCTTTGGTCTTGCTGACATTGAGTGAGTGTTTGCTGTTGTGGCACCATTCAACCAGATTTTTAATCACCCTTCGACATGCTGGTTCATCACCATATTTTACTTGGCTCACAACAAACTTAAATATGTCATTGGAATTGTACATCACATCCAAGTCTTAGGTATAAGGTGAGTAGAGCAGGGGTTAAGCGCAGAGCCTTGTGCTTTGCCTGTGCTGATGGTGATTGTGGAAGAGATGTCAATCTGAACTGACTTGCAGTCTACAAATGTGGAAATCATGGATCCAGATGCACCAGTAGGTATTGAGGTCTAGGTCTTGGAGTTTATTGATTAGTTTTGAGTGGATGATACTGTTGAATGCAGAGCCATGGTCAATGAAGAGCATCCTGATGTATGCATCTTCACTCCCCGGATGTTACAGGCCTGAGTGAAGAGCCAAAGGAATGGCATCTGCTGTTGACCTGTTGTGGTGCTGGGCAAATCAAAGCAGAGCAAGGTCACTCCTCAGGCAGGAGCTGATATGCTTCAACACCAAAGAACAAAGCACTTCATCACAGTGGATGCAAGTGCGTCTGGATGATAGTCATCAAGGCAGTTTACTACATTCTTCTTGGGCACAGGTATAACTGAAGCTTGCTTGAATCTGCTGGGTACATCGGACTGTGGAAGCAAGAGGTTAAATATATCAGTGAACACTCCAGCAAGTGAAATAGCATAGGTCTTCGGTACTTGGCCAGGTACCGCATCTGGGCCAGATGCTCTGTGTGGGGTCATACTCCTGATAGATGCTCTAACATCGACCCCAGAGCTTGAAATCTCTGGGTTGTTGGTGGTTGTGGAAGTTCATGAAGGTACCTCCATGTTTTGTCAGTCAAAATGTGCATAAAATGCATTGAGCTTACCTGGAAGAAAATCCTGGTTATCACCTATGTTGCTTGGTTTCACTTTGCTGGAGGTGATAGCATTCAATCCCTCCCACAGCCATCAAACAGGCTTCTGTGACTCAAGTTTGGTCCAGAATTGCTGCTTCACACGTAAGATGGCTTTCCAGAGGTTGCATCTGAACCTCTTGTGTTTTATATGGTCGCCAGACCTGAACATCACTGATCTGGCTCTCAGCAGATTGCAGATCTTTTCGTTCATCCAGGGCTTCTGTTTGGGGAAGATTCTGAACAATTTTGTGAGGACACACTTGTCTATAACTGACATTTTAGAAGCTATGACAACTATGACATATTCATTCCGATCCTCTGGTGAGCTCTTGAACATGGGCCAGTCCACCAACTGAAAGCAATCCTGTGGCCACTTCTCTACCTCCCACAACCATCTCTCTGGAGCCTTGCTCTTTAGCCTCTGCCTGTAAGCAAGCAGGAGGAGGACAAGCAGATGATCAGATTTCCTGAAATGGAGTCTTAGGATCAAAGGTAGGCATTCCTCGTCATAGTATAACAGTGTTCGAGTGTGTTGGGATCCTTGGTGCTACAGTTGATGCGTTGATGATAATTGGGCAGAGATTTCTTCAAACAAGCCTGACTGAAGTCCTCGACAATAGTTTGAAAGGGATTGGGATTGGTTATTGTTTATTAATCTCTGCACTCAACACCTCAAGTTCTTGCTTTAACATTAGTCTTTGGAAATATATAAACGGCCGTTGGATCACGGAGGAGAACTCCATAGGTAATTCGAATGAATGACGCATAATCATTACAAGCTCCAGGTCAGTAGAATAAGAGTGGCATTCTACTCTTATAGCATAATAGCATGTCCACTACATGACAGAGGTGTACAAGATTATAAAATGAATACCTAGAATGGACAGTCAGCATCTTACTTCAATGTGGCAATGGCCAATGTCAGAGGACATCCATTTAAGGTGAGGGGAGATGTCAGAGAATGATATGTTACACAAAGAGTGGTGAATGCCTGGAATGCCCTGTCAGAGGTGGTGGTAGATGCTGACACAACTGGGACATTTGAAATCTCCGATATTCACATGGTTGTCAGAAAAATGGAGGGTTATGGGCTGTGTAGGAGGGAAGGGTTAGACTGGTTGAGGTGTATGTTTATAAAAGTCAGCACATCTTCAGCTGAAATGCCCATACAGTTCCATGTTCAATGATCTAAGACATTCTATACTCTTCCCTTAGTAGGTATGCCGTGCCCTCCATTTCGGCTGCTATGGCCTGCCTGTTCATTCTTCACTCCCACCACACCTTAAGAGGACTTTGCCCTCTTCTTTCCAAGAGTCATCTATTCGTCTCCACTTGGTCAGTTTATCAGTTATAGTTTTATTTACGTGTACAAACCTGCAATAATTTTGATTCAAGGCACAATACTGTAGAAATAAGAATTGGATGAATGTCCCAGCATCTGTGAGGAGAGACAAACTCCTTGACAAAGAATGATGTACTTAATCCAGTTTTAAATATATGTCTTACTATTCAACATTAGAAGATGTTGTCATATTTCACAGCACCAGGCAATCACTCCGCAACTTATTTTAAAATTAACTACCATTTTTCCCCCAGATCTCAGTATTTCAACTGTTCATTAATTCTAATTGATTCACAAAGAACGTAGGAAGTTACAATGTGCTGAAGAATGGGAAGGTAGATCATAGTTTAACATGCTGTGCAAGTGCAAGTTGGTGTGAAGTTACAACCCACGGCCTCTCAAGGCAGTGCTTAACAAATGTTCCTATGTTTCTGCTTTAAAGTCTCCTATAATGAGATTTATACAACAGCCCATTAGCATGACTGCGGAGTACGCCAGTTTTGAAAAGCCTTTTTTATAACCTTCCTCCTTCTAACTTTTCTTCCCACCTTCCCTTCTGATCTTCATCCCGTCTTCCCATTTCTATCCCCTTTCTCACTCACAGCCCCTCTTCACCCATTTTACCCCACTCAGATTCAAATTCAGATTCAGATTCAGTTTATAGTCATTTAGAAACCACAAATGCAATGCAGTTAAAAAATGAGACAACGCTCCGCCAGAATGATATCACAAAAGCATATGACAACACAGACTACACTCCTTCAGCTTCCTGGTTCCATCCATCCACTTCATACGCAGGTACCCTCTTCTTCATCTGTTTTTATCTGCCATTCACCTCTCCCCTATTAGTTTCAATTTTCAACTCCTTTCCTTATCAGACTTCAGCCACTGGTTGTGTTCTGACTTGAATATGTCAATGACATAGTTGTATTTATCCTCGCACCCCCCCCCCCCCACATGCACACACACACACACACACACACACACACACACACACACACACACACACACACACACACACACACACACACACACACACACACACTTTGCTCCATCTGTTGTAGCATTTACAAAATGCTAGAGGAACTTAGCAGGTCAGGCAGCATCTATGGAAAGGAATAAAGAGTCAATGTTTTGGGCCAAGACCTGACATTAGGACTAGAGAAAAAAAGCAGAAGAAACCAGAATAAGAAAGTGGGGGAGGGGATGGAGTACAAGTAAGAAGGAGGTAGGTGAAGCCATGTGAGGAGGTAGGTAAGTTGGTGAAGAGTGGGTGGTGAGAGGCTAGGAGGTGATAGCTGGAAGAAAGTAAAGGACTAAAGAAGAAAGAATCTAAAGAGAAGAGAATGGATCATGGAAGAAAGGGAAGGAGGAGGTGCACCAGCAGGAGGTGATAGACAGGTGAAGTTAAGACAAGAGGAGACAAGGGAGCCAGAATGGGGAATGGAAGAAGAGAGATGGGGGACTGGGGAGAAATTATCGATGTGACAGAAATTGATGTTAATGCCATCAAGTTGGAGTCTATTCAATCAGAATATGAACATGAGTATATGTACTTTGATAATAAACATACTTTGAACTTTGAGTCTTTCATGATTATCTACTGTATTTGGTGCTCCAGGTGTGGCCTCTTCTACTTGATGTAGGTTGGGGACCAGTTTATCAGGCATCTTCACTCCATCCACATCAAGCAGGATCTTCTGCTGTCCAACAATTTGAAGTCCAATATCCATTCCCATTCTGACATCTCAGTCCACAGCCTCCTCTACTGCCAAGATGAGGCTACTCTCAGGCTGGAGGAACAACAGCTCATATTATGATTGGGTAGTCTCCAACCAGATGGCACAAACATCCATTTCTCTAAAATGCAATAATTTTTCCCTGTTCACCCTCCTCTCTTCTTATATTCCCCATTCTGGCTCTCTTGTCACCTCTTTTCTTCTTCTAACTTGCCTATCACTTCCTTTTGGTACATCTCCTCCTTCTGGTTCTCTGATGGTCCATTCTCCTCTTCTATTAGGTTCATTCTTTGCTCTGATTGAGTTCTTGACCTTTTCTACATATCACATCCCAGCTTCCCTCATCCACATGGCTTCACCAAACACCTTGTAACTTGTACTCCTTCTCCTTCTCCACCTTCTTCCCCTTTGTTTCTGTTTCTGATGAAGGATCTCAGCCTGAAACATTGCCTATTTATTTCTTTCCATAGATACTGTCTGACCTGCTGAGTTCCTCTAGCATTTTGTGCATGTTAGTTTGGATTTCCAGTTCTGCAGAATCTCTTGTGTTTATGATTTGCTCCATTTGTTATACACCCCTTTTCCCTCTCACTCTTTGTTTGCCTCCATCAGTCATTCACCTGCACAATCTCTCAACTCTACCATTGCTCAGCTCTCTTACATGTTTATTACCTCACCCCCCTCCTCAGTCCACCGATCACCTCAGAATTCTTTTTCTTTGTTCCCCTTCGCCTCTTTGTACTGGTTATCTCACACTTCCACTCTCCATTCTGATGCAGGGATTTGATCCGATATGCTGACAATTCTTCTCCTGCCGCAAATGTTACTCAACCATTGAGTTTTTCCAGAGATTATATAGTAGCTTGTTGCTCCAGGTTTCAATATCTGTTGTCACCAGTGTCCCTCAATAAATTTCTTCACCAAGACAGTTGTAAAACTTTGGAATTCTCTACTGCAAAGTGAAGAGATTCAATCATTGAATACATTTATTCAAGTCAGAGATTGAGCTAGGTAGAAAGCAGAGAAGCAGGACCTTCAGGGTAGTAATTTCTGGATCGCTGCCTGTGCCACGCACCAGTGAGAGTTGAAATAGGATGGTTCGGCTGATAACTGCGTGAAGTGCTGATAACTGCTGAGAAGCTGGTGCAGGAGGCAGAGCTTCAGGTTCTTGGATCATTGGGATCTCTTCTGGGGGAGGAATGACCTGTTCAAAGGTGCTGGCTTGCACCTAAACTCGAAGGGGACCAACATTCTCATGGGCAGGTTTGTTGGGGAGGGTTTAAACTAAATTGGCAGGGAGATGGGAATTGGAGTGAAGGGACTCAGGAAAGAATGGATGGTTAAAAAAAAGTAAAGATAGCGAGCAGTCAGATTGCCAGGAAGGACAGGCAGGTGATGGGACTTAGTTGCAGCCAACAAGCTGAGTATCAAAACATTAAGGATGCAGAATAAAAAAGGACAGCAAATACAGTACTCAGGCCGTTGTATCTAAATATATGTAGTGTAAGAAATAAGGTGGATGATCTTGTTGCTATATTATAGATCGCCAGGTATGATGTTGTGGCCATCACTGAATCGTGGCTGAATGTCCAAGCTTACTTGTTATATCAGAGCAAGAGGAAGCTAGGCAGAGAGAGTAGAATGGCTCTACTAGTAAAGAATGGCATCAGATCAGTATAGACAGACAGACAGACATACTTTATTGATCTCGATAGAAATTGGGTTTTGTTACAGCTGCACCAACCAAGAATAGTGTAGAAATTTTGCAACATAAAGCCATAAATAATTAAATAATAATAAGTAAATAATGCCAAGTGGAAATACGTCCAGGACTAGCCTATTGGCTCAGGGTGTCTGACACTCCAAGGGAGGAATTGTAAAGTTTGATGGCCACAGGCAGGAATGACTTCCTATGACGTTCAGTGTTACATCTCGGTGGAATGAGTCTCTGGCTGAATGTACTCCTGTGCCTAACCAGTACATTATGGAGTGGATGGGAGACATTGTCCAAGATGGCATGCAACTTGGACAGCATCCTCTTTTCAGACACCACCGTCAGAGAGTCCAGTTCCACCCCCACGACATCACTGGCCTTACAAATGAGCTTGTTGATTCTGTTGGTGTCTGCTACCCTCAGCCTGCTGCCCCAGCACACAACAGCAAACATGATAGCACTGGCCACCACAGACTCGTAGAACATCCTCAGCATCATCCAGCAGATGCTAAAGGACCTTAGGTCTCCTCAGGAAATAGAGACGGCTCTGATCCTTCTTGTAGACAGCCTCAGTGTTCTTTGACCAGTCCAGTTTATTGTCAACTCGTATCCCCAGGTATTTGTAATCCTCCACCATGTCCACACTGACCCCTTGGATGGAAACAGGGGTCACCAGTGCCTTAGCCCACCTCAGGTCCACCACCAGCTCCTTAGTCTTTTCACATTAAGCTGCAGATCATTCTGCTCACACCATGTGACAAAGCTTCCCACCGTAGCCCTGTACTCAGCCTCATCTCCCTTGCTGATGCATCTAACTATGGCAGAGTCATCAGAAAACTTCTGAAGATGGCAAGACTCTGTGTTGTAGTTGAAGTCCGAGGTGTAGATGGTGAAGAGAAAGGGAGACAGGACAGTCCCCTGTGGAGCCACAGTGCTGCTGACCACTCTGTCTGACACACAGTGTTGCAAGCGCACGTACTGTGGTCTGCCAGTCAGGTAATCAATAATCCATGACACCAGGGAAGCATCCACCTGCGTCACTGTCAGCTTCTCACCCAGCAGAGCAGGTCGGATGGTGTTGAACGCACTGGAGAAGTCAAAAAAGCATGACCCTCACAGTGCTCACCGGCTTGTTCAGGTGGGCGTAGACACAGTTCAGCAGATAGACGATGGCATCCTCAACTCCTAGTCAGGGCTGGTAGGCGAACTGGAGGGGGTGAAATAGGATCAGAAGATGTTGAATCCTTGTCGGATTGAGTTAAGAAACTGCAAGGGTAAAAGGACATTGATGGCAGTTATATACAGGCCTCCTAACAGTGGCTGAGGTGGACCACAAGTTACAACAGGAATTATAAAAGGCAAGTTTAAAGGGCAATGTTATAGTAGTCATAGGAGATTTTAACATGCAGGTTGATTGGGAAAATTAGGTTGGTAATGGATCTTAAGAGACTGAGTTTGTTGAATGCCTAAGAGATTGCTTTTTAGAGCAGTTTGTCATTGAGCCTACTAGGCAATCAGCTGTACTGGATTAGGTGTAATGTAATGAACCAGATGCAATTAAGGAGCTTAAGGTAAAAGAACCAGTGCTCACAATATGATTGTGTTCAACTTGAAATTTGATAGGGAGAAAGTAAAGTCTGATGTAGCAGTATTTCAGTGGAGTAAGGGAAATAACAGCATTATGAGACAGGAGTTGGCTAAGGTAAATTGGAGGAAGCTGCTGATAGGGATGTCAGCAGAGCAGTAATGGCATGTGTTTCTGGGAAAAATGAGGAAGGTGCAGGACACGTGTATTCCAAAAATGAAGAAATACTCCAATGGTAAAATAGTGCAACTGTGGAAGTCAAAGCTATTGTAAAAGCAAAAGGAAGGGCATACAATAAAGCAAAAATTAGTGGGAAGATAGAGGATTGGGAAGTTTTTAAAAACCTACAGAGAGCAACTAAAAAATCATTAGATGGGAAAAGATGAAACTTGAAAACAAGCTAGCAAATAATATCAAAGTGGATAGTAGAAGTTTGTTCAAGTATGTTAAAAATTAAAGAGAAATGAGACTGGATATAAAATGAGGCAGGAGAAATAATAGTGGGGGACAAGGAGATGGCTGATGAACTAAATGAGTAGTTTGCATCAGTCTTCACTGTGGAAGACACTTAACAGTATGCCTGAAGTTGTAGTGTGTGAAGAAGGTACTCAAAAAGCTGAAAGGCCTAAAGGTACATAAGTCACCCAGACCAGAGAAACTGTACCCTCAGTTCCTGAAAGAGGTAGCATTAGAGATTGTGGTAGCATTAGAAATGATCCTTGAAAAATCGTTGGACTCTGGCATGTTGCCAGAGCACTGGAAAATTGTAAATGTTATTCCACTCTACGAAAGGAGGAAGGCAGCAGAAAGGAGATTATAGACCAGTTAGCCTGATCTCAGTGGTTGGGAACATGTTGGAGTCAATTGTTAAGGATGAGGTGATGGAGTACTTGGTGACACAGGACAAGATAGTACAAAGTCAGCATGGTTTCCTTCAGGGAAAATCCTGCCTGATGAACCTGTTGGAATTCTTTGAGGAGAATACAAATTGGATAAATAAAGGGGATGCAATGGATGTTGTATATTTGGACTTTTGGAAGGCCTTTGACAAGGTGCCACACATGAGGCTGCTACCAAGTTAAGAGCCCAGGATATTACAGCATACAGATTAGTGCTCTTTTTGAAAGTGCATCTTGACTTTTTGTCTTTGCCTCTTCCCTATGTTGTCCATTTATTCTTGTCTGCCTGACATGCTCTTTGTATGAGTACCTCTTTGTTGCATTTTAAGTTTCGCCTTTAAACCTGCATTGGTCTGGTGTATGTGAGCCCTTGCCACAATTCAATTGACTAGGCAGGCTTCTGGTTATTTCCTTTGATACAGCAATTTCAACTGCACTTTTAAAAATATATGTTGTGCTTCAGTTCGGAGACATTTTTGAATGCTTTCTTGTAAGATTTCACAAACTGAACAATCTCTTATTGCATCATTAATCTCATTACCAAACTGACAATGCTCAGACAGCTTCTCCAATTCAGCCACATATGAACTCCCCTTCTTTTTGACCTACTTATGAAACCTTAAGCATTCTGTAATCAACAAAGGTTGTAAATGTTCTTCCATTATTTTCATGATATTAGCAAAGCTGACTTTGGCTGGTTTGGCAGAAGCAGTCGAACTTCTAAGCAAACTCTATGCCCTTAAACCCAATTCACTCAGTAAAATTAGCACTTGCTTCTCATTGGCTATTTCTTTTGCTTCAAAATACAGCTTAATTCACTCAATATACAATATCAAGTTAGCTCTTGTGCAATTGAATAGTCTATCCTTCTGATGTAGTCTGACATTTCTAATTTTTTTTAATCTATAATTATTATTACCCAGTATTCATTGTTTATGAATTTGGCCATTTGCTGCCTCATTTTTAATCAAACTCTCTCTCTCTCCCCCCCCACCCCTCCTTCCAACGAGACACATGTCGCAGTGCCTTTTTTTAACTCAAGCGTCTCACTGTGCTTCAACAGGTAGGTGGTTTTCTCTGGTCTACTTAAAACTTCCCTGGATTTGATGGAATGGCAGAGCTAGCTCAATCGGCTAATTGGTAGTGGATTTGCATACGGCACAGAAATTCGATTAAACACATGAATAGGAATGGCCATTTAAAATTGAGCCATATTCGAAATTCCTCTTGCAAAGCAATAGAGTCATACAACAAGAAACAGGCCCTTTGACCCAACTGGTCCATGCCAACCAAGGTGCCCCACCCAAGCTAATCCTTTTGTCACTGTTTGACTCATTATCTACTGAACTTTTCCTATCCATGTACTTGTCCAAAGGACTTTGAAATGTTGTCATTGTACCAGTCTCAGCCAGTTCCTCTGACAGCTCATTTCACAAAGTAGCTACTATCCTTTGTGTAGAAAAATTATCCCCCTAGTTTTTATTAAATCTTTCCCCCCTCACCTTAAACTTCATCGTCTAGTTCTTGACCTCAGGCAGTTTCAAATTGGCAAGAACATTTTCTCCACAATCTCCATTAAAAAAAAATGTATCACAGGGTTGTGTACTTAGCCCACTGCTCTACTTGCTTTATACTTAATAACTGTGTGGCGAAGAACATCTCCAATGCCATATTCAAGTTTGCTGATGACACCACTGTCATGGGCTGAATCAAAGGCAGTGATGAATCTGCATATAGGAGGGAGACTGAAAATTTAGCTGAGTAGTATCATAACAAACACCTCTCGCTCAATATCAGCAAATCTAAGGAACTGATTATAGACTTCAGGAGTAGGAAACCAGAGTTCTATGAGACAGTCTGCATCAGTGGTGTAGAGGGTGAACAGCCTTAAATTCCTCATTGTTACTATTTCAGAGGGCCTGACCTGGGCCTAGAACATTAGTGCAATTGCGAAGAAAACACAACAGTGATTCTACTTCTTAGAAGTTTGCGGAAATTTGGCATAACATCTAAAACTTTGACAGACTTCTATAGATGCATAGTGGAGAGTATCTTGTCTGGCTACATAATGACCTGGTATGGAAATGTTAATCCTTTGAATAGATATTCCTACAAAAAGTAGTTTATTCAGCCTAGTACAACACAGGAAAAGCCCTCGCAACATTGAGCACATCTACATGAAGTGTTGTCAATAAGAAATGTTATCATCAGAGATCGCCGCCACCCAGGTCATGTTCTCTTCTCGCTGCTGCCATCAGGTAGAAAGTAAAAGAGCCTCAGGACTCACACCACCAGGTTCAAGGACAGTTACTACCCAACAACAATCAGGCTCTTGAACAAAGAGAGTAACTACATTCAACTTCACTTATCCCATCATTGAAATTTTCCCAAAACCAATAATCTCACTTTCAAAGACTTTTTATCTCACTGTTCCATGTTCACATTATTTATTGCTATTTATTTATATTTGTATTTGCTGTTTGTTGTCTTCTGCACTCTGGGGTTGATCTTTTATTGATCCTGATATAGTTACTATTCTATAGATTTGCTGAGTATGCCCACAAGAAAATGAATCTCAGGGCTGTATATGGTGACATATATGTACTTTGATACTAGTTTAAGCTCATAGGACTAGATGTTTCAATTCCTTTGATCAGCAGATCCTAACTCAGGTCATAGCATAGAGATCTTGAGGTGGGACTTGGTGGGTGGCAGATGTTTCCCAGGGGTCATCAGCTGGGCAGACCCTTTCTTAGATGTTTTGCCAATTTAAGCCTACTACATCTCTAAAGGGCTCAACACTGTGACCCGGCGTCCCAGGTGCACCCCACTTCACATCTGGCCACCCATGGGTCATTTTAGGGCCCAGCTGCCATCACTCCTCTTCATCCATAACCAGTGGCTGCTTCGCTCAGCTACCACCGAGAGTTATTTTATAGCTTTCCACTGGCCCTGGCCTTGGACACCCAATCCCTTCAGCAATCTGGCCATGGAAGTAGCCTCAAGTCCTCTGCAGCCAACCTCTACTGGAAAAAATCTACCCCTTCCATCCACACTGCTTTAAACTTTGAACTTTGATTCCCTAACCCTGTGAAAAAGACTGAGCACATTTCCCCTGCCTATGCCCAGATAGTGCAAAATCTGTAGAGTTTTCTATCCCAGAGAGTTGTAGAGATTAGAATAATTGAGGAGATCAATTAATCGTTATGGTAACTGTTGCAGAAGAATTAAGGTCTAGGGCAGATCAAATTAAATGATGAGACAGGTTTGAAGGGCTGAATGGCCTGTTCTTTTTTTTCTAATGTGCTTCCATCGAATTCTCATTTCTAAATTTGATTAGATTAGATTTGCTTCACTTGTCACATGTACATTGAAATATACAGTGAAGTGCATCATCTGTGTCAAGTCAAATCAGTGAGGATTGTGCTGGGCATCCACTCCGGTATTGCCACAGTTCCTGCACAAATATTTAGGATGTGGAGCACCCAGACGGAACCTGCACAGACGCAGGGAGAATATCCAAACTCCTTACAGACAGCGGTGGGAAATGAATCCCAATTTAATAGCTGGAGGTATAAAGCATTGTGTTAACCATTACATTACCATGCTATTCAATTAATGCCCAATGTTTAAATGGCTTTCAATGATGTTGTGATACCTTTTGAACTTCCATTAAATCAGGAGTATTTGGCATGGAAAGAGGTTTTCCACCAAAATGTCCAAAAGCTACTGTCAAATTGTCATATGCATAATCACCGTACACACAGATGCAATGAGAAACTTATTTGTAGTAGCATCACAGGAATATAGCATCACACAAGCAGATTTCACAAGAAAAAAAATAAAAATCAAACATAAGTTATACACATTTTTTACAAGGAAGTACACAATTAAGCTTGAGTACACTGATTATATTTGCTTTCTATATTCAGGAAAGACATGCTCCCTTGGCAAAGCATATGGCCCATAATCTCTGACTAGGCAATTACAGTGCTTGCTTGGACATGTTTTAAATGCTGTCAGTGGAGATTTATATTTAATGAGCAAACATCAGGAGCTAAAAATACATTCTATCAATACTGAACTCTCTTCCTCAAAGTGCAGTGAAAGTAGAGCCTATGAATATTTCTAAATCAGAGGGAGATGGTTTCCTGAGAAATGGTTTGAAATATGATGGAGGCACAGGAGACTGCAGATGCTGAAATCTAGAATGAAGTAAACAGATGCAGGCAACTCGTAGAGTTGGAGAATATTGGTAATACAGGGTCTCAAACCGAAATATAGACAATTTCTTTTTTACACCCGAACCACCAGATGTTGGTTGACCAGCTGAGTTCCCCTAACAATTTAGTTTTCTTTTTTCTTGCAATTGCATTGCTGCTATCTCATAGTCCCAGTGACCCAGGTTCAACTCTGATCTTCAGTGCTGTCTCTGTGGAGTTTTCAAGCTCTCCCTATGACTAAGTGAGTTCCTTCCAGCTGCTCCAGTTTTCTCCCACATCCCAAAGCTTTGCTGGGAAGTTAACTGGCCACTGCAACTTATCCCTATTGTGGATGAACTGGAGGGTGGTGACTGTGAGGAGGGCCGTTACTTGGCACGTGAGAGAGACAGGTTACAGAGGAATATGTGCTGGAATGGGACCCATGGGATTGCTATAAGAGATGACATTGATTTCATCTACAAATGACCTCCTTATCTGTTGTAAGAATATAAGCTTATTGAATGGCAGTACAGACTATAAAACCATAAATCATAGGAGCATAAGTAAGCCATTCAGCCCATTGAACCTGCTCCACCATTCCATCATGGCCGATTCAGTTTTCCTCTCAATCCCAGTCTCCTGCCTTCTCCCTGTATCCCTTCATGCCTTGCCCAATCAAGAATCTATCAACCTTTGCCTTAAATATGCATACAGACTGGCCTCTGCAACTGCCTTTGGCAATTAATTCCATAGATTCAGCACTCACTAGCTAAAGAAATACCTTCTCATCTCCGTTCTAAAAGGACTCCCCTCTATTCTGTGTCCCCTGGTCTTTGACTCTCCCACCATAGGAAAAATTCCCTCCACAAACACTCTATCAAGCCCTTTCACCATTTGATATGCTTGAGCAGTATATCCTTGCCTTTATTTTCTAATTTACTTCAAATGATTAACCTGAAGGAAAACCTGAATGACGACTCCAACATCCCTTTGCATTTCTGATGTATGAATTCTCCCCTCATTTAGAAAATAGTCTACAACCTTATTCTTCCTTATAAAATCTGGCTTTCCCCTATATTCTTCCCAAGATGAGATCTCATTCCAAGAATCTATTTTGTGTCTATAACCATTATGTCTGTTTCTACACAAGCTCATGTATTTCTTAATTATTCATCTTGTATTTCCCTGAATTACTAGAAATACTAAGCCCAAAGCTGCAATCTACATGCATGTTGCCTTTGCATATCAAATATTCTCCTGTTTCAGTTCAAAGTCTCCTCTACAGAGTGTAGTACAACTGTAATAAATTCCTGCACACAGATGGCCGTAAATCTTTTTAACACTCTACCCCCAAAGGGCTCAAGATACACAGATGTTGAATCTATTCAAGATTGACGTGGATAGATTTTTCCAGATGAGGACATGTCTTCTTCTCATTACTATCATTGCGGAGGAGGTACAGGATTCAGACGACCCACACTCAACATTTTAACAACAGCTTCTTCCCCTCTGCTATCAAGTTTCTGACTAGTCTATGAACCCATGAACAATACCTTGCTATTCCTCTTTTGCCTTATTTAATACTTTTGAAATTTATAGCTAGTTTGTTGCTTTGCACAAAACAAAAAAAACCAACAAATTTCATGACATATGTCAGTGATAATAAACTTGATTCTAACTTGATCCTCAAGCACCATCAATGAACAAGAAATATTGTAGATGAATCGTAATGTTGACTGGTGAAGGAGCTTGTGGTAATGTGAGACTTCTGTTTTCAATGTTCTTAGAATGGGTTGGAACAGAAAGAAATTATGCGATCACAGCAGCTGAGATCTAATTGGATGGTTTACCAGGATAATAGTTCACTGCTTCTGCCATACTGTATGTCCATACACAGGCAAAGAGGTAACGTGGCAGCCTTTGCATTTGATAATCTAGATCACAATTAGGTAAAATCTTTTATTTTTCATAGCCTCATTCTAACAACCTTATCTCCATTCAATTTTCCCTTCTCTTTCAAAACGAAACATGTTGTTTTGTGGTCCCACTCTCTGCATTCTCCTTGATTCCCTGTCATTCATTTTCTTTCATTCAATTGCCTTTTGCAGGTCAATATGGAATCCGTATTTGGCATTCTTTTAGACAGCAGATTCCAAGTATTCATTACACATCTGTAAAGATGTCATTTTTAGTGACATCTCTGGTTCTTTGGCCAATCATCATAAATCCATGTCTTATTGTTACTGACCTCAGTGAGAACAAATCATTTTTAGTTACTCCGTCTGTACTCTTCATGATGTTAAGCATCTTCTGGCTTTTAAAAGTTACCCAATTCTCTAGCTTCACACTATTTTTTTTCAATATTGAATGCCCTCTCTTTTGCTTTTATGTTGACTTTGACTTCCCTGTCAACCATAGCTACCTCATCCTCCCTTTAGAATACTTCTTCATTGTTGGCATGTATCTTTCCTGTGTCTTCCAAATTGCTCCCAGAAACTCCAGCCATTGGTGTTCGGTCATCATCCCTACTTCTGTCCCCTTCCAATCAGCTTTGTCCAGCTCCTCGCTCATGCCGCTGTAATTCCCTTTGCTCCATTGCAATACTGATGCATCCAATTCTATTTTCTTCTTCTCAAACTGCATAGTGAAGTCTATTATATCATGATCACTGTCTCCTAAGTTTTCCTTTATCTTAAAGTCCCTAATCAAGTCTAGGTCATTACATAAAACCCAATTCGGAACTGCCATTTCCCTAGTGGGCTCAACCATCAAGCTGCTCTAATAATCCCTCTTTTTGGCATTTTACAAATTCCCTCCTTTGACATCAGGCACCAGCCTGATTTTTCCAGTCTACCTGCATATTGAAATCTCCCATGACTATCACAACATTGTCCTTTTAACATGGCTTTTTAATCTCTCATTCTAATTTGTAACTTGGCTATTGTTCGGAGGCCTGTAGCAAACTCCTTTTTACCCTTTCAATTTTATCCTGTAATTTTACCCTTTCAATTTCTTAACTCTACCAACAAGGATTCTACACCTACTGATCCTATGTCACCTCTTTTTGAGGATTTGATTTCATTTTTTGCCAACAGAACCAACTCATCCCCTCTGCCTACCTACCTGTCTTTTTGATATAATGTGTATACTTGGATATTAAGTTCCAAAATATGGCCTTCTTTCAACTAGAACTCAGTGAACCACACAACATCATACCTACCAATCTCTACCTCAATAACGAGAATCAGAATCATTAAATTGTTGATATCTGGAATGAGCTGCCAGAGGAACTGGTGGAGGCAGGAACACTAACAACACTTAAAAACCATCAAGGCCTGTATTTGAGCAAGTAGGGCGCAGAAGGTTACAGAATTAATGTGGAGAAGTGTGATTAGATGTTTGGGCATAGACATGATGTGTTGAAGGGCTGTACAATTCTATGACTCTTTGAGCTTACTGACTCAGTTCAGCTGAAGTCATTGTAAAACAATTGTCTCTTTTTTCTGGTTTCTCAGATGACTTCAATCTTACAAATTCCACTAAAGCGGTTCCAGTTGCTTTCTAGTTGCCACTAAAAGAGTCAGATTTGCTGAAGGAAGGACTAAAGGTGGGAGTGATGGAATGCAGGTCATTCTCACTGATACAAACTTGGATGAATTAAAGGATCGCAAGAAAGTTATTGCATTAAGTAGTGCCACCTTATGCTTGGAAGAAGTTCTACTAAAATAAGCAAAATCCATCAGATGCATCTTTTTTTCACATTCTAGAATTTCTGTATTTCCTTACAATGAAAAAGAAGTCAATTGGATATCAAGTTTCCTCAGACTCTCAGACCCCTAACTATCCCATCCCCTGAAAACTCTCCCTTCTTACTCATCCATCAACATCGTCACCCTTATTTTCCTGCCTCTCATCAACTCCAGCAGGAACAGGCAGCAGCCAACTCATCCTCGAGCACACCTTTGGGATCTGGAGAATATGCAAACTGTACACAGACAACACCCAAGGTTGGGCTCGAACTGGGTTATAGGCACTGTGAAAAATGCAATACTATTACTTTGCCGTGGTAGAACAGCAGTTCTCTCAATGCTGTTTCAGCTCGGGGCTTCAGAGCTAGGATTTCAATTCCAGTTTCATCTGTAAGGAATTTGTACATCCTTCCTGTGGAATGCAAGGGTTTTCTCTGGGTGCTCCAGTTTCCTCCCACCGCCCAAAGATGTACCGGTTAGCAGGTTAAATGGTCACTATAAATTATCCTGTGATTAGGCTAGGGTTAAATCAAGAGTTCCTGGAGAATGTGGCTCGTTGAGTTGGAAAATCCTGTTCCATGCTTTATCTCCCAATAAAATAATTATTACTCCACAGTTCCACCTTGATCCTTTCAATGAAATTTAAGAGTGAGTACCATTTTAAGCAACATTTTACAAATAAACAAAATATTCATTTTTATAATGCCTGCTGTATCTCTTTTGGATCTCCCTAACACTTTACTCCCACTGCAGGAATTTGCTTGAAGCTGCTATTTTGCATTTCACTGCTGTAATGGCAAAATCACAGCAGCCAGTATGCACACAACAACCTCCCTCAAACGGTGGCATAACTACAGCTGGACACTGTTTCAGTGCTAATGGCTGAGCGACTGGCACTGACCAAGGCACCGACCATAACTCTAGAAACAGTGCTAGGTGATCATTCAACAACTGGGGCAGGGACAACACCAGACAGCAGTCTAAACTTGCAGCACTCTCCCAAAACAGCATTCAAGGGTCATTCTGGGTTTTTAATGTCCAAGTTAGTGGAATGGGCTTGAGCCCAAAATGCTTAGATTGAAAGCCAACAGTTCTAACAGCCAAACCACAAATGACACATGACAGCAGCGACTTGGAAACAGAGTGTTCATCTAACCAGGTGGATGAACATTGAAGGAAAGAAAACAATTAAATCAACAAAATTATTCCATGTGCCTATATATGCAAAATTAAAAAAAAAGTTCTGTGTGTTTAACCTCTGGACACTTTCTAAAATATTTTCTTCATATGCCAAAAATTAATAAGTGATAATTTCCATTCAAAATGTTGGAGAGCACACCAGCCAATTATAACCTATTTCCAATTCAAAATCACACCAAGTCTCACAAGTGACTGATGGTATAATTATGTTTGTCCATAAGCTAACATAACAACTACAAAATCAAAAGGAGACATAGGAGACCACAGACATGGTAATCGGGAGCAACAGTCTGCTGGAGGAACTCGATGGTGTTGCAAAGTGCATAAAGTCACCAGACAGATGAAGTTGGTAGATATAAAGTAATCCTTTATTCATGTCACATGCTGGTGCTAATAAACCTGATTCTAATTCTGATTTGGAACAGAATGAGACACTCTCTGATAGAAGAGGGCTGTTCAACCCAACAGAACAACTTTTTATATGATCAAAGATCGAAGGACAATTCTATATTTACAATGTTTCTACAATGAGACAAAAGAATTACATATAATTTTCACACCTCATTCTTCACACCCACATTCCAGACTTCCAAAGTGAATGTTAATCAGCATTATCTGTTTTTTCAATTAACTCCTGTTCATAGTTCTAGGAACATATTGTGCAGAGCTGCATTTTAAGTTTAATCTCCTGTCCACATTCAGGTGTAAAGATTGGTTGCTGAAGTTAATGTTTTCCTATACACCCTAAGTCCAGAATATGCCCTAACAAGCTGGTTAAGCAGCATATTAGATCCTAGTTTTAATTGATAGTGGTGTAGGAGATATGTCTTTACCAAAAGAAGTATAAGGTACTCCTTCCCACTGTTAGCCTGCAGGTCATCCTTGGGCAAGGTGTAGCACTTGCTTAGCCCCCCAATCAGGGTCATGTGAAGCCACGGGAGCAGGTGGTGTATATCGCAAGTCATGGTAATGGGACCACTGATGCCAGGCAGACTATCTCCAAAGAGTATTGATAATGGCTGGGGTCACCAGTCTCGTAAAGATATTGCCCAGAAGAAGGCAATGGCAAACCACTTCTGTAGAAAAAAATTGCAAAGAATAATTATGGTCAATATGGTGAGTATATGCATCACATGACAGGGCACGTAAGAATGATGATGACTTAATTGAGTAATGTCACAGAACAATGGACATAGAACATAAGAAGAGGCCCTTCAGCCCACGATGTGTGTGCTAAGCATGTTGCCAAATTAAACCCACACCTTCTGTGTACATATGATCTGCATTTCTCCATCCCCTGCACATTCATGTCTATTTAACAGCCTCTTGAACAACATATGCTTGCTTCCACTTGCATCCCAGCAGTATTTTCCTGGCATTTACTTCTTACTGTGTAAAAAAAAACTTCCCCATATCCCCTTCAAACTTTCCCCCTCTCAACTTAAACCTATGCCCTCTAGTTTATGACACTTCTGCCTGTCTACGCTACCTATGTCTCATACTTCTATACATCTCTTTCAGATCTCCCCCTAGTTTCCAATCCTCTGGAGAAAACAAGTTTCACACTTAAGCAAGAATCTAAGTTTGAGATTCACTGATAATAAAAATAGGATATGTGGAGGGAGAAAACGATGAAAGGCATCATTACATTTGACAACAGTTTCCTTCAGTGTTTGCTGCATCCTCAGTGAAATTGCTGACAAAATAAGTCAAATTTAAATTTTTATAACTGTTCATTATAAAATGAATTACCTTGTGTTTCACTGTTGAGAAAGTAAAATTGGGGAATCTGCCAAGTACCTTTTAAATGCCTGACAACATTCCTACCTACTTTCTCTGGGTTATGGCAAATTAATTTCCTATGTCATGCCAGAAAAAATAGAGAAACCAAAGTAATTAAATTTGTTCAAATGATTCTAATATTTCATTTAATTTAATGACACAAATTTATAGTCTGATGTCTGCTTTTGTGGAGCTATTTTTCATTAAATGTATTTACACAGCAAGCAGATTTTCATTTGAACAGGTGTTCAAGCTTATGGGTGCAATTTTCACAAACAAAGATTACGCAGTGGAGAGGAAAATAAAACTAATTTAGTTATGATCACACTTACAGTCAAAGTGTGCAATAATTAAGACAGACTTAGGAAAGGCAAGTGAAGGAGTTACATTGGATCCAACAGTTGAAGTTATAAATGCAAAACTTGTATAGATCAAATGTGTGTTAATAAAACATGAAAATGCTTTAAACAAAACTTGCTTCCAACTAAGTCTTCTTTTGTTCTGTTTGTTGTAACATTTTCAACAAGAGCGTTTGCATTATGTCTTTATAATGAGAACCTTGTAGGTTTGTCTATCCAGAAAGCTGATTTCTCTTTGCTACACATCATGACATTATTAATCTCTCCATTTCTCCTGAAGATATTCTGTGCATCAACTGTAGCTCAGTATTTAATACCATCAACCCCAAAATCATGATTGAGAACTTGCAGAACTTGGGCCCCTGTACCTGCATCTGCAATTGGATCCTTGACTTCCTAATCGGAAGACCACAGTCTGTGGTGATAACATCTCCTCTTCATTGATGATCAACAGTGGTACACCTCAGGGGTGTGTGCTTAGTCCACTGCTCTACTCTCAATGTACCCATGACTGTGTGGCTAGGCATAGCTCAAGTACCATCTATAAATTTGCTGACAATACAACCATTATTGATAGAATCTTAGGTAGTGATGAGAGGGTGTACAGGAGTGAGATATGTATAGGAGCACCTACAGGTCTGCTTTGAATCGGTGGACTGGACTGTATTCAGGGATTCATCTTCAAACTTGGATGAGAATACTGCAGTTGTTACCGCCTTCATTAAAACCTGTGTGGATGAGTGTGTGCCCACAGATACTTACTGTACATTCTCAAACCAAAAGCCATGGATGAACCAGGAGGTATGTCATCTGCCGAAGGCTATATCTATGGCATTCAAGTCGGCAACCCAGGCTTGTACCAGAAAAACAGGTATTATTTGCGGAGGGCTATTTCAAGGGTGAAGAGATCATTTTGAACGAGGTTGAAGGGGACATCAGATGCACGGTAACTCTGGCAGAGTCTGAAAGACATCACTTCCTACAAAGCAAAACCCAATAGCATGAATGGCAGTAATACTTCACTACCAGATGAAATCAATGCCTTCTATGCACTCTTTGAAAGGGAGAATAGAACTACAGCTGTGAAGATCCCTATTGCACCTGATGACCCTATTGATCTCCATCTCAGAGGCTGATGTTAGACTGTCTTTAAAGAGAGTGAACCTTCGCAAGGCGGGAGGTCCCGATGGAGTACCCGGTAGGGCTCTGAAAACCCGTGCCAACCAACAAGCAGGAGTATTCAAGGACATTTTCAACCTCTCACTGCTATGGGAAAAATTCCCACTTGCTTCAAAAAGGCAAAAATTACACCAACGATTAATGTTAGGTGCCTTAATGACTATTGCCCGGTAGCACTCACAACAACAGTGATGAAATGTTTTGAGAGGTTGGTCATGACTAGACTGAACTCCTGCCTCAGCAAGGACCTGGACGCATTGCAATTTGCCTATCGTCACAACAGGCCAACGGCAGTCACAATCTCAATGGCTCTCCACACGGCTTTAGACCACCTGGACAACACAAACGCCTACATCAGCATGCTGCTCATTGATTATAGCTCAGCATTTAATACCATCATTCTCACAACCCTGATTGAGAAGTTACAGAACCTGGGCCTCTGTACCTCCCTCTGCAGTTGGATCCTCAGCTTCCTGGCTGAAAGGCCACAATCTGTGCAGATTGGTGATAACGTATCCTCCTCGCTGGCGATCAGCACTGGCACACCTAAAGCGTGTATGCTTAGCCCACAGCTCTGCTCTCTATAGACACATGGCTGTGTGGCTGGGCAATGCTCAAATACCATCTATAAATTTGATGATGGTGCTGCCATTGTTGGTAGAATCTCAGGTGGTGGCGAGCGGGCGTACAGGAGTGAGATATGCCAACTAGTGGAGTGGTGCCACAGCAACAACTTGACACTCAATGTTGGTAAGACGAAAGAGCTGATTGTGGACTTCAGGAAGGTTAAGATGATGGAACACATACCAATTCTCATAGAGGGATCAGAAGTGGAGAGAGTGAGCAGTTTCAAGATTCTGGGTGTCAAGATCTCTGAGGACCTAACCTGGTCTCAACATATTGATGTAGTTATAAAGAAGGCAAGACTGCATCTATACATTATTAGGAGTTTGAAGAGATTTAGTATGCCAACAAATACACTCAAAAATTTCTATAGCTGTACCATGGAGAGTATTCTGACCGGCTGCATCACTGTTTGGTATGGGCGGGTGGGGGGGGGGGGGTGTTTGTGGGGAGCGGGACAGGGACGGGCGACTGCACAGGATCGAAAGAAGTTGCAGAGGGTTATAAATCTAGTCACTTCCATCTTGTGCACTAGCGTAGAAAGTAACCAGGACATCTTTAAGGAGGGGTGTCTTAGAAAGGCAGCATCCATTATTAAGGACCTGCAGCACCCAGGGCATGGCCTTTTCTCACTGTTACCATCATGTAGGAGGTACAGAAGCCTAAAGGCACACACTCAGCAATTCAGCAACAGCTTCTTCCCCTTTGCCATCTGATTCCTAAATGGACACTAAACCATTGGACACTACCTGACTTTTTTAATGTATGATATTTCTGTTTTTTGCTCAATTTTTAATCTTATTCAATTACATATAATGTATAAAGTATACAGAATAAGATTTGCTTATTTGTTTATTATTGTTACTTTTTTTTCTATATTATGTATTGCATTGAACTGCTGTTTCTAAGATAACAAATTTCACGTCACATGCCAGTGATAATAAACCTGTTTCTGATTCTGGTCCTTAGGTCTGTTCTGTATATTAAATCATTCTCATTCCCCATTAATTTTCCCTGTAACTATCCATCAAAACCTCCACCCATCTGAACTTTCTCTCCTATCCGCCTTATCACTGGGCAGAATACAAAAAAGTTAGCTCAAATTCAGTTTCTATCTCAATATCATAAAACTTTTTAATGGATTTCTTAGACAATGAAGTTGAACTCTTGTTCAATCTACACTGTCATGACCCTTGCAATTTCCATTGCACTTTCTTTGTAAAACCATATTCTGCATTTTGTTTGTGCTAGCTCAATTTAGGTATGTTTTGAATCAGTTTGGATACTAAAGCTTTTCTTGGTACCTCAGTACATGTAGAGGGCACATCTGCAGCTCTGGAGAAAATGCCACAAGATTTTTTTTTACCATCTGATAGAGTAGAGCATTGGCTGAGTACCTCGCATGTAGACTGGATCCTCCTACAATTCAGCCTCCCTTTGGTTTTACACTGGAATCTCCGCTTACCATTTTGTGTCTGAACTTTAAGTGTTCCTTACATCTGCTTTATGTTGGTAGATCCACAGGTAATAGTTGAAAAGCTTGAACTTAAAACACAGACTGGACAGTCTGCAGATGCTAGAGATCTGGACACAAAAACTTGGAGGAACTCAGCAGGCCAAGCAACGTCCATGAAGGGAAATGGATAGTCAAGATTTTGGGTCACAACCCTTCATCTGAAAATCTCCTCTATTTCTTCGTCATGTATATCAACCACATGGATGACAATGTGATAAACTGGATCTGAAAAATTGCAGAAGGGAATGAGGGAAGGTAGTGGACAGCAAGGACAACTATCAAAGCTTGCAGTGAGATCTGGACAGCTGGAAAAATGAGCTAAATGGCATATTGAATCTAATGCAGACAAATATGAGGTGTTGTTCTTTGGGAGTACAAATCAGGATAGGACTTAAACAGTGAATGGTAAAGCGTTGTAGAGTGCAGTAGAATAAAGGGATTTGGGAATACAGATCCATAATTTCTTGAAAGTGGTGTCAGAGGTGTATAGAGTTGTAAATAGAGCTTTTGGAACATTGGCCTTCATAAATCAGAGTACTGACTCCAGGAGTTGGAATGTTATAATGAAGTTGTATAAAATGTTGGTGAGACTGGTGTTAAAACATCTTTCAGGAGGGTGAACTTCACCAGGTGACAATCTCTGATGATGTAGCTGTAGGGCACTGAAAACCTATGCCAACCAACTGTTCAAATACATCTTCAATCTCTCACTGCTGCAGTCACAGGTTCACACATGTCAAAAGGGTGTCAATCATGCCAGTACCTAAGAAGAGCAGGGTGAGCTGCCTCAATGATAGTCACTCGGTTGTACTGTGATAAAGTGCTTTTAGAGTTTGGACATTGCCAGAATCTACTTCTGCTTAAGAAAGAACTTAGACCCACTGCAATTCATCAATTGACACAAGAGATCTACAGTAGATGCAATCTCACTGGTTCTCAACTTGTCCTTGAACAACCTGGACAATAGCAATGCTTATGTCTTACTGTTGTTTATTGATACAGCGCAGCGTTCAACACAATCATACCCTCAGTTCTAATCAACAAGCTTGAAAACCTGGCTTTGATACCTCCCTCTGCAACAGGATCCTTGACTTCTTCACCAGGAAACCACAGTCCAGAAGTAACATCTCCTGCTCACTGACAATTAATACTGGTGCACCTCAAGGACACGTGCTTAGCACACTCTATCTACTCTCTCTACAGCAATGACTGTATGGCTAGGCACAGCTCAAACATTATCTATACATTTTCCAATGACACCACTATTGTTGACAGAATTTCAGATGGCGATGAGGAGGCATACAGGAGCAATATAGATCAGCTGCTTATTTGGTGCTACAACAACAGTCTGGCCCTCAAGATCAGCAAGACCAAGAGTTGATAGTGGCCTTCAGGAAGGCAAAGTCAAGGGAACACAGTCCAGTCCTCATCAAGGGATCAGTAGTGGATAGGGTGAGCAGTGTCAAGTCCCTTGTTGTGCAAATGCCAATAAGAACATAAAACCACCTGCTATGCACAGAAAACAAACTGCAGACGTGGCAACAAAAACCTCAAAACTCTTCCATGTACAAAATAACAAATCGTGCAAACAGCAACAAGAAGGGGCAAAAAGACAGAATATTAAAACATAAAACTGAAAAGATTCCAAGTGAACTACTGTACAGTCCATAAATCGCAGTTCAGAAGTTCAGTGCCATCCCCTGACAGCATCAAGGGAGAGAGAAACCATTTGAACACGGGGACCTTTCCTCAGCAGCGGCGAGTGAGATATTGGTAGACAGCAGCGAACACTTGCTCACCTCCTGCATTCAATTTGATACTTCAATCTTCCTCAAAGATTTAATCAGTGAGATTGGCAAGAAAGTCAATCATGGGCCGGTGCCCCGTCTCTAAGCTACTCACCTCCTGGAATCTCCTTGGAGATAGCAAAGTGCCCTCTCACTCAGCTAAAGCTCAAAGACTCTAACGGTATCAGAAATGTATTTAAATTTTTTTTAAAGATGTAAAAGAAGTGAAAGAAACAATTTCACACACTACTTGGAAGATGTCGCACAAAGTAGCATTGTCCACTGGTGGACAATCTTGACTGGAAAAAAAACGTCAGCAAGCTCCCAACTTTCTCTTGAGGTTAATCCATCATCATATATTCTGGGCAATGCCAAATAGTAGAAATCTATTTACTTTCAATAAATAATCTATTCCAACTGTAACCCTCGGACTCGCCCAGCTCGTGTTCGTCTAGGGGAAACAGCCTTCAGCCCCGCCAAACTGGGTAATCACGTTTGTGTGGATGCTGTGTAATGTACCCCCAGTTATGAACCCACAATGCAAAATATCAGACTGTACACCATATGCAATTAACTGATTGAACTTTATGAATCTTGATCTGAATATAGGGTTAGTAATGAAAATAAACAAGAAAAGGGGCCCAAGTCAAGTCAAAGTCCCCATTGAGCTCACCCAGTAGTCATTCTTCCACCATCGGTCTCCTCCGAGCGTCGCCGACCTTCGGACCCTCAGATCCCAGCCCACTCTGTCCGGAGGTCTACCAGCATTCTCCACACGTGTCTTCCCTCTTCAGCTCTCCTCGACAAAAGACCGTGAGAAAACATCTGTCCAGATACTCAAGACACAGCAACAATCTCTTATTGGCTAACATGCATCCTGTCATCTCCAGCCATAACCCAAACATTGCTGCTACAGGGAAACCTTTACCTCAGCAGTGAACATTACAAAGAATTCATTACATTAGCAGTGAAACCTTACAGCTCGTTACACAACAAAATAAGTAACTCACAAACGAAAATCAGAGCATATTGCAGCGTTGCAGAATTATACAGCATGGAAACACTTTGATCCAACTCATCAATGGTGTCTATCAAGCTCTGCCCATTTACATGTGTTTGGTCTATATCTCTCTGACTCCCTCTTATCCATGTGATTATCCAAATGTCTTCTGAATGTTGTTCTATATCTGCTACAAGTACTTTCACCAGCAGCTTGTTCTATGTATGCACCATCTTCAACATAAAGCAATTCCCTTCAGCTCCCTTTTAGATCTTTCATCTCTCACCTTAAACCTATCCTCTCTGGCTCTTAGTTCCCCTACCATGGGAAAAAGACTGTGCATTTCTCTTCCATAAAGTCACCTATCATCACTCCTATGTACATAGCAGGATATTCTTTCAGTTGTTTGACGAAATCTGAAATGCAGTTTTACAGAAGTAATTTGCAAGCCATTTTAGTAACCTATATTTAATTCAAAATAGGAAGTGAAACTGAGTGGTGTTGTAGTTTGAAGATAGAAGAGGAATATTGAAATTATCTGCCTCAGCACACTTGAGAATGTCAGTTTTAACTGACCTAACGAAAACAGTGACAACTTTTGTGAATGTTCTGACATCTACTTACTCATTACTTAAGCTTCCTAAAGCCACTTTCAAAAGGTCCTTTGCGTAGGTTTGGCTACAATAACGATCAGACATTAATATAAGATGATCGCCCAGCCTGACATTAGTTGCTGTATCCAAAGTTTCATAGCAGATCTCAAAATCTTCCAACAGGTGCCTATAAAACTAGTTCACACATGGCGGAGGATTGTAAATGATCCTATCACTGCTGTATGCTGCTCTTTGAGAGAGTTTTACGGTGGTAATCAATTTCACCAGAAGAAGCTTGTCCTCAGCACACATTTCATCTTGTAAATTTCTCGGAACATCTCATGCTCTAAAATAGTGTAAAGGATGGCCCATGACAAAGTTTCCAGTGTTGCCATGAAAGAGATTTCTTTTTCTCATTCTCTTCCAGTCAACATCTTACTGAACCAGTCACCAAAATAGCGAAAATAAAACTTGCTGCAGAAGTTAACTTCTCCTGTGGGTTGCAGTAGTTACAGAAGCAGAATTTACTGTACCTCCAGGGGAATGTAGAGGACAGATTGGTGGTACAGATTTCTGACAGGATGAGTTGAAATAGCCTAATGGGGACAGTTACCAGCACCTTCAGCCTCTCTGCTTCTGTAATGTGTTGTTACATGAGGATATGCCCAGCGTTTATGTACAGAAAAGGATAAACCAAACCCAGAATTCCAGCATCTGTCCTCTTCCTTTCCAGGCCTGATGAGGGGCGTCTGCCTGAAACGACGGCTGTTTATTCCTCTCCATAGATGCTGAATGTGAATTCCTTCACATTCACTGGAATTTCTTGTGTTGAAAACGAAATAATGACAGTCAAGTGAAATTAAGCCCAGTCTATTGCCAATTGCACAAATACAATGAGGTCCAAGTACAATGAAAATCTTTCTCGGAACCGAATCACAGATGTGCATGATCAGATAACACACAGAATATGCAAGAATATGAAGAGCAAAACTGCACAAAACAAGATATTTGTGCAAAAGCAAAACACACTACATGCTGGAGAAACTCAGCAAGTCAGGCAGTATCTGTGGACAGCCGAGATCCTGCTTCAGGATTGACTCTCTCCTTTGCTCAACCCATCATGAAGAAGGGTTTCAGTCTGAAAATTCGGCTGTCTATTCATATCCATAGATGCTGCCTGACCTCCTGAGTTCATCCAGCATTTTGTGTGTGATGCTTTGGAATTCCAGCATCTACAGACTTTCTTGTTTTTATGATTTATGTAAATACATGATCAGAAGCAAATCCTCATCCTCAGACTTCAATCAGTGTATGTATGTCAGTAGCAACATCTCCTCCTCATTGACAATCAACACAGGTACACCACAGATACTCTTAACACTGACAAATGTCTGGGTAAACACAGCTCCAATACCATTTACAAATTTACCGAGGATGTCACTGTTGTCAGCCAAATCACAGGTAGAGATCAGTCCCTGTATAGGAATGAGATGGTGCACCTGCTTTAGTGGTACTGCAACAACCTCTTGGTCAATATTAACGAGAGCAAGGAACTAATCATCGACTTCAGAAAGTTGAAATTGGGGGAACACTTGCTAGTTTTGATTGAGGGGCCGGGCAGTGGAGAATCAGCACCTTAAATTCCTGGGTTTGAACATCTCAGGTGACCTGTCCTGGATCCAGCACATGGATACAATCAGGAAGGAGGCTGGTCTTAGAAGCTCAAGGTGATTCAACATGTCCCCAAACAAATAACTTCAACAGATGCACCTTAGAAAGTGTTGTTGCTGGTTGCTCCATGGCCTGTTATAGCAATTCCAAGACAGAGGAACATAAGTAATTGCAGAGAGTTGTGGACAGCCTAGTTCATCACAGGCACAGCCATCCCAACCATTAACAACATCTACAGGAGGCGATCCCTCATGAAGGTGGTGTCTATCATCAAAGGTGCCCACTATGCCCGCTTCCTGCTGCTGCCATTGAGCAGGAGATCCAGGCAGCGATGTCCAGTTCTGATACAGATGAGCTGTGTAAAGCTGGAGAGTCCAGTACTGAGTCTGAAAGGCTACAGCATGTCCCGATGGAAGATGAGGTGTTCTTCCCCAAGCTTGACTTGAGTCTCGTTGCAATCTTGCAATTAAGTAGATCAGACTGGGTTAACTTCAACATGATGCAGTTAGTTAGATCAGACTGGCAGTGGGATATATAGTTACTATATTAAAGTAACAGAAAGCTAAAAACTCAGGGCTATTGATATGGATTGCATGTATTTGCTCAACAAAGCAACCACACAACCTACATTTGCTTTCTTCAATGTGCTTGGTATCATATTGTGATGAGAAGAATTAGCAATGAATCACTGGAAGGATATGATGACAGAATATAGCATTAATGGTAAGACTCTTGGCAGTGTGGAGGATCAGAGGGATCTTGGGGTCCGAGTCCATAGGACACTCAAAGCTGCTGCGCAGGTTGACTCTGTGATTAAGAAGGCATACTGTACATTGGCCTTCATCAATCGTGGAATTGAACTTAGGAGTCGAGAGGTAACGTTGCAGATATATAGGACCCTGGTCAGACCCCACTTCGAGTACTGTGCTCAATTCTGGTTGTCTCACTATAGGAAGGATGTGGAAAGGGGGCAGAGGAGATTTACAAGGATGTTGCCTGGATTGGGGAACATGTCTTATGAGAATAATTTGAGTGAACTTAGCCTTTTCTCCTTGGAGTGACGGACGATGAGAGCTGACTTGATAGAGATATACAAGATAATGAGAGGCATTGATTGTGTGGCTAGTCAGAGGCTTTTCCCCATGGCTGAATTGGCTAGCATGAGAGGGTAGAGTTTTAAGGTGCTTGGGAGTAGGTACAGAGGGGATGTCAGGGGTGAGTTTTTTATGCAGAGAATGGTGGGTGCGTGGAATGGGCTGCTGGAGGTGGTGATGGAGGCGGAAACAATAGGGTCTTTTAAGATACTCCTGGATGGCTGCATGGATCTTAGAAAAATAGAGGGCTATGGGTAAAACCTAGGTAGTTCTAAATTAGGGATATGTTCAGCACAGATTTGTGGGCCAGAGGGCCTGTATTGTGCTGTATGTTTTCTATGTTTCTATGACTGTTTAGGATGTTCTGAAGGGAAGAGATGAAATGACAGGCATTACTTCCTCTGTTTGAATGTATCATATGCAGCTTGAAATATGTTTGATTTTGAACATTTCCTCATTCTGACCTGAGTCAGCAACCTGAAAGGGTTAACTCTGCTTTTCTCTGTTGCTATCTGCTCTGTTGAGCCTTTCCTGAATTTTATGGGCTATTGATCCTTTTGGAGAAGGTTTCAGCATCAGTCTTACCTGGTGAGGCTGGGTGTCCAAAGCAAGACTATTTTCCAGTTGTACATGACATCAGTGAGGCCGTACTTGGAATGTAAGCACAAGAGATATTGAAATGCTGGAAATCCAGAGAAGCACACACAAAATGCTGGAGGAACTCAGCAAGTTCTGTTGAATCTCCCCTTGGAATGTAGTGTTCAGCTCTGGGAAGATGCCAATAAACTGGAAAAAGTGCAGAGAAGGTTTATGAGGATGTTGCCAGGACTCGAACGGGGAATTTACAGGAGAGGTTGGCTGGGCTTGGATTTTATTGACTGGAGCAGAGGAGATAGAGTGATCGTATATATGAAATTAAAAGGGGAAAGTGGGGTGAATGCTTTGTCTTTTTCCCCAGAGTTGGGGAATTAACTTATAAGGCACAGGCTTAATGTGAGGTTTTAAAAGGACCTGAGAGGTAACTTGTTCATGCAGGCGGTGTCTGTATTCAGAAAGTAGTTGAGGCAGATACAGTCATGAGATGCTGCCCTCTGAGCACTCAGACCCACTGCTGCACCCGCACATCCTTCCTGGGAGCTTGTCTTCACCATCATCTTGAGCCGCAGGGTTTCCAGATCCATTTTCAGGCTTCTCAGTTCAGACCCGCCGAGGACCCCAGGTACTCACATTCAATTGACTTCTTCTCCCTCCGCATTCTACGCATCACTCTTTCCACCATGCAAAGATACCTGGTGGTTCTATCAAAGTCACTGTCACAGCTCCAGGCCTTTCTCGCCAGTTTTTGTCGTGGACCTCTCCGATATTTTATCCTCTGCAGATCCATGCCTTCAACCACCAGATGTTCGCTTTCCGCACATTCAGCAAGGGTCAGAAGATCGCCCGTCTCCAGACAACGGACCCTGCCACCTCCAACTCCAGTAATCCTGGACACCCCCAGACTATGATCCCTGTTGCCTCCTGCTTGGCACTCGATTCCATTGGATGCTCTCAGATTACGAATCTCTCTGACTCCATCCCCAACCCAACTGCTCGGGGCACCTTCAGACTGGTGACGCTATTATCATGAGCACTAGATCCAACAATCCTGAATGGATCCAGAACCCGGATTCCACTGCTGTCAATGCCGGTTCCTACGACCCCGGGCACCTTCAAACTGCTATTTGTGTGACCAGTAGCTCAGGCTCTGGCCTGGATGTTGACCACCAGTACATCCAGACTGAGACTTTACACACTGGTTCCCCATATTCTGACTGGGGGAAGGGAAGGAAGAAATAAAAGGTGACCACCCCTCCACCTCTCCTGGTTTCACCTATCACCTGCCACCTTGTACTTCTTCCTCCCCTTCCCCCGCCTTCTTAGTCTGACTTCTTCCCCCTTCCAGTCTTAATGAATGGTCTCTGCACAAAATATCGACTATTCACTCTTTTCTATAGATACTGCCTGACCTGCTGATTCGCTCCAACAATTGTGTGCGCTGAAGTGCAATTTTTGTGTATTTTCTGTTCTACAGACAAAAAGCAGCTTATGGATGTCTATAAATAGAAAAAGCAGTCATTACCCAGGGATGGCCTGTGAACTAGATGGGGAACATCTTCTGTCAACAGGAAAGCAGAATAAAAATTGTCAAGGTCCTCTGAAGCCTTACATTCCCACACTATTCCTTGATCTCAGAATAAATTTGAAGTACTACAAAAGAATTTTGTAAAGAATCAATGCCTCTATTTCTTCAGAAGGCTAAGGAAATTCATCTTGCCCCAAACACTGCCACAAATGTTCACAACTTGGTATGGTAACTGCTTTTCCCAAGACCACAACAAATTGCAAAGGGTTTCGTAGTGTTAAGTAGATAATTGGAGTTTGTGTCTTTCTGCCTATTCAAACCAAAGCAAGAACCTTTTGTGCAACAAAACATTTGTGTGTAGTCGGCAGGAAAAATGTTTCACTGCGCAAAAGGTTCTCCGACCTGGCTTGGATAGACAGAAAGACACACATTCCTAATACCATCTTAAATCTACAAAACTGTATTTGTTCAAACAGAACTGAGCAAGCCTTAAAATACTTATCTAGTTATGCATGGGCCTGTCTCACTGCAGCCTTAAGTAGCCTCTGACAAGCAAGTCTAGTTCCTGGCCCTGACGGGTGGCTTAGCTACTAAGCCCGGCAGAACTGTTCCTACTGACAGAAGAAGGGGAAAAGGTGCCTTAAAACCGGTCACTTCAGGCAAATGGGGCTTGTCAGCCGTGGTTGGCAGCTCATCTCGGAAAAGGAAAACTCCGATCTCAAACCTCTGCTGCTTTGCTGCTTTACTGATTCATGGGTGAGTAAGCGCCAAGAAAAAAATCCAAAGCTGGAGTCCCTAAAGCAGTCCTACATTGAGTTCAGTGCCTACCGGCAACTCCTCTGAGGCTGCTGGTACCAAACTGTATCTGTCTCTGTCATTTCTTTGGGTTAATCAGGTGCGTGGAGAAGAGGAGCTTGCTATATGGTGACAGGTTGCTCTTCATACTGTACTATCCTGGCTCGCGTATCTAGGCAGCTGGTACGCAATATCCATGGTCAACTCTGACCAACGGAGGCCCTCAATTACTCACCACACTGCAGCACATCTTCTGTTCTTTCAATTTGTGATGACACTCACAACTAGCCCATCGGTGAGGCCCCAGAAAATCTACCTCAATCCCCTCAAACACACTAGTTACATTCTCCTTCCATTGATAAGAAACACTGCTGTAAGTGGACCACTATATAATACCATGTCAAACCACCCAATCAGAACCATTCATCATTTGTCAATTTCCCTCGGGATCAATGAGGTATGTCTGTCTGTCTGTTTGTCTGTTGTCACCACTCTTCATGAATATCACCCTTGTGTTCACCTAACTTTCAACGTTTCCCCTGTTTGTCGCACAGTTGTACTGCATTCTCATGGTAGTAATCGAAGGTCTGTTATGTTCAAGGTCACAGTGGTGCTCAGGCATTTGACGGGTAGGAAGATTAACCCCTTCGCGGAACATGGAACACCCAGCCAGGGGTTGTGTTAGAGGCAGATATATTAGGGATACTTAAAAAAAAAACACTTAGATAGGCATGTGGATGAAAGAGAAATGGAAGATTATGTAAGAGGGAAGGGTTAAATTGATCTTGGAGTCGGTACAACGTCCTGGGCCAAAGGGCCTATAATATGTCGTAGTCAGAATCAGAATCAGGTTTATTATCAGCGACATGTGATGTGAATTTTGTTAACTTAGCAGAAGCAGTTCAATGCAATACATAATATAGAAGAGAACAAAAAATAAAAATAATAATAATGATAAATAATTAAGTAAATCAATTACAGTATACGTATATTAAATAGATTAAACATGTGCAAAAAGCAGAAATACTGTATATTAAAAAAAAAAGAGAGGTAGTGTCCAAAGCTTCAATATCCACTTAGGAATCAGATGGCAGAGAGGAAAAAGCTGTCCCTGAATCGCTGAGTGTGTGCCTTCAGGCTTCTGTACCTCCTACCTGATGGTAACAGTGAGAAAAGGGCATGCCCTGGGTGTTGGAGGTCCTTAATAATGGATGCTGCCTTTCTCAGACACTGCTCCCTTAAGACGTCCTGGGTCCTTTGTAGGCTAGTGCCCATGATGGAGCTGACTAGATTTACAACCCTCTGCAGCTTCTTTTGGTCCTCCCCCCCCCCCCCCCCCTCCATACCAGGTAGTGATGCAGCCTGTCAGAATGCTCTCCAAGGTACAACTATAGAAGTTTTTAAATGTATTTGTTGACATGCCAAATCTTTTCAAACTCATAATAAAGTATAGCTGCGGTCTTGCCTTGTTTATAACTACATCAATATGTTGGGACCAGATTAGATCCTCAGAGATCTTGACACATAGGAACTTGAAGCTGCTCACTCTCTCCACTTATTTTTTTATCACTAATTTTTATTGCAACAGCAACAAATTACCTTCAATACAACTAATTGCCGATTACATTTTGACTGTTTAATCCAGCCACACCCCCAACCTTCATCCCCACTCCCCCTCCACCCCTCCCCCCACCCCTCTCTCCTCCACCAACCAACTGAATAGTACTGCATACATAGACAGAGCATTCCTATTTTAACAGAAGATCTTTTAAGTTAGATATCAGATTTGTCCACATTAAGATTACGTTTGGTCATGCACCATTTAGTCTTGCTGATGATAATTCCAGGTAAGAAATGTCCAAAAAGCTTTGAAGCCAGTGAGTACATGAAATATCATGAGGAGGTTTCCAACGCTGGACTACAATCTTCTTAGCTGCAGTCAGGCCTGCCAGCTAGATTTTATGTGTTTTTTCCATAAGGGAAAGGTGAACATCATCATTTAGAAGATGTACAGTGGGGTCCATTGGTAATTGTACCCCTGTTAGTTCTGTAAGAGTACTGATAACCTTCCCCCACAAACCAAAAACCCCTGGACATTCCCATACAACGTGTATAAAAGAGCTAACTGTTCCGTGCGGGCAAAATGAGCAATATGGGTTAGGAATCAGTCCTATTTGATGTCTAATTCTCAGCATTAGATATGCTCTATGACAAAATTTCAAGTGTATATACCGATGATTTGGGTTTTTCGAAGCACTGGCAGCATTATCCCAAATCGCATCCCAGTCTAAGTTTTGTCCCAATTCAGATATGTCCCGATCCCAGGCTTTCATTCCTGATGTGGGCATATAATTCTGGGAGGTTAATTTATCATAGATATATGACACTATCTGTCCTGGAGCACTCTGTATCCAACTTAAAATGGGATGGTCCTTTAAATCTGACCCCCAGGGAACCCCGTAGGCTTTACAAGCTGATCTTACTCTAAAGTAGAAGAAAAGAGAGTGTTTATCAATATTATATTGGGATACCAGTTCTTGAATGCTAAGGATAGTAGATGCCCCATTAATATCTTGAAGAGTAATAATGCCTTTAACCTCCCAAGTTCTGTTAGTGAATGGTTTCCCCCCAGATAGAAGATGATTATTGTTCCATAATGGAGAAGATTTGCACCATATGCTTTTAAATTTTATGAATTTTTCTGTTGATCTAAACACTTGTAGCATATGGGTTAAAATTGGACTGTAATACAAATCACATTTTTTGGTAGGCATATCTATAAGGAGAAAGTCCTTCAACCTTATCGGTGCTATTAGCTCTTGTTCTATATTTTTCCATGACAAAACTTTATCCTCCTCCTTCCAATAGCTAAAATTTTTAATACAAATGCCCAGTGATACAGTTTAAAATTTGGACATGCCAATCCTCCATTGGATTTTTTGGATTGTACAGGTGACCACTTTATATTGGGTCGTTTACCGTTCCAAACATAGCATCATAGTAAGAAGTCCAGTTTTGCCAATATCCTGCTCAAGACGCAAGTGATCTGATAAAATTAATGTGGGGTAAGATGTTCATTTTAATGACTGATATATGGGCTGGGGCTGATGCTGGCAGGTGTCTCCATCTATTAGTATCTTCCATTTTTCTCAAAATTAAAGAGTAATTTGTTTTAGCCACAGGTGACAGGGAAGTATTAACTTTAATACCCAAGTAGAGGACCTCATTTATAACATTAATCTGAGGAGGGAGAAACACCTCACTTTTATCTGTACTAATCAGCATCATTGACAAATTAACTTTGTATCCTGAAAGAAATCCAAATTGCTCCAGTGTGACATTTACGTAAAATGATATCGAGTGTGATAGACAATAGACAATAGGTGCAGAAGTAGACCATTCGGCCCCTCGAGTCTGCACCGCCATTCTGAGATCATGGCTGATCATTCACTATCAATACCCAGTCCCTGCCTTGTCCCCATATCCCTTGATTCCCCTATCCATCAGATATCTATCTAGCTCCTTCTTGAAAGCATCCAGAGAATTGGCCTCCACCGTCTTCCGAGGCAGTGCATTCCACACCTCCACAACTCTCTGGGAGAAGAAGCTCTTCCTCAACTCTGTTTTAAATAACTGACCTCTTATTCTCAATCCATGCCCTCTGGTACTGGACTCTCCCAACATCTGGAACATATTTCCTGCCTCAATCCTATCAAATCCTTTAATTATCTTAAACGTTTCAATCAGATCCCCTCTCAATCTCCTCAATTCCAGCGTGTACAAGCCCAATCTCTCCAATCTCTCTGCGTAAGACAGCCCTGCCATCCCAGGAATCAACCTAGTGAATCTACGCTGCATTTCCTCAATTGCCAGAATGTCCTTCCTTAAACCTGGAGACCAAAACTGTACACAATATTCCAGGTGTGGTCTCACCAGGGCCCTGTAAAAATGCAAAAGGACATCCTTGCTCTTGTATTCAATTCCCCTTGTAACAAAGGCCAACATTCCATTTGCCCTCTTCACTGCCTGTTGCACTTGCTCATTCACCTTCATTGACTGGTGAACTAGGACTCCTAGGTCTCTTTGCATTTCTCCCTTACCTAACTCTACACCGTTCAGACAATACTCTGTCCTCTTGTTCCTGCTTCCAAAGTGGATAACTTCACATTTATTCACATTGAATGACATCTGCCAAGTATCTGCCCACTCACCCAGCCTATCTAAGTCTCCCTGTATTCTCCTAACGTCCTCTTCGCATGTCACACTGCCACCCAGTTTAATATCATCAGCAAACTTGCTGATATAGTTTTCAATGCCCTCATCTAAATCATTGACATAAATCGTAAAGAGCCCTGTGGTCCCAATACAGAGCCCTGTGGTACCCCACTAGTCACCTCCAGCCAGTCCGAGAAACACCAATTCACTGCTACCCTTTGCTTTCTATCTGCCAACCAGTTTTCTATCCATGTTGAAACCCTGCCTGCAATGCCATGAGCTCTGATTTTACTCACCAATCTCCTGTGTGGCACCTTATCGAATGCCTTCTGAAAATCTAGGTACACAACATCCACTGGCTTACCCTCATTTAACATCCTTGTTACACCCTCAAAAAACTCCAACAGATTAGTCAAGCATGATTTGCCCTTGGTAAATCCATGCTGGCTCGGCCTAATCCTATTTCTGCCACCAAGATGTGCCACTATTTCGTCCTTAATAATGGACTCAAGCATCTTCCCCACGACTGACGTTAGGCTAACAGGGCGATAGTTCTCCGTTTTCTCCTTCCCTCCCTTCTTGAAAAGTGGGATAACATTAGCCACTCTCCAACCTTCAGGAACTGATCCTGAATCTAAGGAACATTGGAAAATGATTACCAATGTTGTACCTGTTGTAATACAGGAGATCTGAGGAGAGTTTCTAATTAAATGTGCAAACAGTTCAATAGATATAGTAAAAATTAAAGGAGACAGAGGGTTCCCTTGTCGTGTGCCCTGTCCTATGTCAAATAATCTGAGAAACATCCTCCCACACATATCCCGGCTGTGGGATTAGCATACAGTGTTTGAATCATATTGATAAAATTATCGCCAAACTCAAATTCTTTTAGAACTCTCCAAAGGTATGGCCATTCAAGGTGATCGAATGCTTTTTCAGCGTCTAGAAATAGCAAGCCACAGGCAGGCGGGATTTTATGTGTTACACTCAGTATGTGTAAGAGCCGGCAAATATTACCAAATGCGAGACGTCCCCTGATGAAGCCCATTTGATCTGGGCTAATTATTTTCCTAACTACTGTCTTGAGTCTACTGGCAAAGTCTTTGGAAAATATCTTGAGGTCGGCATTTATCAAGGAGATTGGACGGTAATTGCCACACTCCAAGGGGTCCTTACCAGGCTTAGATATAACTGTAATCAGGGCTGTGTTTAGATCTCTATGGAAAGCGTCATTTCCAATAGCATAATTTAATGTTTCTAACCATACTGGTCCAAAAGTATCCCAAAGTGCTAGGTAAAGTTCCACAGATATGCCATCTATACCTTATTTGTAGCTTTGACTGCTTTGAGTAGCTCATCCAGGAGAGTCTGGAGTTTTGGTGTCCTCTAACGACAACATAGGGAGATCTAATCCACTTAAAAAAATCAATGAAGTCATTCTCAGAAGGAATTGAGCCACTTGTATACAGTTCTTTAAAGTAATTCTTGAATGTCTCGTTTATTTTCTCTGTTGAAGATACTACTCCATGTTTAGCACATCTGATCACTGGTATAGACCTTTTAGCTTCCTGGTGTTTGAACGTCAATGCCAAAAGATGGCTTGGCCTGCTGCCTTATGTTTGGTTATATTCTGCCCTGTTTCTTAATAAATCATTTAATTCTGCTTGTTTTGTTTTGAGCAGGTTTTCTTTTGTTATGGTGTATCTCCTTTTGAGATCATTCTCCAAAACCTTACATTGTTCTTCTATGGTGGAAATCTTTTGAAGCCGGCTTTTATGTAGGTGGGAACTGAAACATATGGCGTTATTTCGTAAGAAACCCTTGATGGAGGCCCAAACCACTGTCACATCCGAGACACGATTTTTAGTTAAATTTATAAATTCCATCAGTTTTGTTCTCAGTTGTGTTAGAAATTCGTCAGTTTTTAGAAGGGTGGAGTTAAACCTCTACCTAACCTTATTTTTGATGTTGCCGTAATTAAAAGTAGATATAATTGGGATGTGATCAGATAGATGTCTGGACAAAAATTCTTTTGAGTGTACCAAAGGCAGCAAACCAAAGGATATAAGAATGTAAGCTATCTGAGAGAAAGTTTTATGTCTTGTAGAGAAGAAGGTATAGTCTTTAGCAGATTGATTATGCACACTCCACACATGCTCACTCCACTTCTGATCCCTCTATGATCAATGAATAAGATATTCAACTATGTAAACATATACTCATTTATTTGTATAATTTCTGATTATATTATTTCTGATGAGTTTTTGGCTGTGCTGATCATCAGAAGCCCAATGGGAGAGATATTCAAGCTTCTAAGAAGTTTCACTCAAAGTTCAAAACTAGAAGAAAGTCAAGAGAAACTCTGATTTTATTCAGCCCTGATAGATGGGGTCTGTGAGATGAACTTCCGAAGGTAAATGTCAGTGAAGTAGTGCACTAAAGGCAGATCTGTGAACTAATTTCAAACTAAACCTGGAGCATTTGTTAAGGGACAGCGATTCAAACTTATTAACATATATTTAAGACAAACACCTAAAAATGCTTCCTATCAAGAGGTATTATCAGAATCAGGTTTAATATCACTGGCACATGTCATGAAATTTGTTAACTTTGCAGCAGCAGAACAATGCAATACATGATATATATAGGAAGAATGTGAATTAGGGCAAGTATATACAGTGAAACCCCGTTATAACGTGATTGTTTGGTTCCATAAAATGTCATTGCAAAAAAAGTGGTGTCGCGCTAAATCAGGGTTCAAGAAAATCAGTGTTCAAACTGGCCCAAAGTTGGCCCGTAATTCTGCTTGAACATGGAGATGATCCCCTGATCTAGGGGCTGGATCTTGGATGTAGTTTTCTTGGGGAGGTAAGAAACTCGAATCTTTCCATAACGGCTTACTAGGTTGGCAGCTGGCGGATAAGCGGGACAGTTGTCAAGAAGAACTTTGGGTTCTAGCTTTTGCTTATGCAAATGAGCGCAGATGGCAGGAACAAACATTTTGTGAAACCAATCCTCAAAGATGACGCTTGTCATTGAAGGATTGCTGCTGTGAGTGTGCTCGAATGGTAAGGACTTCATGTTGACATGGTGGAAACAGTGGGGCTAGCGAGATTTGCCACTCATGAGTGGTTTTAATTTAAGTGTTCCAATCTTGTTTACACAAAACAACAACATCATACGATTTTTGCATTGCTTGAACTCCTTACTTCGGTGGGCATCATCTTTGCTAGCCAATGTACGGTCTGGGATCATCTTGGAACAGAGGCCTGTTTCGTCATAATTGTACACTTGTTCTTCTAGGTAGCCACCTTCTTTTAAGAGAGTTTTTAGTCCAGCTGGGTATTCGCTGGCAGTGGCACTGCCGGCTGAGTGAATTTCTCCTGACACTAACACTTGAGAAATCCTGTGACGGCATTTAAACGGGTCTAGCCATCCACTGCTAGTTTTGAACTCTGAGGTTTCTCCATTGATCTGTTTTTCAAATATCTTGGTTTGAGCTTTGAGAATAGGACCGGAAATTGGAAGGCCTTCTGAGTGAGCATGAACGTATTACTCGTACAGGGGGTCATCGAGGGTGACATCTTTGGCTGTCTTCGGGTGTTTGACTTTTAATCCTGCTTTTTCTTCAACTTTGCAAAGTGACGTGCGTAACTTTTGCCTGTAAGATATCCAGCCACCAAGTATTGATTCCAATATCCTGAGGTCTCGTGCAACTTGAGTTTGACATTTAGTCTTGATTGTGTCAAGTGCATGAAGCTTATCTTTCACAGAAAAAGATTTTCTTCTTCTAGCAGTTTGTTCCATTTTGAGCAAAAAAAAAGGTCCAATGACTCACACAAAATGGTGGTGGAATGCAGCAGGCCAGGCAACATCTGGTCGAGACCCTTCATCAGGACTAATGGAAAAAAGAGATAGTAAAAGATTTGAAAGTGGGAGGGGAAGGGAGAGACCCGAAATGATAGGAGAAGACAGGAGGGGGAGGGATGAAGCCAAGAGCTGGGAAGTTGATTGGCAAAAGGGATACAAGGTTGGAGAAGGGGGAGTATCGATTGACATGGACATGGATGGACATGGAGTCCAATGACTCATCATGTTCTATTTGAATTTGTGTTAAATCAGGGTGCATAAGATTGGGGTTTCACTGTATATTAAATAGTTAAATTAAATAAGTCATGCAAAAATAGAAATTTAAAAAGTAGTGAGGTAGTGTTCTTGGGTTCAATGTCCATTCAGAAATGGAATGGTAGAGGGGAAGAATCTGCTCCTGAATTGTTGAGTGTGTGCCTTCAGACATCTGTGCCTCCTTCCTAATGGCAGCAAAGAAAAGAGGGCATGTCCCGGGTGATGTGGGTCCTTAATGATGGATGCCACTTTTTAAGGCATTTATTGTTCATAATGGAGCTGATTAAGTTTACAACTCTCTGCAACTTACTTCAATCTATGCAGTAGCCTCCCCATATCAAATGGTGATGCAGCCATTTAGAAACTCTCCATGGTACAATTGTAGAAGTTTATGAGTGTTTTCTGTGACATGCCAAAACTCCTCAAACTCCTAATGGTATGGGTTATTAAGTAGGCAGGTGATGACACGTAACAGCGTTTCACTTAAGAAGCTGTTGACGAGATGGAGGAAGATCACTGTGTTATTTAGGACCACTATACGAATCTGATTATCCCTGCTCAACTGTATTTAACTTGCATGTTAATGACATGAATATACTTGCCATAAGGAAGCATTGTGGAGTGGGGATTGATCTGGCGGTACCACTATTAGGTACGCATTATGGCAGGGATTGATAGATACATGATTGGCAAAGGGGTTAAGGATTAAAAGACAGGAGAATGGGGTTGGAGAAGATCAGCCATGACCGAAAGGAGGTGCAGACTCGGTAATGACTCACAAACAGTTGAAACAGTCATGACGCACAAACAGTTGAAAGCACTTACCTCCTGACATACTTATTAATATTACTAATCCTGTCCACTACGATGTCATGGAAGCAATCTGATTGTTTCATCAGATCCATGCTGACTATCAAGTACCAATGGCGGGTGGGGATATACTGGTGATGTGTGGGGCTGAGTCGACTGTTCTCTGCAGCTTCTCATATTCCTGTGCATTTGAATTGTCAAATGAGTTGTTATTTTTCTTTCTCGGTGTTATTGTCTCTAAGAGGACTGTGGAATATGCTCAGCAGCACAGGCTATATTGGTGGAGAGAGATGCCACATTAACCAACCTTACAATTGCCTGAGGCATTCTGTGTGTATACTAGAGGGCTAATCTGCTTAGCTCTTGGCCTCCAGATAAGATTCCACTGCGTGAAGCAGGAAAAGTGCCAGAGCACAGACCGTAAAAATACTTGCTATGCAATACAATTTCCCGAGCAAATAAAAACAAAGACAGATAAATGAAGCTGAGCTATGGTCAACTTTTATATAATCGGACGGGTTTGTTTTATTTTTCTCTGGAGCAGAAGAAATCGAGGTGAGTTCCGATAGAGGCTTATAAGACTATGAAAGATATAGAGTAGGCAACAGATATCTTTTTACCCAGATATGAAATGTCTAATAAAAGAGGGCATGAATTTAATTTGGAGCGGGAGGGGTTAATTTCAATGAAGGTGTGTTGGACAAGTATTTTACACAGAACCTGGTAGGTGCTGGAATGCCCGAAGTGGCAACAGGAGTAAATATGACGGAGGTATTTAATTACTTCTTTATTGAGACGCAGCATGAAATAGGCCCTCCCGGCCCTTCAAGCCGAGCCACCCAGCAATCCCCGATTTAATCCTGGCCTAATCGCGGGACAAGTTACAATGACCAATTAGCCTACAAACCGGCATGTTTTTGGACTGAGGGAGAAAACCAGAGCACCTGGAGGAGACACAGGCAGTTATGAGGAGAACATACAAGCTCCTTACAGGCAGTGGTGGGAATTGAACCCATCTAGGCCAAGGGACCAGTTCCTGTGTTTTACTGTTCTATGGTCTATGTTTAATTGAAAAGGAGAAATGACTAAGAGGTCTTTTTACCACTCTTTCAATGCTGGAAACCACTCTCAGAGTTCACAGTGTAGAATGTAGACAGCCTGCTGTGCCTGTCCGGCATCATATAACATGGCTATCCTCTGCATCTAACAATATTGTCCTCCCTTTCAATCTTTTGAGAATACTGGTCTATAGTCATTAGCTATTTTTATAGCCCTGCTCCGCAATGTATCTTTAGGAACTGCTCAAAGAACATTAAAGTCTATTCTGCTGAGATTACTTAGCTAGATTTTACTGCGCCTGAATCAAAAATGTGCATTCACTCAGGAGCTTAACCTTTTGTAAATCAGCAACTGCTCTTCCCAAAGTTCAAATAATATGAGAGGACAACTCAAATGGCAACGGCTTTCAATTGCAATGTGTGAGATTTACTCCTGCAGCAGCCCGTTTAAAACAACTGTACCTTCCATCAGTCAGAGGAATTCTTCTCTTTGCCCCCCCACATAATGGAAAAGCACAGATCCAAAATAATTGGCATGAAACCAGGGGGAGTGATTAAAATCTATTTGACTCAATGAATTTTAATGATCTCGATTGCACTGTTTCAGAGGGCAGTAATAACTGTGACTTTCCATGGGAAAAAAAAGCATTGCCACTGAAGTGAAGACTTGCAGGATTGGGCGGAAAGAATTGGAATTGAAATTCTTTTATTAGTGTCGGATGTACTGAGATACAGTGGAAAGCTTGTCTGGCATACTGTTCATGCAGATTCGATCTGAGGTAACAGCTGCAGATAAAATGCAGGTCAATAATTATTTTTAATTTTTATTCTATTGAGGTACTACAAGGAACAAACCTTTCCGGCCCTTTGAGTCATGACACCCAGCAACCCCTGACGCAACCCTAGCCTAGTCACAGGACAACTTACAGTGACCAGTTAACTTACTGCCCAGTAATGTCTTTGGACGGTGGGAGGAAACTGGAGCACCTGAAGAAAGCCCATATGTTCATGTACGAACCCCTTACAGGCAGCTGATGCAATATCATAGCAAGATAGACTCTGGAGTCAAGAGTCCAGTAGGTTATCATACTTGGGAACTATTTGATAGTGTTGTAACGGCGGGATAGATGCTGTCCTTCAGCCTGGTCGTACGGGTGTACAGGCTTTTGTATCTACGGTCCGATGAGAGAGGTGAAAAAAGAGAATGTCGAGAGTGGGCGGGGTTTTGATTACATTGGCAGCATTACTAGGACAGTGAGAAGAATAGACAACATCCATGGAGGGGAGCAACACTCACAAAATGCTGCCTGGCCTGCTGCGTTCCACCAGCATTTTGTGTGTGTTGCTTGAACTTCCAGCATTCTGCAGATTTCCTCGTATTTGCGTTTTTAAATCCATTATGGGGGTGGGGGGGGAGGCTGGTTTTGGGCTGGGGCAGGGGGAAGTAGGATTAAATGGAGACCAGCTTCAGGAAGACATCACAAATAGGTGAGCAGACAACACTCTGCAGTTCCCAAACCTGGTGAATGGATTCCCTTCTTTACCTTGTCTTCATTTTGTTAATGAATGTGTTTTTGGGTAGAATTTCTGTAGCCCTCAGATCAGAAGTCATCTGGCTTAATGCAGGGTGATCTTCTGCAGACTGGCCATGGTGCTGCCCCTCCCAAGCTGCAGTCCAACTCAGCGTAGGGGCTTAAACCCCAGTACATAACTCCCTACAGATACAATTTCTCATTTTTCTACCCCCAAAGGGCTTGACAGATAAATAGGATGCATTAAGGATGTTTCACCTGGTCGAGGATTTAAGAACCAGAGGATAAAATACCAGAATAACAGGATGAATGAATTACAACTGAGATAAGGAGGAGATATTTCTTCATGCAGAAGAAGTGAATTTTTGGGACCTACGGAGAGTTACGGAGTTCAAGAAGATGATTCACCAACTTTTACTCAAGACCAACTCAAAATGAGCAATATATGCCAGTCTTGACCGTGACCCCCAGCTGCTAAGAGATTAACAAATCAAAAATATTGAAAGATTCTTTAAAATAATTCAAAGCATTACAATCTGGAAATGTAACTTTATTCTTGCTTTTCTTCTTAGCAGCTGCTAGGACTTCCGGTAAGATGGCGATTGCTCAGCTGCTCCGAACTTTTGTTCCATTATTTTCGCTATCTTTGCACTAAATGTCTCCATTTTTTAAACCTTAATTAGGAACTTTATTTGGTTTCTTTTACTTGCCTGTGAACACATCTACCTTACAATGTCTAAAAAGAGTTCTAAAACCAGGAGAAAGGAAGTTGCTGCCCTGTCTTCTGAGACCCTCGCTGCGCTGGAACAACACCGCGATGATATTTTAAAGGAATTTAGAATTACTTTCAAACAGCTGGAAGCCAAACTGGATTGGATCAACGACAGAGTGGACGAACATGCTGAACACTTACCTCGCATCGATTCAACTTCTGTAAATTTAGAAAGTCGTGTTCGATACTTGGGGACTCTCTGTTCCAGCAGCTGCAAAATATCTATTGAAGAGACTAAGTAGGCAAATTATATTTATTAGATAATTGTTCAAAAGACATAAAACAATTATCCAAAAATAAATCAGAAAATCGTAGTATACCTTTAGTCTTCCAAGCTGAATAAGCTTGGTCCATAATAGAGGGATGAAAAAAGAAATTGGATACAATAGGAATAGTTAAAACAAATTGATTCAACCCAAAAAATTTCCGAAATTGAAACCATATACGTAAAGTGTGTTTGACTATCGGATTGTCAATTCGTTTATGCAATTTAGAAAGAGCAAAGGGAAGAGAAGTCCTTAAAATAAAACCCAATGAAAATCCTTGTATAGATTTAGTTTCCAGATTTACCCAATGAGGGCTAGGAGATAAATCCAATCCCTTAACCAACCTTTCAGATATTGAATATTAATTGCCCAATAATAAAATCTAAAATTAGGCAATGTCAATCCACCTTCCTTCTTTGACTTCTGTAAATATCTTTTACCTAATCTAGGACTTTTATTCTACCATATATATGAGGAAATTTTTGAATCAACATTGTCAAATAAGGATTTCAGAATAAAAATTGGTACCACTTGAAATGTATATAAGAACTTAGGTAAAATAATCATCTTAATAGCATTAATCTGACCTATTAGTGATAAAGACAATGGTGATCATTTAGTGAACAAACATTTAATCTGATCAATTAAGGGTAAAAAATTAACCTTGAATAACTCCTTATGATTTTTTTGTAATTTTAATCCCTAAGTATATAAAAAAAAGTCATTAAATAATTTAAAAGGCAAATTTCCATAAATTGGAACCTGTCTATTTAAGGGGAACAATTCACTCTTATTAAGATTCAATTTATACCCAGAACAATTGCTAAACTGAGCCAACAATGATATAGCAGCAGGAATGGATTTCTCAGGATCAGAAATGTATAATAACAAGTCATCTGCTATTAATGATAACTTATGTATATCCTTCCCGCGAGTAATGCCAAAAATGTCAGTTGATTCTCTAATAGCAATTGCCAAAGGTTCCAAAGCAATATCAAACAATAATGGACTAAGAGGACAGCCTTGCCTGGTACCTCGAAATAAACGAAAAAGGGAGATCTTTGGTTGTTAGTAAAAACCGAGGCTACTGGAGTATGATATATCAATTTAATCCAGGTTATAAATGTCAGACTAAAATTAAACTTCCCAAGCACAGTAAATAAGTATGGCCATTCAACTCTATCAAATGCTTTCTCCGCATCCAATGAAATGACACGTTCTGAGGTGCTGCGTTAAGGAGTAGAAACAATATTCAATAATCTCCTAATATTGAAAAAAGAATAGCGATTTTTAATAAAACCAGTTTGATCCTCCAAGATAATTTGAGGTAATACCTTCTCCAGCCTGGTTGCCAGTAACTTGGAAAAGATCTTGGAATCTACATTCAATAAGGATATTGGTCTATAGGATGCACAGTCAGTAGGGTCTTTATCTTTTTTCAATATTAAAGAAATGGAAGCTCTATAAAAAGATTGTGGCAATTTACCTAGTCTAATTGCTTCTTCAAACACTCTGCATAACCAAGGAGAAAGAGTAGAGGAAAAAAACTTTTAAAATTCCACTGTATACCCATCTGGATCTGATGCTTTCCCAGAATTCATAGAGGAAATAACACTTTTAATTTCTGCATCCATAATAGGAGTTTCTAATATTAAAAGTTCTTCTGATGATAATTTTGGAAAATTCAATTTCTCAAAAAAAATCATGCATGGTATGATGATCATGAGGAAATTCAGAATGATACAGTGAGGTATAAAAATCTTGAAAAGATTTGTTTATCTCATCATGGTTAACTGTCAGTTCACCATTCTGTTGACGAATCTTAATAATTTAACGTTTAACCGAAGCATTCTTCAATTGGTTAGCTAACAGTTTACTCGATTTATCACTATGTATAAAAAAATTGCTTCTGGTTTTCATTAATTGATTTTCAATACAAGATGTAAGTAACAAACTGTCTTCCATTTGAAGCTCAACCCTGTGTTTGTAAATCTCCTTACTAGGAGCAATCGAATATTTCTTGTCAATTTCTTTCATCTTATCAACCAATAAAAGACTTTTCTTCTTAATATGTTTTCTCAAACCAACAGAATAAGAGATAATCCGTCCACGTATATATGTTTTAAAAGTGTCCCAAAGTGTTCCGCAGGAAATTGGTTTATGTCTTTTGAAGAATTATCTAATAAATATAATTTGCCTTGATCTCATTTTTTTAGATATTCACAGATTAGGAATTTCTTAAACACTGTACTTCCTACCTTTCCAATTCTTGATTCTTCGGGTATTTTGGAGAAATTGTTAGAACTAAATCCTTTTCAGAAAGGTGTAATGTCAAATGTTTACAGTATAATTATGAAAATATTTTCAGAGGCCTTTTATAAGATTAAAAATGATTGGGAAAGAGAACTTAACTTTACTATCCCTATTGAGAATTGGGATAAAATTCTTCAATTAGTTAATTTATCCTCTATATGTGCTAAACATTCATTGATACAGTTTAAAGTTGAGCACAGGGCTCATATGTCCAAGGATAAATTGGCTCATTTTTATTCCCATATAAATCCTATATGTGACAGATGTCATTTGAGATAGCTTCTTTAACTCATATGTTTTGGTCATGTCCGCCTTTGAAAAAATATTGGAAAACATTTTCGATATTATTTCCACGGTATTGAACATTGATTTACAACCTCATCCTATTACTGCAATCTTTGGTTTACTAATGATGGAGTCAATCAGTTTATCTTCTCCTTGTCGGATGATTGCATTTCTTACATGGCTAGAAGATCTATTTTGTTGAATTGGAAAGAAATTAATCCCCCTGCCATATTTCATCGGTTTTCTCAAACTATGTTATGTCTAAATTTGGAAAAAAAATTACAAGCGTCATATATGACCCTTCTATTAAACTTGAAAAGACTTGGAGGCCATTTATTCAACATTTTCACATGATGTAATTTGACCCTGTTCCAATCCTATTTGTTTTTCCCGTTTTGATTGTATATATGTTGAGAGGATCGGAGTTGGGGACACTGATGATTCTGTATCTTTTTATAGATACTATAAACAGCCCATTTTTTTTTTCTTTTTTAGTTATAAGTCAGTTTGTTAGATTAGTTTTTCTTAGGGTAATAATTTTTTTTTCTTTTTCTCTTTTCTGTTTTTTTTACTTGATATACCTAGTTTTTTTTGTTTTGTTTATATGATATTTGTATCATTCATGATTTGGGAAGACTAAACTATATTGTACTTATTGCTTGTGTATCCTTTTATGTTTATTTTAATTTTGTAAGTTTGTAATCCTATTATCTATGTATTAATCTTATCATGTTGATATTAATAAAAAGATTGAAAAAGAGAAGAGACTAAGGGAATGGATACTGACGCAAGTGCAGCCCAGTTCAATGTGGAGACAAGTGATTTGACATACTGAGCGCATTGCTGGCAGGAGTCCATGAACAACCTTGGGCTTGCGAGGTTTGGCTTTGCAATGTGCGAAACAAAATGGTATTTGTTGTGTGTCAGGGGTGGAAAGTGTGGAGAGGTAAGTGCCAACAGTTTTTTTTTAACTGCAGTACTGTCAACATTTACCAAAAAGATTTGACTTGATTCTGACTTGGCATAAATTAGGGTTTAATATTCCTGACGCCAAACCTTCGGCACACGTTACAGTACACCAGTTTAACTCTGCTCCAAAGCCAACCTGCAAATTGTATCGGTTTCAAATGTTGTGGAAAGAAGAAAATTACTTCACGTACAAATGGCACCACGTGTAAAAACTGCAGTGAGTTAATTCAGGGTGTTTTGCATTGCAGGGATCAATCTTAACACTATCTCAGTCTTCTTTTATCTGTCTTAAAGGGATCTCAGCCTTTGAATACATACAGTACTCTACAGATGTACCACGGTACTGGATTCATCACTGTTGGGTATGGGATGGTGGCTAATGCACAGGTTTGAAGTTAGCTGCAAGAGTTGTAAAATTGGTCAGCTCCATCCTGGGCCAGAGTCTCCATAATGTCCAGGACGTCTTCAAGGAATGGTGCCTCAAAAAGGTGGCATCTGTCATTAAGGACCCCCATCACGCAGGACATGTCCTCTTCTCATTGCTACCATCAGGAAGAAGGCACACACTCAAAAATTCAGGAGCAGATTCTTCCCCTCTGTCACCCGATTTCTGAATGGACATGGAATCCATGAACACTACCTCACTACTTTTTAAAATTTCTATTATTTTGTATTACTTATTTAATTTATCTATTTTATATATACACTTACTGTAATTCACAGTTTTTTCTCTATTATTATGTATTGCAATGTACTGTTGCCGCAAAGTTAACAAATTTCATGATATATGCCCGTGATATTAAACCAGATTCTGATATGACACCAGATGACTTAGTTATGTCCACAGATAAATATCTGAAGGGCGACTACCAACTTGCAAAACATCTGAAATTCTTGATGGAACCACAGTTCAGATTAAAGACTTCGGGAGGGCTTATTTTTCAAAGAAAGCATCTGAGGAAGAGAGGCAGCAACAAAGAGTTCAGCTGGAGCTCATTTTTTCACATAATTTAGCAGGGTGCAATCAGAGGGAAATTGATTGTAGTTGACAAATGACTGAACATAATCATCCATAATTATTGCCCTCTTAATTAAAGTGCACCTGCATCATGAGATGTGGACAATCTCCCAGACTGTTCCCTTCACTGCCATCTGCCTGTCAAAAGCTTCACAATCAGAACAAAGCTTCACACATCCTCATTGTCTGGCAATTTTCTTTCAGTGCAATGGGCAGTATTGAAAAATTTTTAAAATGCACATATGAAAATCTATTGAATGTCTTTTCAGTAGTCACAAGCAAAAGTTCTTTTTACAAATGAATAGTATATTTTCCACAAAGCACTTACAAAAGGGAAAACAACACTTACCTTTGAAAGTCAACAATGGTTCATGGTTTAGAGTAAAGGATGCATAATTAACAACACTACACTCCAGCCAATAACCAATTTCAGAGCTGAGTATGCTTACATACAGACTGTTTCATTTACACCTTTTGAAAGGTCAGGTAATAGCTTGTAAATTGTCAAATCTCCTTTAGCTGAGTGGCTAAAGGTTTCTCTGACCCTGGATAAAGATAGGAAGTGAGAGGGGTACCTATGAATTGAATCACTGTGGCCCTTTGTAAGATAATGTTAGTAGATTCAAGATTCAAAGTACATCTATTATCAAAGTATGTCTGCAGTATATAATCCTGACGCTGTCTTCCCACAGGCAGTCACGAAACAAAGAAACATCATGAAACCTGTTCAAAGAAAACATCTAACACCCAATGCTAAAAAAAACAAATTGTGCAAGTGGCAAAAGAGACAAGTGAAAAACACAGAATATAAAATACCAAAACACAAAGTCATTGGAACAGTCTAGGAATTGTCCAGCTTAGTTTGGTTCTAGTTCAGTTCAATTTAGTGCTGTGTCATTCACTGGGGGCAAGCTGCAGAGCCAGTCTGCCCCAATCCAAATCACACAAAATAGCAATAACAAAAGGGGTAATCGAAAATCAGAAACACATCGTAACATGACTAAAGAGTTCAACCCAGAAACTGTGTTGTTTAAACCTTGCCCAAGACCTCTAGCACCAACCTCCAGCAGCTTCAAGTGAGACTGCTCAAATGCAGTCACCCTCTTCCAGCCGCAGGGAGAGAGAGGGATAGAGCAGTCAAACGCAGCAGGTGATGCTGAACACCCACCTGCCTTCCGCTCTCCTCCTTGTTGATTTCAATCTTGCTCAAAGCTTTAATTGGTGAGAAATGGAGTCAATCATGAGCTCGTTCCTCATCTCCAGGTTTCTTGACACACACTTCTCGAAACCTCACCGAAATCCCTCGGAGACAGCAAGTGCCAGATTGCTCAGTCGGTCCAAAAACACGCCATCAAGATGTAAATCGCAGGCTCCACTGCAGCAGAATCATATTTAAATTAAGTAGTTTTGTGAACTGTCTGAAGGACGTTGCCTTTGGCAGTGTTGTTCGCTGGAGCCTCTTCTGCTTATTATTTGATTATGATTTGCAAAAACTTTATCTCTAGTGTCCAGCTACATCTTAAATTCTAGTTTTTCAGGAAACTAAGATGAAGATACATCAGCTCATCGAATTCTCATGAATAGCAGATAAAGCACAGATCATATTCATCAACACCAATTTCTCCTTTGTCCAGTAAACTTTCCCCTCTGTCCTCCATTTTTTTCTCATTGACTCCTATCACCCTTCTCTTTCCCCTGCCCTACCATCATGATCTGCCCATCACCCAAACATTCCTCCCACTGTTTTGCCTCCTCACCTCCTTCCCATTATTTCATGATCCACTGTCTCTCCTAGACATTGCATTTTCTTCAGCCCTCAGTCACTTCCACCTACCACCTCTCAGCATCTCATATCATTTCCACTCTTCCCCTGTCTCAGCCCCTCACCTTGACAACCACCTATCAGCTCCTGTTCAACCCCCTTCCATCACCTTTTTATACGGGTTATTTATCCACTTTCTTTTGTTATGATCCCAGCCCCCTCCTTTGTGAGAATCGCTAGAGCACCCGTCGAAAGGTGGGGGGGGGGAGGGGGGGGTCAGTAGACCCAGTAGGAGAGAGAGAGAGAGAGAGAGAGAGAGAGAACGTGCAAAATTGCAGGTCCAACCAGGGATACAGAATAAAGACAACAACGACTATTGTCTCATGGAGCCCACATGAAAAGCCCTTGGGCAAGGTGGGCTGGTTGAGAGATAGATTGCATCATCCCAACCTGATTGACACCTGCGACCCCATGAGGAAGTATAAAGGAGAGTCTCAGGGGGACAGCCCCTCAGACGCACCCAGAAGACACGAGAGAGTGGTCCCGCAGCAGCAGGAAGCCATTCTGAAGGAAGCCACGTGCGTCAGATTCCGGGATTGGAATTTGTGGCTGGAATCACAGAAAACCGCTTTTAACTAACATCGGGGAGAGGAAGCCAACGCTCCCCCGATTTCACGGAAGATTCATCAAGACTCGGCAAGTTCTTTCTCTTCTCTCCCAATCTCTCTCTCTCGGTCGCCGCACGGAAAACCCAGCGATTTTCAAAGGGCTGAGGCCTGCAGACTTTGAGTGACTTTTATATTTCCAACGGACAATCTATTAACCCCTAGACATCAGCAGAGCTCACTTCTTAATGATGATTATTACTATACCCGCGCTTTAGATTGAGTGTTGACGATGTGCACTATCTGAATGTTTGTATTAACCCTACTTTTGTGTCCCTTTATCAATAAAAACGTTTGAAAATAGTGACATCAGACTTCAACGGACCTCTCTATCTTTGCTGGTAAGTTCTCCAGTTACGAGATACGTAACAGTTGGGTTTCTCGTCCGGGATTTGACACCAAATTGGGAGGCCAGTGAATCGGGCTTGTAAATCAAAAAACTTGAATCTGGTTACGCGGGTAGCCAGACAGGAAACCAGCAAAGATGGACGTGGGGGAATTTATGGAAAACCCGACGGTGGGGGCGCTAGAGGCGGCCACAAAATCAGACTTGTTAAATTTAGCGAAGGGGTTGAACCTCACAGAAGTGAGGTCGTCCATGAAAAAGCGGGAGGTACGAAGGGCCATAACTCAGTATTACATTGGGAAGAAGGTGTTTGAAGCTGAGGTATTGGGAGATATCCCTGAAGAGGTACCATCAAGTGGGACGGTTCAGTTAGAGGTGGAGAAATTGAAGTTGGAACGTGAAATTAAGTTAAAAGAGGGAAAGGCAAGAGAGAGAGAGGGAAAGGCAAAGGCAGCATGAAATTAACCTAAAGAAGCTAGAAGCAGGAGAGAAAGAGAGTGAACGGGCCGAGAAAGAGAAACAGAGGCAACATGACCGGGAAATTGAGAAGATGAAGAACGAACAAAGAGATCAAGGGTTAGACCAAGCAGAGCGGTTTACTGTTAGTAGGGAGTTGAGATTGGTGCCCCCGTTCGAGGAGACAGATGTCGATAGCTATTTCTTGCTTTTTGAAAAGGTGGCAGTAAATCAGAAGTGGCCGAAAGAGCAATGGGTGGCGTTGTTACAAAGTGTGTTAAAGGGGAAAGCCCAACGAGCATATGCGGCCTTGTCCCTGGAGGAGGGAGGAGTGGAGAATTATGATGAGGTAAAGAAGGCCATTCTCCGGACTTACGAATTGGTACCTGAGGCCTATAGACAAAAGTTTAGAAATTTAAGGAAAGGGTGGAATCAAACGTATACCGAGCTAGCCCATGAGAAGGGGGTGCTCTTGGACCGTTGGTGCACCACAGAAAGAGTGGGCGAGGATTATGGGCGTCTCAGGGAGTTATTTTTGATTGAGGAATTCAAAAGTTGTGTTCCGGAGGAGATCCGGGTGTATTTGAATGAGAAGCCGGATAAGTCCATTTCAGAATTTGCCAGGTTGGCGGACAAATATGTCCTAACCCACAAGACAAAGACTTACTCGAATAAAGGTTCCCAGAGAGACCGTGGGAACGATCAAGAAAGTCCGACGGGTGAGGCAGAGGTCCCACCGGGAGCTAGCGGTAATGTTGAGGGGGAAAGGCAAGACGGCCAGAGGGCTCCGGGTTTGACCTGTTTTAATTGTGGAAAGGAGGGGCACATTGCATCTCGATGCTTTGCTCCGAGGAAGGAGATAGGAAGAGGGAAAACCGCAGTCCCTATCGGGTGTGCCGTGGTAATCAGCAAATCGACCAGAGAGCCGAGGGTAGACAGAGTATGATAGGGCTCTGGGAGTTGTCTGTCACACGGAACCGTGTCTGTGATGGAGGGAGACACACCAGTTTCCGTACGAATCTGGAGAGATACGGGCGCTGAACTATCCTGGTTAGCCGTAAGGTACTAGAATTTGGTCAGGAAACGGGCATGGTAAAGGTGGAAGGAATAAATAAACGGATAGAAATGGTGCCCTTATATAAGGTCATTCTGGATTGTGAGCTGGTGGATGGATCAGTTGAAGTAGGGGTGCCCTCAGAATTCCCGAGAGTTGACGTGGGCATCCTGCTGGGAAATGACTTAGCAGGGGGTAAGGTTTGGTCAGCCATGCTGCCGACCTGGCGACCGGCGAGCACGGTGGCCCCGTCCCTAGCGCCCAAGGACCATCTCGCCGGCGCGGTCACTCGCAGCCTGTCGAGAGAGACAGCTGTGAACGAGAGCAGTTTAAATCTGGCCAGTTTTGATTTGGCCGAGACGTCTTTGCCGACCCTGTGCCATGAGGGTTTCGAGGGTGGTAAGACGAAGAGTAGTAAAGTGAAAGGGGGTAAGGGAGAGGAGATAGATCTGCCTTTAGCAAAGAGAAAGGTCCTAAAGGTAGGAGATAAAGATGAGAAACAGATAAAGCTGTTGAAAGGTCCAGAGTTGGACATGGATGATCTGTCTGGTTTGGCAGAACTGTTTGAAGAACTTGAGAGTTCTAAAGGTGTTCCCGATAATGAGGTGAGGGCAATCCTAGATGGAAAGGATACCCTTGCCTCGAAGGGGTCTGCTGAAAGGGCCGAGGAGGTTGTTTCAGCTCGCAGGGTTGCGCCCTCCCCTGGTGGGAGCTGCCCAGAGAGTAACTGGGAGGGTCGGGGGAAGTTAGAATTTGAAAAAGGTACGGGTGTTGAAAGCCTGGAAGAGGCCAATGTCCCGTTTGAGTGTGTCCGAGATGTGCCCGAGGGGCTGAACCTAGTAATGGAGCTCAGGAGAAGTCAGAGGTATCTGACCCAGTGGAACGGGGCGGCCGTCCTTGTGGGTCAGATGGACTTGATTCAGTGGGAAAAGGGTTAACCTTGGTAACTGGGGAAAGTGTGAGTTCCCCAGTGTTTGTACTCGAAAGAGTGTTCAAAGTTAATGCAGAATTTAAGAATGGGGGGGGTGAGGATTGTTGGCGAAGGAAACGAACAGCCTGTAGTTTCCAAATCGAAGGAAGGAAATCTTAAACCTGGCAGATCGCTCACAGAGTGAGCCGGGGAATAGCGGGGCCCTCCACTCTATTTTTATGCCAAGATGGGGTGTGAAAAGGCTGCCTTCGACAGGCTACTTGAGCGAAGAGTTCGAATCAAACACCAACAGCCTGAAGGGGACTGATAAAAGGGCCAGCCACCTGGGTAAAATCGAAGAATTGGGTGAAAAGGGTCTAAGTTTGGGGCATGATGTTGCAAAAATAACCCCGATGAACGAGGCTGGTGGGAGTTCACCACGAAAAATTACTCAAGTTCCCCAAGGGGGGGCTCGCCGAAAAAGAGGCGACGGTTAATGGAGATGCCATTGTTAGACAGCCAGGCAGGTTGAACGGGTTTACGCCAAAGCCTGTGAATACTAAAGACAGCCCTTTGGAGACCTGCTGGTTAAGTTAAACGACTGAAACGATTAGTATTCGCATAAACTTTTGTAAATGCACCTAAGCTAAGGTAGCACCTCCTTAGTTTTGTTGCTTAGGGAAAAAAAATAAATAAGTGGTTATTGAATTGAAGTCTGATGTACAGTTCGCCATGTTAAGATATTAAAGAAAGGGACACGGTAATCTTTAACTATTTAGATACTGATTTGAATGCATAACGGTAGTATTTTGTGAAAAGAAAAACTTGGGTATTGTGTTAGATTCAAAACTCCTGTAAGACTGTGGACCACTCCGTTTTAACCGCTGGTAAAAATGTTTTTTTAAGAGGGGAGGTATTATGATCCCAGCCCCCTCCTTTGTGAGAATCGCAAGAGCACCCGTCGAAAGGGGGGGGGGTCAGTAGACCCAATAGGAGAGAGAGAGAGAGAGAAACGTGCAAAATTGCAGGTCCCACCAGGGATACAGAATAAAGACAACAGCGACTATTGTCTCATGGAGACCACGTGAAAAGCCCTCAGGCAAGGTGGGCTGGTTGAGAGATAGATTGCATCATCCCAACCTGATTGACACCTACAACCCCGTGAGGAAGTATAAAGGAGAGTCTCAGGGGGACAGCCCCTCAGACGCACCCAGAAGACACGAGAGAGTGTTCCCGCAGCAGTGGGAAGCCATTCTGAAGGAAGCCACGTGTGTCAGATTCCGGGATTGGAATCTGTGGCTGGAATCACAGAAAACCGCTTTTAACTAACATCGGGGAGAGGAAACCAACACTCCCCCGATTTCACGGAAGATTCATCGAGACTCGGCAAGTTTTTTCTCTTCTCCCCCAATCTCTCTCTCTCGGTCGCCGTACGGAAAACCCAGCGATTTTCAAAGGGCTGAGGCCTGCAGACTTTGAGTGACTTGTATATTTCCAACGGACAATCTATTAACCCCTAGACACCAGCAGAGCTCACTTCTTAATGATGATTATTACTATACCCGCGCTTTAGATTGAGTGTTGACGATGTGCACTACCTGAATGTTTGTATTAACCCTACTTTTGTGTCCCTTTATCAATAAAAACGTTTGAAAATAGTGACATCAGACTTCAACGGACCTCTCTATCTTTGCTGGTAAGTTCTCCAGTTACGGGATTCGTAACACTTTCCAGTCCTGTTGAATGGTCTTCATCTGAAACGCCGACTGTCCATTTTCCTCTAAGATGCTGCTTGACTCATCAATTTTCTACAGCTTTTTGTGTGCTGCTTCAGATGTCCAGCAGCTGTAGTCTCATGAGTCACCAACTTGCATTTGCACAGTACTTTAATAGGGTAGAATTTGCACTTCCTCTACACTTTCAGTGCATGAGTGATCTCACTACCACATCCATGAAGAAGTTATGACAAATTAATTTTTTTTTGTAAATAACACCCAAATGTGATTATAAAGTCTAAGGCATATATATATATATATGTATCTTGAGTGCCTAGCAATTTTGTGCTGAACTGTATTTGTCAAAGTGGAGTGGAGAACAAGTTTGTAGATCTGGGGGGAGCAAAGGATGTTGGGAATGGTGAGGTTGGAACTCCTCGGGAGGAGTAATGTGCTCCACATTAACAAATACAGTACTATGCAGAATTCTCAGGCTCCGGAACTATATACTGTATATGTGCCAAAGATGTTTGCACAGTGCTGTAGGATACCTTGATCGGAGGCTGAGAGATGATACTCACCTCAACAACATTCTTCCCTTCTCTCGATCCTTCTTTGCAATCATCTACACCCTGTATGTTCTCATGGAGTACCATGTGAAACAGTGGAGGAATTTAACATGTCAGGCAACTTCAGTGGAGGGAACACACACAAAATGCTGGAGGAACTCGGCAGGTCAGGCAGCATCTATGAAAATGAATAGATCGTCAACATTCAGGCCAAACCCTTCTTCTGGACTGAGGAGGAAGTGGAAGGTGCCAGATTAAAAAGGTGGTGGGAGTGGAAAGAGGCTAGCTGGAAGGTGATAGGTAAAGCCCGGAGGGTGGGAATGGTGAAGGGCTGGAGAAGAAGGAATCTGACTGGAAAGGAAATTCGAACCAGGGGAAGTAAAAGGCGGGTGAGAAGACGTAAAAGGTCAGACTGGGGAATGGGAGAGGGCAGGCTTTTTACTGCAAGGAGAAAACAATATTCCTGCCATCAGGTTGGAGGCTATCCAGACAGAATATAAGGTGTCGCTCCTCATCTCGGCACACGAGGAAGCCATGGACCAACGTGTGGTAAAGGGAATGGAAATGAGAACTAATATGTCTGGCAATGGGGAAGTCCTGCTGTGGCAAATGGTGCAGACATGCTCGAGGGAGCAGTCTTCCAATTAACATCAGGTCTCACCAAAGTAGAAGAGCAGTGGATGCAATAGATGACCCCAGCAGATTTGTGGGTGAAGTGTTGCCTTGCCTGAGACCCTGAATTGAGGAAAATAGACAGTTGACATTTCAAGTTGAGATCTTTCATCAGGACTGAGAAGTAGAGGGGAGGTAGTCAATACAAAAAGGCAGTGGAAGGGGATGCTCTTGTTGATCTTCTTCCCCTCATCTCTTTATTTTGTCTATCACTCCTCTACCTTTCAGTCTGGATGGAGGATCTCAACCATTCATTTCCCTCCATAAATGCTGCCTGATTCATTTGGTTTCTCCAGTGTCTTCTGTATGTACTCATGACTGTACAGAAATCAACCCAGGTATGATGCCATGGAACACCAGTTTATTTTTATTTGTTTTACCTGCACTGTACTTCTGCCAAAAAACAAGTTCCATGACTTATGTCAGTGACAGTAACCCTGATTCTAGAACATAGAATAGTACAGCACAGTACAGGCCCTTCGTGCCACAATGTTGTACTGACCCTTAAACCCTGCCTCCCATATAACCCCCCACCTTAAATTCCTCCATATACCTGTCTAGGTATACCTGACCCAGGCAGTGCATTCCACATATCAACCACTCTCTGAGTAAAATACGTTCCTCTAATATCCCCCTTGAACTTCCCATCCCTACCTTAAAACCATGTCTTCTTTTATTGAGCAGTAGTGCCCTGGGGAAGAGGCACTGGCTGTCCACTCTATCTATTCCTCTTAATATCTTGTACACCTTTATCATGTCTCTTCTCATCCTCCTTCTCTCCAAAGAGTAAAGCCCTAGCTCCCTTAACCTCTGATCATAATCCATACTCTTTAAACCAGGCAGCATCCTGGTAAATCTCATCTGTACCCTTTCCAATGCTTCCACATCCTTCCTGTAGTGAGGCAACCAGAACTGGACACAGTACTCCAAGTGTGGCCTAACCAGAGTCTTATAGAGCTGCATCATTACCTTGGGACTCATAAACTCAATCCCTCGACTTATGAAAGCCAACACCCCATAAGCTTTCTTAACTAACCTATCTACCTGTGGACATGTACCCCCAGATCCCTCTGCTCCTCCACACTACCAAGTATCATGCCATTTACTTTGTACTCTGCCTTGGAGTTTGTCCTTCCAAAGTGTACCACCTCACACTTCTCCGGGTTGAACTCCATCTGCCACTTCTCAGCCCACTTCTGCATCCTATCAATGTCTCTCTGCAATTTTCGACAATCCTCTACACTATCCACAACACCACCAACTTTTGTGTCATTTGCAAGCTTGCCAACCCACCCTTCTACCCCCACTTCCAGGTCATTAATAAAAATCACAAAAAGTAGGGGGTCCCAGAACTGTCTTGTAGGACACCATTAGTCACAACCTTCCAATCCGAATGTACTCCCTCCACCATGACCCTCTGCTTTCTGCAGGCAAGGCAATTCTAAATTCACCTGGCCAAACTTCCCTGGATCCCATGCCTTCTGACTTTCAGAACAAGCCTACTGTGTGGAACCTTATCAAATGCCTTACTAAAATCCATGTAGATCACATCCACTACACAACCCTCAACTATATGCCTGGTCACCTCCTCAAAGAACTCTAACCGGCTTGTTAGGCATGATCTGCCCTTCACAAAGCCATGCTGACTATTCCTGATCAGACCATGATTCTCTAAATGCCCATACATCCTATCTCTAAGAATCTTTTCCAACAGCTTTCCCACCACAGACGCAAGGCTCACTGGTCTATAATTACCTGGACTATCCCTACTAACTTTTTTGAACAAGGGTACAACATTTACCTCCCTCCAATCCTCCGGTACATTCCTGTGGACAACGAGGACATAAAGATCCTAGCCAGAGGCTCAGCAATCTCTTCCCTTGCCTCGTGGAGCAGGCTGGGGAATATTCCATCAGACTCCGGGGACTTATCTGTCCTAATGTATTTTAACAACTCCAACACCTCCTCTCCCTTAATATCAACATGCTCCAGAACATCAACCTCACTCATATTGTCCTCACTATCATCAAGTTCTCTCTCAGTGGTGAATACCGAAGAGAAGTATTTATTGAGGACCTCGCTCACTTCCACAGCCTCCAGGGACATCTTCCCACTTTTATCTCTAATCAGTCCTACCTTCACTCCTGTCATCCTTTTGTTCTTCACATAATTGAAGAAAGCCTTGGGGTTTTCCTTTACCCTACTTGCCAAGGCCTTCTCATGCCCCCTTCTTAAGCTCCTTTCTTGCTACCCTATATTCCTCAAGAGACCCATCTGATCCTTGCTTCCTAAACCTCATGTATGCTGCCTTCTTCCACCTGACTAGATTTTCTACCTCACTTGTCACCCATGGTTCCTTCACCCTACCATTCCTTATCTTCCTCACTGGGACAAATTTATCCCTAACACCCTGCAAGAGATCCCTAAACATCGACCACATATCCATAGTACATTTCTCTGCAAAAACATCATCCCAATTCACACCCGCAAGTTCTAGCCTTATAGCCTCATAATTTGCCCTTCCCAATTAAAATTTTTCCTGTCCTCTCTGATTCTATCCTTTTCCATGATAATGCTAAAAGCCAGGGAGCGGTGATCACTGTCCTCCAGATTCTCACCCACTGAGAGATCTGTGACCTGACCCGGTTCGTTACCTAATACTAGATCTAGTATGGCATTCCCCCTAGTCGGCCTGTCAACCTACTGTGACAGGAATCTGTCCTGGACACTTTTAACAAACTTTGCCCCTTCTAAACCATTGGAACTTATCAGGTGCCGATCAATATTAGAGAAGTTAAAGTCACCCATCCAGTCAGTGCAGTAACATGGGGAAAAAGTCAAAAAGGGTGATGAATACAGGACTCAATGTGTTATATTCAAATGCCTGGAGTTTATGGAATAAGGTAGATGATCTTGTAGCACAGTTAGAAATTGGTAGATATGATGTTGTGGGCATCACTGAGGCATAGCTGAAAGAAGATCATAGTTGGGAGCTTAACATCCAAGGTACACATTGTATTGAAAGTACAGGCAATTAGGCAGAGGGGGTAGGGTGGCTCTGTTGGTAAAAAATGAAATCAAATCCTTAGAAAGAGGTAACATGGGATTGGAAGATGTAACATCCTTGTGGGTAGAGGCTAAAAGGACCCAGACGGCAATTATATATACAGACCTCTGGACAGTTGGCACGTTGTGGACTATAAATTCCAGTGGGAGATGTCAAAAGAGCAAAGTTATGACAGTCATGGGGGATTTCAATATACAGGTAGACTGGGAGAATCAGGTTGTGCTGGATCCCAAGAGAGAGAATTTGCAGAATGCATGCAAAATGTTTATTTCAGAGCAGCTTGTGGTTGAGCCTCCTAGTGGAAGGGTTATTCTGGATAGGGTGCTGTGTAATGAGCCAGATTGGATTAGAAAGTTTAATGGAGGCAGTGATCATAATATGATCAATTTCAACCTGCAATTCAAGGGAGGAAAAGCTAAAGTCAGATGTACCAGTATTACAGTGGAGTAAGGGAATTATAGAGGCATGAGAAAGCAGCTGACCAAAGTTGATTGGAAGGGGATACTAGAAGGGCTGACAGCAGAACTGCATGGCTGGAATTTCTGGGAAAAATTAGGAAGATGCATCCCAAAGAAAAAGAAATATTCTAAAGGGAAGATGACACAAACTTAACTGACAAAGGAAGACAGAAACAGCATAAAAGCAACAAAGAGGGCACATAATATAGCAAAATTAGTGCAAAGATAGAAGATTGGGAAGCCAGTTTTTAAAAACCAGTAGAAAGCAACTAAAAAACGTTAAGGAGGGAGAAGATGAAATATGAAGGGAAACTAGCTAATAATATCAAAATGATTTTCAGATATATAAAAAGTAAAAAAGAGACATGACTGGATATCAAACTGCTGGAAAAGAGGGGAGTAATGGGGATAAAATAATGTGTGATGAACTTAGAAAGAATTTTGTATCAGTCTTCTTTGTGGAAGGCAGTAACAGTATCTGAGAAATTCAAGGGAGACAAGTGAACGTAGTTGCTATTACCAAGGAGAAGGTGCTTGGGAAGCTAATGGTTCCAAAGGACTGTAAAATTGTAAATGTCACTCCACAGAAGGGTGTGAGGCAGAAGAAAAGAAATTATAGGCTAGTTAGCATGACTTCAGTGATTGGGGAGATGTTGGTGCTGATTGCTAAGGTTGAGGTCTCAGGGTACTTGAAGGCACATGATAAAATAGGCCAAAGTCAGCATGTTTTCCTGAAGGGAAAATCATGTCTGACAAGTCTGTTGGAATTCTTTGAGGAAATAACAAGCAGCATAGAGAAAGGAGAATCAGTGGATGCTGTGTACTTGAATTTTCAGAAGGCCTTTGACGAGGTGCCACACCTGAAGCTGCTTAACAAGATAAGAGCCCATGGTATTACAGGAAAGAAACTAGCTTGTATAGAGGATTGGCTGATAGTCAGGAGGCAAAGAGTGGGAATAAAAGGAGCCTTTTCTGATTGGCTGCCTGTGACCATGGTGTTCTTCAGGAGTTTGTGTTGTAGCCACTTCTTTTCTTGCTATATGTCAATGACTTGGATGATGGAATTGATAATTTTTTGGCCCCCTTTGCAGACCATACCAAGACAGGAGGAGGGGCAGGTAACGTTGAGGAAACAGGGAGGCTGCAGAAGATTTAGACAGATTAGGAGACTGGTGAATACGTGACAAAGGAAGGCAAATGGCATGTGGTGTGGCATTTCAGAAGGATTGGAGAGTGAATCCTTTCTCAGATTGTGAAGGACTTCAGTGAGACCTCATTTCCATGCAGTCTGGGTTCTGTGCTTAATAATTGATAGACTTAGCTGAAGTCAATGCAATACAGATTCCCTGGATTATTTCCAAGGGGATGAGATTGTTCTTTGAAGAGAGATTGGTTAAGATTGAGCAGTAGAGACACAGAGGTATATAGCATGCAAACAGGCCCTCTGCACATGCTAACCCATTTACAATAATATTACATTAATCCCATTATTTATTATCCTTGTGTCCTCACTAGCCCCTCTCACCCCCTGACATTCATCTACACACTAAATGTGAATTATAACAGCCAATTGACTGACCAACCTGCATATCTTTTGTCTGTAAGAGGAAACTGACACAGTCACAGGAAGAACAGACAAACTCCACACAGTGCTGGAGGCCTGGATCGAACCCAGGCCTCCAGCCCTGTGTGGCAGTAGCCCTCTCCGTTGGCCCACTATGCCGTCCTCTCAGATACTTTAGATGAATTGGAAGGATTTTGATATTGAGTGGTATTGACACAGTAAATGCCTAGAGATTTATTGCTCACCCTGGGAAGCTTGGAGTCTTAGCACAGGCTCAAGGTAAATCGGCAAGGCATTCAGAGATGGCAATGAATGTCTTTACACCATGGGTTGTCAGTGTTTGCAATTCTCTAATTCTCATTTACTGACTACATGCATAACTGAGATTGATAGGTGCAAATTAAATTGGAGACATAGAGATTAGCCAAGTGAATACCGAAATACATGAAAATGCCTATGGCCTGCTTTTGCTGCTATTTTCTTGTGATACTCTTAGTGTGTGTGTATTCACTTAATAATTTTAAAAGAAACCTATTAAATATCATTCCATTGTTCTACACGAAAGAACCCCAACCTATATATTCTCTCTTGATGGACATGATTTTGCACTTCTTGTCTCATTCCAGGAAATCATCTAACATCGTCTTCAATACTTAGAGATTACTCCATAAAATAGAATGCAGGACTGATGACTGCACTCCAAGTTTAGACTAACCTAGGTTCGATTCAAATCTAACACATACTGTACTCCCCAGTTTGTAAGTCTATCCTACCACAGTTACAGGGTCATACAGCAAATCTGGGCCAAATGGTACAAGCAGACCAAGATGTCCATCTGAGAGAATCCTACTTGCCTGCATTTGACCTACAATCTTATTCATTTTTCCTATTCATATTTCTGTCTAAATATCTTTTAACTGTTGTAAATAAATTAAACTCAGTTTGTTATTGAGTTGAATTCATTAGGACGTGTGTTGTTTCATTTGATTTAACTGTTGTATGCTAAATACTTCTGCTACTTTACCCTCTTCATCAACATGCAACATAGCTGTGTGTGTATGCCATTTCTGAGCTTCAGTTCCAATCCTGCCCTCTTCCCCATTTTAATATTTGAGTCTGATTCCTCCAAGTTAAATCTATCAAATGGTGTCAAATCTCTTGAGTTCCATTGAACCGTCTCATGTATATTACAGCAAATCTTTTTAAAAAAGAAACATGCTTCTCCACTGGTTAAGACAGGCCACAGAAATTCTTTGATGCCTAAAACCAGAGGGGAGAAAAGTTGACAAATGTAGCAGGGCAAAATTCTTGCTAAGAATAAATAAAATAAATAGCTCAAAAGTTTTTGCACAGCTTAAGTTTGGTTATGTTTAGATTTTATCTTCCACTAGTGACATGTTTTCAAGAGATGTGAAGGAATCCCATCATCTAGAGAAATGAAAGGTGGAGTTTTTTTCCCTTTCAAACGTAGCTAATGGTTCACTCTGTTTGAAGCTCAGTCACAAGAGCCTTCAGAAGAATACAACCTCAAGCTGCTGACTCTGTGAAATATACATCAAAAAGTTTTGGGACAGTTTACCCCCTGAACACTGGACATCATTTGTTGTAGAACTAAGCAGAATCCTATTCCCATTCCCTGCATTGAACATGCATGTAGTATCTGCATTGAAGACACTGGCATTTACTTCCAGTGAATCTGCATCGATGCAGGTTGAGAATCGGACTGTAGTTCACATTATGATGTGATTTCTGGTTTCCTTTCTCAGTTGCTATTTTTGGGTGACTTTGAATTGGGGCGGCCTGCTGATACTGAATACTGAGCTGAACTGAATGTGGACTCTTCAATTTTGTGTGTCATATTTTGTGGTTTTGTTCATTCTTTCTTGTTGCTGCTAGCACAATTTGTTTTTTGGGCAAGGTAGTGTTAATGTTCTTGTTTGCGCAATGTGTTTTTTTGGGAATTGTGGGTGCTGGTGTTCCTTTTCTTTGAAGGGGTTCTATGGTTTTCTTTGTTTTGTGGCTTTCTATGGAGAAGACGAATCTCACGTTTTGTATGCTACATACTGTACATACTTTGACAGTGAATGTGTTTGAATCCCTTGAATCAAATTGAAAGCTCTTTTCTCTGTCCACATTGCAATCGTTCAGGTTTGAGCCATGAAGGACACACTCTAGTGCAGAAGTTAGTGCTGCTGCTTCAACAATCAAAAGATCTAGTTCCCACTTCCATTCTGACCTCTCGTGCTGTCTCTGCAGTGTTGGCCCACCTTGTGACCGTTTGGGTTTCTGCTGAGCTGATTGATATTCATTATTCAGGATTCGGTGGCTTTTACTAAACTCATCTTTCGTAGCACAGCAGATGAAATTCTTTAAAGTTCAAGATGTTTATTGTTACTATTTTCATTAGTACTCTTTACCCATTCTCTTGGAAGCAATTGGATCAAGAAATGCACTGTGACTTCACTGAGACTGCAGTTTCATCAGAGGAAACAACAGGACTCAAAGGGTTAAATGGTCTAATTCTGCTCTTGTGGCTTATGGTCTAACATTGTCTATGTTAACCTAAGGTTCTTGCCTTCTGATCTGATCAATGCAATTGTGAAACATCATATACATATGAGTTCACCACAGATGTCTGCCAAGAAAAAGATATAAATATTTGAAGGCAGTAATAGTGGGGATGAGTTACAGAGATGAAGATATGGAGTCCATTCTTCAGTCTTGACCCAAGATGAACCTCTTCCTAGAACCACCTTTCAACGTCAAAAGACATGTTCATCTGCAATTTATTAGTATGTTTTTCCAGTTTACAAGAATTGCATTTTGAAATAATTTATATAATTATAACCAGCGTTAGAATTACTCCTCAAAATCAATACACTCCATTTAAAGTAAAATAACTGTATTTAATCATGAACACAAGAGATTCTATAGATGCAAGAAATCTTGAACAAAACACAAAATATTGCAGGAACTCAGCAAATCAGGCAGCATCTGTGGAGGGAAATAAATAGTCAAGATTACAGGCTGAGATCCTTCATCAGGTAGGTGATAGGTTGAAGAGGTAGAGGACTGAAGAAGACTTCCTATTCCCATTCTCAAATGACCGTCCATGGCATCCTCTATTGTCCTGATGACACCAAACCCATGTTGGAAAGGGAACACTTCATATTCAATCTGGATAGTGTCCAACCTGATGGCATGAAGATCAATTTCTCAAACTTCTGTTCATTACTCCCATTGCCCCTTTTCTCTCTTTCCATTCTCACTCTGGTTACCCTCTCACTCCTTCTCTCCTCTGCCCATAATTCCCCTCTGATTCCACTCCTCCTTCCCTTTCTTCCAAGGTCTACTGTCCTTTCTTACAAGATTCCTTTTCCTTCAGTCCTTTTCCCCCCTTCGCCCAGCTTCACCTATCATCTGCCAGCTTGTACTCCTTCCTTCCCCAACCTTCTCATTCTGGCTTCTGTCTCCTTCCTTTCCAGTCTTAAACCAAAAAACCAACTGTTTATTCCTCATCATCGATGCTGCTTGACTTGTTGTTTGTATCCATCATTTTGTGTGCACTGCATTTAATCTGCCTTATTAGCTGCAGGTATCTCCTCCTTAGTCGGGACTCATTGCTCAAAATAATGATTATTGACATGCAAACCCCTTCAGTAAACAGACTAAAGTGTTAATTAAATTACTCTTTGCATTATAGGTTGATAGAATATAATCACTCTAAAGTGAAGATCCTGATATATTCTTGGCATATGTTGAGAAGTGTGTTAACTTAGTGGCAGCAGTACAATGCAATACACGATAATATAGAAAAAGCATGAATTGCAGTAAATATATATGTATATTAAATAGTTAAATTAAGAAAGTAATGCAAAACCAGAAATAAATAAAATGTAGTGAGGTAATGTTCATTGGTTCAATGTTCACTTAGAAATTGGATGACATGGGGAAGAAGTTATTCCTGAATCACTGAATCATTCATTGAATCATTGAAGGGCCGTACCTTCCAAATATCTGGACCTGACTTGCACTACCTTACTTTCCCTTTCCTATTTTCTAATTATGATTTATAATTTAAATTTTTATTAAATTTACTTTGATTTGTACTCCAGGGAGCATGAAGCACAGAATCAACTATCGCTGTGATGATTGTACGCTCTAGTATCAATCGTTTGGTGACAATAAAGTAAAGTAAAGCGTGCCTTCATGCTTCTGTACCTCCTTCTTCATGGTAACAATAAGCAGAGGGCATCTCCTGGGTTGTGGGTATCCTTAATGATGAACTCCAAATTTCTGAGGCACTGATCCTTGAAGATGTCTTGGATACTATGGAGGCTAGTACCCATGATGGAGATGACCAATTTTACAAACTTTGCAACTCTTTGCAGTTTATTTTGATTCAATAGCAATAGCAACACCCCTCCACCCCATTACAGAAGGTGATGCAGTTTAGGACTGTAGAACAGTACACTCAATATCATCTTCCTAAGTGTTCCAATTTCCTCCCCCATCCTAAATAAGTGCCTGGAATTAATTAGCCACTCCACTTTTGTCCCTTAGCATGTAGGTAATTGGCAAAGGAATCAAACAGATATTGGTGCAATGTGAGATAAAATAAGTTGCATAATTGCAGGGAAAGAAAGGGGTTGATTGTATTTATTGAGAGTTGCTTCATAGCTTTAGGTTAAATAGCCTCCTTCTGTGTCTTATGTTATTTTGCTTTTGCAGTGAAGCCAATTAATAAGCCGAACTGTGAGCCTTTCTTTATACAGCATGTAAAAGGAGACAGCCCAAAGAATTGCAGCTGATTAACTGATGTGTTTGCATTGCATTTTTTTTTGGCTTAAATTGTTAAAGGTTATCTCCCCATTGGGGCTTCTTTAAAAATCAATTATGAAGAACTATCATTAGCATGAACATCTGTCTTTTTTTGTAAAGCCCATTCCTATCTCTTTTAAATACTTTTGATCAAACAGTGACTGCTCACATCATTATCATTACGGATGGAGGGTGAAACTTAGCCAGGCTTAAAACTTGGCACAGTTATTTTTAACTGGGACCTGTGCTTGTGGTTTTATAATAAACCTTAACAGTGAAGTCACTAAATATAAACAATAACTTCATGAAGGTAACAAGGATTCCATGTTATCAGTTCATTTAAATCCTATATAAAAAAGAAATCAAAGATTTCATATCATCTTACTTTAAGACTTTCTTTCTCATTTGTTTCAAGATCTTGATGGACCTTAGGCCATTCCACCATTTGCTTCAAACTCCTCTGACCCTGTCATCCAGTTTGAATGGGACACACTGGAAATTCTAATCTCTGATTGGCTTAAAAACTTGGTTCTCCAGCCAATTACAAAGCACAAATTTGAATGCTGACAAAAGTATACCATTGAGGGTTATCTGTCGAGTTCAGGTGTGATTCAGGGCTAAGTTACTGTAGGAGAGCTTCGTTTAACTAGCATACTTAACTCAGCTAAGCTGACAAATAATGATAAAGGACTAGCAGTCTCCTGAAGTAAGAAACTAAACCTCCTCTTTTCTTTCAGTTAGTTCTGACGAAGGGACTCAGCCCAAAACGTCAACTGTACTTCTCCCTATAGATGCTTCCTGGTCTGCTGCATTCCACCAGCATTTTGTGTGTGTTGCTTGAATTTCCAGCATCTGCAGATTTCCTTGAGTTTGCCTCCTTAAGGGCATAGTTCTGTGCATTGGGACCATTTAGTTCCAGGGAATTCACCTTTGTATAATTGGTAAGGATCTTTCTTCTAACCCAGTTGAGGGTGTGTGCCCAAACCCCATTCAAGTGTGTTTACATGTTGTAAGCTAACTCTCTGAAGTAATTGAAGTTTTGAATAATTTTTGGCAAATTTGGAATTACAGACCAGAAGAGATTATGAGAGTATGGTTTGAGATACTTAACCGACCGAAACTTTTAAAAAATTCTATTTAATGAGTGGTCATAATGATCAAATTTAATAGAGTAAGATCCCATGATTTGGTTTTGATGCAGGTTTTGACCAGAAATGTTAAAAATTGCTTTTCATCCACTGATGCTGCTGAGCTCCTCCAGCAGAATGTTTGTTACTCCAGATTTCAATGTCTGCATTCTCTTCTGTCTCTCGGGAATACGTAGCTGACTTCAATCATAATTGAGGTGAACATTCATAGTCTTTACTTTCCCATAGGTTTAAGGTGAGAGGGGAAAGATTTGAGGGGTAAATTTTTAACACAGAGAGTGGAGGGCTTGGGAGCAATCTGCCAGAGAAAGTTGTAAAGGCAGATATAATTACAACATTTAGAATATATTAAGACAAGTACAAGAAAGAAAAGGTTTAGAGCAGGGGTTTTCAAGCTTTTTTTTGCCATAGACCCCTACCATTACCTGAGGGGTTCATGAACCCCCGGTTTCAAGGAATATGGGCCTAATGCAGGGCAATGGGTCTAACTGAGGTAGGCAACATGGATGAGCTAAACTAAAGGGCCTATTACCACATTGGTTAATTCAATGAATATAGGAACATTAACTAGATGTTTCAGTACAGTTACCCCATTGTGAAATTTGTTTTTACCTCAATGTGAATGTCCAGTTTATCAGAACAGCCTTTCATGTTTTTACTTCTCAACCGTTTATCTCCAAGGTGGGAATATGGGAACCAAACAAACGATAAGTCTGTTGCTTATTACAGTAAGATGACAAATAATTCATGATGTGGAAGGTCCCAGGAGCAGATGAGTAATAGCCAGACCACCAAGAACTTGAAGAATAACAAGGTTTAATGTGAACCATTGTACTCGGATTCAATTCTAGTGGTGAATTTATACAACACACTACAGAATGCCAAACATTTATTGCAGAGCAGAATAACTGTAAATAACGCTGAACCAACAATGCAGTAACAAGGATAACTGTCGTATATTTTTGCCATCATCATCTAAACACGTCTTGCAAACTGACAGACTTTACTGTGACTAAATAGGTCAGCCATGACCCACGTTATAACATTTTGACAAAATTAAAGACACGTGAACTTCTTACAGAAAGTATAATACGTTGACTGTCAAAACTGAAAACATGGACTTAATCTTTCCGTGCTATACACAAGCACAAATAAGTGACTCTTGTATTTTCTTCTAGTGCTCAGCATGTAAGTAAATGCATATTTAAAGAGTGTATATATATTTATATATATTTATATATGAAATTACTATCCTGTCTTACTGGAGTTTTCCTTGATTGCATACAGATGATCAGTAGAACACCCATAGATAAAGTCTTTTCCATTTGAGGGATTTCTTTTGACTTTTTGGTATGTTTAAAGCCAAATATTCCTCCCCCTCTACAGGATTCTACTGTTGATCAATACAGGAACATGCTCCTGAGATTTTTCATGAGTGTGAACAGAAGTATCCACTCTCGATGGATCTTGCATCTTTGAATTTCACCAGGTCTCTCGGCCTACTTCTGCCTCATGTTCCCACCACCAGTTTCCAAACTCTTCCAAAATCTTTGGGGAGCAGGATATCAGGCATTTGCATTGTGATAAGCTCCCTCAGTTTTAGCCATTCTGCTAGGTTGACCCCATGCTTCCAGGAATGAGGTTTGCAGTAGGAAGAAGGCAATGGGTTACAATTCTATCCTCTGTGTGGTAACCAGGGAATTTTATAACAGATGCTTGTTGGACTCCATTCTTGAAATTCAAATCTATTGATTTAAGCAAAACAAATTTCAGGAACAAACTTAAATGCATACATGTCTGTTATAACTGAGAGCCAAGTTACTGCAGGAAGGTTTGTGGTGAAGGAATACACATCCTTTCCAGAGAATTCTCCTAAGCAGGCGAAGAGACAAAAACAAAATATGTTGTCAAGCTTCAGAAGCCAAGAACTTGGCCGACCTGAAGCATAAAGTTCCATCTGCAAAAAGACACCTGTACCTTTATGAAACTTACCTTCGTCTGACCGGTAATGATTTTGGCTTTTAAGCCAGAAGGCTGTGTGATCAAGCCCCATTCTGTTGCATACGCATTTTGCCCCTACAAGAGAGAATGAACTTTTATGCTCTCAGTCTCTAAGTAGGGCACAATAAATTTAGCCCATCACTCAGGTGAATACCCTCTGCCCAGGACTCGAGCCATTTTTCAGCTTTGTTTGAAGGCGGCTTTGGTCATTATGACATAATCCACAGCCATTTCCCAAAGGGCCGGGTGATGCGACTTGGCTGTCTGTCCAACGTGTCATTCCTCAAACCAACATTCACTTCAATAAATAGACAGTAAATAGCCACCTCCGCATGGATGTGTGGAGATGGGATTTTGCCTCTTTCTACCTTGCGGCAATGAGTGGCCTTCAAAAATAAGGAATTCATTGGCCGGAGAGAATTTTGGAGCGGGGGTTGGGGATGGTAGCAGGATGTATTGAGGTTGTGAAGGGCACTTTCATAAATGCAAGTTCGTTTTGTATTTGCATCCAGCTACTAGGTTTCAAAAACGTTTTCAGCATAGAACAGTTAAAGCTGCAGCAAACCCTTATGCAGAGTGTTTTTCACATAAATCCATTGTCATATTCATACTAACATGCTACCTTTTCAAAGTTCAGTATCAGAAACACCTTCAGAGTTGAACCCTAATCTTTAATTACATATTACTTATACTCTCTGGATATTTTATCAACACGTATTCTAAGAAAAAAACGTATTTTACCTGACAAGTATCCTAAGTTTAAAAATATTCTTCAATTATTTGTGTTTTTTAATGGTTACATTAAAGATGTTACTTGTTGAGCAGTATTACACAGAAATAAAATCTCTCTGGAAAATTAACAAATATAGGGCTAAACTAATGGGAACATTTAATACATTAGGGAGAATGTTATTCAATTGTAATAGATACAGCGTACTAAATACTCCTGTATTCATGATCCCTTATATTTTGTAACTTCCATTGCCAAAATACGCTACGTTAAAATAATCTTTTCAGTTAATATATATGAACCTTGTGTCAAATTTATTGACTCAATGACAACGCCCCAATTTTCTCTATATAAAAATTTGTCAAAAAGTACGCTATATATATCAAAATAAATAACAATAGATATAAATAACAAGTAGAAATGGTTTACTAAGTTGTGTTATAAAGCAACCACTCATTGCCCTTGTACTTTCCAGTTTAAATCAAACACAAGCTTTAATTATGTACGCTCTCTGCTACCATTCATGCTTTAACAAGTGATTCTAAGAATGTTTGGAAATGAATCCCAAAAATTAGGGACAGCAATGTTTTTAAAATGAGCAACTGATGTGTTTTTTTTTTGGTTGCCACTTTTTATTTAGCTTTTTTTTCCTTTTTTTTGTATATGTTTTTTTTTACGTATTTTTGCTTGGTGTACCTACATTGGAATGTGTTTGAAAGAAAATCATCCATTCTGCAAAGAACATGCTATCTACCAAATTTTTTAGATTGGATCACCATGCCCAGAGTGCTGCATTTTAAAAAATCAAAAAAGGAAACAAAGCCTTGATTCTCATTTGCTTAAACATGCTGTTAAAAGCTGCATTGAAGATTTCCTCATTCTGAACAACTAAACAATGCTGGTACCTGCCAGGCACAGAGAATGCTATAAGTAAGAGCCTTAGTCGCCCCCTATGACAACTAGAATTATGCTCCAGTACATAATGAAGGCACAACACATTAAATGACTGTGAGCGTGGAAACAGTACTCCTGGACAGATTACAAACACTCAACCATCTTCACTGCGACTTCAGTGACATGAAGCTTAAAAGAAACCCCACAGTGGATGCAGACAAAGGGAAGGGGGACAGTTGTGGAGTGATAGAACAGTCTTTTGCTACAATTTGGGAAGAATATAGTTCCATAAAATAGGTCTTACTGACAAGTTGTCCTATTTACAAACACTTTGAATGTTCACTTGGATCACTTAAAGCTGGATTGCCCATTTTGTAGTCTTAGTTAATCGTGCTCTCATTTTAGAATCTTTTTGTTTCCTGTCTCATTACGTACATCAGCAGCAATTGGCCTCAATTAAAAGCAGCAATTTATATTTTGTTCCTCCACAATTTCGGCTTCACTTGTATTATATCATTTTCTCAGTGTCTCCAAGTCTAAACTATGAAACAGTCCCACCATTTTTTTTTCTTTTTGCTGTTCTGGTGGGGTGGCCAGTTCCAGTTCCTCCACCATGAAGTTTAGCTCCTTCCTCTTTTACATTAAGTAGACAACAGAGATACCAAATCCCATGGTTCCTACAACACAGACAACTTCAAGTACTTGCTGCAACAGTGGTCTAAAGTCCTACCCGTAACACAGAATTCAGACAAAAAGGATTAGCATATTCTACCACTAGTGCCTACAATCAGGCTGACATGAGTTAACGGCTGGACAAGGACAAAGTACTCTTCATAGTTGATGTTCTTTAGCTGTTTCCAGGTTTGATGGTGCCTGTTTGTAAGACTTCAGGCTGGCCAGGGGGATGTCCGTCATTGGGTTCCCACTAGTATAATGCCCGTCACCACAGCCAATCAGCTTCCTGTCGTTGAATTGGCTTCTGTTGCCATCCGCTTCCCAGGTCCTTGAAAGCGCATGGCCATTTATTAACTTATCCTTCTTGATCCATTCCTTCTGCGATCCAAAAGTGGAGAGGGGGGGCTTGAGTTGCTGGTAGGAACCAAGATCTGCGGGCATCCAACAGTTGTCCGAGTGTCCGAGTACCAGGCATTCTTGAGTGCACATTTCTGTGGCTTCGGCTAAGCCTCTGGGACCAAGTGGAACATCACCTGAAGAAAAAGCAGAGACAAAGAGAAGCACGCATTAATGGCAAGGCCCAGTACAGTGTTATGTCCCCAAATAGGTGCTCAAACTAGCATTTGAATCCAGGTTAAGAGGCTGATCCCATTCTGCTACAATCGAAACAAGCAGTTATGCTTTGATCAGTTCTGGTTGCTTCATTATAGGAAGGATGTGGAAGCTTTGGAGAGGGTGCAGAGGATATTTACCAGGATTAGACAGCATGTCTTATGGGGGAAGGTTGAGCAAGCTAGGGCTTTTCTCTTTGGAGTGAAGGAGGGTGTGAGGTGATTGGTAGAGGTGTATAGATGACAAGAGGCATTGACAGAATTTACAGCCAGCACCTTTATCGCAGGGCACCAATGACTAATACAAGAGGTGTTTGGAAGAAAGTGTAGGGGAGATGTGAGAGGTAGTTTATTTTTTACACAGTGAGCAGTAGGGGCATGGCACATGCTGCCAATGGCGGTGGTAGAAGCAGATACATTCGGGGCATTTAAGAGACTCTTGGTTGGGTACATGAATGAAAGAAAAATTGAGGGCTACATGGGAGGAAAGTGTTAGAATAATCTTGAAGTAAGTTAAAAGGCTGGCACAATATCATAGGTCAAATGGCCTGTACTATCCTGCACTGTTCTATGTATAGACAGCACAATGAAACCACCAGTAGAATTGCAGCCTTTAATCCTGATCTTTAGCGCTGTCTACGTGGACTCTGCACGTGCTTACTGTGACTGTGTGTCATTTTCTTCCACTGCCCAGAAACATGGAAGTTCACTGATTAATTGCCTCAATAGGTGCAGGTGAGTGGTATAACATGGGCCAGCTAATGAGAATGTGGGGAGAATAAAATTTAAAATGAGTGTAAGTAAGTGTTTGATGGTCAGTGTGCTGAATGGCCTGTTTCCATGCTATGTCTCTCTGTGATTGTATAATCTACTCATTCAGCCAGAGCTCAAAGCAACACCCAAAACATGGTGCAGGAACTCTTTAGGACAGGCTGCATCTACGGAGGGAAATAAACAGTCGATGTTCGGACCAGCTGTGACTATTATTTCGTGGGAGAATTATCTCCACTGTGCTTGATAAACATTGCAAATTCAGAATAAAGTTTCATTCTTCTTATCTGAACAACCGAAGGACGGGAAAAGTCACACTGAAAGATATCCAAAAGGGAAATTTCATTTGATAAATACAAGAGATTTTACTGATGCATGTAAATCTCGAACAACACAAAAAAGTGCTGGAGGAACTCAGAAAGTCAGGCAGCATCTAAGGAGGGGAATAAACGGTCAACATTTTGGGCCAATGGAGGAAAATGCTGGCTGCTTATTCCCCTCTGTAGATGCTGCCTGACTTGTTGGATTCCTCAAGCATTTTGCAGAAATCACATTTGATTTCCCCCTAATCAAAGACAGGGGCAGAAATGATCTACTAAATTATTTCCAGAGATGAAGTACTTTCACTACAAGATTAAAGAGGAGGAGCTGCAGTTGCTTTCTGCCCCTGGGCCACAGAAATTTACAAGGAGATTTATCAGAGATGCAGAAGGTCATAGAGACACAAGTGACTGCCGATGCTGGGATCTGCAGTTTAAAAAAAAACACGAAGTGCTGGAAGAACTCAGTGAGTCAAGCAGTACCTGCGGAGACAGAAGGATAGTTGACATTTTGTGTCTTTACCCTTCATCAGCCCTAACCCAAAATGTCTTCTCTCCCCTTGTCTCCACAAATGCTGTAGTTTGTTTCTCTTGTAAAAAGTAACGACGGATTCAGAGGACAAAGTGAGTAAAGTTGCTCACTCTGGCAGATGGTTCAGGGAACAGGAGACAGAGATTTAAAAGTCTGAACAATATATGCAAAGGAATGTGAAGGAAATATTTCCTATCAGTAGGATAACTCTCATCTGTAGCTCATTTCCAGTAAGGGTAGGTGAAAACAGAAGCAATCCCAGAAAGAATGGGTGGGCACTGGAAGGAGACTAAATGCAGGATTTTTGTTAAAAGCTGAGGGAAATGGAATGGGTGGGACAGACGTATATGCATGACCTCTTTTTGTCTTAGAATATTCCTGAGAGATTCTTTGAAATAAAGGAAAGTACATTTTTGCCTTTAGTCTGATGGGATTGCTAATGGTTGGGGCTGTGGACATAAACTAACTTGGCTAATTGTAGAAGTCTGGACAAAGTTTATGAAGCATTGTATCATGTGGGACTACGATACTTTAAAAAAATGGGGAAATACTGTGATACTGTGAGCTCTTGCCAGCATGAGTACAATGGGGTATCAACGTTTCTTCTGCATGTGTTGCTAAGAGACACACAGAAGAGGGGAAAAGGCACCAAGTTCAGACATTAATCATTCAGAATGGAAAATGATGATATTGGGAACAATATATAAAAAATGCTGGAGGAACATAGCTTGTCAGGCAGCATCTATCGAGGGGATGTTTCAGGCTGAGACCGTTCATCAGGACTGAAAAGAAATGGTGCAGAAACCAGAATAAGTAGGCACCTCTCCAATTCATAGTGTCCCGATGGAGGATCTCAGTCTGGAATGTCATCTGCTTATTGCCCCCTATTAAAGTTGCGTGGCTTTGCTGAGATTCTTCAGCATTTTGTGTGTGTTGCTCTAGCTTTCCAGCATCCGCAGAATCTCTTGTGTTGATGTTATTGGAAAATTGCTTGTTTTAAAAAGTAATCAGAGACGTCAAAACAGCATCATCCAGAAAGACAACTTGGCCAATTACCAGTTAATGTTCGATGCCCAATCTCACTGGAGCTGACCAGTCACTGTGAGCTATCTTGCATGTATGGAGTAATATATTCTTATTATTAATCTGAGATTATTACAAGCCATTGGGTCTACTAATGACCAGGGATTATTTACTTTCTTTTGTGTAATAGGATTTTGCATAAGTAATTAAGGATTACTTCAGGCCAACAGTGTTATTCTCTGTAATGCTGGTATTAATTATTCTCTTATTAATTTTCACTTATAATCTTCTGCTTACTCTGAAGCAAAGACATTTTATTTCCAAGGTCTTTGCTTAAATAGTCTCATGTGGCAGCCTGAGCTCTCAAATGTTAGATGAGATTGAGGAGTAATCCTTGCATAATTTACAAAGCTGACCAAACATTAATGACGACAAACATTATCTCAGTAATAATGGAGAACGATCAGGTGTTGTGCTTTAAGTATAGTTTTATTTATGGATTAGTCAAGGTATGAAACTATTTCTGATTCCCTACCTTTTGAGCTGTCAGATACCTCATTCACACTCCCTATTGCAATCAGATGATATTGTACATCATTTTCATTGAATGATAAATGAAAACTGGATTCCACAGGAATTATTGTTCTATGGTGCACCTTCATGCTAATACTGTCAGAGAAAATAAGTGTGCTCCTTTTCGATATGCATTTAGATGAAATTAGAATGGACAGTACACATACAGGAGGTAAAGAAGGGAAGAGAATGTGTGGGAACTGAGGTTTTGAAATAGATTTTCTTGAAGAATCTGTGTGAAAAGAAGTGTTGATATGCAAATTAATCACCTTTAACCCTTCTGCCAATACTCTTGAGATGAAGTGATTCAAAACTCTTCAATTATTGTTGCTAATGTTGAAATATTCTACTCCTCTTTACTGAGAAGGAACTATTATTTTGCTTCCTTTAAAAGAGACCATATTTTGCACTGTTGCTAAAACCGAAAGTGCCTGATGTGAATTCTTTACAATAACAGGAGCCACAGGCAATAACAAAAAAAACCCCGCTACAGGCTGGAAGATCCAGAAGTGAAACTTGCAATTTCTGGAACATTTCCCTAAGTTCTGCATAACATTTCATTGAATAGTTTTCTTTTGACATGATTTTGCCTGGTGTACATAAAAAGCTGTTGTTCTGCTGCAGAATTGTTGATCACTGAGTTGACACAGATTCTGGTTAGGCTACACTTGGAACATTGTGCACAGTTCTGGTCACCCTATTATAAGGAAGGACGTAGAGGCTTTGGAAAGAGTGCAGAGGAGGTTCACTAGGATACTGCTTGGATTAGAGAGCATTAGCTTTGAAGAGAGAGTGGCCAAACTTGGACTGTTTTCCATGGAGTGTCAGAGACTGAGGGGAGATGTGATAAAAGTTTACAAAATCATGAGAGGCAGAGATAGGGGAGACAGTTGAGAGTCTCTCTTTCAGGGTGGAAACGTCAAATGCCGGTGGGCAAAGCTTGAAGGTGGGTGGGGCGATGTGTGAGGCAAGATAACAAGGAGTGTTGTCTACCACTAACAGGGGTGGTTCTAGAAGCAGATACGACACACGACCATGCAGGGAACAGAGGAAAATGGATCATGATAGTTAGATCGACATCATGGTCAGCACAGACAAGGTGGGCTGAAGGGGTTGTTCCTCTGCTGTACTGGTCTATGTTTTATAGAATTCTTTTCTTGTAATTTCTTACAGTAAACAAGACCATTCAGCCCATCAAACATATGCCAGCTCTTAGAGTGATCCCTTCTACACTTAATACTCTGCAACTATTCCCCACAAGTAATCTCATCAACTTGCCCAGTTCTCCTGTGACCCACCACATTAGCAGTAATTTACAGAACCCAAGTAACCTGCCAGAACGTTCTTTGGGTGAAGAAGGAAACAAAATTATCCAATGGAAAGTCATAACACCAAGATCAGGCCTAAACTCAGGTTACTGGCGTTGCAATTCACTAAAACAAAAGTTGTGGTATGCAGAAACATCCATCTGAAGCCAAAGCAGAATCAGAATCAGAGTTAGTTTTATTATCATTGACAGATAGAGACATAAAGATAGAAATCTACAGCACATTACAGGCCTTTCAGCCCATTTGTTGTGCCGACCATGTAACCTACTCTAGAAACTACCCAGAATTTCTCTACTGCCCTCTATTTTTCTAAGCTCCACGTACCTATCTAAGTGGCTTTTAAAAGACCCTATTGTATCCACCTCTACCACCTTTGATGGCAGTGCATTCCATGCACCCATCACTCTCTGTGTGGCACATGTTGTGCAATTGGTTGTTATTGAGGCAGCAGAACAGTGCAAGATGAGAAAATTACTCTGTTGCAATAAAAAAAATGAAATACGTACAGTATATAGTGCAAAAGAGGATTACTGAGGAAGTATTCATGGTAGTGGAGGAGAAGAAGCTAAAAATTTCCTAAAATATTGACTGGTTTTTCAGGCTCCTGTACCTCCTCTCTGATGGTGGTAATGAGAAGAAGGCATGTCCTACATGGTGATGGGTCATTTGATGATAGATGATGCCTTCTTGTTGCACTGCCTTTCAAAAAAGTCTTTGATGGTGGGTAGATGGGCTTTTTCATGTGATAGAGCTAGCTAGGTCTGCAATCCTCTGCAAACTCTTTTGAATCTGTCCATTGGAGTCACCATGCCATGGGATGCAATCAGTCAGAATGTTCTCCACAGTATATCTGGAGAAACTTGCGAGAGTCTTTAGTGACATACCAAATCTTCTCAAACTCCTAATGAAGTAGAGTCACAGATGCACTTCCTTCTTTCAAGTGCATCAGTATGTTGGGCCCGGGATATTTCTCTGCGATGTTTATGCTCAGGAACGTGAAGCTGCTCACCCTTTCACCCTTTTGATCAGTTGATTAAAAGCATATTTCAAGCAGCAGGCATGCGAGAAAATTCATAATTAGCATGAATAAATAAAACTAGACAATGCTTATTCCTATTTCCAGCAGTAATTCAGGCTGGCATTGAGGCACAGCTAACCGACCTCTGCTCTGCAGTTCCAGTGACCTAGAGTCAATCCTCCACCCTGTGTGGCATTTGTACGCTCTCCCCTGCAACTGTGAGAGTATCCTCCAGGTACTCTGGTTTCCTCGATGACCCAAGGACAATTCAAGTGAAGTTTATTGTCAATTGCACAAATATGGTGAGGAACAGGTACAGTGAAAAGCTTGCTTGCAACAGCATCACTGGCCCACAGGTAGAGACGACACACAACAACATAAATTATCAGGACTGTGAAGGAAAATATATGCACAAACAAAGAGCCGGCAAAAAATAACAGAGACAAGTCCATGTTCTTCAAAGAGATCCACAGCATTATTGTAGGGTTTGGAGGCTGGCGTGTCTCAATGACCTGGAGTGATATGTTGGCTGGAGTCAAGGCTTTATGCTTTGGCACTTGGTAGGGTCCCATTGTCAGGGTCAAAGGGTAGATGCCAGACTAAGAATGATCCACCAGTCCTCCAGATTTGGCTGTTCATCTGGGGCCTAACAACCCTGACACAACCAATCTGCAAAAGACAACAAACTGTGCAAGTACAAAAAGAATATTGAGAACATGAGTTGTAGATTCCTTGGAAGTAGGTCGATAGGATGTGGAATCAGTTCAGTGTTAGGCTGAGTGAACTTATCCACTCTTTGTTCAGGAGCTGGATAGTTTAGACTCCTAAACCTGATGACGTGGGATCAGCCTCCTGTACCTCCTTTCTGATGCCAGCAGTGAGGAGAGAGCATGGCCTGTATGGTGGGAACCTTGAGGATGGATGCTGCTTTCCTGCGACAGCACCCCATGTAGGTAATCTTAATGGTGGGGAGGGCTTTACCTGGGATGGACTGGGCTGTATTCATTACTTTTGTAGGCTTGATCATTGATGGTTGGCAAAGACTTAGTGGGCTGAAAGGGCTGTTTCCTTGCTTTAAGATTCTGTAATACAATATTCATTAAGAAAAGAAAATACTCTATTAATTTTTGTATGTTCTTGCTGCCTCCATTCTTGTCTGACTCTTCCTTCCTGGACAGAATTCAGTGGGGAAGCGATTGCTCACCAAGGCTGAAAACAGCTGGCTTCATGCAAACTTCCCTGGAGTACAGCTGGCTTGTTCTCCCAGCAAAAAACCTGAACCCCTTGGAGCAATTCATCCTTAAGGATCGTGTGCATGCGCCAATGATTCTGCTTCACCGGGGGGGGGGGGGGGGGGGGGGCTTCCGGCCAGCATTGAGCATGAAATTAGAAGGCTGCTTTCAGAAGCAGTTTTGGGAAGCTGCAGGATATTCCAATGCCAATGTGGCAACTGGAGTCCTCTAAGTACAAGCTCTAAATAGTGCTTCTGAAAGTGCAATTTCCTTTGCCACGGAAAATGCCAAAAACACTTTCGATGTGGCACAGGGCTGAGAGCGCGTTACTGTGACAGTATTACAGTGCCAGTGACCCAGGTTCATTTCCACTGCTGTCTGTGAGAAGTTTGTGCATCCGCCCCATGACTGCGTGGGTTTCCTCTAGGCGCTCCAGTTTTCTCCCACATTACAAAGACGTATGGGTTCATATGTTAGTTAGCCACATGTGTCTAATTGGGTGGAGTGGGTTGGTTGGGTCGGAGTGGTCTGTTATTATGCTGTACCTTTAAGTTTATATTTAATGACTTAGTGAACATAGCAGAAGAATGAAATAATGTTGGAGTAGGGGTTGGCTGCCTGGCTCTTCAAATCTGTCCCATCGTTCAATATGACCACGGCTGATCTATGTTCGCCTCAATTTCTGATCTCTAGCAGTTCTCCATCATCTTTAATCTCCACCTTAAATATATCCAATCATCTCATTTCCACCACCCTCAAGGAAAAATAATTCCAGAGATATGGATTTTCTGGATTCTGCTCTCTTCCTTTCCAGTCCTAATGTCCCTGATGAAGGGTTTTGACCCAAGACTTTGACTGTCCATTTTCCTCCATAGACGTTGCTTGACCTGCTAAGTTACTCCAGTATCTCGTGTGTGTGTGTGTGTTGCTCAACAGCACAGTAGCATAGTGGTTAGCACAACACTTTATAGTGCAGGCAACCCAGCGTCATTTCCTGAATCTGCCTATAAGGAGTTTGTGCACTCTCCTGTGACCGCGTGGGTTTTCTCTGGGTGTTCTGCAGTCCAAGAAGATACCAGTTGGTAGGTTAATTGGTCATTGTAATTGTCCCGTGATAAGGCTAGGATTAAATGCGGTGCAGCCTGGAGGGCTGGTAGAGCCTAATCTGTGCTGTATCTCAATTGATAAACAATAAATACATTTCCAGAATCTGCAGGATCTCTTGCTGCCCTCTAAGCGATTTCTCAGCTCAGCTTTAAATCAACAGCCCTTTAATCTGCAGCCATGACCCTTGTGTGTAACTCTCATGACTGAGTCCAGAAATGACAGTCGTCAGGAGAACGATCAAGGCTAACATATCCCTATGACATTCCTCTATCCTGTTTTCTAAACATGGTGAGTTGCTTATTTGAAAAGGGTACACTTGTGGAGGGAGATTGTGGCAGGGACTATAGGCAACCCTTGCAATGAGCCAGTACAAACACGATGGGTTGAATGGCTTCTTACCGCACTAAATCTGCCTTTGATTTTAGATGCCTTCATTAGGATAGCAGAAGAATGCTGTTTTAAATGCATTAATCTTTCATCTGCTAATATCACTCTCAGTAATTGCTTTGCTTGCAATATAAAAAAATGCCGAACCCTCTGTACTTTTTCCCCAAGGGATCACTCCCCTCATGAGGTCAGGGTATGAATAAAGAAATGCTCAAATGATTTGTTTGATGATAAACTGAATTGATTAGCCTTCCTGACAATTAAGCAAAGGCATATTCATCAGGACTGCCAAATAACTTGTATCATTGCTGCTCATGCTCCGGCAGTCAACCAGGGACACACAGCGCAACACTCACACCTGCCAGAGAGAGGTCGGGATTTTACATTTTGGCACTAAACCAGCACATTTTGGTCAAAGCAAGTGCATCTTGTTAGAATGCAAATCATTGGAAGAGGTACTCCTGTCATTTACTTTCATTGCAATTGTCCTCCCTACCATCAAACCAAGTATTTACAACCACTTTTATTGTCCACTTCCCAGGGGTGAATATTGGCCAGACAGTGAGGTACATCTTCTCATGACAGAGTTCCATGGAGTTATAAATGACCACCTGAGACACCGGGCCTATGCCGAAGTAGATTTATCACATTCATCAGCTTGCATTATCCCATTCACTCAACTTGTTTAAATTACTTTGAAGCTTCTGCGTCCCCCTCACAATTCACAATCATGTTTCATGTTCTCGTTAATCTTTGAAATATCACGATCTGTTCTCTCACACAGATGACTGATACATAAATGTAAATCGTAGGGGCCAGATATGATCCACACACCACTCCACTCACCTCAACGCTGAACTGATTCCACAACCTATACGCTCACTTTCCTTGACCCTACAACTTATGTTCTCAGCATTATTTATGCATTATATTTTACTTTTTAGCTCACGCTAGTAAAACCTGATGTACGGGCAGAGCCAAGCTTACTCATTTCTCAATTGCTAGGAACTTTCCGACCATTGTAGTGCTGCTTAGTATCGTGGCTTTCTGGAGATTTGCATAAACTTTGCAGTGTAGGCCTAATGGTTTAATGCTATTGTGTAGTGACTTTGAGATGATACCAGTTGGAGATATTATTAATGGGACAATATATACTTTGTTCATGTTCCATAGTCTTTCATTTTCTTCTTTTTATTCAGCACATTTCTACTGTTCTTCACTTACTGATTTCTGTATATTAAGTGTGTTTGACATGGCTATATCTATTAAGAAAGTTGTTCTTGCTTGTTTATCCTGTAATATTATATCCAGACAGTTATTATGGATTGTTCTGTCTATAATAACGAATCAGTCACAATATAATTTGTGGGACTCTGACTTTAAAACTGGATCAGGCTTATACTTATAGTAAGATGTGGTTTCTTTTATCAGTTTGTACTTTAAAGCAAGATTTTGCTGAACAGTATATGGACTTGATTGTGCCTGTTTAAGTAACCAGATTGGTTAAACTGCTGTAGGTTCCTGTAATTTGTTGGATTGTTTCTGGTTTCTTTTTGGCATTTTCTGTATTTATCCTCTTGAATTCACTGGTCTTTTATTATGTATTTTTGATAACTTTTGTGTTAACCATCTGATCCTGCATTGCCCCAAGGAACACCTCTGTTTCTGGAAAGAGGTCTTCAGCTCTGAGCCAGGCCTTCGACGCTTCCTTGTCATCATCTAGTCTTCACAGATCTTATTATATTTTTCTTATTAAAGTCTTATTATTTTTTCTATATTTGCACAGCTCATCTTCTTTTGTCCATTGGTTGTTGTCAGTTTTAGTATACTGTGTTTCTTTGATTCTATTGTACCTCTGTGTACTGTGAATGCCCACAAGAAAATGAGTCTCAGGCTAGTATATAATGACATATACATAATTTTATAATCAATTTACTTTGAACTTTGAACAGTAACCCCATAAAAGGGGTAGTTAAAACTGCCCACAAGATCACTGGCACCAGCCTCCCCACCATCAGGACATGTAAAAAAGTGTGCTGGAAAAAAGGCCAGAAATCCTGGGAAGGATCCCACCCACCCTGGTCTTGGACTGTTTGTTCTACTCCCATCAAGGAACAGGCTATACAGCATCCATGCCAGCACCAACAGACCCAAAAATAATTACGTCCACCAGCTACCAAGGCTATTCAACACCTCCACCCATTAACCCATTCCACCACAATTCCCAACACCATGACTTTCTCATTTCAAGTACACTTATTATCAGAGAATGCATAGATGATACAGCCTTGAGATTTGTTTGCTTACAGGCAGTCACAAAGCAGGGAACCCAAAAGAATCCAATTTAAAAATAGACCAACAACCAATGTGCAGAGAAAGAGAAATAAACACAAACAATGGAAGTGAGTACAGCATTCTGAACCAAAATGAGTTCTTAGTACTGAATCTCCAGAGGAACCCAGAGCAGGTCCAAAGCCTTGGTCTTAATTCATCTTACTGGTGGAGCCTTAGGTCGGAACTATATTTCATGTCAGAATCACCTTACATACAGATATTCCTGCAACTAGCGTCACTTTATGAGCATATTATCAATCTATGTATACAAACTAATCTTTGTATTTATATTTATTGTGTTTTTCTCAGCTTTCTTCATGATTATTTTGTTTTATTATATGCTAAATAGGATCCAGAGTAACAATTAATTTGCTCCCCTTTGTATTTGTGTACTGATGGATAATAATAAACAGTTTTGAATCTTGAACCTTAAGTCTGAAATTAGTAACTGCCTTTCTCCCCCCAAAACACCATATGTTCCTGCTTGGTTTCCTGTCTGTCAAACTATTTTCAATCCATGCCTATATATTAGCTCTAATCCTATGTGCTTTAAGTCTTCATAATAATCTCTCATGCAGAACTTTACCCAAGGTCTTCTGAAAGCCTCAACACAGCACATCCACTGGATTTGCCTCATCTATTATGTCAGTAATACTGTCCCTTCTTCCCTCTCCCATCGGGCAGAAGATACAAATGCATGAGAGTATGTACTGTCCCACTTGGCTCAAGGACAGCTCATATCACATTGTTATCAGACTCCTGAACAGGCATCTTATATGTTCAAATGTGAACTCTTAAACTTTTCACTTCTTTGACCCCAATCAACCTCATTGTGACCCTTGCACTTTATTTTTCCACCTGTACTCCATTCTCTTAGTGAATACAACACTATATACAGCATCTATATTCTTCTTACTACAATGATGTACTTATGTACAGAATGATCTGACTGGACAGCATGCAAACAATAACTTTTCACTGTATCTATGTGTTTGTCACAATAATGAAGAAAATAAAAATAGAAAATAGAAATACCCTGACGAAAACCCCAATGGATTTGTTAAAGAGAAATTTCCTTTGAGCAATCCATGTTAATTTTGTTTATTCCCATTTATATTTTCCAAGAGTGAAATAAATTCTATTTTTCCCATTGGAAATTGGTTTATTATTATCACATACAGTGAAAAACTGTTTTACATGCGTTCAATATGGATTAATTCATTACAACAGTGCACTGAGGTAGTACAAGGTGAAACAGTAAGAGAGAAATGGCAATGCAGACAGGTAATAATGTGCCAGGTCATGATGAGGTAGACTATGAGGTCAAGCGTCCATCTTATTGTACTAGGAAGCCGTTTACGAGTCTGATAACAGCGGGGCAGAAGCTGTGACGGCTTATGCTTTTGGACTTTTGTGTCTTCTTCCTGATGGGAGAAGGATGAGGAGAGAATGTCCAGGGTTGGCGGGTTCTTAGATTATTCTTTTATTTTACCAGGGCAGCAATGGTGTCCATGGAGCAGTGGCTGGTTTCTGTGATGTGCTGACCTGCGCACACAACTCTCCATAGTTTCTTACAGACTTGAGCAGATCAGTTACCATACATCATTTTAACAATCTTGCAGTTCTGTTTTCATTCTCCCCCACTTTTGTCAATCATGGATTACACTTCCACCTTCCAATTTGCAGCAACATTTCCATAACGTACAGAATTTTCAAATTTAATAGCCAATGTATTCCCTCCCAAGACAATTTGGCCTGCAGAACATTTCCTCGTTAGATAACCCATCCACTTTAAATATTGGTCAATCCTTTCAACCTCTCTCACTGTGTTTTCTCACTGTCATTTTCTCGTGGGCCATGGGACTAACGGATAACATCTTATGTTTCCATACATGTTTAATACAGAAACTTGCTATGAAGGGCACAGAAGGCCTTCCCATAAGCAACCCTATTCATCTCATTTAACATTGCTCTTTCCCATCAGAAAATGATTAAGTTGCAGAATATGAAAAGCAGACCCTACCACTCATCAAGATTACCATAGCCATCAAGCACTTATCTACATTAAAAACAGTTGATTCTTCCCACAGAGTCATTAACTTCTCCAATATTCTACCACTTACCTACATGCTGGAGGCAATTTAAAGTCATCAATTAACCTATCAACTTGCACTTATTAAACAGGACACCCAGGAGGCAAACCCACACAATCACAGTGAGAATGTGCAGACTTCATACAAACAGCACCAACGTCTGGGATTGTTCCCAGGTAACTGGCGCTGTGAAGGAGCACCTTTGCTAGCTGTCACACTGTGCCTTCACTTCATTCTCAGGTGCCTATCCAAACACTTTTGCAAAATCTCTGTGCACGTCCGTTCAGACGGTGACTCCTGATCATCTGTTCTTGCTAATGAAAGGTTTGCCCTCCACTTCTCGGCCAAGACTTTAAGTCTTGGGGTGGCATGGAATCGTGGCAGTTCGTGCATCACTTTACAGTGCCAGCTCTAAGATTGTATTTTGATGCCCCCACTGCCTGTTCTCGCTGTGAATGTGTGGGTTTCCTCCCACCTTCCAATGATGTATGGTTAAGGTTAGTGAACTGCAGGCATGCTACGATGGTGCCAGAAGTGTTGAGCCACTTGCGAGCTTTCCCACACAATTCCTGCTGAATTGATTTGGCCAAATGATACATTTCACCATACGTTTCAATGTACATATGACAAATAAAGCTATTCTATAAATCTGTGTTCCTAGTTATCGAAATTATTAGGAAAGCTCTCTCCTCCTAAACCTATCTGAGCTTACCATGATATTTTGTGTCTCTGCCAAATATTCTCTGTTCTAGCCAAAATGATGTTGGGTCATCTCAATGTGTTCAGTAACATTTCTGGGAGATGGACAATTGACATTTTGGGTCAAGACCCTTCATCTGGACAATAGATGGTGAATGACTATTTCCCTCCACAGATGCTGCTTGATCCATTGAATTCCTCCAGCATTGTTTTTGTGCACCAGATTCCAGCAACTACAGTTTCTTGTGTTTCCTATTCTTTACTTCGGCCTTCTCCCACAGGCACCTTTAATGTTAGTGAAAACCCTCCTCTCCAGCTGTTGTACTGTGCTTTCATTATTACAGATCCTACAAAGGCACTTGTAAGCTCCCATGATTTAGCTCCTTACGTTAATAATTAAACGCATATGTGCCACTTAATAAAATGGTAACATAATGCCTCCATCTTGTATTAGCTATTGTACATGCTCATAACTAGTATTCTGTTCACACTCCACCCTTAAGACAATGTTCCTGAGATAGATACAATAATACTGCATCCCTAACTCTGCTTTACTCGCTGACCATTTCTCATTCCTTTGATGGAAAAGTCATTAGGACTTATTAGTGCACTCAAAATAGGTGAGAGATTGCAGCCTTCAAGTAGGGAAGCAGGAAGATTGCAATCACACTTGTGAATCTCTCCATCTCATATGGTACTGAAATTAACCTTGTGAAGATTCTTGCTCCCTAAACTCACGCACCATCTCCACTGGGCAGTGATTTTGTATTAGTTCTAAGATTTTTTTTTAATGAAGCCCAAACTGAACAAATACAGTAAAACAAAAGCAGAGGCGGGAAATGCATAAGAACATGTCATATTACACTACATTTTCTTAAACTTCTTATGGTTGATAATTGTAGTCTCTTAGAATTTCATCCATTGTGTAAAATCCATCAATCTTTGAATCAAGTAGTCATTTAGAGGAAGACATACTACACTAGAGGCCTCACACACTTGATGTTTGGTTGAAATCACATACTGCATTATAATGGAACATCATTACCATTTACAAGTGTGAAAGCCAGCTCTAACACCTCCATCAACTTTACAATTCAATCCCTACCACATTACTAGACTGCTTTGTGGAACTCTAGTGCTTTAGCAGAATGGGGGAGAGTGGCATTCTGTTGCAACACTGAAGGATTTTGGCCTGAAACATCGACTGCACTCTTTTCCTAGATGCTGCCTGGCCTGCTGAGTTCCTCCAGTATTTTACGTGTTTTGCTCAGATTTCCAGCATTTGCAGGTTTTCTCTTCTTTGCTTCACCCCACAGATCCTGCCCGACTACCTGAGTATTTCCAGCGTTTTATTTCAGCTTTCCTTTCTGTTCAGCGTGGTGAAGCAAGCAATTTAAGAACGTAAGGACATCAGAAGTTGAAACAAGAGAAGTCCATCTGGCTCATTGAGCCTGCTCTGTCATTTAATAAGATAATGGCTGAACTGGCTGAAGATTCTGGTCCACCCCATAATCTATAATCCTCTGCTATGCATAAGTCTATCTAACTGTATCTTAAATCTACGTAATGAGGCAGCTCTACTGCTTCCCTGTGCCGAGAATTCCAAGGATTCATTACTATCTGGGAAAAACAATTTCTCCTCACCTCTATCCCAAACCTCTGTTTTGTTTGAACGTGCACAGATTAAAACATCAGACAACTTTTCATCAATCATCCTGTGATTTGTTTCCCAGCTTCTTGTACACTGAAAATCTATTCATCTCATGATAAACAGAGGTCAGATGCCTGCTCTAAACGCTGGCCATGCTCTATGTATCAAAAGAGGCAAACACTTCTTCCTCAGTCTTAATTTTACTGAGCACTTTATTGACTTGCTCTGCAGAGCAATTCGAAGGTGACTACTGGCAGGATGTTTTTCAAATCTGGCCTATTGATACCTTAGAAAGCTTGGAACTCATTGACCCTTGCACTTGAGTTGCCAATGACTTGGCTTAAATTTTTAAACACTGCTAAGATATCAGTGCATACTGGTGCAAGCTTCTTATTTCATTATCCACATTTAGTACATTACAGCCTTCCATCCTGAAATTGATTTATGAAAACTTACTTACCTTCTAAAACTGAAAATATATTCTTACAAGAATTTTAGATGATTACTCCACAGTGTGCAAAATCTGTAATCAACAGGTTACAGATTTGAAGATATCAAATGATACATAGAAGATTGACAAAAATGCAGCCAGGAATTGAGGGCTTGAGAGGTTAGGCAGGCTAGGAAATTATTCCTTGGAATGTAGGAGAAGATGGAAGGTGACCTTATAGAGATGCATAAAGGGGCTTGGAGAGGATGAATGCACACAATTACTTTTCCTCAGGGAAAGGGAATAATAATTAGATGGCATAGGTTTAAGGTGAGAAGGGGAACATTTGAACCTCCAAGAGGATCACAACTTTGTTGTAGGGTTTGGAAGCTTGTGCGCCTCACTGAGTCAGAGAGCTAAGTTAGCTGGAGTCGGGGCTTTATGCTTTGGCTCTTGGTAGAGTCAAGTCAAAGGGTAGAGGCCAGTCTATGAGTCGTCCACCGGTGCTCCAGGTTTGGGGCTTCAGCTCAGGGCTAACAATCCTAGCTGGTAAAACAAAACTGTTAGGGAAAAAGCAACAAAGCATCCTTCTATGGTTGCGTGTGCTGAGTCTTGTCCAGAACTTGCACGGCTGACAGCAGTAAGAATTGAGCTACTGACACTATGAAGGAAGCCCTTAACTCGGAAACCCCTTCACACAGAGGAAGGTGTGCACATGAAAGTAGTTGAGGCAGGTACAATGATGGATAAATAAATTGATAGGAGAAGTTCAGAGGGATTTAGCCCAAAAGCAAGAAAATGGATTTAGCTTAAAGTGGGCACCGTGTTCAGTATGGACCAGTTGGGTTAAAGATTCTGATTCTGTGTGACATTACTGAGTGAGACACCTGGTAGTGTTCAAAGCATGTGTGTATGGGGTGTCACAGTCAATGCGACGCTATTACAGTTTGGGGCATCGGAGTTTAGAGATAACTTGCAACACTATCTGCAAGAGTTTGTACATCCTTCCTGTGAGTTTTCTCCAGGTGCTCCAGGTTCCCCCCAAATTTCAAAGACACATTTCATAGTAGGCTGATTTGTCATTGTAAATTGTCCTGTGACTAGTCAAGGGTTAAATAATTGGGTGCTCGGCGGTGTGCTTTAATGGGCTGGAAGGGCCTGTTCTATGATGTATCTCTAAATAAATAAAGTAAATATATTTGTATTATGGATAAGGATCTTTGTCAATCTTTTTCTGTAATGCTTTTGTACCTCTAAGTTAATTTTTAAATGTGATTTGTACCTAATAATGTGATTTATACATTTTGTACAAGGTAAAACATTTAAAACATTGCTAATAAGAGAAAAATTGATGTTATAAGGTTTCAGTAATCCACAGAAAACTAAGTGATGACTCCAGGAAATTCAATTTTAGCATGAATCATGACTGCACAAGCATTTTGTTTGGAATTTATATTGGTAAATTATTGTATTACTCTATATTACATATATGGTATTAATTCTGAAAAAAAACTAAAATGATAGCAAATTACAACAAACAAAATAGAGGTGTAGGATCAGGTGATGCGTTGTAGCTGCATGATGTGGGAGGTGCTGGGCCCCATTGTGATTCCTGGTGATCACATCTGCTGCAAGGGTTGGCTGCTCGAGGAACTCTGGTTCAAAGTTGATGACTTTGGATCTGAGCTTCAAGCACAATGATAACTCAGGGAGGGGGTGAGTTACCTGGATGCTGTTTTTCATGAGCCAGTTGCACCTTTAGATTTCCTACTTTAAATTCAGTCTGTGGCAAGCTCAAGAGGGTGTGACTGTGAGTGAAGCAGGTGGGGAAGGAGAGGTTGGTGTTGGAGAAGCCTTGGTCCTTGAGCATGCCCAATTGGTCAGAGACTGTTGCTCCCTGTGAGGATGAGAGTCAGTGTCGTAGAATGGAAAAGGAAATGACATGTGGCACTGTGATTCGGGGAGCCATTCAAGAGGGGTAAGAGAAGAGAACCATATCTTTGATTGAGAATAGTATAGTCAGAGGAATAGACACAATTCTCTTTTGCAAGGATCGAGAGTCCAAAAGGCTGTATTGTCTACCCAATGCCTGAGTTTGGGACATCTCATCTGACCTGCAGAGGAATTCGGAGTAGGAAGGGAAAAATCAAGTTGTCATGGTCCATGAGGGTACCAAAAACTAGGATAATCAACGAACCAAGTTCCAAGAGAATTTGTGCAGCTAGCATCTAAATTAGAATGCAGAACCACATTAGCTAATCATCTTTGGATTGCTACCTGAGCCAGTGCAAATTGGCACAGGGCTAAATACGATCAGAGAACCAGATGTGTGGATCAAAGACTGGTGTGGAAAATTTGTGGGATGTTGGCGCTATTAGGGCTTATTCTGGAGTTAGGGTGTATAGCAAATAATAATTTCACCAGCAACCAATCTTCAGATTTCAATGTGGATTGCAGACTGTATTTAAAGCACAGTTCAGAGCAATTCTCTTTCTGTAGATACATTGCAACTATGGAAATATCCTGATGTTACCTCTGATCTTTAACATATAAAAACATCATGTAATACTGGGTCAGGAAGGCCTCTTCTTCAAAGAGAGTCTCGAATATAGCACCTGATGCTCATTTTTTTTTCAGAATAAAGGCCTTTATATCCACTAGCCTCAATATCTCTGTGATGACTTTGTTCACAGTTACCGCAGGCAACCCTACTGGGGAAGGAGGGAACTGTTCCAATGGGATAAGTCTACTTGAGCCTTACTGGGACAATTACTAGGGCTTTAACGTAAATAGTGCATGTGTGAGTGGGGGGGGTTGAACAGCTTGAAAACATACAGATAAAGTAAAAAAGGAAGGAGAGGAGTGCAGGAGACATAATTAAAATCTCCAGAATAAAATGTGAGACCAAAATTTTTGAAAGGGATTGAAACTTCAGCCAAACTTGAGACAAAATTGAAAAGGGGGATGAATACAGGACCGAAGGTTTTATATTTGAGTGCATGTTGTCTAGGAAATCAGGTGTATGACCTTGTTGTGCAGTTAGAATTTGGTAAGTATGACTTTGTGAGCATCATTAGGTCATGGCTGAAATAAGACCATGGTTGGGAACTTAATTTCCAAGGAAACATTGTATCTGAAGGAAAAACAGGTGGGTAGAGGGGATTGGTGGCTCTGTTGTTAAAAAAAATCAAATCAAATCCTTAAAAAGAAGTGATATAGGATCAGAAAATATAAAATTCTTGTGGCTAGAGTTAAGAAACTGCAAGGGTACTAATGCTCTGATTGGAGTTATACACAGGACTCCAAACAGTAGCCAGGAGGTGGGGTACAAATTACAAAGAGAGATAAAAAATGGGCATGTAAAAAGGAGTAAGTTATGATAGGCATGGGTGATTTCAATATGGGGGTAGACTGGGAAAACCAGGTTGGTGTGGGATCCCAAGAGGAGGAATTTGTAGAATGCTTATGAGCTTTTTAGAGCAGCTTGTCGTTGAGCCCACCGAGGAAAAGGCAATTCTGGATTGGGTGTTGTGCAATGAACAGGATTTGATTAGGCAGCTGAAGGTAGATGAACCATCAGGAGACAGTGACCATTATATGATAGGATTCACCCTGCAGTTTGGGAGGGAGAAGCTAAAATCAGATGTATCAGTTTTACAGTGGAGTGAAGGGAATTACAGACACACGAGAGAGAAGCTGGCCAAAGTTAATTGGAAGGGGTCTCTTGCAAGAGTGGCAGTAGCACAGCATTGTCTGGAGTTTCTGCAAGATATTCAGTTGGCATGAAGAATAAGTATTCAAAAGGGAAGATGGGGCAACCGTGGCTGGCAAAGGAAGTCAAAGACAGCATAAAAGCAAAAGAGAGGCAATATAATATTGCGAGAATAGTGGGAAGCTGGAGGACTGGGAAGCTTTTAACAGCCAACAGGAGGCAACTAAAAAAGCCATAAGGAGAGAAAAGCTGAAATATGAAGATAAGCTGGCCAATAATATCAAAGAGGATATCAAAAGTTATTGCAGAAATATAAAGAGTAAAAGAGAGGCAAGAGTGAATATCCAATATCGCTGGAAAATGACACGAAAGATGGAGTAATGGAGGACAAAGAAATGGCAGACAAACTGAATAAGTATTTTGTATTTTTTGATTGCCTTGCCCCTTACTGTTGGCTTACACTACTTTTCTCTGGAACTGTGACGCTACATTCTGCAATCTATTTTAACCTTGTACTACCTCAGTGCACTGTTGTGATGAAATGATCTGTAGTGGTGACCTGCAAAGTATTTTTAATAGATCATGTGATAATAACAAACTAATTTACCAATTTACCATTTTTGCCCTAGAGTGGCCGAGAAACCCAATCAAAGTTTGCTGAGATTGGGCAACGAGTCTTGCCAGTGATCTCTGCACCCCCATGGTGGACATGGGTTTGTTTTGGGTATAGCTAATGAAACACTGCCCCTAAAACGGGAGTTTAGCTTATTCCTGACTTTACCCATGTCAAGACAAAATGTTGGGAAATCTCATAATGAAATCAAGCCTAACTTGATCAAGGAGAAAACTCAAAAAACAGTCATGCACCGATGGACAATGAAACAAATAGAAGCATTTTAAAAATGGCAGGCTCTACAAGCTGTAACTGATAATTCCTAATTTGGCAGCTCCGAGTTCGAGGCTTGATGCACCATCAATAACTCACTCTGAGACGTAAGGCGAGATATCGGCTTTTATTGACTGTGAGAAGGAACCAGGAGTGAGTGACCATCATACTACATCCTGGAGACTGAGAGAGAGCATAGGCCTCAGATCGCCTTTATACAGGGGTCTGTGGGAGGAGCCACAGGAGCAGTCAGCAGGGGGCATGTCCAGACAGGCACACGTAGTTCACCACAAGGCTCAGTGAACCCATTGTGCTAAAGTGATCATGAGACCATATGACACTGGGGCAGAATTAGGTCATTTGACACAGTCTGCTCTGACATTTCATCATGACACACTTAATTTCCCTCTCAACGCCATTCTTCTGCCTCCTCTCTAACTTTTGATACCCTTACTAATGAAGAACCTATCAACTTCTACTTTAAGTATATCTAATCACTTGGCTTCGAGAGCCATCTGCAGCGATGAATTTCACAATTAAACATCCTCTGACTAAGAAAATTTTTCCTCATCTCTGTTCTAAATTGGCGTCTGTGGCTGTGTCGTCTGGTCCTGCTATTGGAAGTAAAATTGTAGAATGTTTAGAGGGAAAGGAACTTCAAGATGTCCTCTTTGACTGACTGGACCATATTCACAAGGAAATCTGCAGATGCTGGAAATTCAAACAATATACACAAAATGCTGGTGGAACACAGCAGGCCAGGCAGCATCAGGCAGGACTGGCGTAGGGTCTCGGCCTGAAATGTCGACAGAGCTTCTCTCTATAGATGCTGCCTGGCCTGCTGTGTTCCACCAGCATTTTGTGTGTGTTGGACCATATTCATCTAGTTTTAGATGAAAAACAACAAAAAAGCCACAGATCCGCCATAGAAAGCATCCTATCTGAATGCATAACAGATCTGTATGGAAACTACTCTGCCCAAGACCACAAGAAATTGCTAAAAGTTTAGAGCACAGTCCAGTCTATCTCACAACCCAGCCCCTCCTCCGAGCACTTTGGCTACACTTCCTGAGAAATCAAGAAAGCGGCTGTCCGAATCAAGGATCCCTCTGACTTCTGACATTCTCTCTTTCACCTCTTCAATTGAGCACAAAATATACTTACTATTAGGAACGGCCTCTATCCTGCTGTTATCAGACTCTTGAACAGAACACGTATGCTAAAAATGATTTATTGGTTCCCCAACTTACCTCATGGTGGCCCTTGCACCTTATTTATCTACCTGCATTATTCTTCCTGTACAATATGCAGTCCATTTTCCTTTTTACTACCTTGATGATTTAAGTACAGAATCATCTGTCTGGATGGCATGCAAAACAAAAGTGTTTCATTATATCTCAGTACATGTGACAATAATAAACCAATACCAATACCAGATTCTTAGAATAATTTTAGCTTCCAAATAATAATGTTCTTCCCCACTACTCCCAGCAAATGACTGGGTGCCATGGTGCCACCCAACTGCAGTTAACCTTTGGAAGGCAGCAGAGGAACTCATTACCATTTCACTGGAAGTTAACAGATTGAGCTGATAGTTCAGACAACACATCCCTTCAATAAAACCACCATGGTTCATGTCATCCGAAAAATAATCTGTATCAGAAATTGTGAATAATGAATGAGGAATGTGGAACATTTAAAGATTCATACAGCGTTATAATATGATCATTTTTTTAGTGTTTGAAGTGATGAAGTAAATAATTCTGATTAAATATGCATATTTAAATTTAATCCAACACTAATTTATTGAATAACTTCTTATTAATTAGTGCTACTTGGCTCTCCAATATTTTCCCTTGAGAATATGGTGGCAAATTGCTTCCTTGCACTATGACAATCTTGATGAACATGTTGTCAAAGCGTGTGAGTCCCAGGATTTGACCTGGCCAACAAAGAACACCAATATATCTCCTGAGATGCTGCTCTTGGCTTCACCCTCCTCAGGGAAGGGGGCTGTTGGAGGAAGACAGGATCCTAGGTTCAGGGGTCATGTTCAAGAATGATATGACTGGTGACTGGGATGAGAGATGTGTCAATTGCAGAGAAAGTGATAGGCCATTCAGTCTCTCTTTAAAGAGTGACATGACTGAACAATCTCTCTCCCTCCAGCTGCTCATTCCTACAGTCGGATGCTGGTGTTCACACTGTGGCCTCTACACTCTTCCACGAGTCTCTGACAGGAAGAAGTTATATTTGCTTGGGTCAGATGAACTCCCTGAAATTATGATTCATCATCATTATGTGCTGTGTCGTATGACATGGACAATCATCGTCTCTATGACCAAGATTGTTCTTGGCAATCTTTTCTGCCAAAGTGGTTTCCCATTGCCCCCTTCTGTGCAGTATATTTACAAGATGGGTGACCCTAGCCATCATCATTACTCCTCAGAGATTGGTCTGCATGTCATCAGCGATCACATAACCACGTCTTGTGATATGCACCAACTACTCATACAACCATCCACCACCTGCTCCCATGGCTTCATGTGACCCTGAATTGGGGGGGGGGGGGTGGGAGCTAGCGGAGGGAAGGAGCGCCTTATACCTCCTTTGGTAGAGACATATCTCTACCTTGCCACTTATGATTAACTTTAACAAAACAGCAAATTTCAGAAATGTTTTTTCCAGTATCCATTTTCTAGTTCTTGTTCTATTATTCAAGAAAGGAATCCGGGTACTCTAGACCAGTGAGTCTCATGTCACAGGTAGGGAAGTTACTGGAGAGAATTCTTAGGGATAGGATTTATGAGCATGTGGAAAACCATGGCTTAACCATGGTTTTGTGTGGGGCAAGTCATTTCTTACCAACCTTGACAGAGATTTTTGACAAGGTGAATCATGTGATTGACGAAGCGAGACCTGTGGATATTGTTAACAAGGGTTTTGACAAGGTCCTTCATCAGAAGCTCACCCAGAAGATTAAGGTGCATTGGATTCCTGGTGAATTAGCTGTTTGGATTCAGAACTGGTTTGCCATAGTATACAGAGGATGCTGGTCAAGGGATTTGTTCAAGCCGGTGGTCTGTGATTGACGGTGTTCAGCAGGGATCTGTATGGGGACCTCTGCTGATTGTGATGTGTGTGAATGACCTGGATGGAAATGCAGACGAGTGGCTTAGTAAGTTTACAGATGACACAAAGATTGGTGATGTTATGGATAGATAGAATTCTGATAAGGAATATAGTGGGATATTGACTAATTGTAGATATGGCAGAGAAATGGCAAATGGAATTTAACCCAGGCAAATGTGAAATGCTGCATCTTAATAGGCCAAATGTAAAGAGACTGTGCACTTTTAACAGCAAGAACCTTAACAAATTAGATGAGGGATCTTGGGGTCCAAGTTCATAGCTCCATCAAAATGGCCGCACAGGTTGATAGGGTGGTTAAGAAGGCATATGGTATGCTTGCCTTTATTAGTCGAGGCATTGAGATCAAAAGTCAGGAAGTCGTGTTGAAGATTATGAATATTCTTGTTAGAGTGCACCTGGAGTATTGCACACAGCTCTGGTGGCTCCTCTGTAGGAAGGATGTTGAGGCTTTGCACAGGGTTCAGAAGAGGTTCACAAGGACGCTGCCTGGACTAGAGGGCATGTGCTATTTCTCACGAGCAGCAGGGGCTGAGAGGAGATAAGATAGGCTTTTAAAGATTATGAGAGGCATAGATAGAGTAGACAGACTATCTTTTTCCCAGGTTGAGATGTCTAATATGCATGCATATTAAGATGAGGGAGGTTAATTTCAAAGGAAGTGTGAGGGCAAGTTTTTTTTTTACACAGAGAGTGGTGGATGCCAGGAATGCACTGCCCAGTAGTGATCGAGGCAAATACATTTGGGTCATAGAGGTGCTTTGATAGACCCCTGAATGTGAGGAAAATGGAAGGATATGGACACTCTGAAGACAAAAGTGATTAGTTTAATTGGCCATCTGACTAGTAATTCATTAGTTTGGCACAGCACTGTGGGTCGAAGCGAAGGGCCTGGTCCTACGCTACATTCTATGTTCTATCTACAGCTGCCTTTGTCATTACTTACTTGGAAATCACCTATGGTTGGTTGATTTTTAAAAGAAATAATTATTTTTTTAAACTATGTCTGGAATAAACTGCTCTGATTTTATTATAGTCTGTGGAACATAAATTATCTTTCATAATTTATGCATTTCCTATCTTTAATAACTATTTATATAAGACTCCAGTTAACTTAATCTACCTAGTGATTATTTTACATTCCTTCAGAGGTCCTCTGCATTAAATTTAAGATGAAGCATAAGCGTGCACCAATCTCTCCATGAACACATTAAAACTCAATGAATTACTTCAGTGGAGCTGATTATTAACAGGCATTTCCCTTTGCTTTATATTCTGGGGTAAATTCTGTCTATTTCAGTCCAAAATCTAGAACTCCTTTGCCAATAGAGATGATAATTTATCTATTCCTATTGGCTGCAGCTTGGTGGGTAGCGTACAGTACATTAACCGTGTAAAGTTCTGTATTCTAATTCCACTCTAGAGATCGGCATCCCATTGTCAGATGGAGGCAGTACTGCACCAACAGAAATACCAAGCTTTGCAAAGAACATATGCCAGATTTCTGCATTTGGATTTAGAACAGGAAATGCTGTAAAGACTCAGCAGGTAACTTCTGCTGAAAGGTAATCAACCTGAGACATTAGCAGATGCGAGAATTGTCCTATCAAGAGAGGTAGTTTGGGGAACTGTAATCCTCAGACTTCAGAATGAGGGGTGACCTTATTCACACTCAAATATGTAAGATCTTAAGGGGAGCTTGACAAGCTAGATGTTGTGATGTTTCCACTAGCTGAAAAATCATGAACAAGAGAATATTTATTTTAAATATAAAGGGTTGATTATTTAAAACTGTGGTGCATAGAACTATTTCTTCTCCCAATGCGATGATTGTCTAGAATTATCTGCCCTTCAAGGAGGTAGAGGTCAGGATGTTAAATATATTTAAGGTGGATATTGATAGATATTTGAAAGATCGAGTTATTGAGTATGATGAGGAACTGGTATGGAGGAGAAGTAGAGGCTAGGATAGATCAGCCATGATCATTTGAAATGATGGGACATGCTTACAAGGGCTTTGGGCTCCAGACCTATTTTCTTGTGTTCTTGTAATTCGTTCACAGATGCTATGTAACCTGCTGCATTCTTGTATTTCCTCATGAAAGGAAGCCATTCAGCCCTTCGTGTGAATGCTGTCTCTTAATGCATTCCTAATCGTCCACTTGCCCACACTTCCCCGGACCACATGCCCACCCATTCCCGTCTGATTCTTCTGCTACATACATCCACTCACAGTTACCAATTAACTCCTTCTGATCTACCAGTTCCCCTTACACCTCTCCCAGCCCCCCATCACATTTCTTCTAACCCTCTTCCTCCCACTCCATCTGCCATCACCTACACATTCCTCACACTGGGTCCCCTCCCCACACTGTTCCCATTTGCCCTCCCCGCATCCCGTATTTGCTCCCAAGCACCACCTTCCTTTCCTATCAAATCCCATCATCTGCATCTCTTTGTTGCCTCCACCTATCACTTCCCAGCCTCTGTCACTATTTCAACTCTTCCCTCCCCCAGCTGCCTATCACCCCTCCTCAGCCAGATCCACCTATCAGTTGCTAGAACTTCCTCCACTCCTTCCCACCACCATTTTATACTAGCTATCTCCCGTTATCTTTCAGTCCAGCTGAGGGGTCTGGGCCCAAATTGTCAGCTGTCCATTTCCCTCCACAGATGCTGCCTGACCCACTGAATTCCTCCAGTGTTTGGTTTGTTGTTCCAGATTCAAGTATTTACAGTCCCCAGTTTTATTAATTAAGTTACCAGCACATTATTGCGAGAAATCCAGTCGTGCAGACAACAGATGGACAAGGGTGTAGTATTCCAGGGAGGGAGATGAGCTGATGTGGTTGACTAAATCTTGTACAACTGAGCCATTAACACCAGTCCAGCGAATGAAATAAACAGTAAACTGAAAGAGTATCGATGAGATCTTTATGTTAAATAAGGTGCTAAATTTCTAAACTAGAAAACAAAGAGTTAAGTAAAAATTTAAAAGTGCTGCCATTATGACTTGTTAAATTATGAAAGAGACTGCCACCTGGTGTAAAAACAGTTAACTCAGTCACTGGAAAAAGTGCAGGCTTGGCAGAAGCAACCGACCAGGTACAATAAATAGACTCTGAATCTTACTGAAGAATTCCTACAGTCATACAGTCTCAGTGGCATTCTTACCCCCAGAATGTGCTTTCAGCATTCTTCCCATTACTGGACAGAACATAGTTATCTTGAACAAGCAAAACCCAGCAAATGGATTCAAAAACCAATCTTTTACCTGCATGCCATTTTGAATTGAATTGACTTTATTACTTACGTCCTTCATATACATGAGGAGCAAAAGTCTTTATGTCACATCTGTCTAAAAGTGCAATGTGCACTTTATGGTAATTTATAATAAATATTATGTATTACGTACATCAGCATAGTCAATATAACATAGAAATACAGTTGCATCACCAGTCTGATGGCCTGGTCCCGGCACCGTTTGGTACTAGCTATTATGCTGTGGTACTGTTTCCTGGATGTTAGCAGCTGGAACAGTTTGTTGTTGGGGTGACTCGGGTCTCCAATGATCCCTCAGGCCTATTTTACACTCCTGTCTTTGTAAACGTCATGAATAGTTTGAAGTTCACATCTATCGAGGCACTGGGCAGTCTGCACCACTCTCTGCAGAGTCCTGCAATTGAGGGAAGCACAGTTCCCATACCAGGCAGTGATGCAGCCAGTCAGGATGCTCTCAATCGTACCCCTATAGAAATTTCTTAGAATTTGAGGTCCCATACCAAACTTCTTCAACCATCTGAGGTGAAAGAGGCACTGTTGTCCCTTCTTCACCACACAGCTGGTATGTTCAGACCACGTGAGATCTTTAATGATGTTTATGCCAAGGAGCTTAAAGCTGTTCACCCTCTCAACCCCAGATCTGATGTCTATATGGGTTAGTCTGTCTGTATTCCTCCTATAGTTCACATCAACCAGCTCCTTTGTTTTTGTGATATTGAGGGAGAGGTTGTTTTCTTGACACCACTGTGTCAGGGTGATAACTTCCCCTCTGTAGGCTGCCTCATTATTATTTGAGATTAGGCTAACCAGTGTAGTGTCATTAGCAAAGTTAATTAACAGATTGGAGCTGTGGGTGGCAACACAGTCATGGGTATACAGGGTTTAAAGGAGGAGGCTTAGGACACACTCCTATTGACCCTGTATCTCACGATTCACCTTAATATCTAAGAATCTTTCAACCTCCATTATGAATTCAGTGATCAAGTTTCTTGGATAGAGAAATCCAAAGACTCGTTGCATCACCAGATGAAGGAATTTCTCCTCATCTCTGTCTAAATTGGCTGACCTCTTGCTTCAGGATGGCCAAATTTGGATCTGAACAGCCCATCAAGGAGGATCTTAAATTCGCAACAACTATGTGAAGTCCCAGTCTGCTTTGGTCAAAAGATTGGACCTTCTCCTTACTTTTCAGCACACTTGCATTCCAATGTCACTTGCATTTGCTAAATGTGGATCAATCACGGGTACCAGTTTTGGGAAACAATCTCAGTTCATGTTAAAAACCATTAATGCTCAACAGATCTGTTGAAATGTTCTGAGAAATGGTTATTGACCCAAAGCATCAACTATATCTCACTTTCCTCAGATGCTGCCTACCATGATATTTCCAGGAAGTTCAGTAGTAATACCAGATTTCCAACATCTGGTGTGTTTTGCTTGCAATCCAGGTGCTAGCTTTTTTATTGTCTTTCCACCTGATATCCATTTCTGCTTTAAACCATTTCCTTTCACTTTTTATCCCTCCTCAAGATGCTGTCAAAAACACCTCCTTTTCAACTTGCATCTGCATATCTCAACTCATTCTATCCCCCTCGGTTCAGTCTCCTCCCACCAACACCCACAACATATGCTCTGAAACTCCTCAAGAACTTTCAATTCCCTGGCCATGACCACCTCAGAGAGTAAAGGAGAGTAAAGTACCAAAAGCTGTGAATGAACCAGGAGGTATGTCATCTGTTGAGGACTAGATATGTGGCATTTAAGTCTGGTGACCCAGGTCTATACCAGAAAACAAGGTATGATTTGCGGAAGGCTATTTCATGGATGAAGAAACAATTTCGAATGAGGTTGGAGGCAACATCAGATGCACGACAATTCTGGCAGGGTTTACAAGACATTACTTCCTACAAAGCAAAACCCAATGGCATGAATGGCAGCAAAGTTTCACTACCAGTGAACTCAATGCCTTCTATGCTCACTTTAAAAGGGAGAATATAATTACAGCTGTGAAGATTCCTGCTGCACCTGATGACCCTGGGGTGTCTGTCCTAGAGGCTGATGTTAGACTGTCTTTAAAGAGAGTGAACCTTCGCAAGGCAGAAGGTCCTGATGGAGTACCTGGTAAGGCTCTGTAAACCTGTGCCAACCAACCAGTGGGGCTATTCAAGGACATTTTTAACCTTCCACTGCTATGGGCAGAAGTTCCCACTCGCTTCAAAAAAAAAAATTATACCAGTGCTTAAGAAGAATAATATGAGTTGCATTAATGACTATCACGCAGTAGCACTTACATCTACAGTGATGAAATGCTTTGACAGGTTGGTCATGAGTAGACTGAACTCCTGCCTCAGCAATTTCCTGGACCCATTGTAAGCTGCCTATCACCATAATAGGTCAATGGCAGACACAATCTCAGTGGCTCTCCACACGGCTTTAGACCACCTGGACAAAACACCTATGTTGGAATGCTGTTCATCGACTATAGCTCAGCATTTAATACAATCATTCCCACAATCGTGACTGAGAAGTTACAGAACATGGACCTCTGTACCTGCAATTGGATCCTCGACTTCCTAACCAGAAGACCACAATCTGCGCAGATCAGTGATAACATCTCCTGCTTGCTGACAATCAACACTGGTGCACCTCAGACGTGTGTGCTTTAGCCCACTGCTCTACTCTCTATATGCACATGACTGTGCGGCTAGGCGTAGCTCAAACACCATCTATAAACTTGCTGACGATACAGCCATTGTTGGTAGAATCTCAGATGGTGACGAGAGAGCGTACATGAGCAAGATATGCTAACTAGTGGAATGATGTTGTGACAGCAACCTGGCACTCAACTTCACTAAGACAAAAGAGATAATTGTGGACTTCAGGAAGGGTAAGATGAAGGAACACACACCAATCCTTGTAGAGGGATCAGAAGTGGAGGGAGCGAGCAATTTCAGGTTCCTGGGTGTCAAGATTTCTGAGGACCTAACTTGGTCCCAACATATCGATGCAGCTATAAAGAAGGCAAGACAGTGACTATACTCCATTAGGAGTTTGAAGAGATTTGGTACATCAACAAATACACTCAACATCATCTACAGATATACCATGGAGAGCATTCTGACAGTCTGCATCACTGTCTAGTATGGGCGAGGGTGGGGGGAGCTACTGCACAGGACCGAAAGAAGCTACAGAGGGTTGTAATTTTAGTCGGCTCCATCTTGGGTACTAGTCTACAAAATACCCAGGACATCTTCAAGGAGCGGTGTCTCAGAAAGGCAGCATCCATTATTAAGGACATCCAGCAGCCAGGGCATGCCGTTTTCTCACTGTCACCATCAGGTAGGAGGTACAGAAGCCTGAAGGCACACACTCAGTGATTCAGGAATGGCTTGTTTCCCTCTGCGATCCAATTCCTAAATGGACATTGGACCCTTGAACACTACATCACTTTTAATATATATTATTTCTGGTTTTTGCATGATTTTTATCTATTCAATATATGCATACTGTAATTGATTTATGTATTATTGCATTATTATTTTAATTTTTTCCTTCTGTATTACGTATTGCATTGAACTGCTGCTGCTAAGTGAACAAATTTCACGACACATGGCAGTGATAATAAACCGGATTCTGATTCTGATTCATTTTCACCACGGATATCCAGTCTCTACCTAGTTCCCCATCAAGAAGGCCTTGAATTTCTCTGCATTTTGCCGACAAAAGACCCAACCAGCTCCCCCCACCACCACAACCCTCCTCTGTCTGGCAGAACTAGTCCTCACCCTCAACAATTTCTTTTTCATCTCCTCCCACTTTCTCCAAACTCAAGGAGTATTCTTCCACGCCCACATGGCCCCAGGTATGCCTAAATTTTCACTGACTTTATGGAGCAGTCCATGTTCCAGGCCTTTCCTGGTAACGCTCCACAACTCTTTCTGTGCCACATTGACAACTACATTGGTGCTGTTTCAGGCACAAATGCTGAGCCCGTGAATTTCATCAACTTTGCCTCCAACTTTCACCCTGCCCTCAAATTCACTTGGTGTGACATTTCTCTCCCCTTTCTCGATGTCTTTGTCTCCATCTCTGGAAACACGGTGACCCCTGACATCTTTTATAAACCTCCCGATTCCCTCAGCTATCTCTTCTCTGCGCCTTCCCGCCCGGCCTCGTGTAAAAATGCTGTTCCCTATTCTCAGTTTCTTTCTCTCTGCTGCATGTATTTTCCATTCCAGGACATCAAAGATGTCCTCCTCTTTCAGAGAACGGGGTTTCCCTTTCTATTGCTTTGACGCTTCCCTCACCTGCATCTCCTCCATTCCCCACTCACCCCATCTTCCCACCGCCTTAACATGGATAGAGTTCCTTTCGTCCTTGCCTAGCATGTCATGAGCCTCTGCATCCACTGCATCCTACTCTGCAAATTCTGCCATCATTCACAGGATCTTACAACAAAGCACATCTTTACCCCACCGCCACCCTCCCACTCTCCACTTTCCACTGGGATAGAGCCCTTCATGATTCCTTTGTCTATTCATCCATCCCCACGAATCTCCTCCAGGGACCTATCCCTGCAAATGCTAGAAATGCTACACCTGCCCATTTACCTCCTCCCTCACCTCTATTCAGGGCCTTAAACATGCCTTTCAGGTGAGGCAACACCTCACCTGTAAATCCGCTGAGGTTGCTTAATGTACCCAGTGTTCCTGATATGGCCTCGACATTGATAAGACCTGGAGTAAACAGGGCACCACTTTGTTGAGCACTTCCTCTGCCGAATATGAAGAATTTCCTGATGGCCAACCACTTTAATTCCTTTCCCCATTCCCGTTCCAACATGTTGGTCCATGGCCTCCTCTTCTACCGTGATAACACCACCTTTAAGGTGGAGAGCATCACCTTATATTCCATATAGGTAGCCTCCAATTTGATGGCATGAACATTGATTTCTCCTTCTGGTAATATTTCCCCTACCCTACACTCTTCTTGTATTTCCTATTCTGGTCTCTTCTTCTTCTCCTCACCAGCCTATCATCTCCCACTGATATTCTTTCTTCTTCCCTTTCTCTCATGGTCCACTCCACTCTCAGATCAGATTCTTTTTTTCCAGCTCTTTGCCTTTTCCACCTATCACCTCCCAGTTTCTTACTTCGTACCCCACACCTACCCACCTAGCTTCACGTATCACCTTCTGGCTTGTCCTCCTTCCCTTCTTCCCCACATTTTTATTCTGCATCTTCCCCCTTTATTTCTTGTGCTAATGAAGTGTCTCGGCCCGAAACGTCGACTGTTTATTCTTTTCCTCAGATGCTGCCTGACCCACTGAGCTCCTCCGGCACTTTGTGTGTGTCTCCCTTTTATGTCGCCTTGCCTAAGCCTTATTTTATGGCTCAAACTCAAATGTTGTTTGACAACGTTCCTCCTGGCACATTTGGATGCTAACCATCCGGGACACGCCCTATTCTCGTAACTAAGATGAGGGTGGCATGACGGCACAGAGGTTAGCACAATGCTTTACAGTACAGGTGAGCCGGGTTCAACTCTGACCGCTGCCTGTAAGGAGTTTGCATGCACTCCCTGTGATTGCATGGATTTTCTCCGGGTGCTTGCTTTCCTCCTACAGTCCGAAGCCATACTAGTTGGTAGGCTAATTGGTCATTGTAAATTATCCCATAATTAAGTGAGGATTAAGTCGAGGGATTGTTGGGCAGCGTGGCTCAAAGGGCCATAAGGGTCTATTCCCTACTGTATCCAAATAAATAGTCAGGGAGGAGGTACAGGCATCTGAAAACTCATACTGAAAATTTTAGGAGCAGCTTCATTGTCTCTGTCACCTGATTTCTGAATGGTCTATGAATCTCACTATCCATCTTTTATACTTATTTGTTTATTCTATTGTATTTTTAGTATTAATAACATACTTATAGTAGTTATATGTCCTTCTCTATACTACTGCCACAAACAAAAAGTTTCTCAACATATGTCAGTAATAATAAACCTGATTCAAATTTTGTTGCTATTGCTCTGTGTCTCTACAGAAGACCGATATTGTCAGCCATGTTTTGTTTTCCAGGGTTGACTAAACTAATAAGTGGGTGCAACTCCAATTTAGCAATTGGCATTTTCAACAATCAAAAATATCTGCTAATCTATTATTTCACTTCATTCAATGAAAAGAAGTCACTGAATTTTCTTGCTTTTGAAGACTCCAAATAGAAATATTGGCCTAGAGTCATGGTACTTTGATGGGATTGATTGATGTGATCAATGCGAGACGCTGTTTTATATGACCAATAATGGCAGAGGTTCTTTTAACTGCCTATGGTTCTTATTCATAAACATTTTTGCAATAAACCATCAGCTGCTGCTGGCTTCATGGAAGCTTGGAAACTCAGCCTTGACAACCTCCCTTGGATGGATGGAGAATGATATCCTCATGGTGTCTCTCTATACGCTGGAGATTGCTCGCCATTGACTGAAGTGTAAGGGACAGCAGGGAGTGGAAATAAGAAGTGCTGCCCTTGCCTTGTTAGGAATCATCAAGATACAACATGTAAAGATCAAATGGGAGAGGAACAAAATTGGCCTGCAAATTATCCAGGACAGTACAATTTCCATTGATTTGTACAACATGACAGAATGATGGATAATGTTCTCATTGCCTTTCTGGAGGTTATATTCAGCCATTTCTACATCCCACTCCCTGATTCAAAAGCTGTCAGTAGTTTTTTTTTACCTGTTCTACTTGGTAATTTATGTCCTTGTTCTGTCATTCTTCATTCTATCTCATAACCCACATGTAGCCTATCTTTTCTCTCTCCTTCACCAACATTTATACCTTTGTTCTGGACTTTCCCATCAAACTTTTATCGATGTTCTGTATTTCTTTGCACTTTGACATAACAAGGTAATATTACAGTATTTTCCAGTATGCAGTGTCTTCATTTCACTTTCAGTCTCAGATGAGAGGGAGTAAACTGAAGACTTTTCTACATCTTCTTCTCAAGTTCAAACAGCTTGCAAATCTTCTTATGAATAAAGGCTCCCTTGTGGCTGCCTTTCCTTCTTTTTTGAGTTTGACATAAATTGCTTTGACTGCCTCTCAAGCACAATGTTGAAATGATGGAGGCCAAGGAAGCAGGCCCATTGGTTGATGCTCGTTTTGCACAAATAACACACAGAAGTGATCTTCTGTGGATCAGAACATGCTAGCAACCACTGACAGGTCAATTAGCACCCAATGGAACATTGACCTGGGGATATCTGAATCAGAACCAGAAACAGGTTTTTTTTACTGATATCTGTCATGAAACTGGTTATTTTGTGGCAGCGGTATAGTGCAAGGTATGAAAATTACTATATGTCACATAAAGTAAATAAGTAGAGGAAAAGAGAAATAGTGAGGTAGCATTAGTGGGGAAAGCAGCGTCCTTATTAAGGACCTCCAGCACCCAGGGCATGCCCTTTTCTCACTGTTACCATCAGGTAGGAGGTACAGAAGCCTGAAGGCACACACTCAGCGATTCAGGGACAGCTTCTTCCCCTCTGCCATCCGATTCCTAAATGGACATTGAAGCTTTGGACACTATCTCACTTTTTTAATATACAGTATTTCGGTTTTTGCACATTTAAAAAAATCTATTCAATATCCGTAACTGAGTTACTTGTTTATTTATTATTATGTTTATTTTACTTATTATCTTTTTTCTCTCTCTGCTAGATTATTGCATTGAACTGCTGCTGCTAAGTTAACAAATTTCACAACACATGCCAGTGATAATAAAACTGAATCTGATTCTGATTCTGATTCTGTTCATGGACCATTCAGAAATCTGACGGTGAAGGGGAAGAAGCTGTTCCTGAAACATCGAGTGTGGATTTTCAGCCTCCCGTACCTCTTCCTCAATGGTAATAATGAGAAGAATGCATGCCCCAGATGGTGAGGGTCCCATACCGATGGATGACACCTCTTTGAAGCTCTGTCTCTTGAAGATGCCCTTGATGTTGGGGAGTCTTTTTTCTCTTTGCGATGGAGCTGGCTAAGTCTATAACTCTCTGCAGCATCTTCGATTCTGTGCATCGAAGCCTCCATACCAGGTGGTGATGAAACCAGTCAGAATGCCCTCAACCGTACATCTGAAGAAATTTGCGAGATTCATTGGCGGCATACACAGTCTCCTCAAACTCCTAATACAGTAGAGCCACTGGCATGCCTTCTTTGTGATGGTGTGCAATTTCCCTTTGAGCATTTCCCTGGCAATAATTGCACAGGTAATGATACAGTGCAGAGGCTATTTTCCCATTTGCTAAACTCAATGAATGCATTAAGGTGCAGGCCATGCACTTCTTTTTATCAGACACAAACTAAAACTTGTAGCATATTTAAAATTCAGCTAAAGGATGGTTGGCATTGGGAGCTGAACTTCCAAAGATATACAGTGTATCAGAAAGATAGATTAGTAGGCAGAGGGGTGTGGTGTGGTCCTGTGTATAAGAAATAATATTAAATCATTAGAAAGGGATGACATAGGATCGGAAGGTGCATAGTCTGTATGGGTTGAGTTAAGAAATGGCAAGGGTAAAAGGACCCTAATGACAGTTGTATACAGGCCTCCAAACAGCAGCTGGGATGTCGATTACAAATTACAGCAGGAGATAGAAAAGGCATGTCAGAAGGGCAACGTCATGATAATTGTTGGGGATTTTAACAAGAAAGTGGATTGGGAAATCAAGATCAGCACTAGACCTCAAGAGAGAGAATTTTTAGAATATCTAAAGACTGGCTTTTTAGAACTGCTTGTTGTTGAGCCCACTAGGGGATCAGCTGTGCTGGATTGGGTGTTGTGCAATGATCCAGTAGTAATAAGAGAGCTTAAGGTTAAGGAACACTTAGGGAACAGTAATCACAATATGATTGAGTTCACTTTGAAATTTAAGAAGGAAAAACTAAATTCTAATGTGTCGGTATTTCAGTGGAATAAAGGAAATTACAATGGCATAAGGGGGGAGCTGGCCAAGGTTGACTGGAAAGGGACTCCAACAGGAAGAATAGCAGAGCAGAAATAGCTGGAGTTTCTGCGAAAAATGAGGGAAGTGCAGGACGGATATATTCCAAATAAGAAGACATTTTCGAAAGGAAGAAGGACACTACCATGGCTGACAAATGAAAGTAGGAGCCAAAGTAAAGGCAAAAGAGAAGGCATACAAGGAAGCCAAAGCTAATAGGAAGATAGAGGATTGGGAAGCTTTTAAACACCTACAGAAGGAATCTAAGGTCATTAGGAAGGAAAAGCTGGATTATGAATGGAAGCTGGTGACTAATATCAAAGAAGATACTAAAAGCCTTTTTAAGCATATAAAGGGTAAAAGAGAGTTGAGGGTAGATATAGGACCAGTAGAAAATGATGCTGGAGATATTGTAATGAGAGATGCAGAGATGGCAGTGGAACTGTGTACATATTTTGCATCAGTCTTCAAAGTGGAAGACATCTGCAGGATACCAGACATATAAGAGTGTCAGGGAAGTGAATTATGTGCAGTGAAAATTACGACTGAGTGTGGTCTGAGTGTGGATACATTTCCTGCACCTGATGGAATACATCCACGGGTTGTGAAGGAATGTTAAAAGGACAGAACAGATTTAATATTGCTAAGTTATTTACCATGGTAGGGGAGTCTAGAGCATGAGGCACTACTTCGGGATTGAAGGACATCCATTTAGGACAGAGATGCAGAGAAATTACTTTAGTCAGAGGGTGGTAAATCTGTGGAATTTGTAACTATGAGCGGCTATGGAGATCAAATCATTGGGTGCATTTAAGGCAGAGATAGATAGGTTCTTGATTAGTCAGGGCATCAAAGCGTGTGGGAAGAAAGCAAGGGAGTTGGGATGACTGGAAGAACTGGATCTGCCATGATTGAATGGAGGAGCAGACTCGATGAGTTGAATGCCTACTTCTGCTCCTATACCTTATGGTCTTATTAGCAAGGACACTGAATTTATTGTTCCCTGATGTGGGGTGTTGACGTTCCACTTGTAGCCGGTACCGAGATCATTCATGCAAAAGTCTTACAGCCTGCTTAATGTCTCTACGTAAGACTCTTCAGACTCTGCTCTGTCCCCAGAACACAATGGATCCCATTGGACTACAGGACTTGATCAGAGCATTTGAACGAACTGGAGGCGTGATGACTCACAGAGGAGATTCCTGTTACCCTGATTTTCATTCCTTACTGTCCTTCTTTAAGGGTTGACTGCCCTGCCATGGATCATCATGTCACTGGCATGGCACCTGTGAGTTCTACATACAACCATTTTAGTTCAGCTCCCACTTTTGTTCATAAATCCATGTGTGAAGGGCCGCAGCAGTTTCAATAGAGTTTTGATTCATTTACAAACTAGTAGCAGAATCTAATCGAGCAGTGGACACAGCACATGTGATCATCAATACCCCAAAGAAATATTTTTGAGAACGTTTTACCTTGCTTGCCTTACAAACATTTCCAGTCCTGTAACCCTTCAAGCATTCTGCCCTCATCGAATTCTTGCACCTCCATCTCCCTTTTTCTCTGGTGACATCGCCTTCAACAGCTTAGTCTTTGAGAGATTTGGAACCCCCTTTATAAAACCATCCATCCTGTTATACCTCTATTTTCCTCAATATGATCTTAAAGACAAATTTTCTGGCTCATATCTACTTCATTGACTCAATGTCCCTCACTGTAAAATATACCATACTGTGATAAAGTTGTTTTATAGAGGAAATAAGACCTGCATTTTTATATAACCTTCCACATCTTTTAGGTATCACAAAATCTGATACAGCTAGTGATGTGCATGCCAAGCAATGCTGGAAATCCTGAACTCAATCTGCACAAGTCAGGCTCCCACAAGCAGCAACTGATTATGCCCAAAGCCATTGATAGAGTTAAATATTGACCAGGACATTGAGGATAACATATTATTCCTCTACTCAAGGAACTTAATGATGGCCCAATATGATAGACATGGTCTTCATTTAATATCTGTTGTAACAGTTTCATCACTGCATTCAAGTGCCAGCGTGGATTGTTGGACACCATAATAGAACTTTAAGCTATGGCTGACGTCAAATTTCCCTTCTGACTGAGGACATTCAATACAAGTTACTGATGCCTGATGATTTAAAATTAGGCACATACTACAGCTTGGGACCAAAAGCCAAAAGCAATGCTGGAGACTGATTCTCCATTGAAAATACCGTAGACCTCACTATTGTCCTATATTGAGAAAGTTCAGTGGGCTTCTTCCATTGTAATTAGGTCTAAACATCACTCTGTTTTGTGAATTTGCAAAGGATATCCTTTGCTGAGAAGCTGATCAAATTGCTGTGGCTCTGTGTCATGAGGAGCATGCTTGTATGAGCTTCAGTAGCCAGCACAATAACAAAGAGTCATCAGTGACTGCTCTGCCTGAGACCGTCGTTCTGCAAAAGTCATGTTTTGACGCACTCTGCTGCCAGGCAACCGACTTGTAGCTGAGCCCCAATAAGCTTCGGAAATATCAGCAACCCCAGTGAGCAAAAATCCACTTGGCAGACTTTTATTTCATTTCATTGTCCTCTCTCCGGACTAATTCCCGTCGCCTAGCAGCCACAAATAGCAGTAGGGGCATCTTTCAGCCCAGCCACCCTGTCAGCTTCCAGTGGAAGCCTTTGATCAAAGGTTCCCAGAGTGAGGAGAGCACAAGTGTCACAAGTCTGTGGATGCAGGCTGTGTGGAAGGGGCAGACTCAGTAATATACAACACAGCATAGCACTGCAGAATGGTGGTACTTAAATAAAGCTTCAACTTCCATAAACAGTAATACCAAATTGACTGTTTTGTACAGTACCAGTCCAACTTCCAGATAATTCTGCTGTCTACTGGTGTCAATTGCAAGCTAATGTTCTTCTGTAGAATAGCTGATGCATTTTGGTTCATATCTCCAATGCTGTTGTCTATTGATATATTTATCCATCCAACTAAGAAAGAAAGCTTTGAATGCCACACTTTAAGCCTCACACTTTGGTTCATGGGGGAAGACAAAAGAAGAGAACTAGAAAGATGATGACTTCCTCCTGATTCTTTTACTCTCACAGAGAAGCAACATATTTTGAAGTAACTACCAGTCTGCTCAATACAGTAAGCCTGTGACTGACTTACGGATGCCTTGGGGATATCTGCACACCCAATACACAGCAACGTTATATCAGAAAACAGTGACCTTTGCACAGTACAGGACCATCAGCCCATGATGTTGTGCTGACATTTTAAACAACTGCAAGATTAATATAACTCCTCCCTCATGCATAGCCCTCAATTTTTCTTTTAGGTGCCTATATGAGATTCTCTTAAGAGTCCCTGCTAGGACGTATACTGGAGTTATGTTAGATAGCAAATACTAAGTTCAGCTGCAGCCAGTCCTCAGCCCTGAATGTAGATTGTTGATTGAATTTCAAAAATGCAGCTCTGAACAATGATCATCCTGGAGCTGCATTTCGGGGTTATTGCAAACAAAAAGACATACCCTATTTGACCGTAGTTGCCTGCATATGCATGAATGCGGCCCAGAATCGATGGGAATTAGCATTCATTTTGGATGTCTGGAGTATGAAGATGGAGGAGTTTGAAAATTATACAAAATTCAAAGAAAGCATTATAGATACATTGTAACTATAGAATTACCCTGCTGTTATCTTTGAGCTTTAGCATATAAAAATGCCATGTAATGTTTCTTCAGGCCGGCCTTGAATATGATCTCTCTCTCACACACACACACACACACACACACACACACACACACACACACACACACACACACACACACACACACACACACACACACACACACACACACACACACCTCTATGTAAAACACCTACCCAGTGACATCCCCCTACTACTTTGCTCCAATCATCTTAAAATGATGCCCTCTCCCAGTAGTCATTTCCACCCAGGGAAAAGGGTACTGGCTGTTCGTATCATCTTATACACCTCTACCATGTCACCTCTCATCCCCTTTCTGTCCAAGGAGAAAAGCTCCAGCTCACTCAACCTTTCCTTATCAGACATGCTCTCCAATTCAGGCAACATCCAGGTAAATCCCCACTGCACCTTTGCACCCTCTCTAAAGTTTCCATATCCTTCCTATAGGCAACCAGAACTAAACACAAAGCTCCAAATATGGTCAAATCTGAATTTAATGGAGCTGCATTATCTCATACCTCTTAAACTTAATCCCGTGAATAATGAAGGCTAACACACCACATGCCTTCTTACCCAACTTATAAACATGCATGGCAACTTTAAAGGATCTATGGATGTGGACACCAAGATCTTTCTGTTCTATTTAATTACAAGGCAGATTTGCTACACTATGGAGTTTTAGTACCAAGTAAAAAACATAATAATATTTGTAAAAAGTGTTGTGTGTGTTGAAAATTTAAAATAAAACAGAAAATGAAGGAACTATTCAGCAGCTGTGGAAGGAAAAAGAATTAACTGCTCAAGTCATTCTGATGCAGTTCAACCAGAAACACAAGGTCTTCTGCTCCTTAGCCTGGCTAGGGAACATTCAAGGATCTAGATGGTGGGCAGTCTACCCGAGTCCATTGCCTGCCCCCTTCCAAGTTTATGTCCAAGTCTGTGTATCTCCGAAGAAGGAGCTCGTAGCATCTGCGGGTACAGTGGAGGCCTTTTGGTACTGCTGAGTGCTTGAGGGTACTCAATTGTCACTGTCTTAGATGTTGAGATGTGGCAGTGATACAGTGCAAAGAAATTTCAAAATAAATAAATAGTGCAAAAAAAGGAATAACGTAATCTTGCTTCCATATCCCTAGGGCTCTTCAACCAACAAGTGCTTATTGTTTTATGTTCTGAAATGTTCCACTGACCACTGCAAATATCATCAACCTTTCTACTTTCTGTATGAAAATATGTTTCTTGACATGATCCCTCTGTCTAATGCTAAGGTCTATCTTACACCAGAGCAGATGGATTCACCCTGTGCTTTTGAACAAATCCCTTCTTCATCTTAGCCACATAAATTTAATTATCCTTATAGATCTCCAATCTAACTTTTCTATAATAACTAAATTGCATAACCTTCATTGGAAAACTTTCTGTCCCAGCAGTGGAAACCTAAATTGAGTGTTATGTGATAAGATGTCCAAATCTCCAAATAATAATGCGCTCTCCAATTTTCACATTCAATACTATCTAGTTATTTATATGCTGCATAAAATATAGATGAATCTCAAAAGGTTACAGTGCTAGAATTCTGACATGGAACAAGAATCCCTAAATGCAATTGCAAGGAAAGCATCCAAACAGCTTTACTTTATTAGAAGGTTAAAGAGGTTCAGCATGTCACTGAACACACTCACAAGCTTCTGTAGATGTACTGTCAAAAGCATCCTGCTGGTAGCATCGTGGTCTGGTACGGCAGTTCAGATGAACAGGAATGTAACGAGCTGCACAGTATAGTGGACTCTGCCCAATACACCACAGGCATGTCGCACCCACCCATCGGTAGTACCGACTGAAGGTACTGCCTCAAGAAGGAAACATCCATCATCAAAGGATCCTCACCAGCCTGGGTAGGCCATCGTTTCACAACTACTATCTGGGAGGAAGTAGAAAGCATAAAGTCCCACACCGCCAGGATCAAGAACAGCTAATTCCCTTCAACTATACAATTCTTCAAACAACCTACACAAACCTGGTCACTACTTCAGTATAGCACGTAATGGCCACTTCGATCACATTGCATTACAATGGACTCAGCATTTTTTTTGCTCTTTATTTTATAATTTTGTTTGGTGGGGTGGAGGTAAGTCTTTACCAAAGGAGATTCAAGGTGCTCTTTAACTCTGCTGGCCTGCAGGTCACCCTTGGGCAAGGTTAGCACCTGCTTAGCCCCCTGACCAGGGTCACATAAAGCCATGGGACCGGGTAGTGGATAGTCATAAGAGCAGCTGGTGCACATCACAAGTCTTGGCAATGTGACCACTGACTCCAGGCAGACAATCTCTTAAGGGAATGGCTGGGGTCACCATCTTGTAAAGACACTGATCAGAAGAAGGCAATGACAAACCACTTTTGTAGAAAAATTTGCCAAGGATGGTCATAGACATTCAAGCCATAATCGGCCATGATGCTGATGATTGTTTTTCATGTGTTGTGTGCCTGCAACATTACTGCAAGGATGTTTTTCATTGTACCTGTGCAAACATGTACTTGTGCTTATGACCATAAACCTGACTGCAACTTTGACTCTGGGGCAGGGTGCAACTGTTAGCATTACCTCTGTCTTTTTTTCTCCATTGATGCTGCCTGACCTGCTGAATGCTTGGAGCACTTCCTGTTTTTCTGTCAGATTTATAGCATTGCAACTTTTTTATTTTCATCCATATTTTATACAACACACACGTAAATAAATGAAAGTTTTTGGACCTGAAACTGAAACCTGTCTTTGTTGCTGCAAATATTCCCTGTGCTTATAGTATTTTCTGTTTTATATAAAAATATCAATGGTACATATGTAATGGTGTTTATATTGTTATCTTCAGTCAGCACATAAAGATCATCCATAAACTAATTATTTATCGCTGTTGCTTTCAGTAACCCCTCAGACAAATTGCTGACCTTCCTATTGAAAGTTATAAATACTCACAAATATTTTACGTATACCATCTCAACATTAAATTTAACAATACTTTACAATATATTGGTGATAGAGATTAGTATTACATACCTTATGTACCAGGAAAATTCATGCATACTTATTTTCAAACAGAGATAGCCAGTGGTAACCATAAGACCATAAGATATAGGAGCAGCAATAGGTTATTTGGTCCATTGAGTGTGCTCCACGATTTTACCCTGGCTGATCTATTTTCCCTTTCAGTCCAATCTCCTGCCTTTCCATCATATCCCTTCACGCTCTGACCAATCAAGATTCTATCAAACTCTGCCTTAAATATGCATAAAGACTTGGGCTCTACAGCTGCCTCTGGCAAAAAATCTCACAGATTCACCTCTCTCTGACTAAAGAAATCCCTCCTCATCATTCTAAAAGAGTGCCTCCCTACTCTGAGGCTGTGTCCTCTGGTCTTAGACCCTCCCATCGTAGAAAACACCCTCTCCACATCCATTCTATCAAGGCCTTTCACCATTCAATAGGTTTCAAATAGATTCTTCTGAATTCTAGTGAATACAGGTCCAGAGCCATCAAGCACTCTTCATATAACAAGCCGTTTAATCCTGGAATCATTTTCATAACCTCTTTTGATCCCAAACAGTTTCAGCACATCCTTTCTAAGATAAGGGTCCCAAAACTGCTCACAATACTCCAGATGAGGCCTCACCAGTGCCTTAGAAAACCTAAATATTACATCCTTGCTTTTTTATTCTAGTCCTTTCGAAATGAATGCTGACATCACATTTGCCTTCCTCACCACAGCGACTTGAAAACCATTTTGCACCTCAGATGTTTGTATTTTCTCTCCATTTAGAAAATAATCATTCCTTCTACCAAAGTGCATGACCATACACTTTCAGACACTATATTCCATCTGCCATTTCTTTGCCCATTCTCCTAATCTGTCGAAGTCCTTCTGCAGCCTCTCTACTTCCTCAAAACTACCTGCTCCTCCATCTATCTTTGTATCATCTTCCAACTTTGCAACAACCCCATCAATTCCATCATCTAAATCATAAACATATTACATAAAAAGAATTGGTCCCATCACACACACTATGGAACATCACTAGTCACCGGCAACCAACTAGAAAAGGCTCCCTTTAATACCACTCTTTGCTTCCTGCCAATCAGCCACTGCTTTACAAATAGCTTATAGCTTAGAAAGCAATTTCATGTGTGACACCTTGTCAAAGGCCTTCTGAAAATCCAAGTAGGGTATCAATTGATTCTCCTTCGTCTATTCTGCTTGTTAGTTCTTCAAAGAATTCTTTCTAACAGATTTGCCAGGCAAGACTTTTGCTTTATAAAGCCATTCTGATTGCGGCCTATTTTATCATGTGCCTCCAAGTACCCTAAGCCCTCATCTTTAATAATCGACTCGAACATCTTCCTAACCACTGAGGTCAGACTAATCGGCCTATACTTTCCTTTCTTTTGCCTCTCTCCCTTCTTGAAGAGTGGAGTAACATTTCCAATTTTCTAGTCTTCTGGAACTGTTCCAGATCCTAGTGATTCTTGAAAGATCATTACTAAGTCCTCCATGATCTCTTCAGCCACAGTTGCCGAACCCTGAGATGTAAACCACCTTTCAATTTTCCAAAAACCTCTCGCTAGTAATGATACCTTCACACACTTCATAACCCCTGACACCTGGAACTTCCACCATACTGCTCATGTCTTCCACCATGAAGACTGATGCAAAATTTGTATTCAGTTTGTTCACCATTTCCTTGTCCTCCATTGATATTTCCCAGCATCATTTTCCAGCGGTCTGATATACACCCTTGCCTCTCTTTTACAATTTATATATCTGAAGAAACCTATGGTATCCTCTTTAATATTATTGGCTAGCTTACTAGCTGAAAGATTATTTCAAAGTCATTGTCAGAAATAAATATTTTATGACACCCTAAAGCTCTAGTCTAAGGATTTCATAAAACTGTTCCTGCCTTTTTACCCAAGGAGTGGTTCACCATACCCTCTCAGATGATGAAACAGAACTTGAGTGCGTAATAATGGCATCAGCACTTGCGTTGTGCAATTGTCTCAGACTCTTGGCTATTTCTGTGACTTCAAAGAAATCCTTCATTCTTTTCGCCTTCCAGGATAATCAGCATAATATAACAAGATCAACTACATTTCCCCTATGATGGGAGTGAAGTGCACAGATATTGAAGTGTAAAGCCATCACTGTTTATGCATGAATCAAGTGTTAAACAATACATACAGTGAAAGCAGGCAGACTTTTCCCCTCAGGTAGGGTGAGACTAGAACTAGACATCACAAGTTTAGGGTGAAAGGTGAAGTACTTAAGGGAAAATTTAGGGAAGATTCACTCAGCGGGTGGTGTGAGTGTGGAACTAAGTTGCAATGGAAGTAACATAAGCGAGTTCAATTGTAACATTTCAGAAAAATTTAGAAGCATATATGGACAAGAGGGTTTTGGAGGAACATGGCCCTGGTGCAGGTGGATAGGACTAGGTAGAAGACTAGGTTCACATGGACTCGATGGATGGAAAGGCCCATTTCTTTTCTGCAGTACTCTATGACTCTATGTCATTAAATCTACTTTCAGAAATGAATATTCATCATGATTTCACTTAGCAGACTGTTTGTTGGTGCTGTAGTATTCTGTGACCTTCTAACCCACTTTATGAAGACAGAATTGCATTATTGCCATTCCTTGATGAAGCACTACTTCCGTTTGAGATCTACACCAGCAGCAGATTCTTTCCTGGTGTCAAATTGCACAACTAGTGAAGTTTTCCTGTGTGTTGTGAACCATCTAGCATAAGTGGAGCTAAGGTGTTGTCTATGACAGGCATTTCTCACTCACAGTAAACTATGGATCCAATCTCACACCATATCAGCAAAGGGGAGCCTAAAAAAGGACATCTGTTTATTTGATTCATTGCTTTTTGTACATCTCTGCCTCATTTTGTTTATTGCCCAGAAGTTCTTATGCAGCACTGCAGGATGGCTATTCATCTAATAGCTAGGGCACATAATGTAAGAAGGGGTAAGCTCAAAGGAAATGCACGGGGCAACCTTTTACACAGAGAGTGGAGGTTGTCTGGAATGCACTGCTGGAGTGATGGTGGAGAAAAATGCAGCAGGAGTATTCAAGAGTCTTTTTCATAAGCATGTGAGTATGTCACAAATGGCAGAATATGAACATTATGCAGGCAGAAGGATTTGTTAAGTAGGGCATTTGATCCCTAATTTAAATAGTTGAAAAACAGCATTGTGGGCTGAAGGGCCTGTTTGTGTGCAGCCTGTTCCGTGTTCTATTACTCATTTCTCCGTTTCTGGCAATGATATGCACTTCAGTTCCAGGTAGAGTGAATCACAGTGTTCTGGGAACATGTCACAGGGGGATTCCATGTAGATGATCGATGAGAAGCGTTGAAGGTGGGGGTGGGAGATGGCCACAGGCTATGATGCACTCCCAACCCAGTGGTTTCCATCACAACATGAGGACAAAATAATAAAGGAGCAGAAGGAGCTATCTAAGCTCTTAAGATCATATAAAATACTATTCAGCTCCCAGCAGGCAGAAGATACAAGAGCCATAAAGTACATACACATCTTTCATCCCTAGTTTGTGATATTGTTCAGTTAAAAACAGGTGAATCCATACCATAATATTCCATATCCCTCAGGATATTTAACCAAAAATGCTTATTGGTCTATGTTCTGAAATGTTCCATTGACTAATGCCAATATCATCAATCTTTCTACTGTCTGTTTTTTTTTTTCATTTTAAAATCTTTTTATTAATTATTATTGAAGATTAACAAAAAAAGATACATTAAGTCAATATGTCATTATATACAACAAGGTATTAAATTAGCAAATAACTGATTAACAAAACTAAGCAATATATCAATAATAATGAGAAAATAAAGTGTTAAGAATTTTTTTTGAAAGAAAAAGAAGGTAAATAAAGAACCCCTACTAACTAAAATAAACCCCTACTGACTGAAAAAAAAACAACAAACAGAAAAAAACCCATTGGGAGCACAACCCCGGAGCTATACATCATACAAGCTTCCAAAAGAAACATCAATCCGCCAACTTAAATCTACTTAGAGAAAAATCAGAAGGAGACCATATTAATTAACTCAAATCAAATGATAGCAGTGAGCAAATGAACCCCACCTTTTCTCAAAATCTATTCGAGGATTGAAAGTTTGACTTTTGATTTTCTCCAAACTAAGACATAACATCACCTGAGAAAACCATTGTATCAAAGTAGGAGCAGAAACATCTTTCCATTTCAACAAAATAGCCCTTCTGGCCAATAATGTAACAAATGCAATTACATGTTGGTCTGATGGAGAAATACCATGAATATATTGAAGGACTATACCAAATAAAACTGTCAATTTATTAGGTTGTAAATTAATTTTTAAAACTTTAGAAATTGTAGAGAAAATAGACTTGCAGTACAGAACACAACCAAAACATATGTGTCAATGTGGCTGTCTCGGTTTTACATCTGTCACACTGACTATCAACATGAGGAAACATCTTAAACAGCCTCTCCTTTGTCAAATAGTAACAATGTATAATTTTTAAATTGAAATAAAGAGTTATTGTCACAAATTGAAGAAGAGTTAACCAACTTCAAAATCCACAACCAATCTTCTGTTATCAGGGTCATGTTAAGTTTTCTCTCCCAATCTTGCTTAATCTTAAGTGAAGGGTAATTGTGCTGTTGAAACAATAAATTATAAATTTTCCCAATAAAACCCTTCACTAAAGGATTCATTTTAAAAATAATATCTAACAGGTCAGAATCTTGTATAAATGAAAAATTACTTAAGTATTTTTGCAAGAAGTGTCTGACCTGAAGATATTGCAGGAAATGTGAATATGAGAGAAAGTATTTAGTTACTAATTTCTCAAAAGATATCAATTGGCCATCTTGGAACAGATCCATGAAGGAATAAACTCCTTTATTCCTCCAAAAATGAAAGGTAGAATAAATTAATGAAGGTTTAAATAAATAATTTCAATAAATTAAACTAAAAAGTTTAAATTTTTTAAGATTAAAAAAAGTTACGAAACTGGAACCAAATTTGTAATGACTGCTTAATCACAGGATATAAATTTAAATTAGTACTTTTGGCCAGTTGTACAGGTAAAGAAGCTCCTAATAATGAGGTTAAGTGAAACTGTTTCACAGCATTCAATTCCATTCAATACTGTCTGTATGGAAGTGTGTTACTTGACATGATCCATTAGTCTAATGTCAAAGTTTGCCCCATACACTGTACTCCCTCACTGTGTAAGTCCCACACTGGCTTTTCTACCCAAAGTGCCACACCTCACACCTACCTGCATTAAATTCCATCTGCTAATCTTCAGCCAATCTTTTCAGCTGGTCCAGGTCCCGCTCTCGGCTCTGATAGCCTTCCTCACTGTCCACTATGCTCCCCCATACAGGGAGTTAGGAAGGAAGCTGAGAAGCAGGACCTCAAGGGTAGTGATCTCAGGATTGCCGCCTGTGCTACACGATAGTGAGGATGGGAATAGGATGAAGGAGCGGATAAATGCATGGCTGAAGAATTGGAGAAGGGGACAAATTGGAAGAACGGGCAAAAAAGTGGCAGATGGAATACAGCGTTGGGAAATGTATGATAATGCATTTTGATAGAAGGAACAATAGTGCAGCCTATTGTTTAAAAAGGGAGAAAATTAAAACATCAGAGGTGCAAAGGGACTTAGGAGTCCTCACGCAAGATTCCCAGAATGTTAAGTCACAGTTTGTGCCCGTGGTAAAACAGGCAAATGCAATGATGATATTTATTTCAGAGAAATAGAATATAAAAACAAGGAGATAATGCTGATGCTTTTTAGAGACTAGTCAGGCCGTACTTGGAGTATTGTCAACAGTTTCAGGCCCCTTATCTCAGAAAGGGTGTATTATAATTGGAGAGAGTCCAGATGAGTTTCATGAGGATTTTTCTGAATATAAAGGGGTTAACATATGAGGAGCGTTTGACAGCTTTGTGCCTGTACTCACTTAAGTTTAAAAATATGTGTAGGGATCTCATTGAAACCTACCAAATGTTGAACAGAGTAGATAAGGTGGATGTGGAGAGCATGTTTCCACTGGTGGGGGTATCCAGAACTAGAGGGCAGAACAGAAGTAAGAAGGAATTTTTTTAGCCAGAGAGCGGTGAATCTATGGAATGCTCTGCCACAGACTGCAGTGGAATTCAAGTCCATGGGTATATTCAAAACCAAAGTTGATAGATTCCCGATTGGTCAGGGCATCAAGGGATATGTTGAGAGGGCAGGTGTATGGGGTTGAGTGGGATCCCAGATCAACCATGATAAAATGGCAGTGTGGACTTGATGGGCTGAATGGCCTCATTCTGCTCCTATGTCTTGTGGTCAATCAACGAATACACTGAGCCAGTTTACTGCATTATCATCTAGACAGTTCATATATAGATGACAAACAACAATGGATCCAAGCCCAATCCCTGTGGTACACCAGTAATCACAGGCCTCCAGTCAGAGAGGCAACCTCCTATATCCACTCCTTTGCTTCTCCTGTAAAGCCTTTGTCTATTTCAATTTACTACCTCATTTTGAATGCCAAGGGGCTGAACCTTCTTAACCAACCTCCCATGCGAGGTCTTGACAAAGCCTTTGCTAAAGTCCATGTAGCCAACATACACTGCCTTGCCTTCATCAACTTTCCTGGTAACTTTCTTGAAAAACCTCTAAGAATAGTTGCACATGAAAAAAAGCAATGTAACAAACTTTTAACACCGTAAACCAGCGAATTGTTGTTAACTCTCCCCGCTCACTGGAAAAATGGAGACATCTTCCTCTCCCTTATTAGGGAGAGAGAGAGAGAGCCTGTGGTATGTCAAATGCAGGATGAAACGCAAAGTGTTTGTGGTAACTGCAAGTCTGTGTCTTTGCTATTGTTTTGCTCACACTTGAATGCACGGTGGCAGTGCCAATCCTTTTTTTTGCCGGTGGGGGGAGGGAGGATCATTGCTTGCTGCTGCTTACGCATGGGAGGGGAGCATTGGGGGGGACTTCGGGGTTCTCACGTTTAACTGTCGTTCATTCTTTGGGGCTTTCCTCTGTTTACATGAATGTTTGCAGAAAAAGGCATTTCAGGATATATACTGTATACATTTCTTTGACATTAAATTGGACCTTTGAACATTTGAACTTTTCTTCAAACATGACCTGCCATGGCACAAAGCCTTGTTGACTATCTTTAATCAGTCCATCCAAATATTTAAATATCCATCTCTTAGAATACCTTCCAATAACTTATCCACTACTGCTGTCAGGCTCACCAGCCTATAACTTCCTGGTTTATTCTTGGAGCTTTTCTTAAACAATAGAACATTAACTATCTTCTAATCCTCTGGCACTTCACCTGTGGCTAAGGACATTTCAATTATTTCTGCTAGGACCCCTGCAATTTTTGCACTAGCCTCCCATAGGGTACAAAGAAACACCTTGTCAAACCCTGGGGATTTATCCAATCTAACTTGCCTCAAGACAGCAAGCCTTTCTCCCTCTGAAATCTGCACACAGTCCATGACCTCATTGCTGCTTTACCCCACTTCTATAGACTCTGCGTCCATCTCCTAAATCAGAATCAGGTTTATTATCACAGGCATGTGACGTGAAATTTGTTAACTTAGCAGCAGCAGTTCAATGCAATACATAGTATCAAAGAGAGAAAAAAAAATTAAAACCTTGTCAAGCCCTGAGTACACATAGATGCAAAAAGTCCATTTAACACTTCGCCCATCTCTTTTCACTCCAGGCATAGGTGTCCAGTCTGATGTTCCACAGGAATTGTATGCCTTGCTATCCTCTTACTCTTAATACATCTGTAGAAGGCCTTGGTATTCTCCTTCAAACTGTCTGCTGAAGCAAACTTATGCCTTCTTTTAGCTTTTCTGATTTTCTTTTTAATATTCTCTTGCATTTCTGATAAACCTCAGGTACCCCACTTGTTCCATCCTTTCTACACCTGCTGTGTACCTCTTTTTTTCCTTAACCATGGCCTCAATACCTCTCGAAAAACAAGATGTCCCAAACCTGTTATCCTTGTCTTTTATTCTGACAGGAACATACAAACACTGCACTCTAAATAAATTCACTTTTGAAAACATCCCACTTGCCAAGTACACCTTTGCCAGAAAACTACCCGTCCCAATCCACACTTGCCAGATCCTTTCTAATACCAAAATTGGCCTTTCTCCAATTTAGAATCTCAAGCTGAGGACCACACCTCTCCTTTTCCATGATTATCCTGCAGCTAATGACATTATGGCCAGTAGATGCAAAACGATACCCTTCACAAATGTCTCTCACCCGCTCTGTCTTATTCCCTAACAGTATTACACTATCTCTAGTTGATACCTTAATGTATTGATTAAGGAAATCTTCCTGAGTACATTTGACAAACACTATCCAATCCAGCTCTTTTAAAGTATGGAAGTCCAAGTCAATATGTGGAAAGTTTAAAAATCACCTACTTCCACAACGTTGTTTCTTGCAATAGTCTCTGCTAAATCCCATGGACTATTGGGTGATCGATAATATAAACCCATTAACGTGATTATCCCTTTCTTATTGCTCATTTCCACTCATAGCCTCAGCAGAAGAGCTCTCCAGTCTGTCCCGTCTAAGCATGGTCATGAAATTTTCCCTGACTAGTAATGCCACCACTCTTCTTTTAATCCCTCCTGCATCTAAAACAACATTACCCCAGAACACTGAGCTGTCAGTTCTGTCCCTCCTGCAAACATGTCTCAGACTAGTGGCTACAATATCGTAATTCCACTTGTTGATCTATGCCCTGAGCTCATCCATTTTTCCTATAATACTCCTTGCATTGTAACATACACAATTGAGAACATTAGCACCACTATGCTCAAACTTTTGATTGCTGACTTTGTATGTAAGCTTAACATCATATTTCTCCACAACCGCTCCAGTATCTGCTCTGGCGCACTGGATCCCATACTCCAGCAACTCTAGTTTAAACCACCCTGTACAGCCTTCCTGCAAGGATATTACTTTCCCACAATGCGTAATGCAATTTCTCCTCATGAAAACATTATCATTGTTACTGCTCTACTTTTTTCTACCTCAATTCACTGTGTAATGATCTGAACTGTTTGAAGTACTATGCTTTTCACTGCATCCTTGTATATGTGATGTGAATAAACCAACTCCAATACGAACACCTTTAAGATCGAAATTGATGATATCCTAAATCTATATTGCTCCACTAACACCACATCACTTAATTGTTTAAACATCCAGAGGACTACTTATCTAACAATCTGGAGAGAATCCATAGGAGATTGAAGAGAATGATCCCAGGAATAATAGGGTTAATATACGAGAGGAACTTGATGGCTCTGGACCTGTGCTCACTGGGTATTAGAAGAATGAGGGGGGAATGTCATTGAAGGAATGGTAAGACAAAGGAACACATACCAATCCTCACAGATGCATCAGAAGTGGAGAGAATGAGCAGTTTTAAGTTCCTGGGTGTCAAGGTCTCTGGGGGCCTAACTTGGTCCGAACATATTAATACAATTATAAAGAAGGCAAGACAGCTTTTGAAGAGATTTGGTATGTCAACAAATACACTCAAAAACTTCTATAGATGTACTGTGGAGAGAATTCCGACAGGCTGCATCACTGTCTGGTGTGTGGGGTTACTGCACAGGACTGAAAGAAGCTGCAGAGTGTTGTAAATCTAGTCAGCTCCATATGGATATTAGTCTACAATGCACCCAGGATAACTTTAGGGAGCGGTGTCTCAGAAAAGCAAGGTCCATTATTAAGGACCTCTAGCACCCAGGGCATGCCCTTTTCTCACTGTTACCATCAGGTAGGAGGTACAGAAGCCTGAAGGCACACACTCAGCAATTCAGGAACAGCTTCTTTCCCTTTGCCAACTGATTCCTAAATGGACATTGAACCTGTGAACACTACCTTGCTTTTTTAATATATATTGTTTTTGGTTCTTGCATGATTTTTAATCTATTCAATATATGTAAACTATAATTTATTTGCTTATTTATTATTATTATTTCTTTACTTCTTCTTAATGATATATTGTTAACTGTTGCTGCTAAGTTATCATATTTCATGACACATGCCGGAGATAATAAAGCTGATTCTGATTCTAAAGCATTTTGAATATTGAAAGGCTTAGATAGACTGGATGTGGAGTCGATGTTTCCTATAGTGGGGGAGACTAGGACAAGAGGGCACAACTTCAAAATAGAAGAATGTCCCTTTAGAATGGAGACAAAGAGGAATTTTTTGAACCAGAGGGTGGTGAATCTGCAGAATTCATTGCCAGAGATAGCTGTGGAGGTCAAGTCATTTGTGTATATTTAAAGCGGAGGTTGATAGATTCTTGATTAGTAAGGGGATCAAAGGTTAGAGGGAGAAGGCAGGAGAATAGGGTTGAGAGGAATAATGAATCAGCCATGTTGAAATGGTGTGGCAGACTTGATCGGCCAAATGGCTAATACTGATCCTAGGTTATACGGAGCTATGGTCTTATGTCAGTCAAGCAGAGTGATACTGTGCAGAAACAGGCTCTTCAGCCACCACGTCCAAGCCAGTCTTTGTACATGTCTCTACTTCGCTGCATTTAATCCACATATTTCTACACTTTGGCCAATTACCAGCTTTTCAAACATTCTGGGAGTATCAGCCTCCGCCACCTCCTCAGACAGGGTGCTGAATATTTGGAAAGAAAGGTGGAAAATGATCAAAGAGTAGGAGCGCAATAGAAAACATAGAGAGGGAGTAGTGAGAGAGGATCTCACAGAACTCTTACCCAAGACACGAGGTCCATTTGTTGTACTCCATCCATGAAAATACTTTTTCTAGCTAAGAAGATCAAATCAATATAATACTCCAGCTAAAATATCAAAACCTCATAATGTCCACACCTGTCTGACAGCTTTTGTCAGTTGCTACTTTGCCATCCTGAAGGCAAGAACACCTTTATAGATGTGTCCAGTTTTCCAAAGCTCCTTGTAACAGTGTCATAACAGCAAACACAAATTGTACTGCAGATGCTGTAGTCAAAGCAACATGTACAACAAGCTGGAGCAGCTCAGCAGGTCGGGCAGCGTCCGCGGAAACGAGCAGTCAATGTTTCAGACCGAGACCCTTCATCAGGACTTCGAGTCCTTTGAGTCCTGATGAAGGGTCTTGGCCCAAAACGTTGACAGCTCGTTTCCACGGACGCTGCCCAACCTGCTGAGTTCCTCCAGCTTGTTTTAAGTGTCACAACAGCTTCTGAATCTGCCGCTATTAAGAACTTTACAGATTACTCATTGCCACATGAATTTGCATGAAAAATACACAGCATAACATTTAAAAAATATGTAATGTTTATTGAGATTCAGCACAGAAGAGGCCTCTCTGTCCCTTTGGGCCATACCGGCCAGAAATCCCCAATTTAATCATAGCCTAATCACTGAACAATTTACAATGACCAATTAACCTAACAATCGGTGCATCCTCAGACTGTGTGAAGAAACCGGAGCACCCAGAAGAAACCCACACTGTCAGGGGAAGAAAGTACAAAGTCCTTACAGGCAGCATTAGGAATTGAACCCAGTTTGTTTGCACTGTAAAGCATTTTGCTAACCATTATACTACTGTGCTGCCCCACTAAAAATAACTTTTTTTGCAGTTTTCTCGCCTTCCTTAGTACTTTTGTGGTACTAAGTTACAGATTTTCTGGACTATCAGTTCAGAGTTTGTTTTAGTATGCCAAGCTGCAGTATAATTATTTTTCTAGTGACTTTCAAAGCAGTGTGGAAAACTGGGAGAAACAAAAGTGGAGACCGAGATATCGCTTAGAGAAAGGGAGCATGGACACTGGGGTCCCAGCGGGCAACCCATCACATTCCCAACTTATCAGAGGGCAAATGTAACTCCAATGTCGACTTAGCTGGACAAAAAATGGTGAATTCAATTTCCAGGTATCTATTAAACAACAGTGACTGTAGCCAAAAGGCAGGTTGATGACCAACACATTTCTGCTGATGGGAAATGCTGCTTCCTCTACCTTATCCCTTCCTGTAATGATCTATAATCCTGGAACCCATCTCCAACTGCAGCTTAATGCTAGGGTGCAATCTACTGAATTGGGTTAATGAATTCTTCCAATTGATCTATCCATTAAATCACAATCATGGCAAAGAACAGGGTCATAATCAATACTAACTTACAAAGGCGCTGTAAAACATCTCTCTCTAACCAGAGGCCAATCCACCTTTTTAAAGATTTGAAAATCCACTCAGTCACTGACAGGGAAAGGTCAAATTGTATTGATTGGCGAATGAGCACAGAGCTATCATCCACCCTGCTATTTTAATTTCCTTGTAATCAGGGTACAATTCGTTTGCTGTGCATGTTTCCCAGAGGGTATATTTATGTTGTTGTGGAAATAATCAGAGCTGCCGGATTTATCAGTGGAGTACTGTAATCAATAATGATGCTGTTTAATATATTGAAACAGAACTGTGGGTGGAAAGCTTGTAAGATCAACCCAATCACAATCCTTATCCTGTATTAACAACAGAGTACCATGGACCACCCCTTGCACTACCATAGACTTGTTCTAAATTGTGTCTTTTGCATTAATGTCTTGTTTTGCACAGGTTTTCCCTCCACAGCTTTGTATAATTTATGTTATATGCGTTGCCTGAATGGGGAGTTAAGGATTAAAGATTGAATGTACTCCTCAGCAACATACATACAAGGGGTGATTGATAAGTTCATGGCCTGAGGTAGAAGGAGTCAATTTTAGAAAACCTAGCACATTTATTTTTTCAACATACTCCCCTCCTACATTTACACACTTAGTCCAACGGTCATGGAGAATACAGATCTCGGACTTCCAGAAAATGTCCACAGCAGGGGTGATTGATATGTTCGTGGCCTAAGGTAGAAGGAGATGAGTTATACAGCTCTCGTTACATGAACATGCAGGAGTGATTATGCAGGAAATTTGAAGTTAATAACTCAACAGGGGTGATTGATAAGTTTGTGGCCTAAGGTAGATGGAGATGAATTATTAACTTTAAACTTTCTGCATAATCACTCAAAGAGTTGAACTGCATGTGCATGTAACGAGAGCTGTACAACTCATCTCCTTCTACCCTAGGCCACAAACTTATCAATCATCCCCGCTGTGGATGCTTCCTGGAGGTCCAAGATCTGTATGATCCACGACTGCTGGACTAAGTGTATAATTGTAGGAGGGGACTATGTTGAAAAATAAATGTGCTAGGTTTTCTAAAATTGACTCCTTCTACCTTAGGCCATGAACTTATCAATCACCCCTTGTAAAATACTTCAGGTTTCCAGCATGTGCAGGCTTTCTGGTATTTTTGAATGCTTTGATGAGGTAAATGAGGAAGATGAGAGTCCCAGGCAAAGAGTAAAGGATCTAAACTAATATAATGCCTCTGAAGGAGGATTGCTAACAAAGCACACTTCCAACTAATCTTCCTGTGTGACACATCTACAGATATCTGCCTGCACAACTCTAACTTTATCTCAACTACGGAACACTCTGCACCACCTCTTGCGCTAGTATAGACTTGTCTCAGATTGTGTTTCTTTTTTTGCACTTGTTTTGAACAAACTTTTCCTTTTCTCTTTCTCTCTTTGCTAACTTATGTAATTAATGTATATTTTATATTTTGTACATTGTCTAAATCCAAGTGCTTGTGATGTTGCTGCAAATAACTTTTTCATTGTACTTATACCTCACCACACATGTGCACATGACAATAAACTTGACTTGATTCACCAAAACATATTATTTCTTCATCAACTTCAATTGCCCTTTCCTATTAGATTCCTTCTTTTTCATTCCCTGACCTCTTTCATCTATCTCTTCCAAGCTTCTTACATCATCCACACTCCTACCCCTCACCTGTTCTCACCTATCACCTACCATTTTTGTACCCCTTCCTCTCCCCCACTTTCTTTTTCTGCCTTTGTTTCTAGTCGTGATAAAGTGTCTTGGACCAAAACATTCACTGTTTATTCCACAGATGCTGCCTGATTTGTTGAGTTTCTCCAGCATTTTGTGCATGTTGCTCAAGGTTTCCAGCATGTGCAGAATCTTCTGAAATTATAATTTTTCACATTCTATTTTATAAGTATGCTGGGAGAGACTAAGGAGATGTAAAATTAAAATCAACCACACTTGATCTCCCAGCTTCTGAGCATTTAGGGTAGAACAACACACACAAATGCTGGAGGAACTCAGTAGGTTAGGCAAAATCAATGGAAATAAATAACCAGTCAATGTTTCAGTCCGAGACCCTTCTTCAGGACTGAAAAAGAAGGGTTTTTCTGAAAAAGAAAAAGAATTCTTCATAATAAGGAGAATACAAACTTTAGTAAATCATCACTCGTCAACTTCGTACAAGGTTATATGTAGTACCAAGAATATCTTAACTGCAATCTATAGATAAAAAGAATAACATTTATCAAAAAATAACTATTATACTAGTCCTTATTATTTAAAATTGACATGGATCACAAGTTTTAATATACACTGGGACAGAGTCTTCTTGGATTCACCTTCCATTAGTAACATCAATTGTTCATTCTTTTATTAACTCACAGTTTCTTATTTATTCCTCCTGAATATTTTACAGCCAATCTCTAATATATATGATACATGGTTAATGGATGTTATTTTATTCAGTATTGCTTGAGTGCATTTGATCCACGTTTATACCTCCTGAGAGAACTATTCCATTAACTGAATAGAATTTTAACTAATTTCACTTGTAAGGTCTTCCATTCAATCCTGTTTGCTGTACTCTGTGGAATAATAAAATGTTATGCATATGAAGATGTAGTAAAATAGTACTAGTGCTCCCCATGTGTGCAAAAGTACAAATAGAAGCTCTGCTTGAGTAGAGCACCATCACAGAGGTTGTGTACAAGAAGGGCCAGAATTGCCTCTACTTCTTAGGGGACTGAGTTCCTTTGGAGTTTGCAGGTCTCTCCTTCACATGTTCTACCAGTCTGCTGTCAACAGTAAAAGCTTCTATGTGGTGGTGTGCTGGGGCGATAGTATCAACACAGGTGATGCCAATTGGCTCAATAAACTGATTAGAAAGGCCTGCTCTGTTATAGGAGTCAAACTGGACACACTGGAGGTTGTGGTAGAACAAAAGACCCTACAGAAAATCCTGGTAATTCTGGATAATATTTCTCACCCTCTGCACATCACCTAGGCTGAACAGAGGAGCACTTCTAGTAATCGTCTAAGACAGTTGAGACAACTAAGGAGCGCTATATGAGGTCATTCTTACCTCGGCCATTAGGCTCTATAATGAATCAACCTACAGGCAGAGAAATGATGACCCCCTTCCTGTTAGACTGTTTGATGTAACTTATTTCTCTATTCTTTCTTACTTCTCTTTTAATATTTGTATATATGGGCAATTGGAACTGTACTGTGACAAAAATTTCCTTTTGGATCAATAAATTACCTATCTATCTATCTATCTATCTATCTATCTATCTATCTATCTATCTATCTATCTATCTATCTATCTATCTATCTACTTCAGTTGATAAAGTGATTATCTCCAAATCAGTATGTTGTGGGTTCAAGAACATGCTGGTGTCTTGACCACAAATCCCAGGCTAAAACTCAAGTTCAGTACAACCATAGAGTAATAGATCATGAAAACAGGCCCATTGACCCAACTAGTCCATGTTGACTACAGCATCTTCCTCATCAGTCCCAGTTGGCCATGCTTAGCCCATAACCCTCCAAGCCTCTCTCCTTCATGTACCCTCTTAAACGTAAACACAAAGTACGCTGCAGATGCTGGGGTCAAAGCAACACGTACAACAGGCTGGAGGAACTCAGCAGATCAGGCAGCATTCGTGGAAACAAGCAGTCAACGTTGACTGTTTGTTACCATGGATGCTGCCCGACCCGCTGAGTTCCGCCAGCGTGTTGTATGTGTTACCCTCTTAAACATTGCAGCTGTACCCATCTCACCCACTTTGTCTGACATTTATTCCAGTCCTGCACCACTGGAGATGCCTCATTTGTTAAAGATATAAAACTGAAGGCCTGCCAACTTGCTCAGATAGAGATCCCAAGGCACAACTTTGAAGATGTGCCGGAGATTTGTCTCTGGGACGCTGGCCAATATTCTCTTGAAAACATGTGATAAAATGATGATCTTATCCATATATTTCTTCCTTCTTAACACCTGTGTACAAACTGCTGGCTTGTTTCCTACTTAAAATTGATGACATGTTTTGATACTGCCTTGATTATGGAGTTAGGGTCTATATTTTCCCTACTGGTGATCTATAACTGTCCATAGACCGAATTAACACTCTCCCATATTCTTAAAATAGAGGGATTAAATTTGTTGCTGTGCAGCCATGGAAATATTTGAAATTCCATGGAATTTTGGAAGTGGAGGATGAGTTTGTTGAATATCTCCAAATGCAGGAGGTTGGAGTTACTTTTCATTTTTCCAATAATAGGTGTTTTCACACCTTCATTACTCTTAAAACTAAGGATGGTTCTTCTGCACCATGCATTGTGAATGATAAATTTTGAAAGACATACTCAAGAATGAATATAATGCTGGGTGTGTGGAATGCACTGTCAGCAAAGGTGGTAGAGGCAGATACAATAGGGTGTTTTAAGAGTCTCATAGATAGGTACATGGAGCTTAGAAAAATAGAGGACTATGCAGTAGGGAAATTCTAGGCAGCTTCTAGAGTAGGTTACATGGTCAGCACAATATTGTGGGCCGAAGGGCCTGTAATGTGCTGTAGAATTCTATAGATTTCTATGTTTCTATGTAATGATGATGAATGAAAAGTTCCTCAAACATGATGGGCAACACACCCTCAAACTAACCCATGGTGCTAATACTTTCAGTATTCCAGTCATGACTTATTTTCCTTCATGCCACTTTTAATTCAAAATATAGTGTATTACAATATAAGTCCTGAGTTATTTGTGAATCTCACAGACACAACCTAGCCTTGTGACTTTGCCAATTTTTGGACCTGGATTTTAGAAAGAATGAAAGAAAATGTCATTCACCTCTATAGAAGGGCTTCGCAGTCAATAAAATGCATTTCAGGTATTGATGCTGCGATAATGTGCAGGGATATTGAGGGCTATTTGTGCGAGACATAAACCTATGTCACAAAGGCAAGGTAAACTGGTTTATTGATGTAGGTCGAGGGATAAAACAGGATAGGGCATCGGAGAGGCCTTGCAAGCTCTTCTTAAAACTAATGCCGTTTATGATCATCTGAGACAACATAGAGAAGCCTGTTTAATATCTCATTGCCTGACGGTGCAGCACTCTCTCACTGCTACACAGCAATGACCGTTGGGATTATGTCGTAGGACATTGGACTTAGAGGAGACCCTGCTGCCCATTGAGTCACTGCATACAGTGAAGTCTCTCACAGGAAGCCTGGTGAAATTATTTTACTTTCGGTTTCACAACACAGACAGGCGAACATAAAATTTACAAGCTTTCCTCCCAATTCACAGGCACTTCATCTGCTTTAATATTCTTTTTTGGAGGGAATCTGGGCATCACTGACTAGGTCAGGATTTATATTCCATTCCAGTTTCCCCTGGGGTGATGCAGAATTGCCTTCTAGAAAAGCTGCAATCCTTTTGTAAAGATATGGTTGGATATAGAATTCTATGAGTTAAGTATATAGGTGATGAAAGAATGGTAATATATTTACATATCAGGGTAGTGTGTTTCAGACTGAAAACAAACCTAAAATTCCTAAAATTCAAGTACTAATTGTAATAGTAACTGTGTACAGTAAGATTAGAATAGGATCCTTTTAGTCTTTAAAGATACTATAGATTAACAATACAAAACATGATTTTCCAAACATTTCCTTCTGTTTACAAGCAACAGCAATTTGCACTTGTGGCAGTTAAGTAGTAATATGTCTTACAATGCTTCACAAGAACATTACTGTTATGTTTTGTAACTCCATAAAATAACTGAAAGAAAAACATGGGAGAACGGGATAAAAGTGTACTCCTCAGTTTTTCCTTCATTGAGGTGGGCAGGTATGATGTGGTGCCATAATGACGTATGCCATTCACGTACTTTTATATATAATGAATTATGTAAACAACAAGGAATTCTTAATCAAACAACATATTTACTTTATTGAAATATTACTGAAATACTAAATACACAAATATTACCACATAAGCAATGGTCAAAGAGGTGGACTTCAGGAATGTTACCAAATTATTTATAAAAAGAAATTCTTAGGGAAAATATTCCATTCTTCATCCCTTCTAACTATGGCCTTGGTGTAGCCTTCAGCTGAGATCATTGGCGCCCTATGTTTGATTCATTGGAACTTCTTGATACTTAGCTAAATATGTTATTCCAGCATTTCCAATAATGACAGAGATTGCCTTGAGAACAATGGAGATACTTAGAGACTGGTGGGTAGGGAATTTGGTCCTTCGTGTGACCAATCTGTAGGAGAAAATCATACAAAGAGTTGGGATGAATCTCTCATACCTCACAGCTGCAATGATGGGGTAACTAATGCTGGGTTTGACCAAGAGACTCGAAAGAAGAACTGTAGAATTTTGATGTGATTTCTGGGCAGTAAAAGGTTACAGAAACAAAGTGTTGTACATAAGGATAAAGTAAGGACAATATTCTGTGATACAGGCAGCACTGATATTTTCCACCGCAACCAGCACAAAGCAGAGTTTAACTATTTTTTTTCCTTCCCAGTTCATTGTAACTTAAATGGGATGAATAAGCTAAAATAACTTGCCTGTGTTGTTCTCCCTAAACTCCCCAACTTTAAAAACAGAGAAAATAGCCACAATAGGATTAAGAATTGTCTTTTACAAATTCAAATGCACTTCAAAATTCATGAGCTTCTTAGGCAATGTATAAAATTTGTATTCACTGAATAGCATTCTTTGTTAAATAGTTCAAGTCTCTAAATGCCCTCCTGGTTACAACATAAGTACATCAATTCTACTCATGTTTTATGTCGAATCAAATGCAATCAATATATTTATTAATTATCCCCAACTACAATCTCATTACCAGAAATTCATTAAGTGTGTTTTCCTTGTGTGCAATAATGGAGCTTTCTGCTCTACTGGTTGCAAAGGTACAAAGATGCGAACCTGAAGCTAAATCTTGTAGTGCTTTCTAAATGCAAATACTCTCTATGTAGGAAACCTTTCACAAGTAAGAGAAAATCTGCAGATGCTGGAAATCTGAGCAAGATACACAAAAAGCTGAAGAAACTCAGCAGGTCAGGCAGCATCTATGGAAAAGAGCACTGTCAATATTTTGGCCTGAAACGTCGATTCTACTCTTTTCCATGGATGCTGCCTGGTCTACTGAGTTCCTCTGGCATTTTGCGTGTGTTATATGGGAAACATTTTTCACTTCTTTCCACTCAATCCATTCTAACAATGCTTTGGATGAATTGATCTGTATCATAATACATCCAGTTTGTATCCTCCTTGTAAATTGATGGTTTAATGAATACATTCTCAAAGCAGCAACAGATTAGTGTACTAACTAGTCCAAAAACACATCATACCAGTTGAAAACAGTCTTATTTCTTTCTCGTAAACCAAATAGATTCTGAAGATCCTGGAAATCCAGAGCAATTGACACAAAATACTGGAGGAGCTCAGCGGGTCAGGCAGCATCTAAGAAAATGAATAAACAGTCACTGTTTCTGGCCAAGACTCTTCATCAGGACTGGAAGGGAAGGAGGAAGACAGCAGAATAAAAAAAGGTGCGGGGAGGGGAAAGGAGAACATGCTAGAAGATGATAGATGAAGGCAGGTGGGTGGGAAGGCCAAAGGCTGGAGAAGAAAGGATCTGATTGGAGAGGAGAGTGGAGCATGGAAGAAAGGGTCTCCAGATGGAGGTGCTAGTCAGATGAGGAGAGGAGCTAAAATGCCAGAGTGGGGAATAGAAGAGCAAAGGGGGAGGGAAAAAAGAAATTACTGGAAGGAGAAATCAATCTTTATGCCATCAGGTTGAAGGCTACCCAGACAGAACACAAGGTGTTTCTCCTCTACTCTGAGGGAACCTTATCATGGCAAAAGAGGAGGTCATGGGCCAACATGGTAGATTGGGAATGGGGATAGGAATTTAAAAGGTTGGCCTCCAGGAACTTCCGCATTTGGCAGATGGAGCAGAGTTACACGATAAATCAATCTCAACAATATAGAGGTGGCCACATTGGGAGCACCAAATACAGTAAACGACCCTATCAGATTTGCCTCGCCTTTCAACACTTTCATTGAATCAATAAATATTGCAACATGGTGATGGTCCATTTGACCTGTAAATGGTTTTATGCTATAGTTCTTCACACTTAGTCTATTCTGCTATCTGAGCTCTACATCATTCAATAATGACTACTAGTCAAACAGCTATTTAGAAATTGCAGACTTTTCAAACATTGCAGAATGGCTGTGAATTCCACATGCTAACCACCCTCCATGTAAGGAGATCTTCCCATGAACTATGTTCAATCATATCTTTAAGCATGCATGCTCCTGAACAGAAAGTGAGGAGAGATCTTATATCACTTGCACTGGAACAGTGAATAGCCACCAGCCAAATCCAAGGAGTGATATTAATTATCAAAATGATTTAACAGAATAAACTGCAAACAGCCACATAAATATCAGCTCCTTCCACTTCACTCGAGGCTTGCCAACTCTGATGGGATATATTCCTGTGAGTATACCTTACAACTTACAGCCAGTAACTTGCCCTTTCAGCAATATAACTTCTTATCTCTAACTCCAATGTTTTTCCAACTAATTATAAGAAAATCTTCAAAGAGAATAAAGAAGCAAAGTTTCTTTTTAATGTCTCTGCAGTTTTCTCCAGCTTGTGCTCCATAAATGGGAACCCTGTGCTCAGATTCCTAAGCTCTGTCTGGAAATCCATCCCTATCCCTCCCTCTCTCTCTAAGCTCCTTAGTTCTTTAGCTACTGGCCTTATTATCTCCTTATGTGGTTTCTTGCCAAATTTTGTTTGAAAGCACCATTGCAAAATGACAGGGGAAGCTTTGCAATGTTGGAAACAGTCTATAAAAACAACAGCTGCCTTTCAAGTGCTGTGGGGATACACAGAAGGAAAATGCAGTCTCTGGGGCTGAGCAGGAAGAGGTTGGTGATTGCGGGCAGAGGGCTGGTGGAGTGTAACCCACCTGAGCTCTGGTGGATCGGTGGATGGGAAACTTGAGTGTAACAGGTAATGAGCTCAAGATAGCAGAAGTTTTGTAGCAGCTTTATGATATTCTGATCAAGTCAAGTCAACTTTTATTGTCATTTCGACCATAACTGCTGGTACAGTGCATAGTAAAAATGAGTCAACGTTTTTCAGGACCATGGTTTACATGACACAGTACAAAAAACTAGATTGAACTATGTAATAAAAAAAAACACAGAGAAAGCTATACTAGATTACAGACCTACACTGGATTGCATTAAGTGCACAAAAACAGTGCAGGCATTACAATAAATAATAAACAGGACAGTAGGGCAAGGTGTCAGTCCATGCTTCTGGTATTGAGGAGTCTGATAGCTTGGGGGAAGAAACTGTTATATAGTCTGGTCATGAGAGCCCAAATGCTTCGGAGCTTTTTCCCAGATGGCAGGAGGGAGAAGAGATTGTACGAGGGGTGCATGGGGTCCTTCATAATGCTGTTTCCTTTGTAGATGCCGCGTGTAGCGTAAATTAGGCTGCATCTGAGGTATTGCATTCACTTCTGCTCACCCCATTACAGTAAAGACTTAAAGCTTTCAGAGAGGATGCTAGAGGTTCTGTAGATCTTGAGTAACACACACAAAATGCTGAAGGAACATTGCATGTATGGAAGTTGTCCTGTCCAAGACCGGAAGAAGCTGCAGAAGATCGTGAACCTAGCCCAACACATCACACAAACCAAATTTCCATCCTTGGACTCACTTTACACCGCACGCTGTCGGAGCAGTGCTGCCAGGATAATCAAGGACAAGACCCACCTAACCAACACACTTTTTGTCCCTCTTTCCTCCGGGAGAAGGTTCAGGAGCTTGAAGACTCGTATGGCCAGATTTGGGAACAGCTTCTTTCCAACTATGATGAGACAGCTGAACGGATCCTGACCCAGATCTGGACCCTACCTTCCAAATATCCGGACCTGCCTCTCATTTTTTTTGCACTACCTTACTTTCTCTTTTCTATTTTTTATTTATGATTTATAATTTTTAATTTTTATTACATTTACTATTAATTTGTATTCCAGGGAGTGCGAAGCACGGAATCAAATATCGCTGTGATGATTGTACACTCCAGTATCAATTGTTTTGGCAATTATAAAGTAATAAATAAATGTCAGCCTTCGTCTAGGGCAGGGGTCGGCAACCCGCAGCTCCGGAGCCGCATGCGTATCTTTGATCTTTGTGCTGTGGCTCCCCGTAGTTTGTTAGTTTTTGAAATGTAATTCGAAATTTGAAGATTATGCTGATCTTGTACAATCTAAAAACGTTGTGGAGACCCCATTTCCTGGCACATCCGAACCAGCTCACAATTAGCCACCATTCCGGCTAAGGGAGATAGCCTACGGGGTTTTGTGAGTAAGTGTCTTTTGGAGCATCCGCGCCCACGGGGACGGGTTGAGGGAGGCTTTAAATCAAGGCTGTTTAGTTCGAATAAAGTTACCTTTGACTGCAGTGTCTTTATTTTAGCGCTGCGTGTAGCGCTACACTGCTACAACGTGTTTTTTATCGCTATTAATATACATCACTACTGCCAATGCCTGACACCCGCCAGTGCGCGCTTTCTTTTAATTCTTCGATCCAAGGTAGGCTACCTATGGAGTAACCTTCAACCCAACGTCTTTTTTTCTGAGTTCAAAATGTTTTTGTTGCATGCAGAAATGTAATTTCGTTTTCTCTGCAGGAGTTCATCAATTTCATAAATGCAACACATTATAGTTTGTTTATACATAGCTTAAAGGCAAAAAAAAACGTTGTATGCAGTGTTATTTCATTTTAAATGTCAAACGGGTTTTGTGGCTCCCAGTGTTTTCTTTTCTGTGGGAAATGGGTCCATATTGGCTCTTTCAGTGGTAAATGTTGCCGACCCCTGGTCTAAGGAAATGAACCGCTGACATTTTGAGCTGAGGCCCTTCATCAGTTCTGATTAAAGGTTTTAGATGATGCTTGATTCACTGAGCTCCTTCAGTATTTTATGTGTGTTACCAGTAATTTGCCTAGGTCAGCAGGTAGTTGCTATGAGGAGAGCCTGGACAGATTTGGACTGTTTTCTCTGGATTGGTGGAGGCTGAGGAAAGACATGATTGATGTTTATAAAATTATGAGAGGCAGAGATAGGGTATGCATTGCTTTCGCTAGGGCTGAAATGGCTAACAGAACACAGAACATATGAAAGTACTGCATTTTATAAGCCATTTGACCCAAAATCCTGGGCTGATCTTGATGCCAACTTATGCTTAATATCCTCCTCCTGTGTATCATCAATAACCTGGTCCAATAAGTCTCTCAAACTCCACCTCTCTCTGCTTCCATGACTACCCTTGGCAATCCATTTTGGGCACCTATCACTCTCTGCATAAAAAGCTTGCCCCTCACGTCATCTTTAAACTCCTCCCCCCCCCCCCAACCTAAAAAGTTGTGTCCTTTGGTGTTTAATATTTCAACCCTGGAGAAATGATTCCGTCATAATTTTTTAAAATCTATCATTACCCTCAACCTCCATCGCTCCAGGGAGAACAACCCAAGTTTGTCCTGACCTTCTCTATATTTTGTACCCTCTAATCCAGGCAGCATCCTTGTAAACCTCTTCTACAGAGACCCAGCAACCATGCATTTATGGTGAGAGGGAGGGAAAGTTCAAAATAAATGAGGGGGGCAAGTTTTTTACCCTGAAAGTGATGGGTGCCTGGGGTGCTGATGGAAGCAGACAGGATAGGGCCATTTAAAATGCTTTTAGACAAACAGAGAATGAAGGAATATGTACCATGTGCAGGCAGAAGGGATTAGTTTAATTACGCATCATTATCTTAACGAGCTTGTTACAGTGTTGTGCTCCATAGGGTATATGCTCCTTTGTTATCCTGTTCTACGTTCTATATTCTATACCTATTCAGAGTCGTTTTACTGCTGTTCTTTGCCTATTGAATATCAGGAATTTATGACGGATGCCTCTCCCATACTGCTTTCGAAAGTTCTGTGTGTAGATTCTCAATTGAAATTACTTTATTAAGAATTGACAGACAAGTCAAAATAGAAAGCTCAATTTAAGTATGTTTACTGGCTGAAATCATGTCATGTCAATCAAAAGATAAATTTAATTTGCTGCAGATTTCATCTTTATTCACTGAGGTGGAGCTGACCAATAAGAGGGCCAGTGCGAACAAGCAACATAAAATTACATACCTATGGCTTGCTGACATTCTGGGCTCAGTATTTCAGACATTCTGCTTGCAATGACTGGCTGGATCATGGTAACCCAACCCTGTGCTTTGTGGTCACCACCCACACAACCCCAGTGGCTGTGCAAAATGCTCCTGGTTCCATTGCCACTGAATTGAGGCTGCAGCTCACAGTGAACGCATGAGATAATGGGCCTCACTTGGTGGGAATGATGGACTGCTCCCGAGGCTTCCTGACAACCTGAGTTGCGAGAGGTCATCCAAGCATCTTTCGTGACCAGAGAAATATAGAAATAGTTGGCGGGGGGGGTGGGGATCATTATTTTGAAAGAAAATGTGAAAATTCTTAAGATAATAAAATTCAGATTATGTAAATTATGACTTATCAATGTATATGAAATACTATATATGTATGTGAAATGTATATAAATATATATAATTTATATAATATATAAAATGTATATAATTTCAGTGCTCTAATTGTATTTTTGTTTTTGTTCAAATTGTGTTCAGTTTTAAAATTTTTGTATAATTTAATATCTTTCATTTGAATATTGTATTTCTGATTACCTGTGCCTGTGATGCTGCTGTAAGTAAGTTTTTCATTGCACCTGTGTATATGTGTACTTATGCAGATGGCAACAAACTCTATTTTTGAATTTAATGCATAAATAAAGGAAAATAAACAACAAAATGAACTAAACCCATCTTTGGAATTAATGTTCAGTGCTCCCAGCCCTGCTAACATTTGGCAGTTCACTGGCCAAGTAACAAAATATCCGGAAACTTGAAGCAAGTGCTCAGTGATGGCAACAGGTAAGATGCACGCACATCTCGGCTCCAGCACATTCACACCTTCCACACTGCAGTGTCAGGGACAGTCACTGAGACTGCACTGTAACATAGCTTTTATTGCTCATCCAGTGCTGGCCTGGGGGCCAGCTGGGAGTGAGCCAGCTCCTTGAACTGCCGCCATGATTCTGGTGAAGTTGCCATCCTGGAAGGGAGTTCCAAAACTTAGGCTCTGTGACTATGTGAGAAACCTCCAAATGGGGGTGTTCTTCCTTGTGGTACAAGTCGTGGTTTTGGAAGGTACTGCTGAAGTAGTCCAGGTAAGTAACTTCAGTGCATTTTGTAGAAGGCTCAGACTGCAGTAATGAGGCAGTGAAAGCGGAAAGAGTGACTGAGGGTGTAGTAGATGGAGAGCCAATCAAGCAGGCTGCTTTGTCCTGGACAGTATCGTGCTCCCTGAGCATTGTTTTAGCTGCATTCATACAGACAATCTGGGAATGAGACTTACAAATGTACATGCTGTTCAAAGTGTGGTTAACATCTTTCAATTTAAAAGAATTTGCAAGTCTTTACATTTCAGAATATTGCAGATCAATATCAAAATTTAATTAGCCATTTTAATTACTTTTTTGTACTGGGTCTTTCTTCATTCTCATGCATGAAGACCAGAAAACTGCTGCACATCCAGTTCAGTTTTCCCTCTGCACAAGAAATTCTGCAGATGATAGAGGTCCAGAGTAACACACACATAAAATGCTGGAGGAATTCAGCAGGTCAGGCAACATCTATGGAGAGGAATGAACTGTCGACATTTCAGGGTGCTAGCCTTAATCAGGGATGGAAAGTGAGGGCAGAACCAGGATAAAAAAGTAGGGTGAGGGGAAGGGGTATAATCTGGCAGGTGATAGGAGAAGCCAGGTGAAGGCAGAAGGTGGCTGGGTCGCAGAGGGAAGATGAAGTAGAAAGCTGGAAGGTTTAGGTGGAAGACGTAAAGGGGTGAATAAGAAGCAGTCTAATAGAATTAGAACCAGATTTAATATCACTGGCATAGGTTGTGAACTTTGTTAACTTTTTAAATCGGATAAGACAGTGGACATAGACGAAAGGGAAGGCAGGGTGGAACCAGAGGGAGATGGGCAGTCCAGAAGAGAAGGCTGAGAGGGTTACAGTATGGGGAACAGAAAATGAGGGTGGGGGAGAGAATTTTGAAATAGCTTCTCTGTAATGAGATTTCCACTAATTGCAGTTTTTCATTTTATCTCAAAGTCATCCCTGCCTTTCAAATCCTAAAATGGAAATAACTTCCTTATTCACTCCAGGGCGGTATATGTTGTAGTTACTTGCAACCCATTAATAATTACTCTGGAAAAAGTAGTCATGATTGTAGTTACTACTGTACATTTGTAAAGGATTTCAAGGATTTTGACCTAGTGACAAGGAAGAGAGCGTAATGTGGTGTATCACTGGAGGTAAGCCTGCATGAAAAATTGGTAAATTAGCTTTTTGATGCCACATGGACCGATGCAGGGTGGAAAACTTTATTTTGCAATGTAATCCATACATTAGTGCAAGGGAAAACAATAACAGAATGCAGAATGTAGTGTTACAGAGAAAGAGGAGTGCAGTTAGACAATGACATGCAAACTCATAATGAGGTAGATTATGGGGTCAACAGTCCTTCACCAAATGTTCAATCATGACCACTTTCACCAGAGTCATTATTAATGGGTCGTAACTGCCTACAACACACATCTCCCTGAAGTGAATAAGTAATTTCCTTCTTTGCAGTATTATCATGAAAGACCACAGCCTAAGGAAGACCTCATTACAGAGAAACTATCTGATAATTCCTACTGTCAGAGGGGCAGACCATTCAGCCCATTGAAGTTAGGTTAGCTGTTAGAGTAATGCATGTCTTCCTACAAGAGGAATGTTTAAGAGCCTCAAAACAGCAGGTCCTTGAACCTGCTGCTTTCAGGTGTTTGTATCTTATATCGAACAGGAAGGGGGAGAAAGAGAATGCCAAGGAGTTATTTCAGGATCAAAAGAGGATAATCTTCCCACCATGTCCTCGTCGAGCAGTGGGCATATCCATTTCACTTTAAATTCCACCTTCCAACACTCACCCCAGTTAAGTCAAATGCTTCTCGGGGACACTTACAGTGAATCTGCCTTCAGCACTTTCCCTTGCAGTGTAGTCCGGGTATCATCAGTCTCTGGGTTAAAAGGCTTTCTCTAAATCTCTTACCTCTTACACCAAATCACACCTCAGTGGCTACTTTATTAGGTAGGTATTCATGCTTGTTAATGCAAATATCTAATCAGCCTATCCTGTGGCAGCAACTCAATGCATAAAAACATATTGATATTGTCAAGAGATTTAGCTGATGTTCGTACCAAACAACAGAATGGGGAAAGAATTGTGACTTTAACTATGGAATGATTGTTGGTGTCAGATAGGGTGGTTTGAGAATCATTGAAACTGCTGATCTCCTGGGATTTCACACACAACAGTCTCTAGAGCTTACAGAGAATGGTGTGAAAAACAAAATTCATCCAGTGAGTGGCAGTTCTGTGGGTGAAAATGTTTTGTTAATGAGAGAGGTCAGAGGAGAATGGCCAGATTGGTTCAAGCTGACAGGAAGGCGACAGTAATTCTAATAACAATATATTACTACAGTGCAAGGTTCAAATTAAATTTAATTTACTGTCACAGGATATGTATATATATATATATATGTCACCATAGACAACCCTACTACCCTGAGATTCATTTTTTTACTGCTGAACTGCGGTGTGCAGAAGTTCATCTCTGAATGCACAACACATGAAGCACTGAGCATTGAAGTGGATGGGCTACAGCAGCAGAAGACCGTGGACATTTAGAAATACACTCAGTTATTACATTGTCAGGTAGCTCCAAGATCTCGTAGACTAGCCAATGAGTGTATACCCTCTAATTTTAAGGACATTTGATAAAGGGACAAATTTCTTGCAGTTTATCCTGGCTATACCACTCATATCTTTATAGTTCTTAATCATGTTCCCTCCTGACCATCTCCACTCTAAAACAGACCTAGCCTGTCCATCCTCTCCTCATAACTGAAACAGTTCATCCCAGGCAACATCCTGGTGAATTTACTCTTCAACCTCCTTTCACATCCTGCTTATAGTATGATTAACATCCATCTTGGCGCTGGTATTGGTGTATTACTGTACGAAGATCATGTGAAACACTTCTCTGACATATTGTTCATACAAGTCACTTCATTACACTGTGTATTGAGGTAGTACATGGTAAAGCAATTGCAGAATGCAGAATAAAGTGTAATAGTTACGGAGAAGATGTAGTGCGGGTCAACAATAAAGTGCAAGATCTTAATGAAGTAGATTATAAGGTTAAGCATCCATCTATCTTATAAGAGGCCCATTCAAGACATTGATGGCAGTGGGATAGAAGCTTTCTTGTGCTTAGGATACAAGCTTTCAGGCTTTTGTATCTTCTGCCTGAAGGGAGAGGGGAATGCCCAGGGTGGGTGGTGTCTTTGATTATCTTGGCTGGTTTACTGAAGCAGTGCGAAATTTAGACAGAATCCATGCAGGGGAGGCTGGTTTCTGTGACATGCTATGTTGCAGTACGTCGACAACTCTTTGCAGTTTCTAGTGGTTACATGCAGAGAAGTTGCCATACCAAGCCACTATGCATCAAGATAGAATGCTTTCTCTGGTGCAATGTTAAAAAATGGTTCAAACAATAAAAATGGGAAGGGCTTATTGTCTGGAAGGTGCTGCTTGAGTCGCCTTGACTAGTTGCTGTCGTGCATTTAATAGATTGCATTGATCGTTGGCACTTACAGCAGACAGCTGTCAGGGGAAACAAGTAGTATCATTTTTTCTTCAGAGCCTAAACAATACAGGAAAATTAACTTGTTTGCTGGGTCATGCCACTACCTCATCTCAATCCAAAACCTGAAGCAATTTCACCTTGAGTCTTCTCAGAATTTCCTAGCTTGCCCTTAACAACTCTTACAACTTCAGCTTTCAGATTGTCTGCAGATAATTATTAAGTCAAAGGCAATAAGATTTCTATCAACTAGAACTAGGAAGTGAATCAAGACTATTAGAACTTTTTCCACCTGTATCCTTTGTAACCCATCTATTTTGAGGCTTTTCGTAGAAAATTGTGTGAAGGAAGTTGTGAATGGTTTACTTCAGTCTGTAGAAAAGAAACACAGTTTCTGCTCAGAACACATGTCGTACAGTTTTGCTTCAAACAAACAAAGTGAATGGTTCCAGCCTTGGAAGTGTGGAAAATGTTTTTTTTTATTGCAGCAAAAGCTTGTGCTGCACTAAATGGGATTGAACGATGAAGAAACCTTCAGTTTGCGCTGAGCTTCTTGTCGATGTGGGAGGGAGAGCGCAGGCCTGTGGAGAGGTCCAGGGAAGATGAGGGGCCGAGGCATCATGGGGGATCGGAGGAATCATTTTCCTTCTGTTTCTACTGTTTACAGCTTCCTTCCCTGAACGTGTTCAGTAACTCTTCAGGGGAAACCAAAGCCACCATAGGAAACAACTTGCAATACCTATCATTTAAATCTAGATAATGGGCACCTCGTATTTGTCCGTTGCCAAGGAAACATCCAGGACACTTTCTATTTGAAGCAATCTGTAATTCATGAAGCTTCTTCCCCGCCACCATCTAAATTGTCCATGTACCCTGAACGCTACTTCATTATTCACCTTTTGTCCTATTTATTTATTTATTTTCTAGGCCTTGCACTGTTCTCATGCCACAAAATAACAAAATTCATGACATATGTCAGTGAATATAAAACCGATTCCGATTCTGGTTCATTTCCCGACTTTGGAAGGATGTATAACTGCTTACATTATGGTCAGGAGATAAATTTCACCCACTGACAAAGAATATGATTCAAATTATACACAGAAAAGCAAACAAGGATTGTAAAAGAAAAAAAACAGACTATGAGAAGATTAGAAGAGAAAGGAAGAGTGAAAACACCATACATTCTGAAATGTCTCCAATATTATTTAGGCTGTAAAAATTTTTTTTTAAAAATTAATTTTGTGGTCTAGAGTAGCAGTAATTAAGGTACAATATTGAAACTTCACTTATTCTTGGTGCGCTAATTTAACTTACTCTGACATGTTTTTGCTTAAGCAATGGGTAATTACAGCAGCTTTAAAGTGGGTACAATTACGCCCTGGTTAAGTTACTGAATTAGTTGCCAGAGTTCCGGGTATTGATTGAGAAACAGGAATTTGAATCCCAATTGGGCATCTGGGAAATTTTAAGTACAAGTAATTAAGTAAAATACTGAAAGAAAAGCAAATCTCGGTACCAGTAAGTCTGAAACTATCAGACTGTTGTAAACACCCATCTCATTCATTAATGTCTGGCCAAATATGACTCAGAAACACAAAGGTTTTAATGGACTCCTCAGAAACAAGCAAGACATGAACAAGAAGAACTTAGGAATAGGCGTAGGGAACTCAGTCCCCTTGAATGTCTCTACCACTTAATAAGACCATGGTTGATCCAAAATTAGCCTCAGCTCTGCATTTTGATCTACCCATGTTAATGTTTCACCCCCTTGTTTATCAATAAACTATCCCTCACTTAGCAGTATTAAGTGGAGACATGGAGTTATACAGAAAAAGAAACGGGTCCTATGGCCCATCCAGTTTAGACTAATCTAACTAGTGCCACTTATACTAATTCTACACCAATCCTTTTTTATCTTGCCTACATTCTCATAAACTCCTCCCAGGTTCTACCACTTGCTACATAAAATTTGCCATGAACAATTCACCTCTCAGGCTCGCATTTATGAGGGGTAGTTTTCAGGGAAATAAGTGATGGGTAGTAATGTGGGAAAATTTAAAATCAACCATTTTGAATATTGAAAGTTCAGGATACAGTGGACATGAAGAAGGTGCTTCCATTAGCCACAGCCTCAACAAATATTCATTGCTTTAGAACTAAGATGTGGAGGAATTTCTCCATCTAGAGGGTGGTGAATCTGTGGAATTTGTTGCCATGGCAGGCGGGGAGGTCAAGTCATTGGCTGTATTTAGGGCAGAGCCTGATAGGTTCTTAAGTAGTAAAGGACCTAAGGATTGCAAGGAGAATTGGGTATAAAATGAATTCAGACATGATCAAATGGCGGAGTGGACACACTGAGCTGATTGGCCTAATCCTGCTCCTATATCTTATGGTATTATTTCAGCACGAATATACAAGGAAAGATGAGAGACTGTGCAGCTCTGAGGAGCATGGAATCTCAACACCCTGTTGCACAATTTGCAAAGGCTAGTAAGCGGGTTTTACAAGTAATTAGGACACCAAACACACCTTTTGCAACAAACCTGTTGTTTGTCGCTTTGTCAGTATAGCAACACACCTCAGGAAGGCTGTTCAAGTAGTTACAAGTCGTTCTATTGATGAATATCTAAAGTTGGTTGGCAAGCTTCTGATGGAAGACTGGGCAGGTTAGACATATCTACAGGAATTGAGAGGGATACAAGAGACTGAAGATTTTGGAATGTGGAGTGACACACAAAAAGCTGTAGAAACTCAGTAAGTCAGTCAGTATCTAAGGAAGGGAATGGTCAGTGGGCATTTTGGGTCAAGACCTTTCATCTGGATGAGAAAGGGAGAAATAGGATAGTGAGAGGAGATTTGATAGAAATATATCAGACCAAAATAAGTTTTGACTGAGTAATAATGGAGAGGAATTTTCCTCTTGTGGAAAAAAGACTGTTTAAAAATCGATGGCTGTCTATTTAGGATAGAAAAAATTCTGTTTCTCTCAAAAATAATGAGGCTTTGGGAATTCTTTTTTTCTAAGTACTGTGGTAGCAGAAAACATGAATGATTTTAAAGCAAAGGGAGGCAAATACTTGAAAAGCAATAGGAAGAAAAGTTACTGCGAGGAGAGGAAAATATGGAGTTGAGGTTATATTCTGATCAGCTCTGACTTTGGTAAATGATGGAGCTGGAACTAGGGGAAGAATGACTAACTTCTCCTTCTAATCTGCAGGAACAGAGGAAGAAGTTTTTCCACAAAGAGGGTGAGGAATATCTGCACAGAGGAGATATTAGAGGCAGAAAAACTTTTAAGAGGCATCCAGACAGCACTTGATTCACCAAAGTATAGAAGGTTATGGAACTAATGTGGGGAAATGGGGTTGATGTAGGTAGGTGCAATGTTTGGAATGGATGAATTGGGCTGAAGAGACTGTTGTTTCTATACTGTACAACTTTATAAATATTATACCAACAAAGCTGGATGCAAGGAAAGTAAATACTTTGGGGAGTATTTCTGCTCTGGTTATGATTAGAAATTTCTGTGCAAAGGCTTATTCCAAAATTTTGCTCAAATGTGGTTAAATATAATGAAATTCAAAACTTTCATGAGTCAGATAACAGAACCCTACACAACATAGCTGCTTTGAAATATTTTGTCTTAAAAGTATTCCTTGATGTATTTAAATGTTAACATGGTGAGAATTAATCACTGGTTTAAAGCCAGAAATTGTTTTCTCACAGAAAATATTTCAGTGCTTATCCATCAACTGCAAATAACCTGGTATTAAAATTCTGAAAATACTTCTTTGTATTGGATTAAGTTACTGTAGCCAATTCCTTTATAAATAAAATAAAAAAAATATTCAAAGCATTTCTGGATATCACCCAAAAATGGATGGTATTAAGAGCATTCCAAATGGAAGCAAAAGGCTCAAACAGTCCAAAAGCTGTCAAAGTCAGGTGGGTCTGTGTGTGAGGCTTTGTGTGAACAGTCAGTGCAATAATCAGGGATACCTACTGGTGATCAATTCGCCCCGAGGTGTGTCATTTTTTAATGGGGTATGCAAGTTCTGAGGTTGATCTTAAAAGTAGAAAAGTAATTGAGGAAATGTACATGAAAATGAATGTGCATGTCAGATTCTGCAATCCTTTGGACAATTATGAGAGTTGGACCAAATTAAACTTGGCCCAGTGAACCAGGAAATGGATGAGGTTAAGTAATTCTCTGAGCGTAGTACATGCACCTCCTCAAAAGTCTTAATGTGAAATGGTCTAATAATTGGCAAGTATTATTTACACAAACAAAAGTTCTAAGGAATGACAGGCTGCAACAGCAGAGACAGTATTTTGATGTCCAACTACATTAACATTGCTAAGGTCCCTTCATCGAAATTCAGGGCATTACCACTGACAAGAAACTCAACTTGACCAACTATGATTACATAATACAAGACCAGACCACAGGCCTGGTAGTCATGTCATCTCTCACAGCTACCATCGGCAGGAGACACAGAAGCCTGAAGTTCCAGTCTCACTCAATCTCAGCGGAAAAAAAAGCTTACAGGAATTAACCCTTTCTATACTCTTCATTATTTTGAACAAATCTATAAGATCTTCCCTCATTCTCCTACACTCAGAGGAATACAGTCGTAACCTGTTTAGACTTCCCCGTAACTCAGGTCCTCAAGTCACAGTAATATTCTTGTAAAATTTCTCTGCTCTCTTTCAAGCTTATTGATATATTTTTTGTAGGTAGGTGACCAGAACTTCCCATGATACTCTATATTCAGCCTCAACAATTTCTTATTTAACTTCAGCATGACATCCCAACTCCTAATTTCAATGCCAATTTATGAATTATTGAACCTACCTGCATGACAACAATCACTATTTCAGTACAGCAATACTATGACCACTTTGCAATACAATGGACTCCTCTGTTATGTAATTGTGTAGTTGTATGCTTTTCTGTTGTGAATCTGAGGCTATGTACCTGTGACGCTCTTGCGACTAAATGCGTACATGTACTTGTGCCTATGGTGATAAGAGCCTCACCCCGATAGTTTGCAAGGCAATAGTCAAGAATGTGAAGGTAGGTTCTCCATCAGTCAGGATGAGTGCAGCTCTAAAAAGGCTTGAATAGCTTAAAACAATCCAGAATAAAACCAGACCCCCTTGACTGGTACTCCATAATCACTCTGAACATTCATTCACTCTGCTACAGTACACAATGCCTGCAACAACGTATCAACGACAGGGAACCCTGCAATTATTTGCCACAGCTATTCGGACAGGACCTGCTAAAAACCTCTGACCTCTATCAAGAGCAGTAGATGTATGGGGAACACTTCCACCTCCAAGTCTCACTCCGACCTGACTCAAAAGTATAACGCCACATCTTTCATTGTCGCTGGGTCTAAATATTGGAACTCTGTCTCCAACAGCACAGTGGGAGCACCTATACCAGGAGGAGTGCAGAGGCTCAATGCATGATAGGCAGTAGATAGTGATCCAAGTTATGCAAACAAAAAGATGAACTAGAAGTGGAAGAATGTTTGTGAATTGGGGTTGGGATCACAGTACACATCTACTGCCAGTTCCCCCCCTCACTTACTTCCCTTTATTCCACTGTTCTTTCCTATCAAATTCCCCCTTCCTCCACCTATCTCCTCCTAGGTTCTTATATCATTTCCACTCTACTCCCTCTCTCTCCTCACCTGGATCCACCCTTCCCCACCTTTTTACATGGGCCAGCACCTCTCTTCCTTTCCAGTGCTGATGGATTGTCTCAACCTGAAGATTTAAATGTACATTTTCCTCTTCAGATGCTGCCTGACCCGTTAAGATTCTCCAGCAGTTTATTTTTTCAAAGACGTTCCAGACGTCAGTGCTGTTCTAACTGTTACTTCTCCACTTTGAGCAGTGATGGGTTTTAACGCTTTTGTCATTAAACCGTGACTGTGAAATATTTACTTTTTCTGCATACGCTGAGATTCAGAATGCAATTCAGGGAGGGCTGATTGAACTGGCTGGATTTGGGATCTGGGAATGGTTATGCAGACAACAAATTCCAACAAAAGGTCCTGGAAGGCACGTAGGAGAACAAAGAGATCAAGGAGCCTGTGAGTCACTGATAGTGAAGCAAAAGGCACCAATAATGTCTAAAAAGGAAGAAGAGAATGGAAGAGAGAGAGAGAGAAAGAGACAGAGAGAGAAAAAGAAAGAGAAGGAGACAGAGAGAGAGAGAGAGACAGAGAGAGACAGGGACAGAGAGGGGGAGACAGAGACAGAGGGGGAGAGAGAGACAGAGATAGAGAGAGAAAGGGCGAGAGAAAGAGAGAGAGAAAGGGGGAGAGAGACAGGGGTCAGAGACAGAGAGAAAGAGGAGAGAGAGAGAGAGAGAGAGACAGAGAAAGGGGGAGAGAGGGGGGAAGAGATTGAGACAGAGAAAGGGGAGAGAGAGAGAGAAAGAGAGAGAGAGAAGACAACCCAGGAGCAGATCAGGGAAGGAAAGTGACCCTAAAAGTGACCAAAAGTGGTCCAGAAATTGCCAGGGGGTCTCACTGGGTAATTAAAGAGGCTAGACACTTTTGATTATCCAACCCTTTCTATTCTGCCCTGATATAGCTGGGTAACTTCCAAACTTGAAACATGACATACTTGGAGATGAAGTGGATAATACTCAACTCGTAAACGATATAAATTGATGTAGATCAGTAATATAAATCAGATGACCTCCTAAAATGTTGCAATGTGGCTGGAAAGAAGTACTATATCTCCAGTTCTTCATGAATCACTTTTTTAAATTACTCTGAATTCCCCAACCCAAAGCAACTGATAACCAATTGATAATCAGGTAGTTCTGTTAACTGAGGGTCTGTTCTGGTTGAGCCCAAAACTGAGGACCCTTCTGCACTTGCAGGGTCATTCCCTGTCTAAGTTCATCCCGGTGAGTCCATACTGGTCAGCCACTCACAAATCTGACTTTATTCTATCCTTTAATCTCTGCACATTCTCATCAAATCTAGATCCTACAGCTACCTGCACACCAGTGACCAATTAACCTCAACACAGAGACCCATTAACATCACACCCCAAATGCATGGAGGATACTGGAGCACCCGCAGGAGAACCACCTGGTCATGGGAAGCAAACTCCCCGCAGACAGCACTCAGGGGCTGGATCGAACCCAGGTCTCCGGTTCTGTGAGACTGTGGCCCCACCAGCTGCATCACTGTCTCTCCAACTGTTGCTGCCTTTTGGAAGGGATTGTAAGCAAGGGCCTTACCTGCCCCCTATGGTGCATATGGTAAAGCAGAGATTTCTCTTAGGTTTTTGTTCTGTACTTATCTTTGGTCAAACTCACAACAGATTTTCTGCTCCTTTATATATTACTGGTTGCAGCAGCTGACGCGCAGGGATTATCTGCAATGTTTTTGCGCTATACAATCTTGCCTGCTTTTGCTGGATGTAAAGCACTTTGAAACGTCAAAACAACACACACAAAATACTGGTGGAACACAGCAGGCCAGGCAGCATCTATAAGGTGAAGCAGTGCTTCTTCCTATAGATGCTGCCGGGCCTGCTGTGTTCCACCAGCATTGTGTGTGTGTTGTTTGAATTTCCAGCATCTGCAGATTTCTTTGTGTTTGCTCTTGAAATGTCATAAAGGTGCTTTATAGAAGCAAATATTTGTCTTCCTTTACTCTGACAGGGCTTAGAGCCTCCTGGGCCTTGTGAAATCAGAAATTATCTAATTGAAATAGAGTCCAAAAGACTTGATCCAGGATGGATAGTCCCAAATTCCAAATGGTAGGAATTTTAAAGAGTGACCTTACCTGAGTAATAACAGCAGTGACTGTTATCAAAACAGGCATAAAAACTGGGAAAGAGCTGGTGATTGATGAATTCATCAGAGATTGGATACATGCACAAGCGAACCCAGAGGAAACTGGAAAAGTAAGGACTGTATAAATTCTCGACAATATAGATGTATGTTTTCCTTGGTAAAAGAGTTTCGAACAATGGTCACAGAATCAATTTAATGAGTCAGTCCTTCAGGATAGAGAAGAGGTTTCTTCATCCAGGAAATAATGAATATTTGGAAATTTCTACCCTGCAAGAGCTGAGGAGGGTCTGTTGCTATCAAATCCAGGGTAGGTAGGTAGCTACTGTAAATGATCCTATGATTGCTCAGCCTGGAGACCATGGATTGAATATTCTGTCTTGTGCTGCAATATGAAAGTCTGATAAAGGACAAAGGTTGGTTGATCCTTAGAGAGGAAGGGAATCAACTGTTGCAAGAAGGGCTTCAGATATCCTACAGCTCCTCGTCATGACTAGGAATTTCCATATGTACAGGTCGGTTGGGTAATTATCTACTATGAATTGTCTTATGGAGAAGAGGGTGGTAGAGGAATGGGGGAGGGGAGAAGTGGGGGAGTTAATGGTCTCATGATAGGGAAACAATTGGTATAATGGGATTGCTGGGTATGATCTATGAGACTCAATGTGCTAAATGGCTTCCTTTAGTTTAATGAGAAATAAAGCCATAATTAAACTAGAGCAGAGAAAATTTAAGTGGACGTTGTTAGGAAATGATGACCTAAGATAGAGGAAGAGATTGGCCAGGCTAGGTCTTGATTCCTTGGAGTGTAAGAGATTGGGTGGGCGGGGGGAGTCAGCTACATAAAAGTCCTATAATTACAACTTATAAAGTGAGGAACATGGATAAGATGGATGTACACAATACATTAGAGGGCATAGGTTTAAGGTGAGAAGGGCAGATTTAAAAAAGGCCTGAGGGTAACTTCTTCATCCAGTGAGTGGTGCGTAAATAGAATTGGAAAATGCTTGAAGCAGGTACTGTAAGAACATTTAAAAGACATTTGGATAAGACTCAATGGGCTGAATGTCGCAACTCTGCTCCTATTTCTTATAGTCTTACGTAAATGGATAAGAAGGATTTAAAGGGACATCGGACTAGTGTGGTGGGCACCGTGCTTGCCATGGACAAGTTAGGCTGAAGGGCCTGTTTGGGTGCTGTATAAATCTATGACTTTACACGACATCCACAACACTCAGCCCTCCGCTCACTGACAGATCAGCATTGAGCATGCTCAAATGATATTAGGGCATTAAGACCACAGTTTATTTGTAGTCTTTATCAAACTAGCAGGGACTAACTAATGGGCCTGGTGGCTTGAGGCATTAAATAACTGCTGCACCCTATGTTGTTAGTCAGCAGGAGTGCCTGTGTTGACAAAGTGCCTAATAGTCAGACCACAAGATATCCATTAGGACCGACCACAGTCGATGAGAGGAAGCTGGCAGTCAGCCAGATTTCACTCCCTTCTTGCATTGTGATCTAAAAGGAATTCAGACAAGCTATAGATACAAAATAAAAGTCTTTCATGTATTGAAGGAGACGTAATTGTATTAGACAACTAAGCATTTGCCACTACAATAGCAGGTCACTGTAGATCAATGCATATTAAATCAGAGTAGTTACTGTACAGAGCAGGGCATTTTTTATTTGAACTTGACAAGTTAAAGATCTATTCCAAAAGTCCAAACAAAACTTAATAGTCAAAATAATTAATCTGAGTGACCAAAGAAAATAAAAGGATGCAAAACACTAGATACACAAGCAACACTTCTGCTTAAGATACTCCATTAAGTGTACACTAGACTTTAAGAGGATATGAAAGTCCAAGAAACTGTGCAGAAGGGACTTCCTGTACTTGTTCCAGGGATAAGGGATTTCTGCCACTAGGTTAGATTGGAGTAGATCCTGTTGTCTCCTTAGAATGAAGAAGTTTAAGAGGCTCAATAGAGGAGGACAAGCTCAGGCTGGGTTTAGAAACGGTATCAATGGGACATTGCTCCTGTCAGTATGATAGAGGACACAGTTTTGCAACCGCAGGCAAAAGATGTGAAGGGCTTGGAAGGATTAACTTACTTTGTCACATGTACATCACAAAATACAGTGAAATGCATTGTTTGCATCAAATTAAATCAGTGAGAACTGCGCTGGGCAGCCTGCAAGTGGCAACAGGCTTCTGGAAACAGCCCAGCATGATCACAATTTACTAATCCTAACCAAACACTTTTCGAATGTGTGAGGAAATTGGAGCACCGTGCGGAAAGAAGAACTTAGACACTTCTTCCAGATAGCGGCGTGAATCGAACCTCAATCTCTCAGCTGCTGTGCTGTAAAGCATTGCATGAAATGCTATGTTACCATGCTGTCCCGTAAGAAAAGTATTTTTAACCTTTGGGACGCTTATGATCTGGAGTTACAAACGAACTGCTGGAGGAACTCAGAGGTCTGAGCAGCATCTGTGGGAGGAAAGGAACTGTTTGGATTTCAGGTTGAAATCCTGCATCAGAACTGGAAAACACGATCTGTAAGTGCAAGGCAAACGTTAGCAATCCAGACCTTCAGAAGAAAATTGCAGAGGCCCCAGAGAAGGAATAGTTTGTAGGGCTCTAGGGAAGGATACCATCTATAAATTTGCTGGTGATAAAACCATTGTTGAAAGAATCTCAGATGGAGACGGGAGTGAGATATGCCAACTAGTGGAGTGGTGTCGCAGCAACAACCTTACACTCAACGTCAGTAAGATGAAAGAGCTGATTGTGGTCTTCAGGAAGGTAAGACGAAGGAACACATACCAATCCTCACAGAGGGATCAGAAGTGGAGAGAGTAAGCAGTTTCAGGTTCCTGGGTCTCAAGATCTCTGAGGATCTAACTGGTCCCAACATATCGATGCAGCTATAAAGAAGGCAAGACAGCGACTATAGTTCATTAGGAGTTTGAAGAGATTCGGTACGTCAAAAAAAACACTCAAAAACTTCTATAGATGTACTTTGGAAAGCATTCTGACAGGGTGCATCACTGTCTGGTATGGAGGAGCTACTGTACAGGACCGAAGGAAGGTACAGATGATTGTAAATTTAGTTGGCTCTATCTTGGGTACTAGCCTACAAAGTACCCAGGACATCCTCAAGGTGTGTTGCCTCAGAAGGGCAGTGTCCATTATTAAGGACCTCCAGCACCCAGGGCATGCCGTTTTCTCACTGTTGCCATCAGGTAGGAGATACAGAAGTCTGAAGGCACGCACTCAGCAACTCAGGAACAACTTCTTCTCCTCTGCCATCCAATTCCTAAATGGATATTGAACCCTTGAACACTTGCTCATTTTTTAATATACTGTATATTATTTCTGGATTTGCACAATTTTTAAACTATTCAATATACGTATACTGTAATTGATTGATTTATTATTTCTTTTCTTCTTCTGTATTACATATTGCATTGAATTGCTGCTGCTAAGTTAACAAATTTCACGACACATGCTACTGATAATAAACCTGACTCTGATTCTGTACTGCTGCCGCATAACAACATATTTCATGGCATAGGCTGGTGGTATTAAATCTGATTCTGATTCTGAGCATTAATACTTGGTCTTCTGACCCAGCACATTACAGCCTCTAAAAACCAACAATGATCTCAACAATTTCAGGCCACAATTCTCTCGTGTTCCTTACAGACCAGTTTCAGGTACTTCTTATAAGTGCTAATGGTCTGGGAAGCAAAGCCAGGCATGTGGGGAGGGGTGTCTAAGGAACAAAATGCTGACAAAATATCAACAGGTATATCAATATATCAATAAATATCAATAGGTGCCATGGTAGCAAAACGGTTAGCCTAATGCTTGACAGCACCAGGATGCTGGGTTTAATACCTGCCGTTAGAAACATTTATGAGATTCTAGATAAGCTTATGGATGATAGAAAATGGAAGGCAATGTATGAATTAAGCATTAGCTAGATCTTGGAGTAGGTTAAAGGATTGGTACAGCATTGGGGTCTGAAGGGTCTGTACTAGGTTGTAGTGTTCTGTCCTATGTTCTTTTGGAGTACAGTAAAAGGTAGGCACAACATTATGGGCTGAAGGGTTTGTACTATCTTGTACTGTTCTATGTCCTATATTCTGATGCCAGAATGATAGTGTCTTAGATATTGGAAATTATTGAAAGAAGGGAGGATGATAGCAATTGACTGCCCTAGGTTTCTATTCAGTTTAGTTTGCCTCATTATAGGAAGGATGTAGAAGCATTAGATAAGGTGTGAGGAGATTTGATGGGGTGCTGTCTGGACTAGAGAGGATGTCTTAAGCCAAGGCTTTCTCTTTAGAAGTGAACAAGATAAGAGGCATAGATTAAGTGGATAGCCAGAGACATTTTCCCCGGCAGGAATGACTGAGATACAAGAGGGCATAATTTTAGGATGATTGGAGGAAAGCATGCAATGCCCGGTCTGGAGTGGTGGCAGAGTCAGATACATTTGAGGTATCGAACATACTCATAGATAGGCACGTGGATGATAGAAAAATGAAGGGTTACATGGGAGGGAAAGGGTTATATTGAGCTTAGAATAGGTTAAAAGGTCGGCACAACATTATGGACTGAAGAGCCTGTACTGTGCGGTAATGTTCTATATTCTATGTTCAGACTGGGCAGGTACTATTAAACGTAGAGAAGTGAGGTGAAACAATTTGACAGAAGGGATTGCAAGACATATGATACCATTCTAAAGAATGCTTGGGAATAGAAGAGTGAAAAGCAGGTGTAAGGGTAATTAGCAAACCCTGTGTGATCTTGAGAACCATGTATCTTGGCCATGAGTACAGAAGGCTGAAGTATTATCTGGTTAGGTCACATCCAGTCCACTCCTGATCACTACACTTTAGGAAAGATATGCAGGTCACAAAGAGGGATACTTCCAAAATGGGGAAGTCAAACAGGATAGCTCTGATGGTCACAGACTTATAAATTCTAACGCATTGCATCAGACGGACTTTAAACAGTTTAAAGGGTCTTCATATTCCAGAGATAAGAAATTTCAGCAACAAGGTTTGATCGGAGAAGCTGGGGTTCTTCTCCCTGGGAGCAACAAGGGTTGAGAGGTGACTTGATCCAACCCTTTAAGAGCTGAGGTAGGGTAGATCCTACAGCTGATGTTAACAGGACTGGAGTCACCAGTTGAAGAGATAATGGAGGAGAATGAGGAAGAGTGTTATCATGCAGCAAATGGTGATGACCTAGAATTGCCTCTACAGCACAGTACTGTAGTGTTTAGAGTAACATAATTACAGTGTCACACCTGCGTTCAGTCCTTTCGCTGTCCATAAGGAACTTACACAATCCCCCGTGAATGAGAGTATTTCCTCTGTGAACTCTGGCTTCCCCTCACATCCCAAAGGTGTATGGGTTAGTAGACTAACTAGTCACATGGGGGTAATTGAACAGTGTGGGCTTGTTGGTCTGGAAGAGCTTATTACTGCGATGCATCTCTAAATAAATAAATACATACAAACATACATATACACAGGTGGTGGTGCAAGGGGAGATCCTCTGGGCCAAGATTTTGTCTCAAAACATTTCATTATTGTAACGTTGTGAGGTTGTGGTGATACCAGAGAGTTATAGTCATAGAGCACAGAAACAGGTTGAACTTGTCCATGCTAACCAAAATGGCTATCCAAAATAGTCCTACTTGTCAGCATTTGGTCCATGCACCTCCAAATGTTTCCTATCCACGTAGCTGTCAAAATGTCCTCTTAATATTGTTATTGTACCTGCACTAACCTACTAACCTTATGTTTTTAACCTATTAACCTAGTAACCTATGTTGTTAAATTTCCCTTTTAGCAGCATTGCATACCGTCAGTGGCCACTTTATTAGACACGTCCTGTACCAAATAAAATGTCCACTAACTGTATGTTCTTGGTCTTCTGCTGCTGTAGCTCATCCACTTCAAAGTTTGACGTGTTGTTTGTTCAGAGATGCCTCTCTGCACACCACTGTTGTTACACACTGCTATTTGAGTTACTATCACCTTCCTGTCAGCTTAAACCTGTCTGGCCATTCTTCTCCAACCTCTCATTAACAAAGCATTTTCACCCACAGAAATGACACTCAATCAATTTTTTTTTCATTCTCTGTAAGTTCCAGAGACTGTTGTGCATCAAAATCCCAAGAGATCAGCAGTTTCTGAGATACTCAAACACCCGATCGGGCACCAACAATCATTCCATGGTCAAAGTCACTTAGATCACATTTCTTCCCCATTCTGCTGTTTTGTCTGAACAACAACTGAACCTCTTGACTATGTCTGCTTGCTTTTATGCATTGAGTTGTGGCCACATGATTGGCAGATTAGAAATTTGCATTAATCAGCAGGTGTACGTAATAAAGTAGACACTGACTGTATATTCCCAATTTAAGGCTGTGTTTAGTTCTGGGCATGCCTATAACTTGGGTGCGGCAAAAGGAACTCAGTGAGCACTTGCACTGTTCTCACTGTGATCCTGTATAATTAATCACCAGTTGATAGACTGGGACAGATTGTATTATGACGTTTCCCCGTTGTACTGTCATCCCTTAACTAATTCTACCTCTCCTAAATTCTCCCCATCACAGACCTGCACTGTCTTTTCTTTCCTTGTTTCTTGAACCCCGTTTTATTTCTAACTTGCCACTCAACAAGTAATCATCATCAAAACATTCATACCTCTGTTCCTGCATCCTCACTGCTGATCCTTCCCAACACCTGAAGGGAATACTACTGACAATTGCAATCATGTGTGCTAAAAGAGTGCTGAAATGAAAACACATTGTACTGGGGAGAGAGAAAACAGCAAAGATCATTAGAAAGCCTCCTTCGCAACCTGTCAAAAGTGAAAGAAATCATTCTGCAGTAAATGAGAGACATCCAGCTCTTAGCATGTTCTTGGGACCATGGTATTAACAAGAACATTTTTCTCCCACACAGAGGGACAATTTCATAACAACCAGAACTAATGTTGCAGGAATCTGAAAAGAACGGTGTGAGGCCAGGAACAGTAAGGGAAGAAAAACATGACTGTCACACCACAGCAATTTTCACTGCAATCTAACAGACTGAAGGCAGTGAAAATCACAAAAAAGAACTGTGGATGCAGGAAATTATAAGTAAAACCAGAAAAAAAGGAGGAAAAGTAAGGCAGCATCTATAAGAAGAGAAACAAACAACATTTTAGGATTGTCACTCTTTGTACGAACTGGGAAACAGAGTATGTCTTCAAGAAGTAAGAAGGCGGAGAAGGGTGTGCAGAACAAAAGAAATATCTGTGATAGGAAGACACTAAGTGGCTTTATTGGGACAGTTATCCAGCACATCAGCTTGTGCAATGAATTGCTGGACTTATGCATGCAAGAAAAAAGGAAGCAAAAATGCCTGAAAAACCAAGCAGGTCAGAGAGTATTGGTGGACAGAAAAACAGTTAAGGTGAGCTGAGGCAGTCCTTATCAGCCCCTTGAGCAATACTGGAATATCTTGGCACTCCACAGATTTAGAATGCCTGACTTACGGATACTCCATATGAATGAGTTCCCATATCAATATTAAAATTAGAAGTCACATGAGCTCACCACCCTTGACATTACTACTATTGGAGAAGAAGTACAGAAGCCTGAAGATCCATTCTCAATAATTTAGGAACAGCTTCTTCCCCTTCATCATTAGAACACATGAACATGATCTCACTAATTCTCATTTCCACCATTTATTTATCTTTCTATCTATTTACGCATTTATTTATCTATTTTTTAAAATTTATTTTGTAATTTATAGTAATTTTTTATGCCCTTGTGGTGAACTACATATACCTGTCTGGGGACGCCCCCCACCCCCCAGCTGACTGCTCCTGTGGCTCCTCCCACTGACTGTGGCTCCTCCCACGGACCCCGGTATAAAGGCGATTGGAGACACAGCTCCGGCCTCAGTCTCCAGGATGCAGTGTGGTGGTCAATTGCTGCTTGTTCTTTCTTTCAGCCAATAAAAGCCTATATCTCGCCGTACGTCTCCGAGGGTTATTGATGGTGCATCAGCCCTGCACTGTACTGCTGTCACAGGACAACAAACTTTATGAACTATGTCACTGATAATAAATCTGATGCATACACATGTTCACTTCTACAAGCCAAAACTAGTTTTCCCTTCCTCTCTCTCTTCCTTCCCTCCCTCCCTCCTTCCCTTGTAGATCCCATCATTACAATACTCTGGAGGTGTGGCTACCACAGCAAATCGATTTTGTGCATTTTCAGATTTATGGACATCACCTTAAGGACATCTGTATAAATAGAATTCATTTGTTCACTGAGGACAGTCTGTAGCTAGTCTGGGTAAGTGAAGCCAATGGGGACTGCTCTTACAGAAAGAACTCCTGTGGCAGGTTGCTTTGTAATTTATGGCTCATGTGATTCTGAGATCCTGGATCAGAGGAAATTGCTGGGCAATCCCGTGCTTAGGACTTACAGACTCTTCCTTCAGAGAGCAGGGACAAGAAGAAAACGAAGACCCAAAATATTCAAACAGAGAAGACAGAGGCAAAAGCAAAACTCTGACGGTGCTGAAAACCTTAAGGGAGAGATCTAGAGTCTGGGGCCAATCTGCCACTTTGAGGCCATGACTAGACATTGCTGAGGAACCTTCGACTCATAAATGGACACTTGAAGCACAGTTGCACTGCATGCCTGTGCCTCAAATGCTTATACTTCAACCTACTGGAGGAACAGAGGTGCATTCAAAGGAATGGGACATAGGATGCCAGGAGAAATATAGGCAGAAATCTTTATTTGATCTAATTTTTGATTGAAATTCCTTTGATGTTTGTGAGTGAGTGCCTTTGTGTATGTACATCCCTATATATGTCTTTGTGTGCATATGGCTTTTTTTGTCTGTGAGGGTGTTTTTGAATATGTGTGTGTGTGTGTGTGTTTGTATGTATCTATCTATTTCTATGTCTGTGTAAGTGTGCCTAAGTGCATGCTTCTGTGCCCATGTATGCACTTTTAGAGAATATATTCTGGTGTTGTTTTGTAGAATTTGCACAATCTCCTTATAACCATGTGGGTTTACTCCAAGTGTTCCAGTTTCCTACCACTTCACAAGCATGTGCAGGCCAGAAGATTAATTGGCCAGTGGAAATTACTCCTAACTGTGTTAATGTCTGGTGAAATCTGGGGGGAGTTAATTTGAATGAAGGGAGGATAAAATATCAGATAGCATAGATGATGGGCTGAAGGACCTGTTTACATGCTGTATCTCTCTGTGACTCTATAGCAGGTCCCAAGGGATGTTCTATTGTCAAAACAGCAGCGTTGATAAGAGTTGAGCTGGGAAATGAGGCTTTCAGAACAGGGGCAGACACATTGAAAGAGAGAGCAGTGTCAGGGAATCATTAAGCAGAGGAAATTCTATCCCAAGGTTTCAGGTCAATAGATTTTCAACAGAACCAGGAAAAGTTTGAGAGTTAACAGGGAGAGAGAGAGAGAGAGAGAGAGAGAGAGAGAGCGAGAGAGAGAGAGAGAGAGAGAGAGAGAGAGAGAGGAGAGAGAGAGAGAGAGAGAGCGAGAGAGAGAGAGAGAGAGAGAGAGAGAGAGAGAGAGAGAGAGAGAGAGAGAGAGAGAGAGAGCAAATTGGGTGGGGGGTGGGGGGTCTATAGAATTAAATTCCATCAGCTTGGAATTTAAACAGCAGGCACATATCCCAGTGTCCCAGTGCTATTTTTATCCAAAGCTTTGTGGGCTTTGTGTTTTAAATGTGGCCAAGTGTTTCTGGAAGATTACTGCTCATTTAACATTTTGAACTGGGAGGGGTTTGGGGAATCAGATCAACTCAAGTAACACATTAGATGGGAAAATTTTAGCTATGGGTAGTTTATACCAAATACTACTTTGTGTCTTGGTGACCACGGATTACCGTGAAGTCCTAGGACTCTACACGTGACACAACACAATGTTATGCTGAACTAATTAAACTAGTAATTCAATGCTGAGCTGAACTAGTCCCTTCTGCCTGCACAATGTCTTTCTCTCTCGAATCTCAGCACATTTATGTTCCTATCTAAGAGCCACTTAAGGCTGTTAGTGAAAGTGGGGATGATGCAAAGTAAACAAGAGAGGTAATAAAATTCAAAAAGGGATCAATGGGGAATCTTAAACAATGTCAGAAAATGTTGGAAATACCGAGGAGGTCAGGCAGCATCTGCGGAGAGAGAAGCATAAATATTTCAATGCTGGGACCTTTTATTAAAGCACACAGAAAAATAAGTCATTCAGGTGGCTGTGTGAATAAGGGGATGGATTAATTTTCTGGAATAATAGAAATAAAAATGTTGAATTTCCTGAAACTGTTGAAATCAGTGACAAGTTGGAGGCTGTTCCCTGAATGCATGAACAAAATGATGCAGCAACCTTGTCTACATTTCAGAAGCACTTGGCTTTGGGATGACTTGTTTGTGAAAGGTGCCATAATGCTGTAAATGTGAGTAGTGTGGGGACTGCAGTTCATTGCCTGAAGGAACAGTGGAATGTACCCTCATTACAATTATAACTATGGGCTGAACCTATAAAATTGTGGATTGACATCTGGGATTGGCCATCTTCTGTGATGGATTAGCATGACAGTGATGGGCTGAGTGGCCTCCACCTGAACAGGTACGATTCAATGCAACCATGCAACATCGGGGCTTGGCATACAGTGTAGAAAACTTTGCTGAAGCTTCTAATCTTCGTCTCATCTCTTGATACAGGTATGCTTTTGCTGTCACACTGCCATGCACCTTGCAAAAGTAAAATGGTAAATGAAATATATACATCTATTTTAAGCTGATTCACCCATTAATTGCCTCCTCAAATTGACATATGGTTTACTGGGTGGATTAGATCAGGTATTATTGCTCACCAATTTTTTGGGACTGTAATTCAGTGGTGTTTTGCTCAGAATTCCGTAAGTACATGGTCAACCAACTTTCCGTATTTAGATTATATTCTGGATATTAGCAGTAGTAAACCCTTGAGGGACTGGAAAGCAGCTAGCTGCAGCATTTGTCATGACTTTTCCTAAAAGGCAGTGGGACACCAGCATGTCACTCAGAGAATTTTAAATCCTATAGCATTGCATCAGACTTGAATTTAAATAGCAGGCATGTATCCTAAAAGGGTCTCTTTGTGTTTTTCCACATCTGGTTTGGGGCATTGTCTCTTTGTTAACATTTTAAAGTTGTAGGGCATAGAAATTAGTTGAACCTATGTACGTTAATCCTTCACAAATCCCATTTTTATTCCACACATTCCCAATACCATTGCTGTATATTTAATATTTCAGTAATATTTGAGTAACATTGTAAATATATTATTTGATTAAAAGTTCTTGGTTGTTTACATAATTCATTATGAATTATATGTAAAAGTACGTGAATGGCATACGTACATCATCACACCACTACATCATTCGGGCACGTCTACTAGATGTAAAAACAAAACCAGGAGTAGATACATTAATCATGGTTCCATGTTTTTCTTTTGATTAGCTTTTAAGAGTTACCAGAACATAACAACCACACACCCTCACCCAGATTCATCCACTCACCCACACACTAGTAGAAATTTACAGTGGCAATTTACAAATTTACAATTTACAGAAACTTATCAACGTGCATGTTTTTGTGAGGACTAAGGGTAGACTTACACAGCCAGAATTAGGTTTAGAGTCACTGACATTCTGTATGTTGTGAAATATACAATTTTTTGACAGCTGTACGTTGTGTACTGTGTGAAAGTCTTCGGCACGTGTAAAAACATTCTGTAAAGCTAAGATTCTTTCAAAAATAGTGGATTGAAAAGTTTCTAATTATCAAAAAATTACTATAAAGGGCAGTAAACAGTAAAGAACTAAATCAAATCAATATTTGGTGTGACCACCCTTTGCTTTTAAAGTGGCATCAATCCTCCAGGTACACTGTTGTGCATTTTTATTAGAAAATTGGCTGGTCAGTTGTTCCATGCATCTTGGAGAAGTGCAGTTTTCCTGCAGACTTTAGTTGTCTCTCCAGGTAATCTCAGACAGCCTCAGTGATATTAAGATCAGGGTATCTGTAACCTATTCTAAGATGCCTAAGACTTTTGCACAGTACTGTATACATACACACACAATTTAATTAAATAAGTGGGACAAAAGAGAGAATACAGTGAGAGTGTCGGAAATCAGAAGATTATGGGGAGAAAGCTATTCTTAAAATGTTCAGTGTGTCTCTTCAGCCTCCTTGAGGGTAGTAATAAGAAGAGGGCATGTCCTTACTAATGGATGCCCCCTTTGTGAGACTTCACTTTTTGAAGATATCCTCGATGCTGGAGAGGTTAATGGAACAGGCTGAGTTTGCAACTCCCCACAGAGAGAACATACAAGTCCAGACCTCACCTAAGGTCGGGGTTGAACTCGAGACTCTGGTGGCAATGGCTCTGCCAGCTATGCCACCCATTATCCTGGCATGTGATCTGGATTAAGGATCCAATTATTGGGACGTACTTGTAAATTGCTGCATATGTTCGGGTATATATGTTCAGGAGGTATGGATAAATTTCAACAAGCTCCCCCCCACCCCAACATACACCATCATATCCATTTTGTGGCAGGGTGGGAATGAGGATTGGAATCAGCACTCTGTTATAGGAATGCCTCTTTAAACTCCTCTCTAATTTCATTGAAGTACATTTCAGAGGCAAATTTTATCGTCAATATGTGTATGTACAATACAATATTCATTTTCTCTAAATCACCATGAAATACGGGAAAGAAACATGAATTGTTGAAAGAAAGAGATCAACTCCACCCCCAGCACAAAAAGGAAAAATAAACAAAACTCATAAATCCCAACCCTGACCTACACATACACACACACACACCCGTCATGGAAAATGGCATCTGGGACATCAAAAACCACAAACCCCAATCCCCTCCCTCGCAAAAAAACAGTGATTATAGCATCAAAATCCTCACTCTCTCACACACAAAAAACTAACAGATTGCCCACACAGAAAAACTAACAAACTACATACTTCACATGGCCTCACATTTCTTCCCAATGCCCTGATCAATGAAGGCAACCATGACGTATGCCTTCCTTACCAGCTGACGAACATATGTCTCTGTTTTCAGGGGGGTATGAACTTGCACCCCTAGATCACTCATTACAACAGTGCTCCTAAGGACACTGTCTTTTACTACATACTTCCCTCTTGTAATTGACCTTTCCAATGCAGCACCTCACAAATGCTTCCATCTGCCGTTTCCCCGCTCAGGTTTCCAGCTCAGCTACATCCTGCGATATCTTTGACAAACTTTCTTGCCATCTGCATTTCTCCCGTTTTCCTGTATTCTGCAAAATTACTAAGCAGCCCAGCTGCATTTTTTATCCAAATCATTTACAAACATCCTAACACTGATCTTTGTAGAACACCACCAGTCACAGACTTCCAGTCAGAATAACACCCTTCCATCACTAACATGTATCTATGATTCTCGAGCCGATGCCGAATCCAACTCACCATTGATCCCATGTGACTTATTCTTCTGGACCATGAGCAAACTTGTAAATGCTGTACTGCAGTCGAAGTAAACACATTCGCTGCCGTACTCTTATCGAGCATCTTCAATATTTTCTCAAATAGCTCAATCAAGTTTGTTGGACATGACCTCCCTAGGGAAAAAAATCATACCGATTCTCCCAAAACAAGTCTATGCAAATACCTCAAATAAGTCTGTGCATTTCCAAATGCAAATTAATCCCTAAGAATCCTTGCTGATGGCTTCCTTGGCACTGTCATAACACTGCCTATCATTTCTTCCATCATCCCGACTTCCTTCTCACAATCCACCTCATTATCGTCTTGCATTTTATTGTCTACCTGCTCTACATGTTCTCTGTAGCTGTTGCACTTATTCTGCACTGTTATTGTTTTACCTTGTCCTACCTCTGTGTAATGATCTGATCTGCATGAACAGTATGCAAGACAAGTTTTTCCTTGTGACAAGAATAAATCAATACCAATGCCAATACAAAAAACAAGAATGGCCATTCTCCAGTCTTCTGAGACCTTGCCTGTGGCATTTTGTGGTTTGCATTGAACAATTGCCTATTAGTTGAGCAGTTCACCATTCCACTTGCAAGACTCCAATATTGGCCTTATCAATGTTGTTGGCTTCAACACATATCACTGCTAACAAACCAGGTTAATTGCCAATAAAATCATCAGCATCACTTCGCTTCGAACCACTGAACTACTTATTTATAAACGGAAATTTGAACCCTTCAGCACAAAAGAACAACTCAGCATGATCAGTCTTGTCAATCAGCTTCCTTAATTATAGCAATCCTTAGATTTTGACAGTTTCATCCTGACTTAATTTCAGCTGCGGATCATCGGGCTGTCAGGAAGAAGGTTATGAGTTCAAGTCTGCACTCTAACAGCCTAGACAGGAGAATTCAGGCTGGCATGAAAGTGTGCTTTCAGAAGGCGTTTTGCTGTTACAGCAGATGTAAGAGGTCTCATCGTAATACTTCAAAAAGAAAAGGCATTAAACCTTGGTGTGCTGGATGATATCCCTATATCACACCACAAAATATAGCAGGCTAAAAATTATTCACTGCCAAGAGGATTAGGCAGTGTGAATCAGTGGTATGAATTTACTGAGGATCTGGCGTTGCTGATGCTTTCTGTGCATCAGGCTTATGGCATTGGAATGCTTGACCTTTCCTCCACTTGTTCCATTATTCTGAGAGATGGATCGGAGGGTGGAGGGATGGAGGACTGTGACTTCTACAGATGATCTTTACAGGATCTGGGTGTTGTTGGCAAGACCAGCACATAGTGCCCATTGCTATCTAACACTGAGAAGTGAAGGTGAGCTGCTTCCTTGACGGTCTGTAGTGTTTCTAGTGAAGGCACTGTGTCGCAGAGTGCTGGATCCAGGAAGGAGGGAATGGCAATGGTCCACCAAGTCAGGATGCTGTGTGTCTTGGTGGGGAATACACAGATGGTGGTGTCGCGATATTCTTGCCGTCCTTCTCAAAGGTTTGGAAGGTGGAGTTATTTGCTCCTGTCTATTTATTGAGATGCAGCATGGCAGAGGCCTTTCCGGTTAATAGCTGCCCAGCGATCCAGCTATTTAACCCTGGGACAACTTACAATGACCAATCAACCTGACAACTGGGACTTCTGTTGAGACTGTGGGAGGAAACAGAAGCGCCTGGGGAAAATCCACGCGGTCACGGGGAGAACGCACAAATTCCTTACAAGCAGCGACAGGCACTGAACCCAGGTCGCCTGCACTAGAAAGCGTTGTGTAACCACTATGCCACCATGCCACCCTTCACACTGCTTGAGAAGTACTGAGTGTAAGTAGATGGTGACATTAACCAATACCTATAGAGTTTGATTTTTTTTTAAAAATCAGTAATTTGAAAACCATGATGGCAAATTTTAAAGATGAGAAAATCAGTTACTTTTTTTAGCATTAATAAAGAACTTCACTGAAGATATGCATCGACTTTAGGTCTGTATACGTACAGCTAACTCAAGCTGATTTGTGTTCACTGGGTTGTACCCAGCTTTACTGAATTATTTATTTGACATTTTTATATTTCATATTTACTTTTAACATAGAAGAAGGGCATTCAGATCATCAATTTTATGCTGGCTCTCAGCCACACTATCAATCTTCGTTCCCCTGCATTTTGCTGTGAACTATTTTCTCTCACGTATCCAGAGACAACACTTCTCCTTCCACTTCCACCAACTATCTCACTTGCTAGGGGTTCACAAGAGCCAGTAAATCTAATAGCTTGTAAATCACTGGGATGAGGGAAGAAACTGGAACACCGTAGGGAAACCCAACCGGTGACAGATAAAACTTGCAAACACCACACAGCACCAGTGGTCAGGATTATATGCAGATCAGTGGAACTGTGTGAAAAATCATCCTACCTGCAACATCACTGTAAACATAAGGAGCTTCTGTCTTTCATCCCATTCGATCCCACCTCCAGCCTTTGTCCCCACAGCCACACCGTCCACATATACAATGGGATTTTTCAGTGGTCAGTGGTATATCTGAATGTCTAAAAGCCACATGTAGCTCTCTTCAAACAGAATTATAAAGTTACAGAGTACGGAAATAGGGACTTTGTCCTAAGTGATTTCTGCCAAACACAATGTCCCATCCAAGTCAGTCCTATTTGCCAGCATTTATCCCAACACTTTCTGAACTGTTCCAATCCAAGTACCTGTCCAACAGCTTTTTAGGAGTTATTATTGTACCTGCCTTGCCCATTTGCTTCAGCAGCCCTAAATCCCGTCTCAGAGAATTTTGTAATTGCCTGACCGCTAATGAGGGGCTCACCACCTCAATTGCATGTCAGGTCAATGAGAAAGATTCTGATTTGAGTCTTTGTAAGTCATTAGTGAGACTGCATTTGGAGTTTTGGACATTCTGTTATAGTAAAGACTTGGTAAAACTAGAAAGATTCTGAAGAAGGTTTATGACAATGTTGCCAGGATTAGAAGACCTGAGTTACTTGATGGTGTAAATTCTGCATGGGTGGTATTTAAATCAGTGAGAATTAAAGAAGAAATTCCAGGCAAATTTTGGGATTATTTAATCTCTTCTCATTAATTATAACTACAAAAATGTGCAAGATATCAATCACATTCATAAATGCTCAAATGTTTAAAGTTTGGTATTAATTCAGCAAGAAATGAAGATGAAATATTAATGAAGTTAAAGGTGGAATCATCTTCTTGAACTTGGAACCTACAGGGATGTACCATATTAACACCAAAATTGGAGCCTCTTTAGCAACAAATGATTTATTAATGATCACCTGGTGCAGGGAGCTCCCATTATTAAGATTTTTAGAGATTGAAACATATCTAGATGTTATGCAAGTTGTAACTATCAATGAACATTCTATTTGTACCTTTAGCGTTGCCTGCATCATTTCTTAAAAGAGGATGTGAATGCTTGAGCACTAAGGAGTAAGTTCACTGGTCTGTATCTGGGGCAAGGAGACTCACGATTCTGTAGTGACGGAGATCAGCAGGTGGAAAGAGGTAAAGATGGAAGAATTTGCTCAAAAACTCCTCGTTCCTGTTGACTTTCAGCACTGGACTGTCAAAGTGGAGAAAGAACATGAGGAATTTTATTTTATATTGGGAGACATGGCATGGTGACAATTGAGCCCAAACTGCTCAATTAAATTCATGTGACCAACTAACCTACTAACTCATACGTCTTTAGAATGTGGAAGAAAACCGGAGGAATCATTCGTGGAGAGTGTTCAGACCCTCTACAGACAGCAGTGGATTGCTGGCGCTGTAACAGCATTATTCCAACAACTTCACAACCCTGCCACCACTATTACTCAAGGGAACTTCGGGACTATACATTAGGAACACAAACAATCTCCATTAGATCAGGTTAATCAGTGGAGTACCCCACAACAGAGCCATTTGCCCAGCCTACTAGCCACACCCTGCACAAAAATGGAAATGTCTGTGGTTCCCACATCATCCTCACTAACCAGCTCAAACACCAAAAAATCCCAGTGAAAGCCAAGAATGCTCAATCCAGATGGACTGCATTTCAAGAGCACTACAAGCAGTAACACTGTCATCAAATACCAGCTTAAATTTAAAAAAATACAGATGCTGGAAACATGAAATCAAATCAAGACTCAGCATGTCAAGTTGCATCTATGGAACAAGAAAAAAATAATATTTTAGGTCAGGGGTCCTTTCCCAGAACTGGGATACAGAATAAAATAGGGATAAGATAGTGGTTTCAAGTTTAACTTAAAATATCATTTTTATCTCAATTTCTCTGATCTGAAACACTCACGTTTCTTTCTCCACAGATGCTGCTTAAGTTGCTGAGAGTTTCCAGAATGCACAGACTTGGTTCTTCTTTAACGGCAGGGACAGAATAAAAGAGTCAGGAAGTGGTGCTAGACCTGCTTTAAACGCCAGTTAAACTACAACTGGAAGACTGCGTATAGTTCCGATCACCACTCTACTGGAAGGATGTGGTGGTATAAGAAAGGGTACAGATTGAGGAATAATAAGGACCAGGAATTTGAATATGCACGTAACATCTACTGAGATGATATTTCTTCAAGGGTCACAGGAAATGGATTTCCTAGCTGTATGATTTGCAAGGAGAAGCATCCGTAAGCAACAGCAGTCCCAGACTCTCATGTGAGTCACAGGTGAAATGATGATCCGCTTGGATATCTCCTGCCATATTGTGATCTCTTACGCCTTTGGTTCCCATTTACGACTACATCTTCTAACACCTGTTAGACAACAACTGGAGTACTGTGTACAGTTCTGATTTACCATATAATTATTATTCTGTGGATTTATTTAGTATACCTGCAAGAAAATGAATCTCAAGGTTGTATATGGTGACTTATATGTATTTCGATAATTTACCTAGAACTATGAATTTAAATTAATTGTGTATGTGTGAATTGTATATAATTAATGTTTAATTTCAGTTTTTTCATGTGAATGCTAGATGTATGATGGTATGTGACTGAGATGTTTCTGTAAGTAAGTTTTTCTTTGTTCCCATGCATATGGCTATAAATTCTACTTTGACTTTGATCCTGAGGTCTGTTTTCATTGGGTGATCTCCTGTTCTGAAATTGTGCCTCTTATTTCTCAATTCTATCATGTTGGGAAACTTCCTGTTAGCACCTAAGGGTCAAGACAATGGAATCATTCCTGCATTAGGTAAGGTCCCAATCTTTCATCAACCTGCTGAGGAAAGAATGGGGCTTTTCCTAGAGCAGGGAAGATTCCATTGTATTCAATGTCAACTTACACAGAGTGGCTACAACATAATCTTTTCCTTTTACTCAAGGCACAAACTGCTTCTTTAGCATGTGAATACATTCCTGTGTTGCAGTAGAAATGACTGGCAACGGGACCCACACTTTATGCCCTCAGATCCATCAGAAACATGGAAAACAATGTTTAACATTGTGCGTCAGTCACACTCATAACTGTTGGCCAGGTTAAGCAAATGAATTTACTCTACTGCACTTAAAAACATGATTGTATTGTAAGGTCTTCCCTGTCTATCGCTGTCAAATAAGTGCACAGCACCAATTAGCAAGCTTTGACTCCAGAAACTCACTTGTAATTTTATACTTAAAAGCATAATGCTCCTCAAAGTCTAAGAGGCTTTTTTTTTTAGCTGAGAATGTCATAAGGAGCAGGAAGTTTGGAGGATCGTTTCATAATTATTGGTGCTGTGATGTAATGTAACAGACTCTTCCATTCACACTTGCAAATGAAAAATATGAATAAATCTGGGAAGCTCTTAACAGTTAGCTACCAGAGATGCTGACATATCACTGAGGCTCACTGGGTGCCACTCTTTCTGTTCATTAGGATTATGGGATTACATCTCACTTCAAGAAAAGTGAGAGTCAATGTTTCTGGTCAGGACCCTATGTCTCAAGCCTGAAAAAGGGTTGTGACTTTCAATACTGATTATTCCTTCACATCAACAGATGCTGCCTGACCTACAGTGTGCAAATGCAAGTCTTTTTTAAATCTTGCTTCATGTTAAGAGTAAAAAAAAATGATACCAAAGTTCAGCTGAAACACTGCAAACTATCTGGATATGCTAGAGAATTGACGAGCTGGGAGAGAACATGGCATTCATTGGATTTATATCCCTCATCATTTGATACTCTAACCTGTAGCAAATTAAATTCAGCAAGACCTTGGATTCAAATGTGTTTGTGTTTCACCAACTCCTCTACCTGATATTTGATGAATCTTTCAGAATGGGTACCTGTATGGAGGTGTTTGCAATCAAAAGTACTGTACCGTATAAATTAATTGCACAGGAGTAGGAGTAGGCCACCAGGACCTTCAAGCCTGCTTCACCTTTCAATATAATTATGGCTGATCTACCTCCGGCCTCAAGTTCTGTTGAGATCCTTATAGTCTCCAAACCCCTAACCTTTTAAAAATGTATCTACCCTCAATTTAAATATGTCTAATGATCGAGCCTCCACAACTCTTTGTGGTAGAGGTTACAAGAGATTTACTACCCCTTGCCAAAAGAAATTTCTGCATAACTTGGTTTTAAATGACAAGTCTCTTTTGTTGTAATGATGTTCTCTCATTTGAGCCTCTCCCAATTGTATAATCACCTCAACATCTACCCTGTGATGTCGCCCGAAGATCTTAAAAGTTTCAAACTTGGTCTTCTCATTTCCAAAACATATAGACGGTAAAGAATACCGAGCTAGTCCTGCCGAAACATCGACTGTCCATTTCTATCCCTAACAATGCTCAACCCCCTGTATTCCTCCAGCATTTTATGTGTTGCTCCAGATCTCCAGCATCTGTGCTTCCACTGTGTTTTAAATAGAGACCCAATTTGATTAGCTTCTCATTTTACTTTATCACTGCCAGCAGCGGTTAAAAAAATTGTCATATATTATGGGTGGGAAATTTTTCTGAGGCAAATAAGCATTGTGGTCTACTTCCATAGCACTGTTACATTGAAGATAATGATGAAGGGTTTCCAAAATCGAGCTTAACTTCAATCATTAACAAACTGCCAATTTAACATTCTGATTGAAGTCAAACTTTAACCTCTTCTCTTATCTCCGCCCGCTTCCCTGTGTGCCCTACTTATCTTTCATTCATTGATGTAGAGTGATATCTGATCCATCTGTTATACAACACTAATTAGTTCAGAAATGTTGACAACAAATTCTGATCAACAAGAAATCAACATAGAACTCAACGTTCATTTGAAGAGATACTTAACATTAGAAAGTGATTCAGCAAGTGGCTAGAGGGTTTGCGAAATATTAAAAACTTACTTTGATGTCTGAAATTTCAAATAATATTACTTCAATATGCACCCAGGTATACAGATATATGGGATAGAATATTTTACATAGTATTGATACATTTTTTATCAACTTCTCTAATTCTCTAAAGATTGGTTTTTACTGTAGGGTAACGTAATTGGTGAAGACGCGTATAATTCACAACCACCAACATTGGGTTGGGGTTCTGTTTAAGAGGCTGGTCAGACGTGATGATGTAATTCCAAGAAATACTTTTACTGCGCTTTGTGTCCAGTGTTTGGATTACAATAAGTGTGTTGTTAGGATTTTTCTTAAACATAAAGTGCCTCATGTTGTTTTATTTGTATAAACCTGCGTTGTAACTGTGAAGTGAAAGGTCTAGGAGAGTGGCTAACTGTGTTTACATTCCTCAGATCGAGCTGACAATGGTGTGTGGTCTACAATTGCATGCTGTGACAAAGAAGGCAGCTTCTCAGCAAGGCTCTGTAAATGAATACACTATGAGGACTGAGTGACAAAGTGTGGCAACAGCAATGTTCACCAGTTTCCCAGAACAGCAATATTCAAAATACTGCCAATAATGCTAATACAATAACACTGTTAATCCAGGAAGTTTGGGTGGCAGACTGGCAGATTTTCTGACTTTAGGATGCCAATCTCATTGGTACTCTAGCATAAGTTTAATTCACTTCTTTAAAATGTTTAAAAGAAGCATTTTACCCAGAAAGTCCTGGATGGGGTGGGTGTGGAGAGGATGCTTCCATCAGTAGGAGGGTCCAGGATCCAAGGGCACAGCCTCAGAATAAAGGGATATTGTGGCGACCCATTTCCCAGCGCACTTGAACCGGCTTACAAATCGGCGCGCCCCGGCATTGAGACCAGTCCCAAAAAGGGTGCCAAGTCTGCTTCACCAGCAAGGGGAAAAGCCCGCACGTGGGACAGGACTTTGAATACATACCCACTACAGCATTCCCGCCCGGGGAGGGCGGGAACAGGAAGGCTTTAAAGCGAGGCTGCGAAGTTCGAATAAATCTTTTTTGCAACTGCAGCTCATCGACCACGTGTCGTTATTTCAGCGTTGCGTGTAGCACACTGTTACAATATCTCTTTAAAAACAGAGATGAGGAAGAATTTCTTAAACCAGAGGGTCTGAATTTACAGAATTCATTGCCACAGAGGGCAGTAGAGAAAAAGTCACTGGGTATGTTTAAGGAAGAGATGGATAGGTTTTGACTGGTAAATGGGTTAAAGGTTAAGGGGAGGAGGAGGGACAATGAATAGGTTCATAGGTTTACGAGACTCTTAGATAGGTACATGGAGCTTAGAAAAATAGAGGGCTCTGCGGTAGGGTAATTCTAGGCAGCTTCAAGAGCAGGTTACATGGTCAGCACAACATTGTGGGCCGAAGGGCCTGTAATGGGCTGTAGATTTTCTATGTTCTATGTTCTAATGAACTGTTAAGTTTTATTAGAGAAGAAGCTTCAAAAGGCTGAACAGTCTAATTCTGTTCCTATATTTTATAATTTTATGCTCTTGGTATAATAAGTTTTCCAGCAAACTGGTAGGTTTAAAGAGAGCATGAAATTCAGGGTCCAGTGAGCTTCAAGTGAAAATGGGAACCCAGCTGAATTAAAGGGGAACACCATACATATTTTCTGGTGAGTTGGATGCCAAAATCATTGGAACTTCTATATCGTTGCACTGTGGATTATTGCGTCTCTAAGAATTCACAATACTTCCAGTAAGTCAATTCTGCTGAACTTGCCCCATTTCAATTCTGAGAAAAGTAATCAAAACGGCTCATCAGCAGTGGCAAGAGAGAAAAAAAAAGGATAAGACTGAGTAACAAATTAAAATCTTAACCTTGTAAAATTCTCTGACAGTGATGGAGTGCAGAAGAGGTTAATATTCTTATAGCATCGATTAAAATCACTATTCGCATGGAGGAGATCCATGTGTGAGCAATAATCACCTTTGCGACATGACAGATGGCTTCATGCATTATTAATTTTACATACAATTCACTTAAGTTTATCACTTCCTTCAGACACCTCACATCTTTTGGAATCTGTAGTGAAGGTGGTTACATTCTCATATCAAATACTTTCCACCTCTGGAGTGCAAGGAGGGATGAAGAGTTTAGGAATGAGGAGGAGTTGCAGGGAGGAGAGCTGAGTGACTAAAGAACAAATATTTTTTCCTATTTTGATGCAAGAGGTGAAGAAGGTGAGAGAGACAGGCAAAAATTAAGAGTCTTGACAAATTAATTGTTCCAATGAAGTATAATGCCTATAAAAAGAGATTGTTAGATGGAAGCAAGTTTACAAATTAATCTCTCTGTATAAAATGTCCACAAATATTCACCTACACAACACTAACCCTACCTCAATAATGGGACACTACAGGCCATCTCATGCACTCCTGTGAAATTTTCTCTGTTGTTTTTGTGCTACTACATTGGTTTGAAATGCATTTCTTCTCTTCACTGACTTCTACAATTTGTGCATAATTCAAAAGTTCAAAGTTCAAAGTAAATTCACTAGCAAATTATGTGTAATCATGTACAACCTTGAGATTCGCCTTCCTACAAGCACTCACAAAACAAACTCAATAGATTCCATGATAAACCACAAAGACCAATAGAATCCAATGTTTGAAAAAAGAAATCATGCAATAATAAAAAAGTCAATGAATAACACAGAGAACACGAACAGCAGAGTTCCCAAAACTGAGTCCTCGAAAGCTGCGGAGTCAGTTTAGTGCTGAGGTGAGTGAATCTGGTCCAGGAGCCCAATGGCTGGAGAGCAACAACTGTGTACTATCTGTACCTATGTCCCTGTGATGCTGCTAAAAGCTAATTTTTAATTGTACCTGTACCTCACCGTACTTGTGCATTGGACAGTATACTGGAATTTCCAACTTGTTCAGCTGTCTTAAAAGAAATTCAGGTAACTTTTAATCAAAGATTAAATGACAAACACAAGAGACTGCAGATGCTTTAACTTAGAGTAACAAATTAGTAGGTTAAGCAGCATTGGTTGGAGGGGGGTGTGAGAGAATATTTGGGATGGGAGGAGTCTTTGATTACGGTTGTTACTTTTCCAAGGCAACAAGAAGTGGAGACAAGGAATAACATTTTGGAAAAAAGATGATGTAAGAAAATTGTTCTTTTTACGTAGAGAGTGGCTATGATCGACAACATGTGAGCGGCTATGATCGACAACACTGCCTATATGGTTGAAGAAAATGAGAGCTTTGAAAAGGTAACTGGATTGGCACTTGGGAGAGAATAATTTGCAGATCTTTAGGAAACAAGCAAGTGAACGCAGCAGAATAGCTCTATAAGGAACCAGTGGACTTGATGGGGCAAACGGCCTCTTTTGGTACCATACAGTTCTGTAATTCTATATGAAGTGGGTGAATGCTCTCTGTTTTCTCCTAGGCTGGCATCTGACTAGCAAAACTGCTGCCCAGTTATCACTCACATGGTGAAAGCTGGCAGGTGAAGTTGTACAGACCACATAATATGCTCCTCCACCAGCATTCTGACACGTGCCAATTGATGAATGCTGAAAACCTGCAGGCTGAGAATCAAAACATTCTATATGCATGTTTCTTGGTTTAGCTCAACATGTGACTTCGCTGGAAGGTGCCACAGTTATAATGAGAGGCTGAGTAACCCAAGCTGTCACCTTCACAACTTTGTCTTCATAAGGTGGTAGTAAGGTATCAGGGCAGCTACCTCACACCGCTTGTTTTCAAAGAGAAGGAACTGAGTATTTCTTTCTGTGAAGCAGAATTTAATCATCATTTGAAGAATCCAGTTTGGACTAATTAGACAAAGGTAGATCCTCTAGGGAAATTAAAACTTGCCTCAAAGATTAACAAGAACCAGAGCTGGACATGCCAGCCTTCAAGTTTCTTCTAGGAAATTTGTGGTTGACCTGTATCAAGAAATAAAAGTAGCACAATATTTGTTCCTTTGTGCCTTATCTACCACAGCAGTCTGTGGCGATGAATTCCACAGATTCACCACTCTCTGGCTAAAGAAATTCCTCTTCAACTCCATTCTAAAAGGACACCCTGAGGTTGTCTCCTCTGGTCTTAGACTCCTCAACTATAGGGAACATCCTCTCCATGACCTTATACTGAGTTTTTACTCAGTACTCTTTTCTTGCGCTAAAACACCATCCATACCCATGATCTACAAAAGTTTCTTCCATTTGCCATGAGGTTGAAGAACTGAGCTGAACACCCCTAACACTACCTGCAAATATATTTCCTCTTCCCCTCTCACAACTTGCACTGACGTTGTTATGTCTATTTTATTTATTTTTCTATGAATGTTATGTATCAACAATGTACACAAAATGCTGGAAAAACTAGAAGAATGAGGGGAATCTCATTGAAACCTATCAAATGTTGAAATGCCTTGATAGAGTAGATATGGAGAGGACTGCTGTGGAGGCCAAGTTCTTGGAAATATTTAAGGTAGAGGTTGATAGATTCTTGATTAGTCCAGGCATGAAGGGATATGAGGAGGAGGCAGGAGACTGAAGCTGAGAGGAAAATTGGATCAGTCATGATGAAATGGCAGAGCAGACTCAAATGGCCAAATGGCCTAATTCTGCTCTTGCATCTTATGGTCTAACTCAGCAGGTCAGGCAGCATCTATAGAGGGGCATAAACAGTTAATGTTTCAGATGTGTTATCAGGACTGGAAAGGAAGGATGCAGAGCTAGAGTCAGAAGGTGGGAGGAAGAAGAAGAAGGAAAGGAGTACAAGCTGGCAAGTAATAAGTGAGACTGGGTGAGAGGTACGATGGGTAGTTGGGAGAGTGGTGAATAATGTGAGGAGGTATATATAAAGTACTGTGCTACTGTTGCAAAAAGCTACTTTCAATAGCATTTATACCATGAGTTGATATTCCTGTAACAATGAACTTGAACTTGATTCCCTTAAAGGTATACTGAGTGAGAATTCTGAATATTAATCACCCACTGGGAGAACATTTTTTTCAGCTGCTTTCATCTGAATTCAAGGTTTTGACTGCCATTTGGGTGAAGAACTATTTATCGGTGTTGCCTCTTCAATGACTTCAGCTTTAAATTTAAGGTTATGCCCTCTTTATGTAGAGCAGTTGATTGGGAGACATTCTGCATCATTTCACCCATGGTATAACTGAATTCCTTGCAATACTCTATCTGTGATTCCCAACCTGAGGTCCATGAACTCCTTGCTTAATGGTATAGGTCCACAGCATAAAAAAGTCTGGGGACCCCTACTCTAAATGAAAACAACTCATTGACTTTTCCCAAGATGTTCAGGAAAGAAAACTGAATGATCCTTGCATTGATATTCAGACCTTTACCAATTTGCAGCCCGCTATGCACTTTCTAGAATGGTTCTAAGGTCCCTGTTTCACTGGGGCTCTTGCTCCTTCACACACCCTTCCCTCAGTACAATTTTAAGCCAACTCCTACCCTCATTGCCTTTTCTCTCTCCTCCAGCTCTACCCAATGCTTCCTACACTCATCCTAGCCTCAATATTTATTTACCCTTCTTCATCACACAGACAAGCTCCTCCCACTGGGTTCTTTCCCCCCACTGTTCCCATCTTCACTCCCCAGCTCCCTTATTTGATTCCATGCTCCATCTTCCTTTTCTATCAGATTCCACGATCCTTTGTCTACACCTTACATCACCTCCCAGCCTCTGTCATTATTTCTACTCCCCCCTCCTCCATCTGCTTAACACCTCTCTCATCTGCATCTACCTGTTGCTTACCAGCATTTGCCTCACCACTTCTCTCCACTTATTTTTTTAAATTCTGGCTATCTCCCCTCATTCAGACAAAATAAAGGGGTTCAACCCAAAACATTGCCTGTCCAGTTGCTGCCCAAACCACTCAGTTCCTTGCTTTTCACTCCGGATTCCAGCATCTGCATTCTCTTATGTCAACTATCCATGGTGTGCAGCTTTACCCTGTTTGATTAAAGTACAAGACCACCACAGGGCCTAGTCAGCGCAATAAATTAGCTCCAATAAAGCCTCTGATATATCCCCATGATTCCCGCTTTAATTATCCTTGCAGTGAATCCATCTGCAAGTTGTTTTGAGTCATGAGAAGGAAAGAGGATGGATTTCTCCTGGATTAAATATTTTGATAAATGATATTTATTATGTTTACACAATTTGCTATTGTTACACAATGTAAGAGGGTGAGAATGTGCGTAGACTGGATTACGTCACAGAGTCATATAGTAATACAGCATGGAAACAGACCCTTTTGGGTCTGGAACAGAGAATGAGGTTGTAAATCTCGAGGGAGCAGAAGATGCTGGGAATGGTAAAGGTGGAGTGCCATGGGAGCGTGTGGAACAGGTGGCAGAGAGAGAGTGTTGTGAAATTTGTTTTTTGTGTGTGGCAGCAAAGCAATACATAACATTACTACAGTACTGTGCAAAAGTCTTAGGCACCCTAGTTATAAATATGTGTCTAAGACTTTTGCACAATACTGTAATTCAATTTTCCCTCAAATGCTATCTGACACAATACAATATCTCTGCAATAAGGAATCTGCTGGAGGAGCTCAATGGGTAGAGAAGCATCTGTGGTGGTAGGGATTGGGGGTGGTGGAAGGAAATGTCAACACTTCCACATTCACAGATTCTGCTTGACTTGCTGAGATCTTCCAGTAAAATTTTTGTTGCTGCAGCTTCCAGCATCTGCAGTTTCTTCTGTCTCCATAATATCTAAGCAATCCTGTGTCACTTAGAAGCAATTATATCAGTGAGTGAATTGTAAAAATAATGTGTAAATTACTATGTAGTGATGAAATAAAGAAACCCATTGGTATGTCAAGGTAACATCCGTCAGTGTTCGTCTACAGCCATTGAACATCATTTTGTACAAAATGAGCAAATTGGAACAAATTGTAAATCTTTTGCTCAGAGACTAAAGTCACAAACCAGCTGACTTTTCTCAAGTTTTGCATTGTCTTTGCTGCAAAATATATGTAAGAAAATAAGGTATCCTCAGTGTGTGTAACACAATACATTTTAAGGACTCCATTCAAGTACCTCATCCTGATAAATTGTAATGACATGACTGAACTATAAGCATTGCATGGAGATATTACAGGGCCTTATTAGGAAATACTGTGCAATGATTTGCAGAGGTACAATTTAAATGATATGCCAAGCTAAAGAAATGACATACAAGCTCTTTTCTCATGCTGTTCAGTGTTTCAAATGCTGATATTCCTGGCATACTATAATTGGAAACAACAAAGGACTTCATTTACTTGACTAATAAACATCAAATGACATTATTTAGTTAGCAGAGCTGATAGGAGATTCTGTAGATATGAAAAAGAAAGAGGATATTTGGCCTCCCATCTTCCAGAGTTAGGGATGTCTCAGCATTCTAAAGAGGGAAGGTGAGCAGCCAGAAGTCATGGTACATATCGGTACTGATGATATTGGTAGGGAAGGATATCCTGAAGAGAGAATATATGGAGTTAGGTAGAAAGCTGAAAAGCAGAATCCCCAGGGTAGTATTCTCTGGATTGCTGTCTGTGCCATGTGCAAGTGTGGGTAATAGTAGGATGATCTGGTAGGTGAGTACATGCCTGAGGAATTGGTGCAGGGGACAGGGTTTCAGATTCATGGATCAATGGGATCTCTCCTGGGGAAGGTATGACTTTTACAAGAAGAGGGTTTACTTCTGAACTCGAAGGAAACTAATATCCTTGTGGGCATGTTTGCTAGAGCAGACAGGGAGGGTTTAAACTAATTTGGTGGGGGGGACGGGGATCCAGAGTGATAAGGCTAAGGATGGGGCAGTCCGTATACAAGTAGATCCAATGTGTAGACAATGAGGAAGGACAGGCACATGAGGAAGTAGAACTGCAGTCAATGGGATGAGATGAAGTGTAACATGGGGGCAAAATGGAAACGTGATGAATACAGGACTAAGGGTTATGTTTGAATGCACGTAATATACAGAGAAATGTAAATGATCTTGTAGCAGAGTTAGAGATTGGCATGTATGACAGTGTGGACATCACTGAATTGTAGCTGAAAGAAGATGATATTTGGGAGCTCAACATCCAAGGATACACATTGTATTGAAATGACAGGCGGGGTAGGCAGAGAGGGTGGGGGGGGGGGGGCTCTGTTGTTTAAAAATCAAATCAAATGCTTAAAAAGAAGTGAGATAGGATCAGGAGATTCAGAATCCTTCTAGATAGAGCTATGGAACTGTAAAGGTAAAAAAATCTCTGATGGAAGTCATACACAGGCCTCCAGGATGTGGGATGCAAATTACAATGGTGGACCTCGAGGATATTTACAAAACCCAACAGCTCTTATTGAGGGAACTACAGAAACACATACAAAATGCTGCAGGAACTCATTGAGTCAGGCAGCATCAATGGAGGAAAAAGAAACACACAATGCTTTGGGTTGAGACACTAAACCTCCTCAAGATTTCCAGCTCCTGCAGAATTTCTTGTGTCTTTATGGAGCTAGCTTCTCTTATAAACTCCAGGGTTACTTAGCTATCATTGGTCATTTATTTTTGGGATCTGGACTTCAGTGGTAAAACAAGGCATCCCAAACTGTCCTGCAGAAGGTGGTGGGAAGTGACCTTTCTGAACTGCTGCAGGACTAGGCCATTAAGTCCCTTCAGTAGTAAATCCAAGAAACATAATAGAACAAAGGAAAGAACGTACCCAACAGAATGAACAAACGGCCAATGTACAGAGGACAAAAATCTGTGCAAGTATAAAAGAAAAGAATAAATAATAATGATAAATAAAAACTGAGATAAAGAGATGAAGATGAAGAGTCCTTGAAAGTGATCCCATAGGTTGTGGGAACAGTTCAGTGATGGAGCAAGTCAGGTTGAGTGAAGTTATCCCCTCCAGGGTCAAGAGCCTGATGGTTGAGGGGTAATAACTGTTTCTGAACCTGGTGATGTGAGTCCTGAGGCTCCTGTACTTCTGATCTGCACTTGAGTCACAAGAGGCTGCTGAGGCTGGAATCTGGAGCAAGGAAACAACCTGCAAGAAGAACTCAATGGGTCAAGCAGCATCAGCTGGAAGAAAGGAATTGCCAATATTTTGATCTGAGATATGAACATTTCCCTCCCACCCCCCCCCCCCCCCCCCCACAGGTACTGCTTAACCTACTGAGCTCTTCCATCAGCTTGTTTGTCTGACCTCAATATTTATGTAGCTGTCCTAGCTGAGTTCCTTACACACAAGCAAATAAACAACAAACTCATTTATCAGTGATACACACAAGAGATTCTGGAGATGCTGGAAATCTTCAGCAACACACACACACACACACACACAAAATGCTGGAGCACTCCTTGGGCAGCATCTCTAGAAGGCATGAAGATTCTTACCCCAAAGTATCAACTGTTCATTTCCCTCTATAAATGCCGCCTGACTTACTGAGTCCCTCTAGCCATTTTTGACTACATCCCATTTATCTGTGATTACCTCTGCACAAGGGATGCAGCGTAAACACAAATTCTCAGAGTTATCTGTGAGCAAACAGGACAATTAGTACCTTCCCTGACATAACTGAAACAGAGAATATCACGCAGCATCTGCTCCCAGACTCTCTGTGCTTAACAGTTTTCAACCATATAACATTGTACCCAGGGATCACTAAGAGATCAACACTTAAGTACTTAACTTCCATATCTTAGCTAAAGTGTTGTAATTCTTTCTCTCTCACTCCAAGAAACTAGAATTAATCATTTAGAGTATCTGAAACTGGTAAGATTTGAAGCAATATCATTTCCCCCCAATTTTTATTGTAATTGTCTGCTGCGTCTTTGTCTTTTTTTCTTTCTTTTCTGGTTTTGGCAATTCCCTTTGCTCCTACTATTGCATCACATTCAATGGGACCCAACTTCCTCCACGATCCGAGTCCGTCACAAAAGTTATATTGCATTCTAAATGCCTTTTGGATGTAAGATTAAACATGGCCTAATATTAATTCTCTATATTTTAGATTAAGTCATCAGGGTATGAAATGTGGGCTAAATCTTTAATTTCTTTAACTGTTCCATGGGGGAAAAAAGTTCTTACTGGACTCTGCTTCTCAGTATGTCTCTGTGTGTGACCAGTGCTCAGAAATTAATGTCATTTGTCAATAATTCAGATTTCTTCCAGCAGCAGTAACTCCGTGTGGCTTTTATAAAGTGATGCATTCATAATCCATTCAAAGTGCCTCACACACTCACACTAACACCACTCATTACATGCTGTGAAAAGCCTGCTTAGAAAGGTCAAAGAAAGTTGAAGACTGACAAGTTTGAAGCATGTCAATAATTCTATGAAAGATGCCAGTGTCAACAAATGATGTTGTGAAGCCCCAGCACACATAATAGGAATTCATTTTCACCACTTTATATCCCCTTGCTAATAATGAGGCGTTTGATCCAAATATGGTCTGCAGTTCAGTTTGTACAATGGCATATAATTACATATTGTGCCAAATTAGGGCTGACAGTTCCAAAGTTAAGCTCCAGTATTCCGCTACTAAGACTGATGTCCTGCCGTTACATGCACTCCTTTTGAATCCAGGGCTTGCTGACAGATGCAGGACAGCATCTGGAAGCAATCACTCAGGTCCTCAGCCAGATCAATCCTACTTGGTACAGGATCTGCCATTACTTTTAAAGGAGATATGGAACAAAGGGACATTATTTATTTTTATTTTTCAAGTTTTCTAATTTAATGTGTAATTATTGCTATTCGTGTTTTCTAATTCATTTTATGTTTAAAATATTATTTTAAAAAGTGTTTTTTTTTTAAAAATAGCTGTGCATTGTCAGAGACATTTAAAAACTATACTTCATTAATAGTTTGAAGAGATTTGGCATGTCAACAAATACACTCAAAATTTCTATAGATGTACCATGGAGAGCATTCTGACAGGCTGCATCACTGTCTGGTACGGGGGGTGGGGGGAGCTACTGCACAGGACCGAAAAAAGCTGCAGAGGGTTGTAAACTTAGTTGGCTCCGTCTTGAGTACTGATCTACAAATCACCCAGGACATCTTCAAGGAGTGGAGTCTCAGAAAGGCAGTGTCCATTATTAAGGACCTCCAGCACACATGGCATGCCCTTTCTCACTGTTACCATCAGGTAGGAGGTACAGAAGCCTGAAGGCACACACTCAGCGATTCAGGAACAGCTTCTTCCCCTCTGCCATCCGATTCCTAAATGGACATTGAACCCGTGAACACTACCTCACTTTTTTAATATACATTATTTCTGTTTTTTGCATGATTTTAATCTATTCAATATATGTATATTGTAATTGATTTACTTATTTTTTTCTTCTATATTATATATTGCATTGAACTGCTGCTGTTAAGTTAACAAATTTCACAACACATGCTGGTGATAATAAACTTGATTCTGATTTTGAATCTGATTCTGATTCTGAAAACTTGAATTCAATAGATTTGACAGAAGGTAAATATTTGTCTCTTATATGTTTGTCTCTGTAACTGTCTGTACTCCTCACTGTCTCAATAAAACAACCAGCATAATCAAAGACCCCTCTCTCCTCAGACTTCTCTCCTCTCCCCTCTCCCATTGGGCAGAAGATACAAAAGCTTGAAAGCAAATTCCACCAGGCTTAAGGAGTTTCTCTCCCACTGTTATCATTCTCTTGAATGGACCTCACATAAAACAAGATGGACTCTTGTCCTCACCTCACAATCTACTTTGTTATTGTTCAATTGCACAGCAGTTTTTAGGTAATTTTTACACTTTTTTCTGCATTGATATCATTTTACCTTATTCTAGCTCAATACACTGTGTAACGATTTGATCTGTGTGATGGATACTAAACAGTTGTGGCAGGGCTTGAATGCTATCACCTCTTATACAGTAAAGTCAAGAGACGTAGGCAACAACAGAGCTTGACTTCCAGATGAGCCTTATGCTTTGCATGCTTGTTTTGGCCGTCAAAACATAGCTGAACCATCATGAACTCCCACAGCTCCAAATAATCCTAGATTTCTGTCTCTGAGGCTGATGTGCAAGCATCCTACAGGAAGGTGAACCTACGGAAAGTATCTGGCCCAGATCTGGCCAAGTATTAAAGACCTATGCTGATCAACTGGCACTGAGCTCTTTAGCATCTCGCTTTGGCAGTCTGAGATACCCACCCGCTCAAGCAGGCTTCAATTATCCTGTTGCATAAGAAGAATGTGGTAACCTGCCTCAATGACTATCATCCAGTAGCACTTACATCCACAGTGAAGAAGCGTTTTGAGAGATCGGTGTTGAAACGTATCAACTCCTGCCTGAGAAGTGACTTGGATCCACTCCAATTTGCCTTCTGATGCAACAGGTCCAGAGTATATGCCATCTCATTGTTTCTTCACACAACACTGGAACATCTGTACAGCCAAGATGCATACATCGGGAAGCTCTTTAGAGGCTACATCTTGGCACTTAATACTACCATCCCTCAAAACTAATCAATAAACTTCAAGACTTGGCCTCAATATCTCCTTGTGCTCTTGGATCCTCGATAAGTGTGTAATAGAGAGCTTATTAAGTGGTTGCATCACGGCCTGGTATGGAAACTCCAATGGCCTTGAACAGAAGATCCTACATAACGTTGTTGATATGGACAGTCCACCACAGGTAAGTTTCACCACAATACTGAGCACATCTACATGGTGCGTTATCGCAGGAAAGCAGCATCTATGGGAAGAAGTTACAAGAGCCTCAGGACTCATACCACTAGGTTTAGGAACAGTTATTACCACTCAACCATCAGGATCTTTAGCCAAAGGGAATAACTTCACTCAACCTCACTTCCTACAACCTATGGACTCACTTTCAAGGACTCTTCATCTCATGCTCTCGATATTTATTGCTTACTTATTTATTAGTATTATTTTATTCTTTTTGAGTTTGCACATTTTATTGTCTTTTGCATTTGGTTGAACACTTATTTGGTGTCATCTTTCATTGGTTCTATTATGGTTACTATTCTATTATGAAGTTACTGAGCATGCACACAAGGAAATGAATCTCAGAGTTGTATATGGTGACATATATGCACTTTGATAATATATTTACTTCGAACTTTGAGAATCTGTAGTTGACAGAAACCTTGAGTGATACACACAAAATGCTGGAGGAAGTCAGCAGGTCAGTGGCAGTGATGAAGGGAAAAGAACAGTTGCAGTTTTGGGTCGAGACCCTTCAACAGGACCTTATCTTAAATCCTGTCAAAGCCAATTAGTGTCTTCAGAAACCAGGGTGTCTCTACTGAACTGCCTGCAGACTTACTGTTATTGGGATCTTGCTGCCTGACTCAAGGGTTTAAAAAGGCCACCAATGGAGGCCCTCTGTCTCTGGCTCTCATTAGTGGACATTCTGGGGTCCATGGACACCACACTGAGTCAAGCATAAAGTAATCCAGTCTTGTCAACACAAAGGAAACTTCTTTGGTGAAGTCATATTGTTTCAATCACAGAGGAGGTATACCAACAGCTACACTTCATTAGGAATAAAGAAATTGGTACATCAACAAAAATTCTAGCAAATTTCTACAGAAATTTACCAGTCAGTGTTTAAGGCATTGGTCCAGGGATCTGAAAGACGCTAGTTCGAGCCTCAGCTGAGGCAACGCGTTGTGTCCTTGAGCAAGACACTTAACCACACATTGCTCTGCGACAACAACAGTGCCAAGCTGTATTGGCCCTAGTGCCCTTCCCTTGCACAACATCGGTGGCGTGGAGAGAGGAGATTTGCAGCATGGGAAGCTGCCGGTCTCCCAGACAACCCTGCCCAGGCCTGTGCCCTGGAAACCTTCCAAGGTGCAAATCCATGGTCCCATGAGACTAATGGATGCCTATTAAGACCTGAGAAACATGGGTTCAGAATAAGAGGTCACCCATTAGATGCAGCATTAAGGAGGAATTAAGAATAGGTTCCTTAAGGTTGTTATAGCCAGGGTTGGTAATGGGGTCAAGTTCCCACTACATATTAAATGCTCCTAATGGCATTAAGTAGCTTCTAACAACTACGTCTAGCTTCTGGCCTTCACATGTGGCTTAGCTACAAAGCCTGGTGGAACCATTTCTAATAACAGGAGAATGGGCAAAAGCAGGTTACTGGTGTCTTAAAATGAGTTACATTGAGCAGATGAGCTTGTCAGCCATGGTTGGCAGCTCATCTTAAAAAGAAGAACTCTGATCTAAAATCTCTTCTGCCTGGTGGCTATACCCACTCATGGGGAAGGCTTCGGGCGTAAGCCCTGAGGGAAAAGTCCGGAGCTGGAAATCCCTAAGGCAGTCCTATGCAGAGTTCGATGTTGACCGGCAACTCCTGCAAAACTGCTGGTATCAAACTGTATCAGTCCCTGCCATTCCTTTGGGTTCATCAGATGCTTGGAGAGGGGCAGCTGGCCACATGGGCAACAGCTCGCTCTCCATATCGTACTGCCCAGGCTTGTGCATCTGGACAGCTAGGACGCAACATCCACAGTCAACCTGACAAACAGAGGGGTCACTGTCTCACTCACTAAGGAGGAATTTTTCTTTTGGTGGATTGTGAATTTTTTTATATATTACTAATGTTTATTGCAACCCTAACAAACTACATTCAATACAACCAGTTGCTGATTACATGTTGACTGTTTAACCCAGCCACCCACCAACCCTCATCATCATCCCCCCCTCCATCCCTCTCTCCCACCCCACCCCTCTCCCCTCCACCAACCAACTGAATACTGGTGCATACACAGACAGAGCATTCCTATTTTAACAGAAGATCTTTTAAGTTAGATATTAAATTTGTCCACATTAAGGTTGTGTTTGGTCGTGTGATTTTGAATTTTTTGAAGTTCTCTACCCTAGAGAACTATGAAGCTGAAGTCAATGCTAATTCAAGAATGAAAGAGAGTAAGATTTTTTGGCAATAGGGAGGTCAGGGTTAATGGATTAATGGGGATTGGGCAAGAAAGTAATCAGCTATGATCTTATTGAATGGAATAATATGTTTATGGGGTTGTGTGGCCAACTCCTAGCTTTGTCTTAGAAGTTCTATCTTATAACTTGGGCCATGGAATGAGGTTTTACCTAACATCTTAAAAAGGTGCAAAGGCAATCCTTGGAGGAGATCATGTGAAGAGAATTATCAGTGAGAAGTGAAAACATTATACTGTAGCGGTGTGCTACACGCAGCGCTAAAATTACGACACGGAGTCGGTAACTGCAGTTGAAGGAAAAAACTTCATTCGAAAACTTCAGCCTCACTTTTAAGCCTCTGTCCACCGGCCCCCCATGGCGCAGAGGCTCCAAAGCTCTGTGCTCGCAAACCCCCGTAGGCTATCTAATTGTGAGTCGGTTCGGATACGCCAGGAAATGGGTCGCCACAATACTTCATGAGTTCTCAATTAGTGTGGAAATCTGAGGTGGCTGTTGGACTGAATTAAGTCACCAAGAGGGAGCATCAAAAGGAGAGCAATGAAATATTGCACTGGATTGAATCTGACCACAAATAGTGATGAAACAAATATGTCCCACGTTTATTGTTCCTTTTGCAGCATTTCTTTGACAGAGTCTGCCTTCTGTAGGAATATACTTTTGAGCCTTCAGTTATGGGTGTATATTTCACTTAAATGGTTAAAATAGGCATCTGATACCCAAATTAAAAGAAAGTGTGGCGTATTGCCTGATGCCGTGGCAGTAAAAGATGTACTATAAAACTGACCATTAAGCTTTGCATCTGCCCTTGCCTTTTCTTACTGATGTTGTGATCTAATCGATGAGAGCCTCAGAGAAATATATTCTTCATCTTGAAAAGATTCAAACGAATAAAAGTCCCTTCAGGAGTTGCAGGGAGTCTGACTGCCTCCTGTAACAACGGACATTTTATTTATTGCCAGTCAAAAGGAGAGTGTAAGAAAATATTACAGCAGCCCACAAAAGGGACTTAAAGTCTCTGAACTGGTTTCAGCGTGTTTATAAAACACCAATGTTTTATTATCAAAGCACATATATGTCACTATATGCAGCCCTGAGATTCATTTCCTTGTGGGCATACTCAGCAAATCTAGAATAATAACTATAACAGGATCATTGAAAGCAGAGTGTGGAAGACAACAAACTGTGCAAATACAAATCAGTAGCAATAAATAACGACAACATGCGGCAGTGAGATAAAGAGACCTTGAAAGTGAGACCATTGATTGAGGGAACATTTCAATGAGGGCGGTATTCAATCCTGGTCACGCCACTGCAGGTGGGGTGCAGAACAGGTTCACCACAATGCTGCCTGGATGAGAGGGCAGGCTTTGAGAAGAGATGAGGCAAACTTGTTTTTTTTTTTCTGTCCGGAGTTGCAGAAGCTGAGGGGAGATCTGATAAAAGTTTATAAAATTATTAGGGGCATAGGTAGAGTAGACAACTGGTTGCAATTTCCCAGCATTGAAATGTCTAATACTGGAGGGTGGTCGGGGGTAATTTCAAGGGGAACATGTAGGACTAGTATTTTACACAGTAGGTGGTGGCAGGGTGATAGTAGAGGAAGATACAACAGAGACATTTAAGAGACTGTTAGATACTGTATGTAAAGAGGGTTTCTTCTTTTCGTTAACTAGCAGGAATGCTAATTTACTGATAACGAGAATGGTATTCCTTTGTAAACCAAATGGGGATTAATGTTCTTTCTTCTGAGTCTGTAAGCTTTTGTTGACGGGCTTTTGGGCAGATCGGCGCAAGGGGGTCGAGAGAGAGGACGCAATGCTCTAAGCTGGGTGAGGATCGGACCCCCCTTTGGGGTCCGAGGCCGGGAGATTCTCCGAGGGGGGGGGATGAAGCTAGATGTGCTTGGTTGACCACTCGGAGGGTCCTGAGCTGTTTGGAGAGTCGAGGAATTCGGAGGGTCCTGAGCTGCGAGTCGAGGAGTTTGGAGGGGATCGAATGGTGGCCAGAAGACTTCAGTAATTGAGCTCCAACGGCTGTGCACGAAGTGGTTTGGACTTTGATAAGTTTGGCGCCTTTTCTTTAATCTTCTCTTCATATATACTGTATCGTTATTAATCACTTAGTTATAGTAACCTTTATAAATTGTACTCATTTAATCGCTTATGGTGTACTGTCTGTTTTTGGGCGAGGCAGGGACATCACACAGCATCCACACCAGCTGATTACCCAGTTTGGCGGGGCCGAAGGCTGCTCCCCCTAGACGAGAACGAGCTGAGCGAGCCTGAGGTGACCCAGGGGGTTACATGTATGTACATGAATGGAAGGATATGAACTTATGTAGTCACGTCAGAAGAGACCATTTTAATCTGGTATTTAGTTACTAGTTTAATTAGTCTGGCACAACATCGTGAGCTGATGGGCCTATTTCTGTGTTGCATTATTCAACGATCTGTTTCTGAAGAACAGTGATATTGATGGGAGTTCAACAATCTATTGTTTTTTTGGCTCTAGATGTTGACCTGCAGATTACTACTACAGAAGGAATTGTGCATAATTATTGCAAACATGAATAGTTAACACAACTCCCGCATATGCGAACCAACATCCAATCAGGACTCAGCGTAGTGTCATGTATTTCAATGCACTGATGTTGATGGCACAAGAGACAGCAGAAGCTGACATCTGAAGCAACAAACCGTCTACTGGAGAAACTCAGTGAGTCGAGCAGCAGCTGTGGGAAGACAGAAGTGCAGGCAGTCTTTCAATATAAACACTCTGACGTCCTTTCCTCCCACAGATGCTGCCTGACTCATAGAGTTCTTCCAGCAGAGAGTTTTCTCTCCCTCATTTTGATGTTAGTTTCTCTCTCTTGATCCTTCTTAATATTGAATGGTCTTTGTTTCTTGTGGAGATTTAGTCCTTTTAACTGTAGCATGGAAGCTGCTCAAGAGAAACAGTCACCTAGTTCACAGGGAGTGCTGCAAATCAAGACAGGGACAGAAGATTGGCTATGATTCTGCAAAATAGCAGGTGGCCAACTCATGCCCCCACTTCTTCTGGTCTTATAAGACATGAGTCTAGACACATAAACAACAGAATGTTTTGTGTTGCGTGGATCACATTTTTAATGGTGTTCATAATACCGGCACACAACGTAAAAATCTGTCTGGTTCATTAGTGTTCTTCAAGAACAAGAATCTGCTGTCATCACCCACGTTGTCACACAGCTCCAAACTCACAGTAAGGGGGATGCTTCTCAACTCCCCTTCAAACTGACGCAGCAAGTTATTAAATTCAAGCCACCATGTACTCAGGGCTGCATTGTGGTGTGGCACAGCAGCCTGAATGCACAGAATCATTAGGAGATACAGAGATCGGTGGACTCTGCACAGCACATTATATACACATTTCTTCATACCATCAGCAGCATCTATAGCAGGTGCTGCCTCAAAAAGGTACCATCCATCATCAAAGATCCCCCACCATCTTTTTGCAGTGACAATCAGTCATAAGGTACAGAAACCTGAAGTCCCACACCACCAGATTCAGGAATAATTACTTCCCCTCAACCATTTGGTTTTTGAACCAACCTGCACAACCCTAATCTTTATCTCATTTTAATAACACTTTGACCACTTTGATCATTTTGCACTACTATCTTTTTGTTCTAATTGTGTTCTCTCCTGTACAATTTTATATTGTTTCTGTTTTTTCTCCTGCCTGTGGTGCTGTTGCATCATACACATACTCATGTAGATCGCAACACACTCAACTTTATCTTTGACTTTGGACTGAGCATGAACAACCTGCCCTGGCCAGTGATGCCCAAGTCCCATAAATTCAATGACCAGAATCAAATACAAAATGATGCAATGGAGGAAGAGGGCAGAAGCAAGCTGATCAAGTTCATGCAGGCTCTTTGGTGGTACCATTCTTCCACTTTCTTGAAGTATTTTATCCCTGTCACATATACCTATCCCACACCCTTGTGAAAAATAACACTAAACCCACTATCAACACACACAAAATGCTGGTGGGATGCAGCAGGTCAGGCAGCATCTATAGGAAGAAGCACAGTCGACGTTTCGGGCCATGACCCTTCGTCAGGATACCCACTATCACCAATCTCACAGCCAACACCTCCCTAATAAAGCTGTTACCACAAATATATAAACCCTCTGTCCAACAGAACTTCCTTCCTTAAAGACTTTGATAAATTTCAGAAGTCAACTCTTTGAGCAAAAACATGCAAATATTTCCCCATAGATCAAACCTAATGCACTGATTCCATGCTTTAAAAAATACATTAGTATTTTTAGTTGCCTGTGAAATATGGCAGGATTAGGAGACAAAGAAGTCTTAATAAGAAATGATTTTCATTTGTAACATCTTTCCCCTTTGCTTAGTAGCCTCCAGAGGCACGTTAGCAGGAAAACTTAATAGAGCAAATGAAACACTTGGGTTCAGGTGCTTTACAGTTAAAATAGAAGAACTCTGCCACCTGCCGTAATATTTGTTTCAACAGCTGAAAAACTGACTCCTTCTGAAGCGAACAGAGAAAATAATGGATTCAAACTGGGAAAAAACCTTTTAATGTCTAAATTATGTTGGAGGAATGACAAGGTGGTGTGTATATGTTAATACTTGACTTTTGAATAACTTTTGCCTCACTGAATATAACACTAAAATAATTCTTAATCCTTTTTTTTAATTTTGCTCACTGAATGCATTTATTTCATAATAACACACACACACACACACACACACACACACACACACACACACACACACACACACACACACACACACACACACACACACACCCAGAGGAATTCAGCAGGCCGGGCAGCATCCGTGGAAATGAATAAACAGTCATCGTTTTGCATTAAGACCCTGGTGAAGGGTCTCAGCCCAAAACATCAATAGTTGATTCACTTCTATCGATGCTGCCCGACCTGAGATCCTCCAGCATTTTGTGTGTGTTCCTCCAGATTTCCAGCATCCATGGAATCTCTTATGTTTATGATTTACTTCATTGCTGGATCTGACTTTGCTGGGATTTTCCATCCCTAAATAACAACGGGCTTTCATCCTTAAAGAAGAACAGAGAACTACATTGTTGGCCATGGCGAATTTGAAATATGGAAGAAAATGTTGAAATTGAATGAATCAAGGACAGTGGAAGCAGACAGACCTTTGTTCTTGCCATGAAGGAGGAGATGGACCTGCCATTTTAAGAAGTCTGTATTCTCCATTTTGTGAGTCAGTCACTTGGCTTGATCAGTGTTTTAAAGTAGACACAATGATGCCTCATGTAATCTGGCGAACAAGGGACAATTTCCAAATAAGTTTTCGTAAGGTGTTCTTTGGACAGAAATAACATGCAGGTTTGTGAATGTTGGGGTCTGTGTGATTCAAATTGGTTGTTGATTGAGAACAAAGAGCCATAAATTACCAATAGTTATTTGCCAAGAAGAGGGCAATAAATGGGTGCTGGCCTGGGGCAGAAACATAAAAAAGTATTAAAGGTCAGACATATGACCTACTGCCAATGACACTGGAATGTAATATTTGAATTGGTAAGAAATTAATATAAAAGTAGACACTTTGCTGCGCTATCAGAAATAACTCTGGAGAATTACCATTGCGAGGAGGAACTGTCACACCAGAGGGCTGGGAGAAGAAAGGATCGGTGGTCTGGCCAGAGGAGATCCTCTATTTCAGTGTTATACATTGGAAACATAGTGTGAGTGAGTATTGGTACGAAGGGAAGAGCAGAATTTATTTTCAAAGTTGTTGGCCCGGGGTCAACATAGTTATGTTGCTGTTTTTGCAGAGACAATGAATTACGCACTTCAAATAATTAGGAGTTGCATAATGAGTTTCCTAACCTACTTCCGTTGATGAATGGTCAACAAGGTCTCGTGCTACAACATTTGGATCTTTGCATGGCACCATCACAGAGACCAGCTTTTAATTTGCCATTTATTTTGTTACTTTAAGCCTCCCAACTACCACTGAAATCGTGTGCTGAAATCAATAGCCAAGGTGACTGAATGCTGGTCTGGTAATTTAACCTCTATCTACCTAAATGACTCACTCATCAGAGATGTCAACTGCAGGCCAGACATGATTTAAAAAAAAACAATTTCCGAAAAGACATCAGTGAGTTTGTATTATGTTTTAAATAGAAATCTAGAAATATCAATGACTCTGTGGTAGAATTAGTGTAATTGTGTTGTTGATGGTGTCAGAAGGACCTGTTTCTGTGACTGATATCTCTGGATTAACAGAAGATAGAGTACAGAACAGTACAGCACAATACAGGCCCTTCAGCCTATGATACTGTGCCTACCTTTTAACCTACTCCACAATCAAATCTAACACTTCCTTTCAACACAGTCCCAAACCCTCCATTTTTCATACATCCTATCTTAGATTCCCTTAAATTCCCCTGTTATATCAGCTTCTACCATCACCTGTGGCAGTGTGTTTCACACACCCACCACTCTCATAGTAAAAAACCCACCTTTGACTACACCCCACAAACAAGAGAAAATCTGCTGATGCTGGAAATCTGAGCAATGTACACAAAACGCTGGAGGAACTCGACGTTTCGGCCTGAAACGTCGACTGTACTTTCTTCTATCGATGCTACCTGGCCTGCTGAGTTCCTCCAGCATTTTGTGTGTGTTGCTTTAGCTAACCCCACAATATTTTCTCTGCCTCACATTAAACTGATGTTCTCTGGTGTTGACCTTGCCATTCTGAAAAAAGGAGCTGGCTGTGCGCACTGCTAAGCCTCTTATAATCTTATACATCTCTCTCTCAAGTTGTCTCTCATCTTCATTTTGACCAAAGAGAAAAGCTGCAGCTTGCTTAACTTTCCTCATAAAATATATATTTGGGTATTTATTTATTTATTGAGATACAGCATGGAATAGCTACACTGTCCAGCAATCTCCTGATTTAATCCCAGTCTAAACATGAGACAACTTACAATGACCAATTACCCTACCAACCAGGATGGCTTTGGATGGTGGGAGGAATCCAGAGTATCTGAAGGAAACCCAAGCTCCTCACAGGAGAATGTACAAACTCCTCACAGACAGTGGCGGGAATTGAACCCAGGTTGCCTTGTCTTCCATTATAGGCAGCATCCTATTAAATCTTCTCTGCACTTTCTCCAAAGCTTGAACGTTCATTCTACAATGAGGCTTCTAGAACTGAATACAACTGTCAAAGTAATTCAATGCTTCTCATAATTGTTTCGGTAAATGTGGATTATTGTCAAATGGTCATGACCGCTGTGGTTTTCTTAGGAGTTGAGGGAATTATGTGAATTTTATACATATGAGGTATTTCTACAAATAAATCATGTACTTATTTGCAGAAGTTGCACTTCTCAACTGCATGAATGGGATTCAAACTCTGGATCATCACTCCAGGCCTCTGTGTCCATCAACCACTATGTACGTAACTCTAAACATTACTAGAAACAATCAAACTGTTTACCTCATTTGGATCGAGTGAATTTGAAGAAAGAAACAATGAACACAATTTTAAGAAGCCATTCCTCACGCACCAAATCTTATTGTGGTGTTTTCAATCAAACTGACATTTGAACGTCCTTGGAGCAGACATTTAATTTTGTAACATCAGCTTTTCTTCTTGTAGCCTTTTCATCTGCAAACTGAGTGTGTTTATCTCTATTCCCTGGGTGGAGTAAGGATGAGACTATAATCTGCTAATATCTGATTTTCTGAGAGACAGGCTATTCCACAGGGACTGAGCTATTCTCGTACTCTGACACATTAAGAATTAATACTTACCCTCTCTGCACCTTCTAGCCTTCACATAAACTTTAACAAAGCTGCCCAAATCCCCACAGCCATGTACTTGAAAGATTAACAATAATCCTTCTGATCAGAATTTCTCTCTGTCTCTGAACCATGTCTATTGAGTGCCAGCCCCAGCCACAGTTTGTACTGCTGGATACAAAAGCAAGGCATTATTAGATTAATCTTTATCCCTAATCAAAACACGCTGATTACAACTCCTGCATCAGTACGCATGTGATGGTGTGAGGGTTTCTAAGCATTCTAATCAGCATGGAAAAGCATGAATGAGGAGGGAAGGGCAGCATGGTAGTGCAGTGGTTAGCATACGCTATTGCAGTGCCAGTGACACCGGGTTCAAATCTGCCACTCTCAGTAAGGAGTTAGTACATTCTCCCCGTGACCCCGTGAATTTCCTCAGGGTGCTCTGGTTTCCTCCCACATTCTGAAGACATACAGGATAGTTGGTTAATTGGTCACAAGGGTGTAATGGGGCAGCATGGACTCAATGGCCAGAAAGGCCTGTTACTATGCTGTATCTTTCAGTAGTATGAAATCTATATAACTTTTGGTCCCAACTTTTGTCGACAACTTACATAAAATGTAGCCCTTCATACCTTACCACCCATTTACCTATCCAAACATCTCTTAAGCATTGAAATTGAGCTTGCTTGTACCACATGCGCTTGCACTTGTCACACACTCTCATCACCCCCAGACTGAAAAAAGTTTCCTCTCATGCTCCCCTTAAACATTTCACTTTTCAGCTGTAACCCATGACCTCTGGTTGTAGTCCCACCTAAAAGCAGTGGAGAAACCTGCCTGCATTTACCCTATGTATACGACTCATAATTTTGAATACCTCTAGCATGTCTCCACTCAATCTTCTATGATCTGAGGAACAACATCCTAACCTATTCAATCCTTCCTTACAATTTAGGCCCTCCAGTCCTGACAGCAGCCTTGTAAATTTTCTCTGTACTCTACCTAACTTATTTACATCTTTCCTGTAAGTGGGTGACCAAAATGGCACCCAATGCTCCAAATCAGGCCTCACCAATGTCTTATGCAACTTCAACACAACATCCCATCTCCTCTACTCAATACTTTGATTTATGAAGGACAATGTACCAAAAGCTTTCTCTATGACCCTATCTACCTGTGATGCCACTTTCAATGAATTATAGACCTGTGTCCTAGATCTTGAGACATTATCATTCTTTCACCCTATGTCATAATCTGGTCTCTCAAATAATCATTCTTCCTGCTCAGTTGTCCTTGAAATGCACCTTATTATTTGTCGGGAAAAGCTAGCTCTTTTTTTACATGTCGATGTCTATTAATCTGCTGGAAATGTTTTAACAGAGAGTTTAATGGGTGCATTCATTAAATAGATATAAATTGTACAATTGAGATAGGTTATAAAATAGCATGCCAGTATGCTACTAAGATTCCTGTGTGCAATTTATATTATAATGATATATTTATCTCATTTCAGTGTGAAAATGGAAATGCATTATATTCTCTAAGATTAAAGCCAAAAAGTCAATCAATATCAATCCCCTTCCTTAATATTAACACAGGAAATTGAAGCATTCCGGGCTGGTTTGTACTTACCTTTATTTGACGGTAACACAGATACTTAACAGTAATCCAGCGCTCACATTTTTTGGCTTGAATTCTATCTACTATCGTGTGCTGAAAATGCAGGAGAAAAGAAGTTGTAGATGATATTCTGGTGCACCTGATCTTCAACTTCACTACTTAATGGACTGGATGATGCATCAGAATTTAGCTTCGATGTTCTGGACCTGTTTGCTACGTGTTCCAGCAAGAAAAGCAAGCAGAAGGAACTTAACACCATTCATCTGAAAGGGTCACTAACCCTCACTGAACCCACAGCAACCGCCTCAAGCTCCTGAGTGTTAATATCTATGAGGATCTCACTGGGATGCAACAAACTGATGCAAATATAAAGATGGCAAGACAGAGGCTATATCTTATTAGAAATTTCAAAAGATTTGGTTTGTCAACTAAAATACTCCAAAACTTCAAATGTACCATGGAGAACATTCTGACTGGCGCATCACCATGTGAGGGGACTACTGCACAAGTTGGAAGTAAGTTGCAGAAATTCGTAAGATTAATCAGCTCCTTCATGGGTACCAGCCTCCATAGTATCCAAGAGACCTTCAAGGAGCTGTGCCTTAGTGAGGCAGCATTCATCATTAAGGATCCCCTGCCGTTCTGAAAAAGTCCCGTTTACTCCCACTCTTTGCTTCCTGTCTGCCAACCAATTCTCTATCCACATCAATACCATATCCCCAATACCGTGTGCTTTAAGTTTGCACACTAATCTCCTGCGTGGGACCTTGTTAAAAGCCTTTTGAAAATCCAAATATACCACATCCACTGGTTCTCCCCATCCACTCTACTAGTTACTTCCTCATAAAATTCTATAAGATTCATCAGATATGATTTTCCTTTCACAAATCCATGCTGATTTTGTCTGATTATTTCACTGCTTTCCAAATGTGCTGTTAACACATCTTTGAGAACTGACTCTAGCATTTTCCCCACCACCGAAGTCAGGCTAACTGGTCTATAATTCCCCGGTTTGTCTATCTCTCCTTTTTTTAAAAAGTGGGGTTACATTAGCCACCCTCCAATCCTCAAGAACTAATCCAGAATCTAAAGAGTTTTGAAAAAATTATCACTAATGCATCCACTACTTCTTGGACTACTTCCTTAAGCACTCTGGGATGCAGACCATCTGGCTCTAAGGATTTATCAGCCTTTAATCCCTTTAATTTACCTAATACCACTTCCCTACTAACATGTATTTCCCTCAGTTCCTCCATCTCACTAGGCCCTCGGTCCCTTACTATTTCCAGAAGATTATTTATGTCCTCCTTAGTGAAGACAGAACCAAAATAGTTATTCAGTTGGTCTGCCACGTCCCTGTTCCCCATCATCAATTCACCTGTTTCTGACTGTAAGGGACCTACATTTGTCTTAACCAATCTTTTTCTTTTCACGTATCTATAAAAGCTTTTACAGTCAGTTTTTATGTTCCCTGCCAGGTTTCCCTCATAATTTTTTTTCCTTTTCCTAATTAAGCCCTGTGTCCTCCTCTGCTGGAATCTGAATTTCTCCTAGTCCTCAGGTGTATCACTTTTTCCGGCTAATTTGTATGTTTCTTCTTTGGAATTGATACTATTCCTCATTTCCCTTGTCAGACACAGGTGCACTACCTTCCCTGGTTTATTCTTTTGCTAAACTGGGACGTACAATTGTTGTAGTTCATCCATGTGATCTTTAAATGCTTGCCATTGCACATCCACTGTCAACCCTTTAAGTATCATTTGCCAGTCTATCTTAGCTAATTCACGTCTCATACCTTCAAAGTTACCCTTCTTTAAGTTCAGAACCTTTGTTTCTGAATTAACTATGTCACTCTCCATCTTAATAAAGAATTCCACCATATTATGGTCACTCTTACCCAAAGGGCCTCGCACGACAAGATTGCTAACTAACCCTTCCTCATCGCTCAATACCCAATCTAGAATGGCCTGCTCTCTAGTTGCTTCCTCAACATGTTGGTTCAGAAAACCATTCTGCATACATTCCAAGAAATCCTCTTCCTCAGCATCCTTACCAATTTGGTTCACCCAATCTATATGTAGATTGAAGTCACCCATTATAACTGCTGTTCCTTTATTGCATGCATTTCTAATTTCCTGTTTAATGCCATCCCCAACCTCACTATTACTGTTAGGTGGCCTGTACACAACTCCCACCAGTGTTTATTGCTCCTTAGTGTTATGCAGCTCTACCCATATTGATACCACATCCTCCAGGCTAATGTCCTTCCTTTCTATTGCATTAATCTCCACTCTAACCAGCAACTCTACCCCACCTCCTTTTCTTTCCTGTCTATCCTTCCTGAAAATTGAATATCCCTGGATGTTGAGCTCCCATTCTTGGTCACCCTGGAGCCATGTCTTTGTTATCCCTACAAATTCATATTCATTAATAGCTATCTGCACATTCAATTTATCCACCTTGTTACGAAAGCTCCTTGAATTGACACACAAAGCCTTCATGCTTGTTGTTACACCACTCTTAGCCTTTATACAATTATGTTGAAAAGTGGCCCTAGGGATTACCACTATGGAAATATGGAAAACCACTCTTAAAGAATATAATCTAGAGGGAGATATTGCAGTTCTTAAATGGTGTGCATATGACTGATTTTACACCAAATAAACTGGATGCTAGATTTAAAGACTGGACAGCTAAAGGAATAAAAGTTCTTTGCAACATAATGAAAGAAGGAACACTGTTCAGTTTTGAACTGCTTAAAGAGAAACAGTTATTAGAAAAACAAGATTTTTAACGGTATTTACAGATGCGACAATATGATAATAAGACTCTTAAAAATGTAACCAGGGCAAATACATGCTTGATAGAGCTCTTTAGAAAGGCATATAATTCAGATAATGGTAGTAGAATCATTTCAAGCATGTATAAGGGTTTGTCAAATCTTAAAACACATTCGACTTCATACATTAAAGCAAAATGGGAGAAGGAAGGAGGGATAATTATATCTGAGGAAGAATGGACAACAATATGCAGATATCAATGGAAGTATATCAATTCACAGAAATGGAGGGAGTTTTGATAGAAAAACATGATAAGATATTTTATTACACCCTATCAGAAATCTCATTATGATAGTAACCTCCATATTTGCTGGAGAAATTTTGGAAATCAAAATGCAAATCATTATCATATTTTTTGGGACTGCCCTGTTATCAAAAACTATTGGAAGGGGATACACAATGCCCTACAAGACATCTTTAAATGTGAAATACCCTAGGAGAGTAAGACCATGTATTTTGGATATATACCGCAAGAATGATTGAAAAGAGATAAATATTTAATGAACATACTGTTGGTGGCTGGTAAAAAGACTCTTACCAGGAAATGGTTATTACAGGAGAGCCCAACTTTAAATACATGGATGGAAATTACAATGGACATTTACAAAATGGAGAAGATAACAGCATCTATTAATCATAAGCTGGGACAATTTGATTCATACTGGGGAAAAATGGTTTAACTACATAATGCCTCATAGGCCTGATTTTATTCTCACAAATCAATGAATCTGTTGTAAAAAACAGATCACTCCTTACTCGTACATAGTTCTTTCCTTTTGCTTGTTTTTTCTTTCCACTCTTTTCTATAAGTGTATACCCCAGATAAATACTTTGTGGAGATTTTGTGATATATATGATTATATGATATATATGTACAATGTCTGAAATACATCTTATGGAAATGTTTGTTTGATGAACTTCAATAAAAAAATAAATTACAAAAAAAAAGAAAAGTGGCCCTTTTTTGATTTTTTTGCCGTGTATTTGCCTGCCTGCCACTTTTACTTTTCACCTTACTACTTTTTGCTTCTACCCTCATTTTACACCCCTCTGTCTCTCTGCACTTGTTCCCACTTGCACTTGTTTGAGGATGCACTTTTCAGCATCTGCTGACTTTCTTGAGCTTGGAATTTCTTTAGCCAGAGAGTGGTGAATCTGTGGAATTCATTGCCACAAAAGGCTGTGGAGGCCAAGTCAGTGGATATATTTAAGGCAGAGGTTGATAGGTTCTTGATTAGTCAGGTCATGAAGGAATACAGGGAGTTTGCGGATGAGAGGAAAAATGAATCAGTCATAGTGAAATAGCGGAGCCAACTCAATGGGCCAAATGACCTAATTCTGATCCAATATCTTATGGTCTAAGTAACCAGCGCTACAACACCACAGCAATTACATATATTTGAAAGTAAAGGCTTCTGTCATTACTGGAGACTGTATGCAATGGATGGTTTTAAAAAAAGACAACATAGAAAGTTAATATTCTTCAAGAGGAAAGGACATTGCTGTCTTTATTTGGTTTCCATGAGTGAATCCAAACTCTGTTGAAAGAGATTTGTTTTTAGCAGCCAAAATGACTTAGCAAATTATTCCACTGACAGGCAATAAACACTGGCCATGCCAGCAAACACCCACATGCTGTGAATGAATAAAAGGAATTGCATTCCCCATTTTGATTCTCTGGTTCTGTTATCTAATCAGTCAATTGGACATAACACAGTCGCCCAGTCACACAGATACAACCCTTAGTGATATTTCTGCTTCATCACTTCCCCCATGATGACATTTATACTTAAATTGCTTTAAACACTCCATTCTGCATGGCAACGTGCGGTGTGTGTAATCTGAAAGGTGTCTATCAAACGGCAAACTGCTGTGAGGTGCCTTTTCATTACCCCAGCAGCCTGAAATGCTTGTTGATTCATGGCCACTCATGCCTGCAAAATAAAAAATGGTAATTTACTGTCGCCGGTCCAAGAGAAAACCAATCAGCAGTGAGTTTTATTGGCACCAATACAGAGTCATCGCCCAGTGAGTGAGGCCACCGAGCTGAATGTGATTGTGTCAGCACTTCTGCTAGTGTAATCCGAAACTAATCTCACCACCTTCAAAGCCCTCCAGAGGCCTTCAGATCTTAAACACAAGAAGTTTTGCAGATGCTGGAAATCTTGAGCAACACACCCACGGAATGCGGGAAGAGATCGCCTTTCTGGTTACCCCCTCACCCCTTCTCATCAACAGCCCACTGGTTTGCCTCCCTCTGGTTCCCCTCCTCCTTTCCTTTCTTCCATAGTTCCATCAGGGCATCAGGCCCTGATGGTATATCTGGTAGGGCTCTGAAAACCTGTGCCAACCAACTGACGGGAGTGTTCAAAGACATCTTCAGTCGGAGGATCCCACATGCTGTAGAAGTGCAACAATCCTATCAGTGCCCGAGTGCCCAACAGCAGGGTGAGCTGCCTCAATGACTATTGCCTAGTGGCACTTACATCTACTGTGATGAAGTGCTTTGAGAGTTTGGTCATGGCTAGGATCAGATCCTGCTTAATTAAGGACCTGGATCCACTGCAATTTGCCTATCACCATGATAGATCTATACCAGATGCAAACTCACTGTTGGCTCATCTGGATAACAGCAGTACCCTCACTTCTAATCAATATGCTCCAAAACCTGGGCCTCTGTACACCCTCTGCAACTGGATCCTTGAATTCCCTCAGCTTGACTTCCTCTTAACAGGAGATCACAGTCTGTGCGGATTGGAAGTTACATCTCCTTGCTGACAGTTAACACTGGCAAATAAATATTATAAGCTACAAGTTTATAAAAAATAAAATGTGGTTGGTTGAAACAACCCCAATTGTTTGCAGAGAACTATACAGCATCCTGTCAGATTGATGTACACACTGGAATCCAATTACACATTCTTCCCACATTTTACATGACTTCCATACAAATTTCCCTCCAACACCATTAATTTAAAGTCAAACATGGGATCATGCTGTGTATAAATTTCCTTTGTTGTAATGCAAGGCACTGGCAGTGCCACGTGGCAAAAGGCAAATAGATTTAGATTTATTTATTAATCACAATGCAACAAAACTTACAGTGAAATGCACCATTTGCATTAGCAACCAACAGGATCTGAGGATGTGCTGAGGGTGCTACATGCCCTGGCACCAACATAGCATGCCCGTGATGTTCAGCAGAGCATCATGCAGCCAATGTACACCAAGCAACAACAGCAAGACAAAGCCCATTCCCAACCACCCACTCACGCAGACTGGCTTCCAGCCTTTGGGTCTCCAGCCCATGGCCAGGACTCACTACCTTTAAGCTGATTTTCATCTCCAAACTTTATACAAACATAGAATCATTACCGTGTGGACAGAGACCATTCAAATAATGATGTGGTTACGGCATGTTGTGGAGCTAGCTAATCAGATCCTTCCCCCTCCTCTTTCCCAGTAGCCCGTCAAATTATTGTCTGTCAAGAACCTATCCAGGAACTTTTAAAAGCATTAATTGATTCCGTAACCAGCACTTGTACAGGCAGTGGGATGTAGACCATCACCTCTTGGGTAAGATGGTTTTCCTTCACATCGCTCTTGATTGTCTTGAGCCCAAGACATTAAATCAATTTAAATCAATCCTTAAACCAAATGCTTATGCAAAGATCTTTATGACTCAATCTAAATCCATCTCAATCTGGTATTTTCTATTAAATCTCTTCTCTGCTTTCTTTGCTCCAGGGAATAGATCTCAATTAATCTAGTCTCATTTATAGTTGATCTTCTATTGTTTGAAACTGCTGTGGGATTTGTTCCATAAATGAAGATTTGCATTTATATGGCAAGCTTTTGCGCCCTCATAAAGCAAAGAGATTATTTTGAACTGCCTCAATGTAGGGAGATAGGAAGCATTCCAGCGAATTTGCAAACTGTCACATGCAGAAAACAGCAATAGATCATCAGTTTTTATGGTGTAGGTTAAGGATAAATATTTGGCTGGAAATTTGTTCTAGGATCCTTCCTCTTCCCCTTAATACTTTCATGAGATTAATCATCTAGTATTCTAGAGAGGAACTAAGTATAACATCTAAAAAAACTGTAAGCTCTGCCACTATAACACCCTCTTAGCACCACACTGAAGTGTCAGGCTGCCTTATGTAGCTAAATATTTATATTTGGACTCATGCCCGCAACCTTCCATCCCAAAAGGGAAAGTGCTACCAGCTGAATCACAATCCACACTGAATATCGGCTGAGCGCATTCGACGCTGAAGGAAATCTAAACTTGCAGACTGCAGTAAGGTGTTTTATAGTTGCCACAATCAACACTGATGAGGCATGACAGAATGGTTATGCATGAGGTTGAATGCCAACAATAGAATCGGTACACATTCAAGGAAAACTGCTGTAATCAGAGAATTTTTAGACAATCTCATCATTTTTTTGTCATACATTAGACCGCTCTGTCATAGTAGGCGAAGCTTTGGATATAAAATATATGGTTTTCTGTCATAGTTAAGGCTTTTGTCTCTTCCTTGTGTTGTCTTCATAGCTGCCTGGCAATTTTATCAGCTTTATTAAATTGAAACTTAGAATGAGCAGATCAGATCTAAAATTTCCAGAGATGATCTCATTGAAATATGAAATTTAAAATATAGCTGTAACATTGAAAAATATTACAGATATATAAGACCTTGGTCCACCTCACTTGGGGTACTGTGCTCAGTTCTGATCACCTTACTACAGGAAGGATATGGATACTAGGGAAAGAGTGCAGAAGAGATTTACAGGGATGTTGCCTGGATTGGAGAGCATGCCTTATGAGGATAGGTTGAGTGAACTCGGCCTTTTCTCCTTGGAGCAACAGAGGATGAGAGGTGACCTGATAAAGGTGTATAAAATGATGAGAGACATTGATCATGTAGATAGCCAGAGGCCTTTACCCAGGGTTGAAATGACTAACATGAAGGGGCATAGTTTTAAGGTGCTTGCAAGTAGGTACAGAGGGGGTGTCAGGGGTAGGTTTTTCACACAGAGAGTGGTGGGTGCTTGGAATGCACTGCTGGAGACGGTGGTGGAGGCGGATACAATAGGGTCTTTTAAGAGACTCTTAGATAGGTACATGGAGCTTAAGCAGTAGGATAATCCTAGGCAGTTTCTAGAGTGCATTACATGGTCAGTGAAACATGATGGGTCAAAGGGCCTCTAATGTGTTCTAGATTTCTATGTTCTGTGAAATAGTGTGGGTTGCAATGAGAGATGCTGGGAAGCTGATTTTTATTTTGTCTAGCATTAGGGATAGTAGTCACAAACAAAGGATAGGTGAGTTAAAAAAAACGAGGAGGATTTTTTTTTCACTCAAAAGATTATGAATACTTAGGGTTCTCTATTCCAAGGTGCTCGGACACTTGCCAGTGAGATGGATTGGCCTGTGGAGAACCTGGTGACCTTGAAAATACTTATCCTTAGAAGTTTCAGCCAAGCATAAGCATGAGGAATGAATGTGAAAGCTTGTTGATAAGTGGCATTTGAGACCAAAGGGACTGGTGACACTGGAATCTGAAAGCAACACAGAGTCAAGTAGCACAGACAGAGGGAAATGGACAGTCAAGTCTTTTACCTGGAGAGGAAGTGCTAAAAACAAGAAGCAATAGGTTCAAGAGTAGAGGCAATTGATTTAAAAGGAACATGAGGGGAAGTTTCTTCATGCAAAGTGTGGTGTTTGTCTGGAAATGAGCTGCTCGAATTAGTGGTTGAGGTGGCACATTAGCCACATTTAAACACCATTTGGATAAGGACATGGATAAGTGAGGTTTAAACGGCAATGCGCCAACTGTGGTTACCATGATAGGAATGAATGAGTTGGACCAAGGGGCTTCCTTCCATGTTGTAAGTCCCTATTACTCTATGCTAGAGCAGAGCTCAGTGACCATCTTGTCATCTGAATATCTAATGAAAATTTAATTCAGTTAGATACTCGAGAACTTAAGGGAAAAGGGCTTGCTGAGGAATAAAAGAACATGGGATTAGTGTAGGGGTTGGTACAGGAACAAAGGGGAATGGGGTTATTGCAGGAAGCAACAAATATGGAGTTTACACAGAAACCAAGGGGGATATAAGATAAGAAACCAAAAGATGTGGGCTTAATACAAGAAACTAGGAAAATGGGATTAATACTAGAACCAAAGGATATTTTCCTAGCACAGGAAAAGTAGCTAAGGTGAAAGATGAGCCATGAACTTATTAAATGGTGGAACAGACAAGTTGAGTCAAATATCTTACTCCTGTTTCTACTTCTTTTTACTGCTAAATTATTACACCTTGAATTATTGTGAACCTCCCAGAAGAAGATTCATGGAGTTCTACCGCCTTGTTTGTCTTAACGCCCAACATGAAAAATTGCTCAACATTCCTTTCAAGCATGCTATACTAGAATGCATGTCTGAAAATAAATGGAGCGACAGCAATGCGTCTTTGATCAAGTGTCCCAGTTATAGCTTGCACGTAATAACTGATTTTTTTTTGCCACCAGGTAATTGGAAGCAGAGTTGAATGTACAGATACGATTACACTGCACATTCAGTGCAGATGATCGAGGAAGAATTTCCAAGCTGAAATGCGAAGTTGATTTGCACAAGAATAGACCAATCTGCTCAACAATGGACAGTCAAGGGACAGGAGAGTAAATCTAGAAAAACTCATTCTTCCGCATACAACATTCTCCTACAACAGGATCCTACCATTAAATATTTATTTTCCTTCCTCCACCACTCTCTGCTCTGCTTAGGGCAAATCTGGTCTTTCTGTAGCACCCCCTCCTCTGCTTTTCCAATTCCCATTCTGGATCCCCTCCCCCTTATCAAGTTTCTTCTCACCTGCCCATCACCTCCTCTTGGTACCCCACCCCATCCTTTTTCTTCCATGGTCCACTGTCTTCTCCTATCAGATTCTTCTTTTGTCAGTCCTTCCCCTCTTCCAACTATCAATTTCCAGCTTCTTACTTCATCCCAACTCCCACACCAGTGAGTGGTGCGGACAGCCCAGCGCATCTGTAGATGTAAGCTTCCAATTATACAGGATATTTACAAAGACTGGTGTGTAAAAAGGGCCTGAAGGATCATTGGGGATCCAAGTCACTCCAACCACAAACTGTTCCAGCTGTTGCCATCCGGGAAACGATACCGTAGCATAAAAGCCGGGACCAACAGGCTCCAGGACAGCTTCTTCAACCAGGCCTCAGACTGATTAATTCATGCTGATACTATTGTACTTCTATGTTATATTGACGGTCCTGCATTATTTGTACATACTGTTTATTATAAATTACTATAACTTGCACATGGCACATTTAGATGAAGATGTAACATAAAGATTTTTACTCCTCATGTATATGAAGGATGTAAGTAATAAAGTCAATTCAGAATTCAGAATTCACCCACCCAATCTTCCCACTCATCTGGTTTCACCCATCACCTGCCAGCTTGTATTCCTTCACCTCCCCCCTCCACCCCAATTCTTGTTCCGGATTCTGCCTCCTTCCTTTCCATTCCTAATGAAGGGCCTTGGCTCAAAACATTGACTGTTTATTCACATCTATAGATGCTACCTGACTTGCTGAGTAAGATTTCCAGCATCTGCAGAATCTCTTGTGTTTATCCTTCCACATGGAGTTTCACTTATCAGAAATTCATGCAGGGAATTCAGATATCAGGTCAGCAGGCTCCTTGGGACTTTCTGTCTATTTATGTCTGAAATTCTTGCAGGCTTTTTGGTAAGTTATTAGTAACTGTCTCTGATGGTAAATCACAGCAAAATAATTCCCTACAGATCTCCCATTAGTGGAGAGAGAGCATAGGGAAGTTAAAACCACAAGTTCATCAGCAGCTTACAAAAAATCTTTTCCTTCACTGTTAAGTGGCTTCTTCCCAAAAGTGAGGCAATTAAAATGTTAACAGTTGGATGGACACAATTCAAAATGATATAGCAGTTAAAACTGAGCTTTCCCAGCTTCCACCTCGTGAAATGGCAGCAGGTTGACTTTGAGGGGTGGGTTGGTATCTTTGGCACAATGCCCCAAGGAACAATGTGCACATTAATTTGAAGCTATGAAAAATATAAAATGTTAATGCGTAGGAGGAATGTTAAATTGCACACAAGGGGGAGAATAGCACCTTCATTTCCCCTTCACTGTAATTACTTTTAATTCCTAAAAATGCATCTGAAGTGATCACGTTGTATAAGGTGAGAGTTGCACATCAATGCATGAAGCTGCAGTCTGCTGCATGTAAACTGCATGTAGCCTCAACAGAGATCTGCTTCCTCATTGTTAAGTGGACGGAGGATTGGATGGGTCTATCCATAGAGGAAGAATTTAATCTTAATGATTATAAAGGCAAAACATTTACTCTTTTGCCACTCAAGAATACTGGTGCTCTGTTGTTCACAATGCAATCAATATTGCATTAAAGTCAGGAATATTTCTCCTGATCAGGGAATTCACATTCTGCGCAGGGATTTGTAATGTTGAAGACTGGTGACTCAGAATCCTACAAGAAATGCACTTATGCCCTACAGACAGGCATTACGAGATCAAAAAGGCATTTCCATGTGAAACCAGGGACACAATTTGGATGCACAAAGGCTGTGGCTGAGTTTGCATGTCTTTACTTCCTGTAAGGTGAAACCCAGCAGCATAAATGGCAAAGATGCTTCAATCCTCAATGAGCTCAACACCTTGCATGCACACTTTGAAAAAGCGAGTTACACTGCAGCTGTGTGAGTCCCCACAGAACATGGCAGCCCATTGGGGTCCTTAAGAGTAACAAGGTAGCAAGGAAGAAGCTCAAGAATGGATTTAGGAGAGCTAGAAGGGGACATGAGAAGGCCTTGGAAAGGCAGATCAATGAAACCCCAAGGAGTTCTGCACATACGTGAAGAACCATAGGATGACTAGAGTGATCAGGGGAAAAAAAGGGAAAACAAGTGCTTGGAGTCAACAGAGGTAAGGGAAGTCTTTATGAATACTTTATTTCAGTATTCACCAGTGAGCAGGACCTTGACAAGTGTGAGGTCAGTATAGAACAGGCTGAAATACCTGGAACATGTCCATGTTAAGAAAGAGATTACTGAATGGTACTTGAACCTGTTACTGCAAAATAGTCATTTTCTTTGCACTATCTATTTTGGAATTTATAGTAATTTTAATTCCATGTCTTTGCAACGTACTATTGCTACAAGGGAACAAACGTTGTAACATATAAGCCAGAGATAATAAACCTGATTCTGATTTCCATTCTGAATCATGGTTATTTTGTTTTAAATTATTCATGTTCTTTATTTACTTCATTGGAGTTTAAGCAAGAGTTCTGTGACCTTAAAAATATGGAGGTAGGAGAAATGTCTGCAACATTTCACATGTAACACAGTTAAATGGGGTAATGATGCTTTACAAGGAGCTGTTCTATCTGCCCAGTGATCTGTGCAAACATCGACACAAAGTACATTTATTTTCATAGTCTGCTGTATAAAATCAGTGGGCTACTCAGAAGATTAAGTAAAGAATTTCTTCTGGAATACTTTATCTCAAATTTGTTTCCTATCCGGGCTTTCATGAATGACTGACTTGCTATCTATTAAATACTCTAGCTGGTAAACCATGTTAAAGCATATTGCCATGAAGATAATTTATAAGAATACAAGAAATATGATTGGTGAAGGCCACTTGGCCCTTCAAGCTTGCTTTCTCATGTACCAAGATTCAGATTTTCACCCTTGGCACTATTTTCCTGAAATTGATTGATCTCTGTTTTGAAATAATATTTCAAATGAACCCTCTGTGATGGAGAATTCCGAAGATTTATCACCCTCTAGGACCTAAAGCAGGGGTTCCCAACCTGGGGACCATGGACCTCTTGCTTAATGGTATTGGTTCATGCCTAAAAACATTGGGACACCTGCTTTTGGTGAAGATAGAAACATACAAACACAGAAAACCTACAGAACGATACAGGCCCTTTGGCCCACAAAGCTGTGCCAGACATGTCCTTACCTTAGAACTACCTAGGCTTACCCATAGCCCTCTATTTTTCTAAGCTCCATGTACCCATCCAGGAGCCTTACGCTAGCCATTTCAGCACTGAGAAAAAGCCTCTAACGACACGATCAATGCCTTTCATTATCTTGTACACCTCTATCAGGTCACCTCTCATCAATGAGAAAAGGCCAAATTCAGTTAACCTATTCTCATAAGGCATGCTCCCCAATCCAGGCAACATCCTTGTAAATCTCCTCTGCACATTTTCTATGGTTTCCACATCCTTTCTTTAGTGAGGCGACCAGAAGTGAGCACAGTACTCCCAGTGGGGTCTGATCAGGGTCCTAGGAGGGTCGAGATGGCCTGTTTCAGTGCTGTGATTGTTATATAGCTACATCATTACCTCTTGGCTTTTAAACTCAGTCCCGCGATTGATGAAGGCCAATGCACCATATGCCTTCTTAACTACAGAGTCTACCTACATAGCAGTTTTGAGTGTCTTATAGACTCAGACCCCAAGCTCTTCCTGATCCTCCACAATGCCACAAGTCTTGCCATTAATGCTACATTCTGCCATCATATTTGACCTACCAAAATGAACCACCTCACACTTATCTGGATGAACTCCATCTGCCACGTTTCAGCCCAGTTTTGCATCCTATCGATGTCCCACTGTAACCTCTGACAGCCTTCCACACTATCCATAACACCCCCAACCTTTTGTGTCATCAGCAAATTTACTAACCCACCCCTTCGCTTCCTCATCTAGGTCATTTATAAAAATCACGAAGAGTAGGGGTCCCGGAACAGATCCCTGAGACACACCACTGGTCACCGGCCTCCATGCAAAATATGGTCCGTCTACAACCACTCTTTGCCTTCTGTGGGCAAGCCAGTTCTGGATCCACAAAGCAATGTCCCCTTGGATCCCATGTCTCCTTACTTTCTCAATAAGCCTTGCATGGGGTACCTTATCAAATACTGTGTGAAAATCCATATACAGTACACTACGTCTACGGTTATATCTTCATCAATATATTTAGTCACATCCTCAAAATATTCAATCAATTTCGTAAGGCATGACCTGCCCTTGACAAAGCCATGCTGTCTATTCCTAATCATATTATGTCTCTCCAAATGTTCATAAATTCTGTCTCTAAGGTTCTTCTCCATCAACTTACCAACCACTGAAGTAAGACTCACTGGTCTATAATTTCCTGGGCCATCCCTACTCCCTTTCTTGAATAAGGGAACAACATCCGCAACCCTCCAATCCTCTGGAACCACTCCTGCCCTCATTAATAATGCAAGGATCTTCGCCAGAGGCTCAGCAATCTCCTCCCTCACTTCCCTCCATAGCCTGGGTACATCCTATCCAGTCCCGGTGACTTACCCAACATGGTGCTTTCCAAAAGCTCCAGCACATCCTCTTCCTTAATATCTACATGCTCAAGCTTTTAGTCTGCTGCAGGTCATCCCTACAATCACCAAGATCCTTTTCCGTAGTGAATACTGAAGCAAAGTATTCATTAAGTACCTCCGCTACCTCCTCCGGTTCCATACACACTTTTCCACTGTTACACTTGATTGGTCCTATTCTCTCACTTAAGTTCCAAATATGTCTTCTGATTTAAGTTCCAAATATGTTCACCCTACTTCTGAGGCGTGACTTCTGGTTTTATTATCTACACTTAGGAGAAATGTTATCCCTTCATCCAATCTGTTAAGCAGTGGAGGAAATATATAAATTCCAATGAGGTCCCCTCTATGTAAATTTCTTTGAGATCTCTTCTCATTCTTCTGAACGCTAGAGCCTAGTGAAAACTCTCCTCAGTGGGGAAGCATTGGTTCTTAGGAATCAACTGATCTACATGCAATATAGTAACAGTGAATGGGGAGTTGTCTATAAGCTGAGCTTGATCCACCATTCAATGAAATCAAGACTAATCGTTGATCTTTCTCTGTGTACTTGTACAATATTAAGACCATAAACCAAAAGACATAGAAGCAGGATTAGGACATTTGTCCCACTGAATCTGCTCCATCATTCCATCATGGCTGATGTATTATCCCTCTCAAACCCATTCTTCTCCGTAACTTCTGATGACCTCACAAATCAAGAACCGATCACCCTCTACTCTTAATATACCCAGTGACTTGGCTTCCACAGCTATCTGTGGCAATAAATTCCAGAGATTCAAAACATTCTAGCTGAGGAAATTCCGCCTCATCTCTGTTCTAAAGGGATGTCCCTCTGTTGTAAAATTGTGCCCTCTGGTCCTAGACTCTCACTACATGAAACATCCTCTCTGCAATTTTGTCACTCATCTAGCTCAGACCCTTTAATAACTGTCATTCAAAATGAAATTGAAATTGGTTTATTATTGTCACGTGTACCAATGTACAGTGAAAAGTTTGTCTTTTGTACTTATCACAAGGATCAACTAATTACACAGTGCTTTGAGGTAGTAAAAGCGAAGGGAGACATATCGTCACCATCTCTAAGTGCTAAATTATTTCCAAATTTTCCTCTTGAGAGTCAAAAAAGTTGATAATGCTGAAAATCTGGAAACAGGAAATGCCAGAAACACATAGCAGGTCAGGAAGTAGCTGTTCTAAAATATTAAATCTATTTTTCTCTCTGCATATGCTGTCTAACCTGATGAGCACTTCTGGCATGTCTTGTTTGTATTTCACTCTTGCATGGTCTGACACTAATTTTCATCCTGTACCCCACTTCTCAGATTCTGTCCTCTCAATGTATGAAATACTCAATGGAATCACCACTTAACCTAAATTCCACAGCTAACAATCACTAGCTATGAAATCTCTCTTTCTGATTTTAGGTACCATTCTGGTAACACCATAGGAGGAGAAGATCCAAGAGCAGAGTTAAGCAATTCAGCCCACTGAGTCTGCCATTCAGTCACAGCTGTTTTTTTTTCTTACACACTGCTTTCTACCATAACTCTTAACACCCTTACCAATCAACCGTGAACCTTTTCCTTAAATATACTCAAAGCTTTGTTCTCCACAGCCCTCAGTGGCAACAAATTCCACATATTCACCACCCTCTGGGTGAAGAAATTCCTCCTCATCTCAACTGTAACGGGACATTCTGAGACTGCTCCCACAGGTCCTAGACTTTCCTACTAAAAGAAACATCCTCTCCACGTCCACTCTATCTAGGCCTTTCAGTAACTGGTAGGTTTCAGTGAGATCTCACCTCATCCTACTGAACTGCTTCAAGTAGAGGCCGAGAGACATGAATGAAAACTAAAATGTTAATTCATCCAAGAGTTTTCCAGGATGTGTTTATTGGAACTGCTTGCAATACTCCAAATAAAGCTTAAATAGTATTTTCTACACATCTACTTGTCTCTACTCCACTCCCAAGAGGTATCTCACTCATGATCCTCCTGCCGTTTCCAGCAACTTGTTTGATCTGTATTTTAATTGCTCTTTATACTCATCACGAGAAGCCTGAGTAGGAATTGAATATTCTAGCTATGATTTACTAAATCAGGTAATTGTTAATGCACTACCACTCTCTCCAGCTCAGAAAGAAAACAAATTAATCATCAGTCTCAGTCATCCAGGCAGTAAAATGTCAGAGATTACAGAAGTATCAAAAAATATTCTTAATTTTGCTTCCTCTCTCATTTATATTCTTTCCCTTAATCCACTTATTTTTCTCTCAGTGCTTCCCACTCTAGACCCCATCGCCCGTTCTTTCCTCTCCTATTATTCCCCTGCTTCTTTCTACTTCCTCTACTTGGGTTTTGGTTTGGTGATTCCAGGCTGGTCTTACGGTTGCTGCCAGCTTTCGTCAAGCAGCAAGGAGAATCATTGTCCTCACTACGAGACTCTCAGACATCATTTCCAGCAATCTGATTACCAGCAAAGCATCATCATCGTTATCATTACGTGCTATGTCGTATGATGTGGGCAATTATGATCTTTCCATGGCCATGATTGTTCTTGGTAAAATTTCCTTCAGAAGTGGTTTGCCATTGCCTTCTTCTGGACTCCAGCCATTATCAAGACTCTTCAGAGATTGTGTGCCCACCTTGTATCAGTGGTCACATAAGCAGGACTTCTGATATGCACCAGCTGTTCATATGACTATTCGCCAGCTGCTCCCATGGCTTCACATTACCCTGTTCGGGGGGGCTAAACAGGTACTGCACCTTGTCCAAGGGTGACCTATAGTATAGTGGAGGGAATGAGCATGTTACACCTCCTTTGGTAGAGACGTATCCCCAGCCTGCCACTCTACAAGCAGAGCAGAAAGTTAATTGAGTCTATACTGGCTCACTGTGAGACCAACCCAGCTTGACCTACTTGCTACCTGTCACAAACATCATAGACTTACAAATGTGTTAATTTAAGATAATTATCCAGTTCCTTTTAAGCACTATAATTATTATATACCTTAGAAATGCACATCTCAGTTTATGTTATACTTCCTCAGAAGCTGAACAGCACAATCACTTTATAGCACCACCAATCACCAGTTGGGATTCAATTCCCTCTGCTGTTTGCAAAGTGTTTGTACTTTCTCTCCACGGCCGAGAGGCTTTCTTCCAGGTGCTCTGCTTTCCTCCCACATTCCAAAGGCGAATGGGATGAGGTAGCAAGGTGTGGACATGCTCTACTGGCCCTCCAAGAGGACTACAACCTCGTCATAACTTTTGGAGGCGTGTGTACCTCAATGACACACTGAGCTCTGTTGGCTGGAGTCAGGGCTTCATACCGTGGCTCTTGGTAGGGTTGCCCACGCCAAACCAGTCAAGGAGTGGTGGTCCACCAGTCCCCCAGGTTCAGGGTTCAGCTCAGCGCTAACAACCTGACTGGTAAAACAAAACCGTTACACCACCAGCAATGAAGAACTCTGCTGCATCTGTGTGCAATGGTATTCCTGAGTCTCCACCCGGAACTTACATAACTGACAGTAGTCAAAACCAAGCTACTGACGTGATGAAGGAAACTCTGAACACCGCCAGAGCTAGAAGATCTTCATTTCTGCCCTAAATGCAAATGGCATAATGGGCAGTAGCGAAAGAGATGCTGTGTTGTTTCCGGAAGCATTGCAAAACCTATGTGTCCCAGCACAATCTATGCTGATATGATTTAACTCAAACAACGCATTTCACTGTAATTTTCCATGTTTTGATGTACATCGATGTCATACCTTTGATGTTGGAAGCCATTCAGCCCCTTAAGTCCATGCTACCTCTTTGAGCAATACCCTGAAACACACTTCTGTAACCTATTCTCTTCTCAAGAGCTAATCGACTCCCCACCCTTCTCCACTAGCATTGAGATACTGTGGCCAATTCAGCTAACATTTAGAATATCTTTGGGATGTTGAAGGAAACTGGAGCACTTGTCGGATCCTTCACAATGGCAGGGAGAACATTCAAACCCCCTGCAAATAGCACCAGAGGGTCAGAATCAAACCTGGGTTGCTGGATCTGTGAGGTGGCAGCTTTAGTTGCCACTGTGCTACCCATGTTCCTCAGATGTCTTGAATGACCCTTCGGAAATATAAATAATTCTTTCTTCCCTGTGTCTCCGGTTTTGACTCCGGCATTGGGATTTGCAGTGTCTGGGAGTTTTTGTCTGTGTTTCAAAGCAAACCTGTGTAAAAGTGTTTCAATTTTTTCTCCCCTTGCCAGTCATCTGTTATCGAAGTCCCCCTGTACTTTGAGCAGTGCTGTTGAAGATAAGCTGAAATAATCACAACACTGATTCTATAATTTTCTTTCACACTCAAAACAAAGTTCACTGCCCTCCTGAAGTGAGGCAGTGATTTGGGAGCTTTTCAGAACATCCTAAGGGAGGAGATTAGGTGTGACATTAACGCAGGCTTGCTTTTTATTTTTGCTATGGGGAGAAGGAATTGACATTTTAAGGGATCTTAGCCGCATTTACCTTTTGAAATGGCACATTGATAGCTTAAATTGGGGATTTGGCATTAGTGAGTGGTATGAATTATTCTGTTTTAAAAGTCACTTTGAAGTTTTGGCAATAACATGGGCTAATCCCCATTATTAGTTTTTCAGTGATATATTGTGCCTTTCCAAACATTTGCAGTGTTCACTGTCACCACACAGCAATAAACTACCAAACAGATAACGTTATACATTGATCAGAGGGCATCTGTCATGCTAAGGGGTGGACAGGAAAACCAATTTAAATTGATCTAACTTGGCTTTAATTTTTTTTTGTGTGAGAACCACTTGCTCGTGAAAGTACATGGACACTAGTGCTAAATGTCATCAGACTAGATTCTGGACCCACTTTCTATGCGTGATTCATACCAAGTGTATTTCAGATGTTTTAGCTTTTTAAGGTAGCATGGTAGTGTAGGGGGTGGCATGGTAGTGCAGTGGTTTGCACAACACTTTATCGTACAGGAGACCAGGGTTCAATTCCTGCTACTGCCTGTATAGAGTTTGTACATTCTCACTGTAATTGCATGGGTTTCTTCCAGGTGTTCTGGTTTTCTCCACGGTTAACTGGTCATTGTTGTCCTGCGATTTGGCTAGGATTACACTGTTGAAAATCATTCTTGTGAAATCTTGGCTACAGTTTGCCAAAAGGCATGTTGGAATTCAGCTGAAAGAAGGTTCTATGATCTGATGAAACCAAGATTGAGGCTTTTGGCCATCAAATTAAACGCTATGTTTGGTGTAAACCAAATGCAGCACATCATCAAAAACACACCATCCCTACCATGAAGCATGGCGGTGGCTGCATCCTGGTGTGGGGATGCTTCACTGCATCAGGCCCTGGAAGACTTGTGAAGGTAGAGGGTAAAATGAATGCAGCAAAATACAGGGATATCCTGGAGGAAAACCTAATGCATTCTGCAAGAGAACTACTCTACGACATGGGAGAACATTTGTTTTCCAGCAAGACAATGACCCCAAGCATAAAACTAAAGTAACACAGGAATGGCTTAAAAACAACAAAGTTCATGTCCTGAAGTGGCCAAGTCAGAGTCCAGACCACAATCCAATTGAGAATTTGTGGCTGGACATGAAAAGGGCTGTTCACTCATGATCCCCATGCAATCTGACAGAGCCTGAGTAGTTTTGTAAAGAAGAATGAGGAAAAATTGCAGTGTCCAGATGTGCAAAGCTAAAATAGATCTATCCACACAGACTCAAGCCTGCAATTGCTCTCAAAGGTGTATCCACTAAATACTGACTTGAACGGGGAGAATATTTATGCTATCAATTATTTTCTGTTATATTTGTAATTAATTTTGATTACTTTGTAGAGATTGTTTTCCCTTTGACACAAGAGTGTCATTTTCTGTTGAGGAATATCAAAAAAGCTAAATTAAATCCACTGTGATTCAAGGTTGTAAAACAATAAAACATGAAAACTTCCAAGGAGAGTGAATACTTTTTATAGGTATTGTCTGAGAAGGCACAATGCCAATATAAAGTATTAATTCATAAAGGGATTTTGCTGCTGAATACAAAAAGTAACTCGGTAGTTTACAACGCCCCAACAATTTGGTAGAACAAATTTGTATGATTCCAACAGCGTCCTGTGAAACTGTTGAATCCTTAACATATTTAAAAGGAGGGAGACATAATTTCTCATAATGTGTTGTTCTGGCTGTGATTTATTTTGAAAGCAGCAGTCTTGCTATTGAAAAGGCACTCCTTTATTCAGAAAAGCAAATATGTTTGCATTTATATAGCACCTTTTATAACCCCAATGTTTTACCGGCATGCTTTTGAAATGTGTGTACTGTGGAAGTGAAGGAAACTTGGCATCTAATATTTGTACAGGAAGGGCTCGTGTACAGCAATACAGGGATCACAGAGGAGATGGGGTGGTATGGAAGGAATTAGGGGTAACTTTACTGAGAGTACCAAATCAATTAAGTTATAGACTGATCTAACCTTGGCCAATTGGGTTGATGCAATGGCTCTTCTCCTTTAATAGAATAATAGAATAGAAGATAGAATTTAGAATATCACTTGGCAGGAAGAGGCCTTTCGGCCCATTATATCTGCACTAACCATGTTGCCAATTTAAACTAATTCTATCTGCATGTTCATTTGCCTGCTTAAATGCCAGTTAAAGGACACTATTGTTTACACTTCTACTACCTCACACTGCAAAGCATTCTACCCTAGAGAAAAAAGACTCTCCCTGACTCTCCCTGACTCTCCTTCCAGATCACCACTGAGCATCTGGTGCTTCAGAGGAAATAATTCAAGTTTCTCCAGCCACTCATTTAGCAAATACTCTCTGATCCAGGCAACATTCTGGTGAACCGCTTTTAGAGTCACAGAGCAATACAGCTTTGATGCAGGTGCTTTGGCCCAATGAGTCTGCAGTCCACACCCAAATAGTCGTAATTTCCTGTTATGAGCACATATCCCAGCAAGCCCCACCCCCTCCAAATACCTGTCCAATGGCTTCTGAAATGATACTATTTGTACCTGCCCCAACCACTTCCTCTGACAGCTCATCCCATATACTCACCAAACTGTATGTGAAAAAAAGTTGCCTTCAAGTCCTTTTAAATCTTTTCCATCTCACGCTAAACCTTTGCCCCCTAGATTTGGTTCCCCCTGTGCTGAGGAAAACTGTTACCACCCACCTGATCCACTTCCCTCATGATTTTAAAACACTTAAATAACATTTTTTCATTCTCTTCAAAATCTCCCCAACTTTCCTATAATTTGGCAACCAGAACTGCACACAACACTCTATATGTGGCCGAGCCAATGTCTGCAGCCATGACGTGTCTTCCCCACTTTTGTACTCAACACCCTGACTGGTAAAGGCAACTAGAACTTCAAAGGGACATCAATGGGTCTTGAATTCACCTCTGCACTTGGGTGAAATTCTCCAGATTGAAATCTACTCAAACCTGAGTTTGCTTTTAAGGAAGGTGCATTGTCTAGCCATACAGACTTGTGTTGTTGCTATGGGTTACCATTCAGAGCACACTGATCACCTGCTGACACCGTGCAATAATCCCACAGTCTGCATTTATGTCGACGCTAGCGCAATGATTCACCTGTTAGACGGTAATTAGTGAGGTGCAGGGCGTGGGATCTGAAGTTGAGAACTCACTCTACCACATCAGATTTATCAGAGAAAAATTTGCAGGTAATTTGCAAGAGCCTGTCAGCTGGAAATCTGACTTACTTGCATATCATGAAGGCAAAACACCTTTAATAGGTGAAATTCCAAAGTGGTGCTATGGCTTATGATTTCACATCATTATTGTAATTTGCTAAAGTGCAAGAAGAGGATCCAGAATGACTTCTCTCTCTTGGTGTCACCCTTCATCCTACAAACTGACTGGTTGATAACCTTCAATGGCATATAATTTTCCCTGATGTACTCTCAGTACAGCATCTTCCAGTCTCTGAGTGTCGGGTAAAAACAGAGAATCACAAAAGACATAAAGATTAGACACTTATATGCAGTGAAGTGTCTCACCTAGGGGCTTCGGTGCATTGAGAAAGAGCAAAGGGACACCTTGCATTTGCTCCACCAATGGAATGCCCTGAGGAAGAGACAGATGTGGTATTTCCTATAAAAATACAATGGAAGGACCCTAGTCCAAATTTCTTGGAATGAGCAGCATTCAGATTATGGATAAATTTGGATTATACAGTATATCAATGATGTTTTAATGTATATTTAAATTTTTAACTTTTAGTTGTATGTTGTGCTGTGTATTGTCAATATTTATCTGCATTACTCTTTTATGAGAACAAGTATTTAATATATTTATATATTAGATGACCCTCACCATTTTTATTGATGTACCACACAAAGCATTCTATCTGGATTCATATTAGCTTGTAATGACCACTGCTCTGCTCATGACAGCAAGAAATCGCAGAGATTTGTGGACAAAGCTTAGTGCATCATGGCAACCAATGTCTCCTCCACACTGTCTATAATTCTTGCTGCCTCAGTACAGTATCAGCATCTTCTCCACACTGTCTATAATTCTTGCTGCCTCAGTAAAGTATCGGCATCTTCTCCACACTGTCTGTGGTTCTCTCTGCGTCAGTAAAGCACTAAGCATCATCAAAGACCTCACCCATCCCAGACATTCTCTCTAGTCCCCTCTCCCAGCAGGCAGAAGATATAAAAGCATGAAATCACATATCCGATTCTTGAATGGACCTCTTGTACAACAAGATAGACCCTTGATCTCACCATCTACCTTGTTATGATTTTGCATTTCATCCGCACTGCACTTTCTCTGGAGATTTTACACTTTATTCAGCATTGTTATAGTTTCACCTGGTTCTGCTTCAACATGGAATGATCTGATTTATAAGAAGAGTATAAGACAAGCCTTTCACTGTATCTCGGTACATGTGACAATAATAAACCAACACCAATATTGCATGTCTCATTTATGGAGTCATATGATTCATGAAATCTGAATTTAAAACTTTGCTGGACTACAGGTATTCATATGGGGTGTCTTCTGCTCTGCAGTGAAAAATAATAAAGGAGAAGAAGTTGTTTCTGATATTTACAAAAGCTGGAATGTGATATCTAAGAAGGAACTATAGAGTGACCACATTCTCTCTGTCACCATGTGGGGTTACTCCACTCTGGCTTCCTCGTACATCCCAAAAATATGCATATTAGTAGGTTAATTGGCTATTATTAATTGCTGCTATTGTGTATGTGTGAGGTAGAATCAGATAGGGATTGTTGGGTATTTCATTAGAATGAAAATGGGACGAATGTAGACAGCTGCTTGGTGTTGTCATAGACCTGGTGGGCCGAAAGGCCTAATTTGGAGTTGGGTAAATCGATGACATTACCAACATTACCGACCCCTCCCCCCCCCACCAAACCTCACCATTATTGCATGTTGAGTTCTCTTCCCTCAGACCTTGCTTCAACCCTTAACCTGTACAGCAACCAGAGAGTCAGCCTACTTAAGGGCCTCTGCTCATGGGGCCTTCCGGTTCATTAATGGGATACTGATAACATTGGCAAGGCCAACAACTTAAATTGCTCTTGAGCAAGGGGAATAAAGCTGCCAGTTTAGAAAAAAAATTGAACAGCCAATCACGTTGCTGGAGTAACATGGACACGAGGCCAGGTGAAGGTGGCAGATTTCCTGCACTAAAGAACATCAGTGAATCATTTTCTTTCCTGGTAGTTTCTGATACTAGAACCATTATTGGTACAGGGTTTAGAAGGCTGGTCTCTCAGTCTTGTCAATTTAATTCAGTTCACTTTGGATTCTCTTTGCCAGCTGCCCAGCTGAGATCTATACACATCCACTGGAAACCAGAGTGCTGATCTTGAAACTCTGCCATGCAATAAATTGGTAAATTAGTTTATTATTGTTGCCATATGTACTGTTGTGCAGTTAAGAACTTTATTTTGGAATTAGAACAGCACAGCACAATATAAGCCCTTTGGTCCACAATGTTGTGACAACCTTTTAACTCAATCTAACCCTGCCTATAACATTGCTCTCTATTTTTCTTTACTCCATGTGCCCATCTAAGAGTTTCTTCAATATCCCTAATTTATCTGCCTCTGCCACCACTCCTGGTTTTGAGTTCCATGCACCTAACGCTGTCCATGGAAAAAAAAATACCTCTGACATCCCTCCTTCTATCACCTTAAGATTACTCCCTTAAAGTTGCATGCTATCCACACAGATCATTTCATTACGACTGTGCACTGAGATAATACAAGGGAAAGCAATGACAGAATGCAGAATAAAGTGTTACAGCTACAGAGAATGTGCTGTGAAACAGAGAATAAGATGAAAGATCATCATGAGGCAGGTTGTGAGGTCAGAAGCCCATCTTATCTTTGTAAGAGACCGTTCAATAGTCATGGAAAAACTGGACGGAGGATGTTCTTGAGTTGGTGATGAGTAATTTTAAGCTTTTGTATCTTCTGCCAATGGGAGTGAGGAGAAGAATATCCAGAGTCCCTGATCATTCTGACCATTCTACCAAGGCAGAGAGAACTGTAAATGAACGGCATGGAGGGGAGGCTGGTTTCTTTGATGTGCTGGGCTGTGTCCATACAATGGCACTTATTGTTCCTTAGGTGACTTCATTCTTCCTGCTCACCTACCCACCACCAGCCTTTCGTTTTTAATCTTTTGGGCTTTTTTTTGTTTGCCCTACTTCTGGATTAATCTAAAAACTGCTAATCTCCAGAGAGAGAGGAAAGAAACAGAAGATGTGCACTAATACACCAACCTACATCACTTTCAAGACAACACTAAGCATTTACCAGCCAACAAACCGTTTTTAATATATAGTCACTGCTGTGCTCGGGCAGAGACAGCTCCTACTAAAATAGCAATGTGATACTGAGGAGATAATTCCCTATTCAGAAGCTGTTTAAGTGATAGACATTGTCCAGAACACCAAAAACAATTCCTCTGAACCCTGTATGGGACATACTGCCCAGAAAAACTTACTTTAGTTTAGTCAGACCATGCCAACATTTAATCTCTCCTCAGTCTCCTCTTGTCTTTTGTCTTTTAAATTTGTCAGCATGACAATTTATTTCCTGTCTCCTGCACATAAATGTATTTGCCTTACTTACCTCAGTCCCACCTACCCCCCCCCCCAACCCCCCTGATGGGTGGTGGAAGCATGCTCCACATTCTCAGGGTAAAGACAACGTTACATTCCTGTCTGTCATTGATGCACCATCAATAACTCACTCTGAGACGTAAAGGCGAGATATCGGCTTTTATTGACTGGAAAAAGGAACAAGCAGTGAGTGACCACCATACTACATCCTGGAGACTGAGAGGCCGGGCTCAGGCCTCAATCGCCTTTATACCAGGGTCTGTGGAAGGAGCCACAGGAGCAGTCAGCAGGGGGTGTGTCCAGATGTCTATATATGTAGTTCACCACAGTCATCGGTATAAATAACTTGCATCGTCTGCAGGTTTGTTCATGTCATCTTGAAACTTACTGTAATTTGCCTCATTAATGGATAACCGTCTCCCACCTCCCCCCCCCCAATCAGTCTGTGAGCATGCTAATGAAATGTATTTTTGTGCATTTGCAACTGCACTGTTCCTGCAGAATGTTACTACCTATCTCCTCTACTGTCAACAGCCACCCTTAACGCCCACACTTCTCCAAGGATCATACCTTGACATGGTGGGGAGGCTTGTGAGTCCCAGAGATCCCAACAGGATTGCTCTCTGGAATTTAGCCATCTGGCGCTGGGCTTCGAATGGGGTCTCTCAAGTGTAAGTTCAAGGGGCAAGGTTACAGACAAAGAACAATCCAACCAAGAGCTCAGCAGTGGAGCTGATGGAGGATGATGACACTCCAGTAGTGATGCCAGAGGAAGACAGCAACAGTGTGGAGTCCCCAGTCAGCTTGCATTCCGTACCACTGGGCATGATCCTAAATTGTCAGGGGCCCTGAAGCGGCTACCTACATTAAACAAAGTCCTGCGCAGGCATTCTCCCTTAAGGGAATCCCCCCTAACGGCCCGGCAATCAGCAAGTGCCGAAAGGGGCAGGATTATATTGATCCCAGATTAGCCCCCATAGCCACCTGAAGACCCAGCAACAGACAACCCCTTAGGAGAACACGAGGAAACCTGCAGGTTCTGGAAATTCAAGCAACACACACAAAATGCTGGTGGAACGCAGCAGGCCAGGCAGCACCTATAGGGAGAAATGCTGTCGACATTTCGGGCCAAGACCCTTCAGGACTGACAAAGGATCTCGGCCCAAAATGTCGACAGCGCTTCTCCCTATAGATGCTGCCTGGCCTGCTGTGTTCCACCAGCATTTTGCGTGTGTGTTGCTTGAACCCCTTAGAAGAACTTGAGTGATCATTATATACTACTAATATATATTATACTATATATACTATACTATAAATACTATATTATATATCATTATATACTACTCTCTGCTTCCCATCTGTAAGCTAATGAGCTATTCTGCTTCCAGCCCCCTTCCGAATGTTCACTAACTTGTCATCTAGCTGCAACAGGGAACCATATCGAAAAGTCCTTTTTAGTAATTCCTAGCAAAAGCCATAGCCAGGTAATGAATGAGTTCCCTTTTTACAAACATCAATCTAAATGTTGTCTATAGGTCAGAAAAATATACAAAATCACTTACTGTGGTGACCATACCTCAAAATTATTTTAATGAATGGCATCAGAAGCACACAAGATAGAACAATTACTAAATGTGGGGACGAAGAGGAAACTAGTTTTTGTCATTTGTGGGAATGAACATTATGTCATACTTTTGAATGCAATAATATTATGGGAGCTCATTGGTATAAATCAGATGTTGTAAACCCATCAACATCAGTATAGAGTATATTCAAGACCTTTGGACGCATTCACAAATTTCTTAGCACTTTTTTGATATAATGTTGAGATTAGCAGCTCCCATGATAGTGTGGCATTCCCTTTGTCAATCCCTGGAGTGGGCCTTGAACTCAGAACCTCTCTAACTTTATTATCCTGCTTTCTTTTCCAGAGCTAAGTGCAGGCCATTCAATGCAATAAACAGGATGCAGAGTTAAATGACTTTTATGATATGTTTGAAATGAATTGCTTATTTCCTCAGGCTTTTAAACACAATTCATTCCTTAGCCTCAGTTTAAATTTTATTTCCGTTTTCATTATGATTTGATTATCACGCAGAACTATAGCATGGCAGATAGCACCAAACCACAGCATGCCAACTCAGCTTGGGGTTTGATTCCCACTGTTCTCCGTGAGGAGTTTGTACATTCTCCCTGTGACTACATAGGTTTCCTTCAGGTGAACCGGTTTCCTCACACATTCTGAATTGTTAGGGTCAGGGTTAATAAGCTTGTGGGCTTTCTATCTTGCTGTTGGAAGTATGGTAATACCTTGTAGGCTGCCCCGCACACTCCACGCTGATTTGAATTAGGACAAATGACACATTTCACTCAATGTTTTAATATTTTGATATATATGTGGTAAATAAAGCAAATATTATTTTTCTTTTTTTTTAATCACCTGACTGGTCAAATTTATAAACTACATAGAGTCTTGGAGCAATACTGCACAAATAAAGGCCATTTGTCACAGCAATTCTATGTTGACCCAGGTACCCATCGACCAGTCATATTGTTGTGTGTTTGACCCATATCCTTCTAAGCCCCATCCCTCCACGTAGTAATTCAAGTTTTTCTTCAATAATACAATTGTAGGTGCATCAGCCATCTTCATTAGCATCTCCTTCCATGCACTCACCATCATCTGTGTGAAAAAGATGTCCCTCAGGGCTCTTTTAAATTTCTCTCCTCTCATCCTAAACCTATTCTCCTTATTTTTGGCCTCCTCTAACCTGGAGAAAAAAGTTGTGACTGTCCACTTGTCTGTGGTGCTCATAATTTTAAACAGCTCTACAGGTTTGCTCCTCAGTCTCCTACTGTATGATCAAAGGAATAAAGATATGGCCAGGCTGAACTCTCCCTGTAACTCAGAGCTTCCAGGTGTGTGTGTGTGTGTGTGTGTGTGTGTGTGTGTGTGTGTGTGTGAGAGAGAGAGAGAGAGAGAGAGAGAGAGAGAGAGAGAGAGAGAGAAAAAAAACTACAATATAAGTAGTTTCTGGCATGGAGTCACACTTCTCAACTTTGCCCACAAAGCATTTGATGGTTTGGTCATCACAGGATGAAAATATTTATATAGGTATTCCCTTTGTGATAATTAGCCTTGCAACCATGCAAAGTGTAAATCGCACACCACCACAAAAATGCATAACATTGTTCCAACACCAATTACACAACAAGACGACATAGGATTAATAGCACAGAAATGGGATAACTTCTGTACCGATGTCTTTGCTCTTTGTTCCCTTCACTCTTTCAAAACCCTTCCACTTCTGCTCTGTCTTTTTTAACAAGCTTCATATTATATGTACTGTATCTACAATATTCCCTATTAGCTCTCTATCTGCTAATAACGCACATTTTATGAATATATTTATTCTGAGTTTTGTGCTGAATTCATTCAAAAGCCCCTCGTTTCTGAATAAGCAAAGACACTGCAATGGAAATTAGTCCTCTTCCGTACATGCTTAATGCACAGTGTAGCAACAAATAGTAGGTACAATGGGCTTCTAAAATTAGGCTTCGCTGAAGCAAACTTCAGACGTAGAGTTTCACATGCTCAGGTTCCTACCTTGTTCACTTTCTTCCCGTGTGGGCAACATGTTATTTTGTTTTGCGAGGGAGGGGTTAGGGTTTACTGTTTGATGTTCAAGCTGCTACTTTCCGAGTGAGTGATCCATTAGTTTTTTTTGCAAGTAAGGGGGCTGGAGGTTTGGAATTTGTGAGTTTTTATAACCATATAACAATTACAACACGGAAACAGGCCATCTCGGCCCTTCTAGTCTGTGCAGAATGTTTACTCTCACCTAGTCCCACCTACCTTCACTCAGCCCATAACCCTCCATTCACTTCCTGTCCATATACCTATCCAATTTTTTTTTTAATGACAAAATCGAACCTGCCTCTACCACTTCTACTGGAAGCTCGTTCTACACAGCTGCCACTCTCTGAGTAAAGAAGTTCCCCCTCGTGTTACCCCTAAAATTTTGCCCCTTAACTCTCAACTCATGTCCTTTTGTTTGAATCTCCCCTACTCCAATGGAAAAAGCCTATTCACGTCAACTCTGTCTATCCCCATCATAATTTTAAATACCTCTATCAAGTCCCCCCTCAACCTTCTATGCTTCAAAGAATAAAGACCTAACTTGAACAACCTTTTGCTGTAACTTAGGTGCGGAAACCCAGGTAACATTCTAATAAATCTCCTCTGTATTCTCTCTAATTTGTTGACATCTTTCCTATAATTCAGTGACCAGAACTGTACACAATACTCCAAATTTGGCCTCACTAATGCCTTGTACAATTTTAACATTACTCAATGCTCTGATTTATAAAGGCCAGCATACCAAAAGCTTTCTTCACCACCCTATCCACATGAAATTCCACCTTCAGGGAACTATGCACCATTATTCCTAGATAACTCTGTTCTACTGCATTCTTCAATGCCCTACCATTTACCATGTATGTCCTATTTTGATTATTCCTACTAAAATGTAACTCCTCACACTTATCAGCATTAAACTCCATCTGCCATTGTTCAGCCCACTCTTTTAACTGGCCTAAATCTCTTTGCAAGCTTTGAAAACCTACTTCATTATCCACAACACCTCCTACCTTGGTATCATCTGCACACTTACTAATCCAATTTACCACCCCATCATCCAGATCACTAATGTATATGACAAACAACATTGGACCCAGTACAGATCCCTGAGGCACACCATTAGTCACCAGCCTCCAACCTGACAAACAGTTATCCACCACTACTCTCTGGCATCTCCCATCCATCCACTGTTGAATCCATTTCACTACTTTAATAATAATACCTAGCAATTGTACCTTCCATGTGGAACCTTTGACTCCTTTTCTTTTGTGGGGGACTGTCTTCTCAATTCAATGACTCCACCGTTCTTCTGCTTTATGGCTATCTGGAGAAGACGACTCTCAGAATTGTATTCTACATACATACTTTGATAATAAAATAAACCTCTGAACCTTTAAAGCATTCAACAGAGGTTGACTTTCTTCCTCTTGTTCTCTAAGTCATAGTTCCAAATCAGATTGCCAAAAAAATACTCTCTTTACCAGAGGAAAGAGGAAGCTTTCAAGAATGGTTAGATCACAAAACATTGGCCATTGAACAGTACAGCTCAGGAAGATTCCCTTCAGCCCACCATGGTTATGCTGACAATGATGCAAAATTGCACTAATTACATCAGCCTCAATATGAGGCTCTGCCTGTTTGTATACCTGTCGAAATGCTTCTTAAACAGCATTATCATTTCTATGTCAATCTCCACCCTTGGCAGTGTGTACCTGGCTCTTAATTCTCTTGATTAAAGAACACTGCACTGCACATCAGCTCTAAACTCCCCATCTCTCACTTTGCCCTTCAGTATCTGATATTTCATCCTGGGAAAAACATCCTTACCCTAAAAATTCTATCAGATTGCCCCTCAGTCTCTGAGGCTCTGGAGAAAACAATCCAAATTTGTCTAAACTTCACTTATAACTAATCGTCTCTAATGTAGGCTGCATCCAGGTGAACCTCTTCTGCATTCTCTTCAAAGCCTCCTTATCTCTAATGTATATAGACGAGAACTGCAAACTATCCTCCAAATGTGGCTTTACCAAAGTCTTATACATCTGCAACTTATTGTCTCTATACAATCAAAAGAGGTTGGAATCATCACTGTATTTGCAATCTTCTTGCCAGCCATAACTCAAAGATGCCTATTTCAGTAGACTCTGGTATTAGCACCTGAATGTGACAGAAACACATGTGGCAACTCACGAGAACAAATTTAATTAATGTTATTAATGAATCCACCGCACCAGCATTTGAAATAACAAATTTGTGTACAATTACTGTTAATATATTTTAGTGCTACTGCTAACAGCATTATTGTTTTAAAATAACCAAAGTTTTCTCATTCTATTTCAGTAATGTTGTTCATTGAATGCATTACACAATTTCACTTGAGGATCACTTGAACACATACAGGGAAAGGAAAAAGTTGGCACTGGCTCCAATACCCTGGTTTATTGCATTAGACCGTACATCAGGATAATTGCTTGATTTTATTGGTGACACATTTAACACCAAGAATGCACAGGATGCATGAAATGGATAAGCAGATATAGTGCTGTGGGACGACAGCAGATAAAGGAAGAGGCAAAATCAAGGAGAGATTCTGAAGCAATTGTGGGAGTCTTAAAGCCAGACTCTTTAACCTGGAGTCTAGATAGCTCAGCTACTACAGGAGCAAAGGTGAAGAAGATGTGGTGCAAGGAGGTTTAGTTTTGAGTAAGGTTAGTTCATGGACTGTGGAGAATGTGGTTTTAATCAGCTGTGTGCCAAAGCCATTGTAACAAGAGACAATAAATCTCAGCACTTCAGACTCACCCAGGTGTTGGTGTGTCAGATGCTTGGGGATCCCAGAAGCAGGCAGCCACCCATATGCGCAGAATGACTCTGGGAGGCCCTAAATGGTGGTCAGGTCTGTCAATGCATTTAAATATGAGTGTTGTCAAAAACACCCAATGACAAAGGAAACTGGAACAATGCTTTCCATCACTTTTAGAATTGAGTAGGCTTTAGTGGAGTGGATATGTGGTGGGATGGGAATCGTGCTGTGAAGTATAATGTCAACATTTGCAAAGAGTTTGGTTCACTTTGGGATATGACATGGAGGAAGTCAGAGAGAGAGAGAAAGCAAGGGCACAGAAAGAACAAGGAGAGAGGCAGAAAGAGAGAGAGAGAGAGAAAGCAAGAAGTAAATGCGACAAGATGAAGGGAGGGGAGTGTGAAGGCTGTTGGAGGGACATAAACAGATGCAGCAAGGGCTACCAGTGCTGGACTCTACTTCCCCAGGGTCAGATGCTTCTCACTCATATCAGAACTGAGGTAAAAGTCTCTGACACTCACTGTGGTGCAATCATCCACAACTGTTGGCTGATGTATTTGCTGACTGAAAGTATTGCAATTGTACACTTCACCTAGTTTCTATCATCTGTTCATTCTGAAATAGGAACTGAGTTAAATTCACGATGACATAATTGCCTCTGTCTTTGAATGGACAGAAGTTGTACCCTACAAAAGACACAGTGTCACAACTGCTAGAGTCGTTGCCCCAGAGTTCCTGTGTCCTAGGTTCAATATGGGTGCTGTGTGTGTGGAACTTGCATGTTTTCCCTGTGATCATGTAGGTTTCCCAGGGTGCCCTGCTTTCCCTCCACACCTCAAGGATATACTGGTTGGTAGGTCAAATGGCTGTTATGAATTGCTCCCAGAGTGTAGGTATGTGGTAGAATCATGTTGGAGATAATGGGAATGAGGGGTAACAAAATGGGATTAGTGCAGGATTAGAGTAAATAGAGCCCTAACACTCATTACGGATTTGGTGGGTCACTAGGCTTCCTTCCGACTGTAAAATGAGAACAAAAAGTGGTTAAACCTTTGGAATTCTCTGCCACTGATGACTGTGGAGTTTCAGTGACTGAGGTAATTCAAAACAAGGATTAATATAAACACAAGAAATTCAGCAGATACTGGAAATCCAAAGCAACACACGCACAAAATGCTGGAGGGACTCAGCAGGTCAGGCAGTCTCTATGAAAAAGAATAAACAGTCGACATTTCAGGCTGAGGACTAATAGCAATCTGGACATTAAGCGAATCAGGAGAGAAAGAATAGTGTCAAAAATAGCAGTTAAATATTAGATCTTAACTATGATCTTGACAATTGGTAGAGCAATCTTGAAGGATCAAGCTCTTAACGTTCCTTTTCTTAAATGTAAAAATCACAAAGCAAAAAAAAACCTGCAGAAACTGAAAATATCAAATAAAAAGATTAAAACACCCAGCAATGTTTATGAACAATGTTTCAAATTGATGACTTTTCATCAGAACTAGAAAAAAATGGAAAATCAAACAATTTACTTTGCGAAGGCATAAAGATGCTTTAAAGCTGATTTCAATCTTAGTTGGAGACAGAAGAAAGCAGCTAGAAGAACTCAGTGGTCAGGGAGCATCTGTTGGTAGAAATGTTTTGGGTTGAGTCCCTTCCTCTGAACTCCTGAATTCCTCCAGCAGTTTTTTTTTGCTCCATATTCAATCATCTTGCATCCCTACATTTCAGTTGCAAAATGCTTATGAAACTGCAGTACTGAGAATCTTGAAACAATACTTCATCACTTTAAATAAAATTTGAGCTGTGCCTTAAAGGGTGGCAAACATACCTTTTTGGTAGGTAGTAGTGGGTTCAAAGATTTATCAATCAAGATCTGGTCTGATCTTCCAGTGAAGTGCTGATGGAATGCTATACCTTTGGAGGTGGTGTCATTCAAATGAAATATTAAACTTAAGAGTTAAACTTAAGTGCTTCCTCTGCAGTGTGAACAGTCAGCTCTTGATTAATTAGATCAACCTGCTGCTGTACAATTTATTTACAAACAATGGATGCTTTCTTTATTACTGTACAAAAATTACTGAGCACATTCAGAAATATAAAGAGGAAATGCACATTGTATTCCAAGAGAGAGGAAATTAGTTCATGCCCATACTTAATTTGGGTAGCAAACTGCTTCTATGCAGTTCAGTCTTCAGTTCCTTGATTTTAGTCTATGTAGCAATGATGCAAATCAAAGTGTAAGAGGTATATTAATGACATTCACAGATACACAAATTGTGTAATTAACAGTGAGAACATTTTAAAAATTCTTTAAACTGCAGGGTGATATGGATGTGTGGGTCAATTGGGAAGATACTTGGTAAATGCAGTTTAAATGTGTGAGGTAATGCATTCAGGGAAGTGCCAGTGGCAACATATGGAAGATGGAAAAGGTGATGAATGGTTGGAAGAACCAACAGACTTTGGTGATCATATTCATAGATCCTTAAAGCTAGCAGAACAAGTCATGAGAAAGCTGTGTTGTCAAAAAGGTTCTTAGCCAAGGCACATATTATTAAATTAGGAAAGTTAAGCTGAAGCTGGATGCAAACATGGTCATACCTACAGTTCTGGTCACTCCAGTATAGAAGGGAAGATGTGATTACACTGGAGAGGATGATACTGCTATGAATGGAAAATTATACCCATGGGGAAAGATGTGATAAACTAGAAGATTGAGAGGAGACCTTATAATGTTGAATAAAACTATCAAGTGCCCGATGCTTAATTTCTGTATACAGTATTGTCAATGTATTCAATCCCAACTAGAAAACTAGTAATGAGGAAAGATTGAATAAATTAGTTCTTTTCTATAGAATACAGGAGACCAAGTAGAGACTTAATTAATGAGCATAAAATTAAGAGTGGCCAAAAGATTGGCAAAGATGTATTTCTCTTAACACAGTGGCTAAAATCAGAGGCCATAGATCTTAGGGAATTTCTAGGATCCACAAAATATTAAGGGTCTGGAGTCTTCTGTCTAATAAAGGGTGGTGGAGGCAAAAATACTTAACAGGTTTATCAGAATCAGGTTTAATTTCATTGACAAATAAAAGAATATGTAGTGCAATAAAAAGCAAAAATAATGAGTTAGTGTTCAAGGGTTGGTTTATTGCCTGTTCCGAAATACAATAGTGACGGAGAATGGGAAGTCTACAATTAATACCTTGGTCTTACTGACATTGAGTGCAAGTCTGTTGTTGTTACACCACTCAACCAGCAGATCTATCTCACTCTTGTACACCTCCTTATCACCATCCGAGATTCTGCCAACAATAGTACTTGGATGTGTACATGAAGAGCTGCAGCCTGCAAGATTACAGATCCAGAGGTGAAAGGGAATTGGGTTGACTAACTCTTATTTGACTAGCATTAAGCACAATGGGCCAAATGTCCTCTTTCATTTTCTAGGATTTGACAAATTGCCTGTCTTCTTGAAATAAGACGCAATCTCAAGGAGCAGGCAATTGTTTGTTGTGTCCAAGTGCCATTCATCGATAGATTGTAGTGAAATAAAATAAATTAGCTGTTATCATTCTGCTGTTCGTGGGAGACTGCACTGAGAAAATTTTCTCTTATGATTCCTCTATTGCAAAACTTCGAACAAACTTAATTAGCTATAATAAGCTCTCAGATGCTGCAGGAGATGCTATGTAAGTGCAAACCTTTCAATTATTTTTGCCGTCATTACACTGGCAACATATACAGCACATGCACTCTGACGTCTCAAAGTTATTTGTCTGCACTCCTAAAATATTCCAGCTATCATATTCAAACATGTCCTTCACGCATTATTTCTTGCACAGTTGTGAGAAGAAATCATTTTTAGTTCCAAATCTGCACAATATTCTGCATCATTAATCCACTCATTGAATTATAAATTCCAATCAATAAATTTCAGGTTTTCTACATCCACATTCAAATATTATGTACATATCTTGTTGGCCCGTGGAAAAGGTGTACCCTTCTATTCTGATGCTTGTGCTAAATGTACACATGTACAAACAAAGGTGAGACATTGAAAATGAAACTTGCTGAATTAACCACCAGTGCAGGCAGGTTAGCACAAGGGGTGGTGAGTGAATGTGACATAGTCTTATGGAACATAAAGACAATTATAGCAGCAGTAAGCCATCAAGTCCTTTACTCTGCTCATCAGCAGGACAACGGCAGACCCTCACTATATCTCAGCTCACATTGTTGGGTATTTAATATTCCAGTTATATTTGAATAATCTTGAAATCAGCACTGATCCTAACAGACACATTCTTCTTGGCTACTGAGACCTCTGGTGTTGCTCATGGGCTTCACTCAACCTAGGAACAAATTCCTTCAGTCTCTCAGAGATCTAGCTAGCTCACTGACTGCTTTACCATGGATGGCAGAAGGAACCAGACAGGTTTTGCAAAGATTGCATGTGGCATTTTCAGTTATCACTATTTTACCCATGATATGTTTGAGTTTTCCAATTCTAATCCATGTTGTCAATGTTATGCTTTGTAACTTCAAAACATTAAGTTCATTCAAGGGAAGAAATAGGAGTCCAAGAATATGTGTGTAACTTGGTCTTTACTTTCAGTGAGGCATGCACATACCATATGGTAGGATAATGACATATGCAATGAATGTACTTTTAAATATAGCCTGAAATTAATTATTTAGCCAAACAAGAATGTTTAGTCCACCAAAATATATTCAACATTACTGAAATATAACTGAAATATTAAATACATAGTACATGTGACAATAATGTACCAATTACCAAATAACCAAATATACCACAATCACTGATTTTCTCTTATCTATCCTGATAGTTATATTCTCAATAAACTCTAGGTCAGACTTAATTTTTCCCCCTAGAACTGTCTAGGAAGTTACAGAGAGATACAGCGAGAAGCAGTCTGTTCATCTCACAGAACTGGCACCAACCGTTAACCACACATTTACAATAACCCTATATTAATCACATTTTTTCATACTCCCCACATTCTTATCAACTACCCCTAGATTTTACCACTTGGAATCATTTACAGTGGCCAGTTTACCTACGAACCCATATGTCTTTGGGATATTTGAACAAGATTGTATCATAATATATAATTTATGTTCACGTTTTTGTGAATGTTGCATCTCTAATGCTATGTGCCTGCAATTCTGCTGCAAGTTGTACATACATGGACACAAAAGTGCATACGTGTACTTGTGCAGATGACAATGATAAGAGAGGAAACTGGAGGAACTCAGAGGAAATCTAGGCAGTTACAGGAAGAATATACAAAATCCACACAGACAGGACCCAGGGTCAGGAGTGAATCTGGGTTTCTGGAACTGCATCAGCTTCCCATTGCACCACCCATGTTCTGTGACCATTACCCAAAACAACACATCGATGTATTTTGTGAAGTGATCACTTCAGACGTACCGAACCACCCTCCCTGTTGCTTCTTTCTCTATTTGTAGAGCAGAACACAGGGAGAACCGAGGAACCAAAGTCAGATTAAATGGAGGCAGCAAAAGTGACCGTAACAATTCCATTAATCTTCATGTCATGAAGAAACCATTAAGTACCACAGAACGACTGATGTCATCGCCCACATTTCTTCAGAAGTATCTTCATCCAAGGATGCACATTATACACTGTTGCCTTTTTGACTTGTTTCCATGGTGACTGTGGGGCAGTTTTCTTTTAATATAAAGCTAGATAAACACAGGTTTTACTGAAGGAAAACTATCTGCAAGGCCTTATAGCAATTCACTGGGGCATGAATGAGCGTGCCTAATTAATATTTAAACTAAACTACGATTATGCCCTTTCCTGATACCAACAGGGATTTGCAATCATTGCACAAAGTACAGATGGTTAAATACACTGAGAGGGAGGTGGAAGATACTATTTCATCTCGGACTGTCTGCAAGTCCCTACCTGAATTATTTAGTTCTTTTGCTTCATTTCCCCTGACTTTGGTTCCTCGGTTCTCCCTGTGTTCTGTTCTACAAATAGAGAAAGAAGCAACAGGGAGGGTGGTTCGGTATGTCTGAAGTGATCACTTCACAAAATACATCAGTGTGTTGTTTTGGGTAATGGTCACAGAACATGGGTGGTGCAATGGGCAGCTGATGCAGTTCCAGAATGGCAAAACTTTCTGAAGTGATTTGTTGCAAGCCAATAACGCACTTCACCTCAGCAAGGTCTGAAGTACAAACTAATGGTGGCTGGCACCATAGAGTCATCGAGCATGGAAATACTGTAGGTCCTTTGAAATCTGTGCTGACCGTCAAAGTACACAGACACCAAATTAATCCCATGTTATTCCCCTCACATTTGCATCAACTCCGCTCAGTCCCCAAAGCTCACCAACACACTTATTTACTGCACATTAACAATCGCTAATCAAAACAAAAGAGCAAATGGAGAAGTGAGAATGTGGTGTTACATCATGCTGGTTGCTTTATGAATACATGGACAAGTGGACAGAATCCATGGAGGGGAGGCTGGTTTCTGTGATGTGCTGAGCTGTGTCCACAGCTCTCAGTAATTTCTTACAGTCGTTGGCAGAGCAGCTGTACCAAGCCATGTTGCATTTGGATAGGTGCTTTCTATGGTGCATCAATAAAAATTGGTGAGAGTCGCAGGGGACATTGTACCCCAGACTCGAGGACAGATTTAATCCCACTGTTATATATTTCCCTACTTTGGTAAGATAGACTCTTGACCTCACAGCCTACTTCATAGTTAATTTGCACTTTATTGTCTGCTACACTGCTCTTCCTCTGTAGCTGTTACACTCTATTCTGCACTCTGTTGTTATCTTATTGTGCATTACCTCAATGTACCATCGCAATGAAATGATCTGCATGAACAGTATGCAAGACAAGTTTTTCACTGTCATTCGGTGCATGTGACAATAATCAACTAATTTCTACCTACTTATGAGTTGCTGGCTCACTCACTCACCAACACCTGGAAGCAGAGGTTCCCTACTTTTTTTAAAATGCCATAGACCAATACCATTAAAGAAGAGATCTTTAACCTCCCAACCTACATGTCTTTGGGATGAGGGAGGAAACCGGAGAATATGGGAGAGACTCACTCAGTCACACAGAAAACACGCAAACTGCACACAGACAGTGCCTGAAGTCAGGATTAAACCCAGGCATCTGAATGTATGAGGCTTCAGAGCTATTTCTCGATCTATTGGCTACAAAATTCTACTGTCCCTTGAGCAAATTCAACGAACTGGCTTTGCTCCTGCTGCTCCAGTTTCTATCGGGACATGCGCGGATTGGTAGGATCACGGGATGCTGTAAGTTGCCACTGATCAAATACTCCATCCATCCTGGTCATTCTCCCTTCTCATCCCAGTCATTCACTCTTCCTCCAGAAGACACAAAAACTTGAGAATCCATACTAGCAGGCTCAGCAACAACTTCTGTTCTGCTATGGTAAAACTCTCGAATGAATGTTTTGTACAATCAAGATGAACACTTGATCTCCCAGTCTACTTTGCTATGGTATTTGTCAACCTGCAACGCACTTTCTCAGCAATTATAACACTATATTCTGCATTCGGTTATTGCTTTCTTTCTGTATTATATTGATATACTCATGTATTACCCCTATTTCCATTCATTCTCTTACCGTCCAAATAATTATTAATTTCACATTCAGTGACTGAACATTCGTAGGTCACCAAGAGTGAATTCCAAAGGATTTACCAACATTCATTGTCCCCATCCCAGGTAATTTTATCCTCCTTCTCTGTCCATGACAAAAGGGTGTTTTCCATGACTAAACCAGACAACAATGTTTTGTGATCAATGGAATACATAATAAATTCTTGCTTTGGTTTCAAATAACCATACACTGCAACCAATTTGCAGTCAGCACATCCCATTGACTGTGATATAGCTACCACGAGATAATTTATTACAAGGAGGATATCCATCAGCTCAGTCTGGATGGTAGAAATGCACAAGTAAATGATTCTTTTCTGAAAGCCAATGGGTGAATTAATGACATGAGTAGCCTTAGACAGCTGGGTCTTGAAATAACTCTTCATAATATCAGCAAGCAGATGTTCTGCATGTTTGTGGACTTTTCCTCATTGACTAGCTAATGAATAAAATAAAGCTTCACCATAAAACAGCTAATGCTGCAATTAAAATAGTGATGAAGAGATATTATACGAGTTATCCAAAGTACTTGTGTAAACTAATGTATTATACAGAAACCTCTATGTTCTGATGTGTGCCTAATGCTCACCAGGATAACTGGGCACAATGTAATTGACTTGGAAAAGCAGATGGTCCATTTAGTGGGGCAAGATGGCAGGAAAGCTGTGCTCAATTTGTACTTAGTTACTGAAATGCATTCTGTGATCAGAATACATAGTGATGTCATCAGCTCTGTGTGTACATGAGTGTTACATGTGAATGTGTTGCAAAAATTAAAATATTGGAACTGGCAATTGGTTTACAATTGTCACATGAACAATGAAAAATGTTTGTTACCAATGCCATCCAGACAGATTAATCCATACATAAGCTTATCAAGGTAGCACAAAATGCAAACACTAACAGAATGCAATATAATGTGCAGTAAGACAGAAAGTGCAGAGAAGGCACAAATACAGAGCAAAGACCAGCTCGACTGAGAGATCAATAATTCATCTTTATCAGACAAGATGTCCATTCAAGTGCCTTATAACATCAGGATAGAAGCTATCCCTGATATTGGTGATATGTGTTCTCAGATTTTCACATCTTCTGCTGTTGGAGGTGTGGGGGTGGTTAAGAAAGAATGACTTAGGACAGGAGGGTTCCATGATAACATTGGCTGCTTTGCCAAGGAAGCAGAAAGTGTAGAAGAGTCAATGGAAGAGAGGCTGGTTTGGGGACGGACTGGGTTGTGTTCACAAATCTGCAATTTCTTGCAGTTTTGAAACATAGAAACATAGGAATCTAGAAAACCGACAGCACATTACAGGCCCTTTGGCCACAAAGCTGTGCCGAACATGTCCTAACCTTAGCAGTACCTAAGCTTACCCATAGCCATCTATTTTCCTAAGCTCCATGTACCTATGCAGGAGTCTCTTAAAAGATTCTATCATTTCCGCCTCCACCTCCGCTGGCAGCAGCCCATTCCACGCATTCACCACTCTCTGTGTAAAATACTTACCCCTGACAACTTCTCTGTACCTGCTTCCAAGCACCTTAAAACTGTGCCCTCTTCTGTTAGCCATTTCAGCCCTGGGAAAAAAACTCTGACTATCCACATTATCAATGCCTCTCATTCTCTTGTACACTTCTATCAGGTCACCTCTCATCCTCCATCGCTCCAAGGAGAAAAGGCCAAGTTCACTCAACCTATTCTCCCCAATCCAGACAATATCCTTGTAAATCTCTTCTACAACCTTTCTATGGTTTCCACATCCTTCCTGTAATGAGGAGACCAGAAATGAGCACAGCACTCCAAGTGGGGTCTGACCAGCATCCTATAAAGCTGCGACATTATGCCTCAGCTCTTAAATTCAATCGACAGTTGATGAAGGCCAATGCACCATATGACTTCTTAACCACAGAGTCAACCTGCGTAGCAGCTTTGAATGTCTTATGGACTCAAACCCTAAGATCCCTCTGATCCTCCACACTGTCAAGAGTTTTACTATTAATGTTGTATTCTGCCATCATATTTGACCTACCAAAATGAACCACCTCACACTTATCTGGGTTGAACTCTATCTGCCACTTCTCAGCACAGTTTTGCATCCTATCAATATCCCGCTGTAACCTCTGACAGCCCTCCACACTATCCACAACACCTCCAACCTTTGTGCCATCAGCAAACTTACTAACACACCCCTCCACTTCCTCATCCAGGTCATTTATAAAAATCACGAAGAGTAGGGGTCCCAGAACAGATCCCTGAGGCACTTCACTAGTGACCGACCTCCATGCAGAATATGACCCATCTACAACTACTCTTTGCCTTCTGTGTGCAAGCCAATTCTGGATCCACAATGCAATGTCCCCTTGGATCCCATGCCTCCTTACTTTCTCAATAAGCCTTGCATGGGGCACCTTATCAAATGCCTTGATGAAATCTATATATGCTACATCTACAGCTCTACCTTCATCAATGTGTTTAGTCACACCCGCAAAAAATTCAATCAGACTCATAAGGCACGACCTGACTTTAGTCATACTGACTATTCCTAATCATATTATGCCTCTCCAAATGTTCATAAATCCTGCCTCTCAGGATCTTCTCCATCAACTTACCAACCACTGAAGTAAGACTCAAAGACCTATAATTTCCTGGGCTATCTCTACTCCCTTTCTTGAATAAGAGAACAACATCCGCAAACCTCCAAACTTCTGGAACATCTCCTGTCTTCATTGATGATGCAAAGATCATCGCCAGAGGCTCAGCAATCTCCTCCCTCGCCTCCCACAGTAGCCTAGGTATATTGCATCCAGTCACAGTGACTTATCCTAATTGATGCTTTCCAAAAGCTCCAGCACATCCTCTTCGTTAATATCTACATGCTCAGGGTTTTCAGTCCACTGCATGTCATCCCTACAATCACCAAGATCCTTTTCCATAGTGAATACCGAAGCAAAGTATTCATTAAGTACCTCCGCTGTTTCCTCCGGTTCCATACACACTTTTTGACTTCATACTTGTTTGGTCCTATACTCTCACATTTTATCCAGTTGCTCTTCACATACTTGTAGAATGCTTCAGGTTTTTCCTTAATCCTGTCCGCCAAGGCCTTCGCATGGCACCTTCTGGCTCTCCTAATTTCATTCTTAAACTCTTTCCTGCTAGCCTTACAATCTTCTAGATCTTTATCATTACCTATCTTTGAACCTTTCGTAAGCTCTTCTTTTCTTCTTGACTAGATTTACAACAGTTTTTTTACACCACAGTTCCTGTACTCTACCATCCTTTCCCTGTCCCATTGGAATGTACCTATGCAGAACCCCTCGCAAATATCCCCTGAACATATGTCACATTTCTTCTGTACATTTCCCTGAGAACATCTGTTTCCAATTTATGCTTCCAAGTTCCTGCCTGAAGGCCTCATATTTCCCCTTACTCCAATTAAACGTTTCTGTAACTAGTCTGTTCCTATCCATCTCCAATGCTATGAAGATGAAGTGTGATCACTATCTCCAAAATTAAACGTTTCTGTAACTAGTCTGTTCCTATCCATCTCCAATGCTATGAAGATGAAGTGTGATCACTATCTCCAAAATGTTCTCCCACTGAGCGACCTGACACTTGGCCAGGTTCATTTCCCAATACCAGATCAAGTGCACCATCTCCTCTTGTAGGCTTATCTACATATTGTGTCAGGAAACCTTCCTGAACACACCTAACAAACTCCACCCCATCTGAACCCCTCACTCTAGGGAGATGCCAGTCAATATTTGGGAAATTAAAATCTTTCAACCTAACAACCCTGTTATTATTACACCTTTGCAAATTCTGTCTCCCTATCTGCTCCTCGATATCCCTGTTGCTATTGGGTGGTCTATAAAAAACACCCAGTAGAGTTATTGACCTCTTCCTTGACCGCTTTGGACAGAGAACTTGCCATACAAAGCAGCAAAGCATCTGGATAGGATGTTTTCTATGATGCATTTACTAAAAATGTACATCTGGTACATGCCATATTCTCTTACCCTTACTAACAGGACTGTCTATTCTTCACCATTTTCTATGAACCACTCTAAGATATGTTGCAAATAGCCTGAAGAAGTCTGCCTTTCTTATAATGTGTCCCTGACTGTGGCCAACAAAGCTTAATAGCATTAATTTCCTTCCAAGCTGCCAGCAGTGTGCTCCAGTTCCATGGACTGCAATTCTATGCAGGTCTGATCGTGTCTAGAATGAGAACTCTCTTCCTTCAAGATACAGTCATAATTTAACCAGATTAGGGCAATGTTCTGGCAGTTATAATAGGTAGTATGTTATCATCAGTCCAAAAATAATCATTCAGGTCACCATTTTTCAGGTTGTTCTGGTGATTTTTTACTGCAGTCTGGGCCACAAACATTAGTTTATTATCATTTTTTTGGATCATGACACAAATAGGAAACTTTAAATTGAATTAAACGTTTGTCACATGAAATTCAAAAGTCAACAAAAGCCAAGCTGAGACATGACAAAAGATCTGGTTGAGTTTTTATTAAAGGTGGTGGATGAATTGAGGCTTACAAGTTTTCTGGTGAGCAAGTACGTCCTCTTGGTAATTTACAGGTTGAGTGATTCAAATGGCAGCTTCGAGCTCCAAAGTTCTACAGAGTTTAATTCAAATTAAGAGAACAATTGGTTACTGGGAACTAAGACACTAAGGTGTCATTGGGAGTGGAATTACATGGCATTGTTAGACTAGAGAAAATTAGGGCTTGTTAATGACCTGCAGTCAGACAACTCATCATCTGCACTGGGGTGTACACACTGGTAGGATATTAAAACTTAAATGTGGAATTTCATGGCTACAATCTGTCCAAGACCTCTAGAAACTGCAGAGGTGTAGACACAGCTCAGTGCATCATGGAAACCAGCCTCACTTTCATAGATTCTGTCTACAATTTTTTCTAAAGCAGCCGACATAATAAAAGCCCCTTCTATCATGCATGATTCCCCTTCTTCTCCTCCCATCAGACAGATGATACAAATTCCTAAAAGCACGTACCATCAGTCTTAAGGACAACTTCTATCCTGCAAGTAGAACTATTGAATGGTCCCCTAGTATGATAAGGTGGACCCTTGCCCTCACAATCTATCTCAATATGACATTGCACCTTATAGCCTGTTGGTATTGCACTTTCTCTGTACTGTGTCAACGCTTTATTCTGTATTCTGTCATTGCTTTCCCTTGTATTACCTCAATGCACTGATGTGATTAAATGATCTGCATGGATGGCATGCAAAAAAGAAAGTTTTTTTCCGTCTATCTTGACAATAATAAAATCAATTTACAAACTTAACCCAATGCTGTGAAGCAAATCCAATAAGTAAATTGTTTGAAATACATTCCAAGTGATATGACGTGAAAGGCATTTTGTGCAAGACCAAAACAGCTTATTGAGACTAGGCCAACAATCAATCATACACTAATCCCATTGTAGTCTCACATTCCCATCAAATCCCCTCAGATTCAACTAATGACTTACTTACTAACTTATTGTGGCCAATTAACCCACCAACCCACTCATCAATGGAGTGTAGGAGGCAACCTGAGGGAACCCAGTTGCTCACAGGGAGAGATACAAACTCCAGTGGTCCAGATATCAAACCTGTGTCACTCTGTTCTGAGAACCAGTAAAATTGTTCAAGGGAGAAGAGGAAGTTTCCCTCAACAAACATACATTCGATCGTTATGTTTTGTCCCAGGAAAGACCCAGCATAATAATCAGAATCAGGTTTATTATCACTGTGTCTAATGGCATGAAATTTATTGTTGTGCAGCAGCAGTAGAGTGCAAAAATCATGAAATTACTATAAATTGCAAATAAATAGATAGTACAAATAATGAGATAGTGTTCAATGGTTCATGGACTGTTTCAAAATGTGATGGCAGGGGGAAAGAAGCTGCTTTTGAATCACTGAGTGAGGTCCTTAGGCTTCTCTAGCTGGAACTCGCTGTCTTAAAGGTAGTGAGGGCAGAAACCTTCAGCTCATTTCATAAGGATCTGGATGTGTTCTTGAAGAATGAAGTAATGAACTGATATCGGGAAAGATGGATTAACCTGGCATCAATTATTGGCTTGCATAGATTCAATGAAAGTAAATTGTTGCTCCTTTACTGTCGCTTGGTCAAAATCCAGGCGCTCCTTCCCCAACAGCATTGTCTGTATCTCCATTGCTCAAGGGCTGCAGTGGATCAAGAAGGCAGCTTACAACCACCCACAGAGGGCAAACGGGAATAGATAATTAAATACTGGATCAGCCTACAACACGCACATCCCTTGAATGAATATATAAAATAAAAGAATGATGCACTTCTTAGGTGGCCTAAGTTAGTATGAGTTTATGAAATCCAATGCAGAACCTGGGAGATGCTTCTTTACTCAGAACAGTGAGAATATGGAACCCACTCCTCTAAGGGATCTGAGGAGAAGCTGGACAGACAGATAAGGGACAATGAAATGGAAGGAATTAGTGAAAGGTCAAGGGGAAGGTGGACTTGAGGAAGCTCCTGAATTTTCTGCACTGACATTGTAGGTCAAATTGCCTGTTTTTGCTTCTTTAATCTCTTCTCAATTCTGTGTCATTTCATTTCATTTCAAACATCATTTTCTGGGCAGTCAATAACTGTTTGATATGCCCTCATTGCAACAGAGGTGCCCCAAATAAACCCTTGAATACCAATTACATAAAATTTGTAGAGGGAAACAATAATGCATCCTAAAAATGGAAGCCGGGTCTCACTCATGTCTGAATTCACACAGCTGATTAACCTTACAACATCAGATCAAAGAAGGATTCGTGAAGCAAAGCATAAACACAGGAGCTTCTGCAGATGCTGGAAATCCAGAGCAATGCATACCAAATGCTGGAGGAACTCAACAGTTGAGGCAGCAGCTGCGGAAGTGAATAAACTGTTGACTTTTCAGACTGAGTCTTTCATCAGGACTGAAAAGTAAGTGGTGGGGGGAAGGAAATACCAGAATAAAAAGGTGGGGGTAAGGGATGGAGGACGTTAGAAGCTGATGGGTGAAGTCAGATAGATAGGTGGGAAATGTAAAGGCTTGGAGAAGAAGGAATCTGAAAGGAGAAGCGAGTGGACTATGGGAGAAAGGGAAAAAGGAGGGACACCAGGGGGAGTTATTAGGCTGGTGAGGAAATGAGGTAAGAGGCTAGACTGGGGAAGAGTGAAGGGGGAGAGGGAAAAAGGAGAAAAATAATTACTGGGAGGGGAAATCAACATTTATGCTATCAGGTTGGAGGCTACCTAGACGAAATATGAAGTGATGTTTCTGTACACTGAGAATGGCCTTATCATGGCAGAAGAGGAAACCATTGACTGACATTTTGGATGTGAATAGGGATAGGAATTGAAATAGTTGGCCACTGGGAAATACTGGTGAAACAAAATTGGCAGATCATTGACTAGAGTTGTTACCTTCCATTTGAAGTACAGTAAGATTCTGACTTGAAGGAACACTAATACATTGTCTTTACTGCAGAGACTGGATTTGAAATATTCCTACATGGTTAGATATAATAACACTATATTAAGAAGTATAAAGTTTTCTGTTATATAAACATGAGCTTATCATGTTTCTGACAAAACTAAAGGTGTTTTGCTTCTGTGTTTCTTTTTATTTCTATCATAAATCCTCTCATTGATCAATTTTAATTCTTTTGAATTCCTCAGAAAATGGTGTGCCAATTGGGTTCTTTTCAACAAGAGAAACCATAGATTTGCAACCCAAATCAGTACACAGATACTCAACTTGCTAAATAATTCTATTAAGGCATCATTATTGCTTTTGTTTTCTGCTAAGTGAGAAATGCACGTCCCTACAAGAACACTTGCCAAATGTCAAGTGCCAATTCAGACCTCGTTTTGCACCTCCTGTCTGATTTTGGGGAAGTGGGGAAGGAACATCTAAGACAAGTTGAGAGTTCTAACGGAGACAGAGACACGACCACAATACAGCCATATGCACTCTTCTCTTTGCTACTATCAGGGATGAGGTACAGGAGCCTGAAGGCACACATTCAACATTTTAGGAACAGCTTCTTCTGAGCCATCAAATTTCTGGATGGACCTCACTATTTTTGCTCTCTTTTTGCACTACTTAATTTAACAGATTTTTAAAATATATATAAATTTATTTCTTATTATAACATATTTTTTATATGTTTTGAAATGCACTGCTGCTGCAAAACAACATATTTCACAGTGTATGTCAGTGATAGTTAACCTGATTCTGATTCTATTTCTCGATGAATCTCAGGAAAAGAACAACAATCGAGATTTCTGATGTTCTTGTAGATGTCACTAAGGAACTATCAATAAATTACTCTGATCATGTTGTCAGATCTGACAGGGCCGCTAAACTACCTCTTATTGTGAGTGAATGCTATTTTAAAAAGTCGCAGCTGCCTTTGTGGTACACATTGTGAATGTTTCAGTACGGCCCTGTCAAATTTGATTCAACCACATGCAGTTAAACAACCAGGTCTACAAAAATGGGTTCCTAGAGCTATTTAATAAATGCATCTGTGGCTTTTATTTTGTGGATCTTATTGCCCACAGTCATGCTGCTAAAGCCCAGAAGAATAATGAATTCTTTCTTAGCAGGAAATGTGAAGCGAAAAGGATTTATTTGTGTATTCATAGTTAATCATATTTTAGTGAAGGGAAAATCAGATTGTGGAACATCTCTGTGGGCTTCTGAGCTTACAGGCAATTATTATTCGTAAATTTTTCGAACAAACAAGTTGAGTTCAAATAAAGCTGGAAACTTGTTGATTATATGCTGGGCTCTGTGCTGACTATTTCACAGAAGGTTTCAGTACTTCCAATTATAGAGTCAAATGCCTGTCTCCCTCATGTAGTTCCAAATTTGGTCTGAGATAATGGGGGAAAGATTCAGTTTGGGAGAGAAATCGATGACTGGTTATTCCCTTTGGCTCAATTTGGAAGTCATCGAGAAAGAGGACACAAAGTAGAAACCAGCTTGGCCGATTTGCTATTGGCTGCTTTGGAGCGAATGCCCAAGAGCAAACAAACTAGTCCAAAATACTAATTAAATGTTGGCATTTAGGTCAAAAGTGAACAAAAACTTCAGAATCAGGAGCGACTTTCTCCTGCTGGATGCACAAAAGACTGCAGATGCTGGGATCTACGGCAACAAAAAAAGGGAACTCAGTGAGTCCAGCAGCATCTGTGCAGCTTAGCCCGAAATGTCAACTGTTTATCCTTTTGCTGTCCAACCTGCTGAGTTCCTCCAGCACTTTGTGTGAGTTGCTTTGTACTTCCAGTAGTTGCAGACTTTCTCGTGTTTACCTTTGGAAGGAAATGGATGGTTGATATTACGGGCTGAGACCCTTCATCTGGATTGGGTGCTGACACTTACTGCTCAGTATGTGAAAAGAACGGTTAAAGGAATTTTTTCCCCACTCTCAGAGGACGATTGCAATCTGGAACCCACTGCCTGAAAAGGTGGTGAAGGCAGAGAATCTTACAATATTTAAGGTTCATCTGGATAAGCACTTGAATTGCTAAGGGATGGGCTACGGAACAAGTGCTGATAAAAGGAAATATAATAGTTAGAGACATGATGGTTGGCAAGGTTATGAAGAGCTGAAGTGCCTGTGTCTGTACTGCTGGCTCTATGACTTAAAAAGTTTTCCACTAATCGTCATCCTGAAGGTGGAACATGTTGTCATAATAGGCTTTCCCATGTAAATCAAGGACTGAAAGAATGCAATCCTCCTTTCTGAATGCATCAAAACAGTGCTGACCACTTCACTCTTCACTTTTAGAATTTTAAAAGAATGTGACGTCTGCAATAAATAGAATTGTATTTACATAGTGGCCTTTATTTCTCAGGGTACTTTGGAGTTAATGAAGTACTATTGATGGGACTTTTGCTGGTAATGTATGTAAAGCAGTGATCAGTTGATCTCACCAAACTTCAAAGTTCAAAGTAAACTTATTATTAAAATATGGATATGACACAATATACCACACTGAAATTCATTTTCTTGCAACTTTAACTAACAGCAGAATAATTTGTTAAAACCTTTCACTTTACATTGATAACTGAGGGATATTTCTCAGTAATTGGTAGTACCTCCCTTGTTCTTCAAACCAGGATCTTTCATCCTATTGGCATGGGGTAGAACTACCTTGGTCTAATATCTCATTAGAACCTCCAATATATTAGAACTCATTTGCCTCAGCACTAAAATACCAAACCAGGCATGTGTATCTAAATCTTTAAGATTAGATTTGAACCTACAACCTCCAAGATCATAAAAAAAGAGGCTTGTGACCACTCCACTGCTATAAGTTGAGCTTGCCATGGAAAATAAATTCACTTAAGTCCAATAACTCTTTTAATCAAAAAAATCAAAATGATAATATTGTCAGTTACAGAAAATGTTGATTTAGCTGCACTTGAGTATTGTTGTCACCACTTTACAGGAAGGACACAATGCAACTAGAGATTGTGCAGAAAAGATTCACAAGGATGTTACCAAGAATAGTTGGAAAGTTTGGATAGCTGGATAGTTGGCTTGGATAGTTTGGGTCAGTTTTTCCTGGAGTGAAAGAAACTGAGGTGACAAGATTTACTTATCAGAGGTATAGATAGGGTAGACAGATAGAGAGTCTGTTTCCCACACAGTGGGGTATATATGTTTAAGAGACCATATGAGAGGCTGAAGATTTAAAGGGGATCAAAGGAGTTAATTTTCCATAAAGATTAGTTGGTGTCTGGAATGAGCTGCCAGAAGGGGTGATAGAAGCAGGAATAATTGCAGCACTTCAGTGCTATCTAGACAGGTACTTGAATGAGCAGGACACAGAGGAATATGAAATTACCACATGCAAGTGGTAAATATAGATAGGTATGATGGTCAGCATAGATGTGTTGGGTCCAAGAATCTCTCATTATACTGTGCAACTTGTGGACTTAATTATCTGTTGTTGCTGACAATTAAGTGTGTCAAATGTTAAGTTTCATTACTTCAGGTTTTCATTGTTATCAAAGCTTTTAATTTGAGAAATGATACAATTTTTCCATTTCGTACTCTCATTTTCAAGTCCCTCGGTGGTTCTGTGGTCTCCTCCCACCTCATACAAATCTCTGCAATCGTTTTGCTCTTCTACTTCTGGAACTTTTCTCAGTCCCACTTTTTTTTTAATGTTTTAACTATCAAGATCCAATTCTATCTGGGATTCTTGCCAGAAATACCCTCAGTTCTCAGTCTCACCTCTTCTTTTTAAATGCTCCTTAAAACCTTCCATTTTGACCAAGCTTTGACCTTACTAAACACATACATTAGCTTTGGCTGGTGATGTACTAATAGATACCCTGAGATAATTTGGTTCTGTTAAAGATGCAATATGAACGGGATGTTAAATATCACATTGAGAAGGACAACACCATCTGGGAGAGAGTGGCCTGTGTACTTAACAAAGTGAAGAATAAAACTGGTAAAAACAAATGATTTACAAAACATTTCTCACACCTCAAACTGTTACTGTATACAGCAGTGGATTTCACAGGAGCTATATATGTACAATATAATTATCACGAATTAGTAGTAAATTATTATGCACTGTCAACATTTCCTCAGCTTCTGTTTCATCTTTCATTGATACAATTAAGAAATTTATTAAGGGAAAACAGTCGCTGGTGAAACGTTGTCAGTGTATAATAATTTGGTACTAATTCATGATAATTATATTAGATGTAGTCCCTGCAAACGTCAACAGAACTGTTTCTGAGGTTTCAGCAAGCAGTTAGCTTGTTTCCTCCCTAACAGCCCTGAAAACCTGTATATTTAAAGCAATAAATAAAACTTATATCAATACAAAAGCTGATATTTCTGGTTGGTTAGAATTGTGGTAAAGAATGGCTTCAAGTTGTAAAGTGGAGATTCTGTTTTTTATTCCCACAGTTAAAGCTGTTTGTGAAACATAGAGTCCGTCATGTTCGATTACTCAAATATTTCACAAACTCAAGGGTCTTTTCATTCCAAGTCCTTGCTTCAATGTCTTATTTAATTTAATCCGCATTGTAACATCCACTGCTGAAGACAATCACCCTTGAGTTCACTGAACATCCTTTAAAAATGGTGCTATATGTACCGAAATGTTGCATGACCACTAACCAAGGAGTCTGTGGACCCTAGGTTAGTAACCCCGGTCTTAGAGAGAACAAAACCATTGTTTCACTGAATCAGCAGTGGACTTAGCCTAGTACAACATGGACACATCCATCCATGATGTTGGTGGTACCAACATGAAGTGTTGCCTCAAGGAGACAGTGTCTATCATCCAGGGCCCCCACCATTTTCGTATGACCACCATCATGCAGGGGTACTAAAGCTTGATGTTCCATAGCACCACGTTCAAGAACAGATACTTTTCTTTGATCATTAGATTCCTAACTGAATTCTGGCTATCTTGTATCCTGAAGTGTTGTTGCTTTGTTAAAAAGCTTTTACATGAATGGATGCTTAACATGATTATATTAGAGATGCATAATTCAGATTCAGATTTAGTTAACACATGTACAGTACATGGGCACATACAGTAAAATGGGTCATTTACGTTAACAACCAACACACCAAAGATTGTGCTGGAAAACAGGCCGCAAGCATGCCATTGTTGCGTTGAACACAGTAAGTATCCTATCTTGGCACACATTCCGGTGCCAACGTAAAATGCCTACAACGTTTAACACAACAACACTACACACAGCACAGTGCAACACAAGAAGCAACAAAAACAAAACAAAACATTAACAGCAAAACAATCTCAAGCCTCTTTCCCACCTTCCCATTCCATCACACACACAGACCAGCAACGCCAGGACTTGCCTCTCCAGCCCTCCAGTACTTAGCATCAGACTCTTAAACTCACTGACAACCTCCCAGATGTGGTGATATCAGGCCTCCAACTCCAGTCTCTGGCCCAGGCTCACCCTCTACATCTGACTCGGTGACTTTTGTCTTCGACCTTTTAGGCTTTCTGCATCCACACTTGCCAAGCTCTGGATTTTGATGCTGATAGTTGGGTTATCAACCCCAGGACTTCCCAATTACAGGTTTGACACTCGGACCTCAACTGAATCGATCTCCAGGATGGTTGAGCTTCAACTTGGAGCGCCTTGGGCCTCACCAACTGGACTCATATAGCCATCTGATCTTAATGGCCTGGGGAGAGGGTGAGGGGAGGTCATCGACCCTTGTGACACCCACCTCTGACAACAGTGCAGTTTGCAGAGCTGCTCCCTCGCTGTACCAGAGAAACAGTTTCAGTCTGAATGCTGTCCATGTGGAGTTTGCACGTTCAACCTGTAACCATGACTTTGACTTTCCCACCAAGTATTTTGCTTTTGTCCCGCATCCCAAATATGTGCTGGTTTGTAGGATAAGTAACCACTGGTGTAAGTGGGTGGCAGAAACTTGTGATTTGATGGGAATGGTTGGTTCTTACATTGGAGAGAAAATTAATGGTGGAAATGGGATTGCAGGCATTTATTCGACGGACTGAAATGGTTTCCTATGTTGTTAGTTTATAATAGAATATGAACTCTTTAATGGCATTATGTTTTTAAGCAGGAAAGAAATTTATGCTCTCTTTCTAAACACTGAGCACGGTCTGGGTTGAATCACCTTTCCTGATGTAAACATCCCTGCGGTTATCTGTGAATGTGTATAATATATTAATGTTCTTGGTATAGTAGGTACCTTGCAATCCAAAGACAATTAAAATGCCAAATTCACTAACACCTTGTTTACAACCTGTGAAAAAGAGATCTAATTATGTGGATGTGGCTCACAGCTGCCAACATTGTGTGGCTGCTTCCAGCTTCATTCCAAAGATTCGTTCTAACGATACCATCTGAGAAAAAACTATTGCATCAGAGAAGTTATCTCACTCTGAATCAGCCTGCTGAGATCTAAGTACACTGGTCTTCTCATTTGTGTCGGAGAAAATATATGCAGTACATTTCTGTGGAGATGAGGCTGCAGGAATCTATCTTAATTATGAAATAAATGTTACAAAACAGTGGTTGGTACAATAAGAATACTTTCTTTTACACCACAGGAACTTCTGAGAAGCCAACGTTAACCCTTTCATTTTAGCACACATAATTTTGGAGCTTTTAACCAACTATAAACAGTTACAAAATAGAATTAATAAACTATTAATGAAACTCAGAGCAAACAGCTCTGAAGTTTCCTTGCTGCCTGGGCTGAGCCTCGTGAATGATTTTATTGTTAATCAAATAAAAAATGCTACTGCTGAAAATATGAAACAAAGTCAGAAAATGCTGGAAAATCTTAGCAGGTCAGGCAGTGTCTGTGGAAAGAGGAACAGTTAAGGTTTGGGTCTGCAGCCCTTCATCAGAATCAGGAAAGTAAGTAAGGTATTTACAGGAGGGAAGATGGGAGAGCTGCACAGAACAATGGGAATGTCTGTGATAGGATGAGTCAAAATGACTTCATGGAGGCAGCTACTGTATATAGTGTATATTAATCTTCTTGGTCTATGTAAGGGTCAGACAAATTCAAAGTCAAGTTTACTGTGATATGCACAAATACACAAAGATAGAGACAAAGATAAAGATTAGCTTTATTCGTTATATGTAGCTCAAATCACATGGTGAAATTTAATTATTTGCATCAGGATTACTTGTCAAGTTTAAAGGCATATGTTTTACTAGATGTGTGCACAGCTTACTGATGTCCACATCACCAGGTTCATGAAAAGCTATTGGCCATCAACCATTCGGTTCTTGAACGTGTCTGCACAACTCTAATCACTAACTCAGTGTTGCAACAGTATGTTCATTTTGTACTACAATTGACTTTGTTTTGTTCTAATTGTGTCAATTCTTGTAAAAATGGGGTCAATTTATGCTTTTCTGGTGAATATTATGTATCTGATGCGATGTGCCTATAATGCTGCTACAAGCACGTTTTGCAGTGTAACTCTGCATACATAATTTGCATATATGACAATAAACCTAACTTTGACTTTCACATTTGCCAATAATCTATTGCTGGAGCCAATTAACATGCGAGTATGATCTTGGGATTGGGAAGGAAATGGGATCATCTAGAGCAAGTGTTCCCAAACTTTTTATATGCCATGGACCAATATCGTTAAACAAGGGGTCCAGGACCTCAAGCTGGGAATGGCTGGTCTAGGAGAAAAATCACATGCTCACACAGTCAATATACAGACAGCACCTTATATCAAGATTGAACCAGATTCTTGGAGCTGAGAGACAGCAGCACTACCTGGTGCTCCACCCGCACCATTCCACCCACACAGTGGTGCACAAGGCAGCATCATTTCTGTTATCAGTTAAAGAAGTATCTTCTGCTCTTTCTGTGGATTTCTCCGCACTCAGATAGAAATATCCAACTAACAGAGCCACAGCTAAGGCATGAACTATATTGCCTTCTGTATTAGTGTATACTCTAATGGTGCTGCTGCATAATTTGAGTAGATGGAATTTATAAATGCATTCATAATTGATTGAGAATCTCAGATTGGCTGCATGCATTGTCACTAGTGAATTCCAGTGGTCTGCAGATGTGTATAGGATAAAGGGGAGATCACAAGTGACTGCAGATGCATAAATCCGCTGGAAAAATCTTCTCGAGAAACTCAGCAGGCTGAGGCTGAGAATATCCTGTGGGACGAAAGGAATTGTCAACCTGCTCATTCAAAAGATTTTATCAGGACCTGAAACCACCCAACCTCCAACAGATGCTCCCTGACTTGCTGAGTTTCTTCAGCAGTCCAACAGATAGTTTGTTCTATGAACAATAAAGGGGTTTTTGGTTTATGTGCTTTAGATAAGAATCCATTCTGTTGACTCAAGAGACCAAAAAAGCGCCAGAAGGTTAACTAAAAAGTCATTACACAAAGTACACTGCAGATGCTGTGGTCAAAGCAACACGTAAAACTAAAGAACCATTGAGAAGGTAAAGATGAAACATGAAAGTAAGCTAGCCAATTATATTAAAGAGGATAACAAAAATTTCTTCAGATACTTGACAAGTAAAAGAGAGGCGAGATCGGATATTGGACTGCTGAAAAATGATGCTGGTGAGGTAGTAATGGGGGACAAGGAAATGGAGGATGAACTGCACAAATATTTTGCATCAGTCTTCACTGTAGAAGACATGAGCAGTATGGTGGAAGTTCCAACTGTCAGGGGTCATGAAGTGTGTGAAGTTACCATTACTATAGATAAGTTCTTGGGAAACTGAGAGGTCTGAAGTTAGAGAGGTCAGCTGGAGTAGATGGTGTACACCCCAGGGTTCTGAAAGAGGCAGCTGAAGAGACTGTGGAGGCATTAGAACTAATTTTTCAAAAATCACAAGATCCTGGAATGTCTCCCAAAGACTGGAAAATTGCAAATGGCACTCCACTCGTCAAGAAGGGGGAGAAGCGGAAGAATGGAGACTATAGGCCAATTAGTCTGACGTCAGTGTTTGGGAAGATGTTAAGAGTCGATTATTAAGGATGGAGTCTCAGGGTACTTGGAGGCACATGGTAAATGGCCCCTAGTCAGCATTGTTTCCTTACTCCTCAGGGAAAATTCTGCCTGACAAATCTGTTGGAATTCTTTGAAGAAATAACAAGCAAAATAAACAAAGGAGAATTGGTTGATGTTGTGTGTGGCTTCAGAAGCTATGAGCCCATGGTATTACAGGCAGGATTCTAGCATGGATAAAGCAGTGGTTGACTGGCAGGAGGCAAAGAGTGGGAGTAAAGAGAGTGTTTTCTGTTTGGCTGCCACTGTTCCACAGGGGTTGGCACTGATTCTTTTTATGTAATGTCAATGATTTGAATGATGGAATTGATGGCTTTGTTGCAAAGTTTGCAGTTGACATGAAGATAGACCCAGGGGGATGTAGTTTAGAGGAAGTAGAGAGACTTCAGAAGGACTAGACAGATCACGAGCTTTGGCAAAGAAATGGCAGATGAAATACAGTGTCAGGAAGTGTATGGTCATGCACTTTGGTAGAAGAAATGAAAGGGTTGATTATTTTCCAAATGGGCAGAAAATACAAAAAAAAATGAGGTGCAAAGGGACTTGAGAGTCCTTGTGCAGAAGTCCCTAAAGGTTAATTTGGAGATTGAGTCTGTGGTGAGGAAGACAAATGCGATTTTAGTATTCATTTCAAGAGGGCTAGAATATAATAGCAAGGATGTAATGTTGAGACTTTATAAAGTACTGATGAGTCCTCATCTGGAATATTGTGAGTACTTTTGGGCCTCTTATCTTAGATGGGATGTACTGAAACTGGAGAGGGTTCAAAGGAGGTTTACGATTCCAGGACTGAATGACTTGTCATATGAGGAACATTTGATGACTCTGGGCCTGTATTCACTAAATTCAGAAAATGAGGAATGATCTAATTGAAACCCATTAAATGGCAAAAGATCTTGATAGATTGGATGTGGAGGGGATGCTTCCTATTATGGAGAGTCTCAGACCAGAGGGCACTGCCTTAGAATAGAGAGGCATCCTTTTAGAATAGAGGTGAGGAGGATTTACTTTAGCCAGAGAGTGTGGAATCTGCAGAATTCTTTGCTACAGGCAGCTGTGGAGGTCAAGTCTTTTTGTATATTTAAGGTAGAGGTTGATAGATTCTTGATTGGTCAGAGCATGAAGGGAAATGGGGAGAAGGCAGGAGATTGGGTTTGAGAGGAAAATTGGAGCAGCCATGATGAAATCGCAGAGCAGACTCAATGGGCCAAATGGCCTAATTCTGCTCCTATATCATATGGACTTATAGTCTTATGGTCTTCCTGTTTCCTTCCAGGAAATTTGTTGGTGAGCTCAGAAGGTCAGGGGAAAGTCTCAATCTGCAAAATTGGAGAGTCTCTTTTATTCCAATTTCCAATGAACATTGCTCAATATAAACTTATCAGACACTTGAATGGACCTCTCATTTGCTAAAAGATGAATTTTTGATTTCCCAATCTAATTTGTCACGGCTTTATTTGTTTCTCTGAATTGCATGTTCTCTGTAACTGCAATACTACACTCTGCATTGTGTTTTTCTTTTTCATGACCTTGTTATGGCATTTTCTGTCTGGATGGCATATAAACAGAAGTTTTTTTTTGTCAGATGTGATAATAATAAACCAATTCCAATAATAACAGCTTTGTGTTGTGCTGAGACTTCAACAGCATTCGTCAATGAGGCTGCTCCAAAGATGAAATTGAAGTGAGGGAAAGAATACAACCTCCGAGGAATCAAATTACCTTCATTATCAAAGCACGCATGAGATGTACGACCCTGAGATTCGTCTCCACACGAACAGTCATAAAACAAAGAAAGCCACGGAAACTGTTCAAAGAAAAAACACCAATACCACCCCCATGCACAAGAGGCCACAACAAAAAGAACAAGCAAAAACACAGAATGTAAAAGCAAAATCGAAGGCGTTGTCACTCTGTTGTCTAAATAGTGCCATAAAATGTGCCAGTGCTGAAGCCGTAATCCTGATCAGGGCAAATATGGCACTTTGCCCCATAAGAGGGGTGTAGAGCAGATGGTCATAGGATTGCCTTACAGAGGGGGTAGGGTCTATTGACTGGGAATTTGGAATTGGAATTGAAATTGTCTTATGTGTACTGAGGTCCAGTGAAAAGCTTGTCTTGCATTGTGTTTACACAGTGCAATGAGGTGAAACTACCTACATCAGTAACAGAATGGAGAATAAAGATCAATATCTACAGAAATAATGCAGCACAGGGAGAGAAGATGGTGAAAGATCATAATGAGGTAACTTGTGAGGTAAAGAGTTCATCTAATTGTACTGGGGAATCATTCAACACAATCCCGAACCAATCATGGAGTCTTGACAAGGCAGCAGAACGGGAAGCAATCTTGTCTTTTGCACATATTGGGATTCTTACAAGTGACTCAGTATTGCACCTGTTGCTTAAGGATTCACTTATAACACAAGATGGAATAGTGGGCCCGGGCCACCCCACAGGCTGATTTTAGAGCTATTCATCTCCAATGTGAGAGTAAAGTAAATTGAAAAATAAGCAAAATACTTTGAATAATGAACATGTTAGCAGGGTGAAGGTTGGTTAGCATTCCTTCCTTCCTACCTCATGGACAGAATCTGCTCGTCAATACTTTTTATCTGTGTATGGGTTTCTCATGGGGAATAAAAACTTCAGCCGGTATAATTAGCCTCTGGTTTCATTTGTACATGACATCCCATTAGCCAGTTGTTGAAGTGTATCAGAATAAGGGCAGATAGTCCAACTAAGTAATCATTTCCCTGAGCAGTCCTGGGGGTGATACGAGCATTCTTTGATTTTGGTCTTCCACTTGTGAATTTGTGGACACGTTTTAAATTAAGTCATCTAAAAAGTATCACATTTAGACTACTGTGGACAAAGTGAGGCTGGTTTGAACAGAGCAGGCTCCTACTGTGCAAACCTGCTTTCAAGAGCTTAACTGCTCTCATATCCTCATTACAGTACATTCCCATGACAGCCACATCATAGTCACAATTCCTTGCCTTCTCTGACAAGAAGGGAATAAATCTTCCCCTCCAGTTGCAAGAAGTATTTCCCTGCAACACTGACAGTGAAACTCCCTGCTGCTGGCTAACTTGCTAAGCTCCCACAGAAAACTTGGACACAGAGACACCGTGTCAAGTCTTCTGTTGATGCCCTTACTGTCTGCCACAATCTGCAGTGTAAAAAAACATTATAGATTTTGCATGGGAGAGGAGGGAATTAGTTTGCACGTGGTGCGGAAAGCCCTCCCCCATCATTGTGCACATCTACACAGAGCATAGCTGGATTCATCATCAGGGTCGCCCACCATCAGGCCATGCTCTCTTCTCACCGCTGCCATCAGGAAGATGGTACAGGAGTCTCGGGACCCACTCCACCAGGTTCAGGAATAGCTATTATCCCTCAACCATCAGGCTCTTGAAGCAAAGAGATTAATGTCACTCTACTTCACTCGCCCCATCACTGAAATGTTCCCTCAACCTATGGCCTCACTTTCAAGGACTCTTCATCTCATGTTTTTGATATTTATTGCCTATTTGTTTATTATTATTATTTATTTCTTTTTGTATTTGCACCTTTTGTTGTCTTTTACCAACTGGTTGAATGCCCATTTGGTGTGGTCTTTCATTGATTCTTTTATGGTTATTCTTCTATTATGGATTTATTGAGCAAACCCACTAGGAAATGAATCTCAGGGTTGTATATGGTGATGTATATGCACTTTGATAATACATTTACTTGTTCATCAGTTTAAAGAGTGAGTCCTCTACCAATGACAAATGTGAGACGACCAGTAAACACAGAAACATAGAAAATAGGTGTAGGAGTAGGCCATTTGGCCCTTCGAGCCTGCACCACCATTCAGTATGATCATGGCTGATCATCCAACTCAGAACCCTGTACCTGCTTTCTCTCCATACCCCCGATCCCTTTAGCCACAAGGGCCATATCTAACTTCCTCTTAAATATAGCCAATGAACTGGCCTCAACTGTTTCCTGTGGCAGAGAATTCCACAGATTCACCACTCTCTGCATTCTTCTGCATTCACAGCTGATAAACAAGAACTAAAGGAGGGAGAGAGAAAGCAGTGAACTCCAGGCAAATAGCTGAACAGCTGTCAATGGGAATCCAAGTAACACATACAAAATGCTGGTGGAACTCAGTGGGCCAGGCAGCGCCTATGGAAAAGTCGACATTTCAGGTGAGTCCCTTCAGCAGAACAGACTTTCTCATGTCAAAGGAATGCATTATTACCAAATGAGAAAGAAGAAACTTAGAAAATCAGAACAACAAAGAGGATCTCAGTAGGTCCGGAAGCATCTGTGGGAGTAAAGGTATTGTCGAGGCTTTGGGTTCAAACTCCGCACCTGAGAGTGGAGAGGGATGCATACAGTATGCAGAAGAATCTGTACAATCTTGAGGCATGATAGCTATTTTGAAGAAGAGAGGGCGGTGATTCCGAGGCGATCAGGGGACTGAGGAGATGTGTATCGTGCAAATTAGTGAAGGCCACGCTGTTTTGGGAGACAATGGCAAGTGAATGATAGATGGTGGCAAACAAAGGGTGAGAGAAAAGATAAACAGATGGAGAGCGATGAAAGGAGGGGCAGCTGAAGGTTGGAGACAGCTGCTTCCTCAGCACTACCTGCTCCTCCACCTCTACCTTTGTATCATCTGCTAAATTGGCCAGAAAGCCATCACATACACCATCTAAATTATTGATATATTTCTTGAAAGAAGCGGACCCAGCACCGATCCCTGTGGAATGCCACTAGTTACCAACAGCCAACCAGAAAAGGCCCCCTTTTCTCCCCCCTTTGTCTCCTGACTGTCGGTGAATACTCTGGAAAGAGTAACATGAATTAGGTAGGATAGTCTCAGGATAACAAATTGGGAAATCAATTTTGGAAAAGTACTGAGGCACAGTGACAAACTGTTTTACATGCCAACTACACAGATCATCATTTTTACAAGAATACATTGAGTAATACAAGGGAAAACAATAACAAAAAGCAGAATAACGTGCTACAATAACAGAAAAAGTGCAATGCAGGTGGACATTAGGATGCAAGGCCAATAACAAGGTAGACCATTTTGGACAAGGGTCCATCATATTAGGTGGCTGATTTAAAAGTCTTAGAATAGTAGAGTAAAATATGTTCCTTGTGCATGGTGGGTACATGCTTTCAGGGTTTTGTATCATCTGCCCAATGGGATGAGAGAGTGGCTATCTGGGGTCCTTGATTACATTGTCTGCTTTAACAATGCAGGAAGAAGTGTTAACAGAGTCTATCGAATTGGTAACTTACCTGAAACTAGGAGGAGCTTTCATCATTCAAATCATTCCAGAAAGCAGTAGCTGCTGAGTCATTTAGTATATTCAAGATGAAGATGAACATATTTTCAGACTTGAGGATGTTGGGGGACTAGGCTAGAAAATATAGACTGTCCTAAATAGAAGAGGAGGCATGGAAAGTAATACGGAGATCTTATTTACTCCTTTTTCTTAAGCTAACAACATGCAAAAGTGAATTGTTTCAAATGTGACGCCAATAGGTGTGTATCATTGGATCATTGAATTATTATTCAGAATACCTCTCTGAACAATGAAATGTGTTTTCACCAAATATATCTGAATACCCAGTCATTAGACTTGCATCAAAGGGAGAGGCTAATGCACAGTGAATATTTAAAATCATTAATCTTGGCTTAAATCTTTATGACTTGATAGAACATAATAAGATATCTATGCCACTGAATTGGAGAGCAATGAAATGCAAGAAATTGCTTTATCACTTGCAACAATTTAATAATCCAGCAACTATCAGGGGTCGTGAATAATGACAAAACGGAAGCTCGAAGGATTTGGTGGAGGTTTATCAAAAATCATTTCACAGATAATGAGGTGGACATTCTTCAGCTTCATTCCCTTGGATCTGAACTATTCTCCTCCCCTACCCACCCTCCCATCTTTCCCACAATCCTCTCCAAATTCTCACATCTTAAATTCTAAAAGCAGCACACACAAAATGTTGGAGGAACTCAGTAGACCAGGCAGCATCTAAGGAAAAGCATACAGTCGACATTTTGGGCCAAGACCCTTCTTTAGGACTGAAAAGGAAGGGGTAGGATGCCTGAATATAAAGTTGGGGGGGACGGGAAAGAAACTTGCTGGAAGGTGATAGGTGAAGCCTGGTGGGTTGGAAAGGTCACGGGCTGGAGAAGAAATAATCTGATAGGAGAGGAGAGTGGACAATATGAGAAAGGGAATGAGGAGAGGACCCAGGGAGAAGTAATAGGCAGGTGAAAAGAAGTGAAAGGTCAGAGTGGGGAATGGGGGGGAGAGGTTAATTTGTTCATCGGAAGGAGAAATAGATATTTATGCCATCAGGTTGGAGGGTACCCAGATGGAAGATAAGGTTTTGCAATGGAAAAATTCAGTGATCCATCCAAGGCAGGAGGAGGAGAGAGTGAGTGTGAGTGTGACTGAGAGTGTGAATGAGAGTGAGAGTGAGAGAGAGAGAATGTAAATGCTTCAAGGTAATGATCCCTTATTGTTAGCAAAGGCTGTATATAAGGAAGAAGGCTGACATAGGAAATCAAAGATGATGGAAGGTACTTATGTAGTTTTTGAACACAAAGCAAAGTAATTCATGACAAGAATAATGATTTTCATTTATACAAAGAAGGAACAAGACAATGCTGATGGACAAGCAGGACCGAGAGCTCTATATGGGCTAAAGCATTTCGGAGTTTAAGGTCTCACTTGGAGCAAGTGTAAATTTGATTCGTCAGCATACATTCTTTGACTAGGATATAAAACATTCACACATAAGGCTTTAGCATTGTTTAACTGGGGAGCACATCCTTTGAGACTAATCTCTCAAATCTGTCACATCCTAACAGCTTGCAGTTTTCTAAATGTGTGAGGGAATCTTGGGTGTGCAGTCATGTAATGCCGAATGCCTTTTAACAAATATTGTGGAGTAATATGAAACTCCTTCATGAGCTGTTGTACATCAAGTGATTTTGTTCTTTGAGTTCCACTCAATTACTATATACAGAGCTATTACCAACAGCAATGCACAAACCCAAAGGATTAGAGCTTTATATCTTAGGGATGAAGAGGAAGCTTTCTTCAGAGCCCATTTCATTTCTTTGGAGCATTATGCACATTATAACCACCTTGCAGAAACATGACAAACATTTACCCAAGTGGAATGGAAAGCAAAGCAAAATACTCACATTTGTGGGTATTTCTCTATCTATAAAGTGAAAAGCCACAATAGATCTTCAGAGATATTTCTGGATTTTCTCTGTTTTTGAGCCTGATTCCTTGCACAAATAGGTTTTCCGACGGGAAAATAAAAGGTATCACAAGCACAAGAAAATGTGCAGCTGCTGGAAATCCACAGCAACACACACAAAATGCTGAATGAACTCAGCAGGCCAGGCAGCATCTCTGGAAAAGAGTAAAGAGTCGGCATTTCGGGCCCGGACCCTTCATCAGGACTGGGAAGGAAGGGGAGAAGTTAGAATAAGAAGGTGCAGGCGTGGGGGGGGGGGGGGAGAGAAAAAGTACAAGGAGACTGACCTATTCCTTCTGGAGTTGAGAAAAAAAATTAAGCTGTGTATGTCAAACACAATATTCCAAGGCGGTTTAACAGGATAGATTGTGTGGGAAGGTCATCAAACTGTTTTTCTCCCCATAGATGCTGCCTGACTTATCTAGGTATGTGCAGCAATTATTTTTTTTGTTAATTTGGGTTTACAGCATCTGTGTATTTTATGCTTGGCCAGTGTGATTATTTCCCAGCTGGATTAGTCAAGGATCAGAAGGATGGGTCAGATTAGAGTGAGGAGTAAATTCTTTTATCAGAGTGCTACTAACATCCTTTACCTAATAAAGTGACTGCTGACTATTTTTATAATATTATTTTATAGTAATTTTTTTACATATTGCAGTGCAAAATTACCTCAAACCAACAAATTTCACAGCATACGTCACTGATACTAAATCTGATTCCGATCCCGATTCTGATAAATCAATGGCTTGAGCCTCAAAGTGGGAATCCATTCAGTACTGTGCCAATTAAATTCACTGCCCATGCATATCAAATTGGGTTTAGAGCGACACTGAAGTGTTAGCTACTGGCATGAGCTGAATCCACTGAAAGCACGAATCACTAACACTTGCAGAAGGTGAAGGAAGAGGAGAAAATCTGCCGGAAAATTTAGAGCTTTTCAGCCAAAGTGAAAATTAGCTTGGTATGGTTTCAAAATTTAAGTAAAGGCATTAGGCAAACACAAAATAAGTAGGATCGAGCTGGCTTTTAAAGAGCTTCTTGTTGAAGACTGAAGGTCAGAGATATTACCTTTGAACACAATATTGTTAAATGCCTATTAGGAATGAAATTGTTTAATCTTAGAGAAAACCTCACCACAATCAATAGAACCACATGTGATTTTATAATTCATTGGCAGACAGTTCCTTCCTTGAACCAGGGGTCACTGGGTAATAAATTATTTTATTTCATTAAAGATGGAAAGCTATTATTTTATGAAGAAAAATGAAAAGCTGACCTCAACTTTCACTTTGACTCTAACCATTTGTTCTTGACATCTCAATAATGCAAAACAGTTTTGTTAAATTCATTTGCCAGTTGCCTAGTTGTTATTATGCCTTGACCCTCTGCAGTGTCAAAATAAAGAGAAAATTGCAGAGTTGAGTGTGACGGGCAAGCAGTGATGGAAATTTGTTTGCAGAAGGCAGAATTAAATAAATCAAGATGTGGATTCCCTGATTGTATATCCTCTTCATCTGAGGAAAGCCTGACTTCATGCTGTTGGCTGCAGAACTGCTGCGCCTAATCAATACTTTGCCTGATATCTCTTGTATTTACCCTCTAGCTCAATCTGTTTGCTACACCTTTTCCTCTGATATTCAAGCTGTCAGTCTGAAAACAACCACCCAGTGCATTTCATATCTATCGATATTCAGGACTTACTGTATATCAGCCTCCAGTGATCCACGTATTAACTTGAATGTTAGAGCCTATGATAGCTTGTTTACCTTTGAGACAGTGAGTTGTGAATTTAGGACATGAATAATCTATGAGAGCAGTTTAGTGGAGTATTGAGGGTTAACTGGACTATCAGAAGTGCCATCCTTAGGATTAGAAGGTTAAACCTTCCCCAGCAAAACAAAAAAGGAAATGGTGACAACCAGAGAAATGATATGAGGCCAATGTATCTCTCCAATATCTACCAACTGCAAGAGGCTGCAGAGGGTTATGGACCCAGGCAGCTCCATCATGAGTACAACCCTCCTTTACTTGATGTCAAGAGGCAAAGCAGTATCTATCACTAAGGACCTCATCATCCAGGACAAAACTAGAGATGTCTATTTTCACTGGAGTGCAGGATATTGAAACTGGAAATGATAGAGATGTAAAATTATGAGAGATATAGGAAAGACAGATAAAAGGAAATATTTTCCCACATCAGAGGAATATACAACCACAGGACATAGAATACAGTAAGGTAGAGATTTGGTGAAGATCTTGAGGATATCTTTTGATCTCGAGAGTGGTGAGCAGTCACTGATGATAGCAGTACTGAGCACATAAAATGCCTTGGGATAAAAAGCTCTCACCAACTGCCTGATGCAGGATTAATACAGACGGGTAATCACAGGTCAGTGTGTTCATGTTGAGTCAAATGGCCTATTTTCATCCTGTGTAACTCCTGACTCTACAGAAGAAGAGTCCTTAAATATTCTTATAGCAGAGGGAATTAGATGCTTGACAAATCAGATCCAAGCTTAAAATCAAATCATCCACAGTGCCATTAAATGATGGGATAGGCTGGAGGGGCCAGATGGTCTACTTTGCTTCCAATCTTTAAGTATGGGCTCAGCAATACTGCCTACATCCCCAGAAAATAAATAAATAAATAGATAGCTAGATAAGACTTCAGGGCCTAGGTCAAATCAAATGTTATGAAAATCGTGCACAAAAAATGCAGGTGCTAGTCTAAATGCTGGGAACACTTAGCAGGTCATGCATTTTGTGCGGAGATAGAAGTAGGGTTAAAATATTAGGCCAAAAACCTTCAGCTGGATAAGTCATAAACAGTAATTTATCATTATGGAGAAGGTGAAGGGAGAGATCTATGGGACAAAGGGATATGGATCTCACCTACTCAAAGGTATTACCATCCCTACTGCCAACTTCTCTGCAATTTAAAATGAACATTTTTTAAATCTGCCAATGAGAGGTCTCCAACTGGAAACATTATCTCTCTTTCTCCTTCCACAGATACTGCCATGTTTTCCAAGGATTTAAAACAAACATTATGCTTACACTGGTTCAACTACAAGGAACATTTCTTCACAATGCAGTTGTATTCTAAAAACAACACAGACATCAAATTGTTAAACCCAAATTACTGAACATATAACTTCCCAGCCTACATAACAACACTTACTGATCTCTGAACTATTTCAGTTTATAGTATTTGCAATGTTTGACTGTGATAAATTTAAGTTTTGATTTGTAAAACAATATAGTCTGCAAACCATTTCTTTCTCACGTAACTAATGTCCATGGTTATCAGCAGTTTTGTCACAAGTTGATGTGAAAATAGGCAGGAGCTGGAGGCGCAGATTCTGTATTCATGCTTAAATCACAAAAATGTATTTCATTATTAAGCAAAGCACAAACATAACAAAAGGCTAGCTTTTTTCAGAATATTAACATCAGAGAATCTTTTTGATGCTTGCTTTGGGATTTGGCTGAGGTTTACACACACCTCAAGCCTTTTTTCATATGTTAAATGTTAGTTATAATTGAAAATTGCCTTTTCACAGTCATAATTTAAGCAGTAAAATGCCTTATTTAGTTTTTTTCTCCTCAGTCAAGTGGAAAATTATGTACAGTAAGTTAATATCACGGTGTTTACTCCACCAATAACAAAAAAAGGATTGTATATGCATTATCCTGAGAAACTAAGACATTTTTTTTGAAGTTTCACAATTATTTGAATTTGATGAGGTCAAGGGATTTTCTTTTTTAAGTACAACTCTGAGTTACAATGAGATACTAGCAGATATTTGTGAAGTATAAGGAATTTTACAAAAACATATGGAATACAGACAATTGCTTTAATATGACCGTATATCCAACATGGAAGATGGAGTAGCAAACTGAAGAATTTTGTAATCTGCGAATCATATCAGCAAATCATATTATTTCATTCAACACACACAAAAAGTTGGAAGAACTCAGCAGGCCTGACAGAATCAATGTAAACAGTCAACATTTCAGGCCAAGACCTTCCTGACGAAAGGCTTTAGTCCAAAACATTGACTGTTTACTCTTCCATAGATGCTGCCTCGCCTGCTGAGTTGCTCTAGCATTTTGTGTGGGTTGCTTGGATTTCCAGCATCTGCAGATTTTCTCATCTTTATATCATTCCACTATCTGGAAGAGAGTGATGCTCACATTCAATCCCACATTCAACAACAGCACAGCAAAAATACAATACTAGTTGCACATTGATGACAACTTCACCACTTCACTATCTCTAAACTGTTGGTATTCGCTGCTCCATGAGGAGGCATTTCAGCAATCTAAATAAGAAGAATGCTCAAAGTTCAAATAAAATTTATTATCAAAGGAAGTATATGTCACCATATACTACCCTGAGATTTGTTATCTTGCGGGCATCACAGTAGATAAAAACAAATACAATTGAATCAATGAAAATTGTCACACAAAGATGGAAAAAAGCCAAAGTGCAAAAGGAGACAAAATGTGCAAATACAAAAAAGAAGAAATAAGACCATAAGATATAGGAGCAGAATTAGGCCTTTTGGCAAATGTCTGCATAATAATATTAAATATATAAAAATAATATTGAGTCTTTGAAAGTGAATACATAGGTTGTGGAATCAGTTTGGTGCTGTGGTGAGTGAAGTTATCCATTCTGCTTTAGGAGGCTGATGGTTGAATGGTAATAACTGGTGGTGTGTGACCTATGGCTCCTGTGCCTCCTTCATGACATCAGCAGCAAAAAGAGAGCCTTGCCTGGATGGTGAGGGTCTTGATGGTGGCTGCTGTTTTCTGTGATGGACTGGGCAGTATCCACTACTTTTTGTAGGTTTTTTTGTTCTTGGGCATTGGTGTTTTCATACCGTACCATGATGCAACCAGTCAGGATACTCTTCACTGTGCATCTGTAAAAGTTTTAGCTGACATGCCAGATCTGCACAATTTGCTAAGGAAATAGGGTGATGCTGTGCTTTCTTTGCAATGGCACTTACACGCTTGTCCCAGGATAGAATAAGAAGACCTAAAACTTCAGCTGTAATCCCATTACAAAGTGCAGTTCACCAGTGACTCATTCCTGTCCTTCCCCTCATACTTTTCACAAATTCAATTAGATGCCTTGCAACGTAGATCCAAAAAGACCCTTGGACATTGGACCCTTGCATAACTCTATGCCAGCTACCAAATGTTCACCAAATTTTCACACTTGCTCTGTCTCCCACTGCCTCAGCTTAATCGCTGCAGAAACATGCTGTGATATCTCTTACCTCTACATTTGATAATTCCAAATGGACTTCTAGCCTGGCATCCCATTGTCTACTTTGTGTGAACTTTACACCATTTAAAGTACTACAGGCTGTGCCCTAACTCATTTCTTGCCCAGTTAAGCCACCACCTCACAGTTCACTGATCTACACCAACTTCTGAATCTTGTGTTTCTAATCATGTAAGTTTTTATTCTGTTACGTTTCACCCTCAGAGCTATCTGAACTCTTATTCCAGATCTTCAGTTTCCTCAGAATCTGATTGTTCTATCACAGCTGCCTGTGCTTTTAACTGCAATAGACACAAGCACTGAACACACTCACTGTCTCTCCCGCCTGCCTCCTTCCTTTTCAATTTTATCGATTGATTGATTGAGATACAGCACACAATAGACCCTTCTAGCCCTTCAAGTCGTGCCACCCAGCAACCCCTGATTTAGCCTGAGCTAATCACAGGGCAATTGAAAATGAACAATTAATCTACCAACCAGTATATCTTTGGTATGTGGGAGGAATCCCATGCAGTCATGGGGAGAATGTACAAACTCCGTACAGACAGCAGCCGGAAAAGAACACAGGTCTCCTGTACTGTAAAGGGTTGTGCTAACCACAAAGCTAACAGAAGCTTCCATTTCTGCCCAAGCTTTTCATCACCTTCCCTAACAGATCCATACATGCCTTGTTATATAACTGTTGTTTTCTAATATTCCCAAGAAGCACATTTATGCCAAACTGAAGATTATTAATATATTAAAGTAATTTTGCCTTTGACTAGTGACATTCTACACTTTGACATTATGATGTTAGTAATTTATTTGAAGTTGTCATTTTCCTTAAAATAACAAAGCAATGTTCTATCAATGCATTAATAATCTATTATTAAAAAGTGCATGCTGTAAATGTTATTAATAATCAGAGATGGATACAGTCCCTTTGGAAATTTGTTCTCAACATGAGCCTAACCAGCATCAGCTCCCGTCATTCGCTCAGAGTTCTATTTCTTTGTCTCAAGCAGATTATCTCCATATTTTACCCTCTCCATCATCTTCAGACAATAACTTGGGTTTCCTTTGGGATCGATAACCTATCAATCTGTCATCTATCTACCTAAAGACAAACTAATTGTTTAACTGATACATTAATGCTGTGATATAATTCCAAACACCCATTTATCTCTCAATGAAAGTTCATCTGAAATTCCATCGAAAAGAACTCAGTCAAAATCTGCTTCATTCTGCCCGTTCCCACAGAACAGAACCAAAGTAAAGACTTCAGCGCACTCTATTCAGAGCTCACAGTGTGATTCCCTCTGCACTGAAGAAACCAAATGACTAGTTGCCAGATGATCTCAAAGGATTTAAGGATTCAAAGTACATTTATTATTAAAGTCTATATAAGTTATACAACTTTGAGATTCATCTCTTTACCAGCTGCCACAAAGCAGGAAACCTGAACGAACCCAATTAAAACAAACCCTAATGGGCAGAGAGAGAGAGAAAAAAAAAACGCAAATTGTGCAAACAATAAAAGTGAGCACAGCATTCTGAACCAAATTGAGTCCTTAGATCCGAATCCCCAGAGCATCAAGGTTAGGTCCAAAACCCCGGTCTCAGTTGATCATATTAGTGCAGCAAATTGCCGTAAAGCTTGCAGACACAAAGCACAGCAGCCAGAGCAGTCTCTCAGCCTCAGAACTGTGGAGAGAGGAGTGAATATTGTGGCAGAGCGAGTGCAATTGGCCTGAACCTCACCTCCAGCCTTTTCAGTCTATCTAAGCTGGTGTTTAAATTGCCCGAACACCGGATCATGCTTTAAGACCCAGGCCTCGCCACAGTAATATGCTCTAGGCCTAGACCTTGCCTCCAAGTCCGAAGAGGCTCTTGACTTCTACAGATCACTCTGATTGTTCTGTGGCTGTCTCCTACTTGAATGAAAAGATGCCACAACTACCCTGGATGAACAGCTTTTCAGCTTCCAAAAACATAATTTATAAACCTCAAAACTTAATACTAAATTCAGCAATCTTAGGTGTTTAACAGAAAGAAAATGTCTTTGTATAATTCTGTACTTACTGCCAGTCTTTAAAAAATTATTACTTTGATCACTTTGGTCTGTCCCTCCATCTTCACTACTCCTCCCCAACTCTGCTTTCTTTCTTCATCAGACCTGAAGAGTCCTTGACCTGAAACCTCTCTTGTTTCTCTCCCCATAGATGCTGCTTGACCTCCTGAGCTTGTCCAGCAATCCCTGTTTTGGTTAAGGACCAAATCCTTCAATATTGGAACCTTCTTAATGGCCACTTCCAACCTGTACCTCATTGGTGATGATCTCTGCACAAAACCTAAGAATGTCTCCTCCTCCAAACTGATGCGGTTTCATTTATACTTCATTCAATAATCTGTTGTACTTCTGCTTTATTCCTGACCCGTGACACAGTTTGATTCCTTGTATCATCTGTGAGCAGGACCAATTATACACCATGCACGAAGACTCAGCTTCTCTTATTTACCCATTCACATGATGTGGACATTTCTTGTGGATCTCAAATTCCTTTGTAACGAGAAAGTAGCTAAGATAGGCTACTTAACTGTAATTATGTAATTTGAACAATAATGCAAACACCTATGTGAGGCTGCAGATTATTGACTGTAGTTCAGCATTTATCGATAACTCTGAGGACCTAACCTGGACACAAGACATTGATGCAGCTGCAGGATAAAGAAGGCAAACAGCAGCTATATTTCATTCGGAGTTTGAGGAGATTTGGTTTGTCAACTAAAACACTCGAAAACATCCACAAATGCACCATGGAGACAGTTCTGACCGGCTGCATCACCGTCTGGTATGTTGGGGGGGTGGTGGGCTGGAGGTTCTGCACAGGATCAAAGTAAGTTGCAGAAACTTGTTAAATTAGTCAGCTCCATCATGGGTAGTAGCCTCCATAGTATCGAAGGCATCTTAAAGGAGCAGTGCCTAAGGAAGGCAGTGATGCACCATCAATAACTCTCTCTGAGACATGAAGGCAAAATATCGGCTTTTATTGACAGGAAGAAAGAACAAGCAGTAGTTGACCACCATACTACATCCTGGAGACTGAGGGCCGGGCTCAGGCCTCAAACGCCTTTATACCAGGGTCTGTAGGAGGAGCCATGGTCAGTGGGAGGGGCCACAGGAGCAGTCAGCAGGGGGCGTGTCCAGACAGGTGTATGTAGTTCACCACAGGCAGCGTCCATCATTAAGGATCCACACCACCCAGGCCATGCCCTCTTCTCATTGCTACCATCAGGAAGGAGGTACAGAAGCCTGAACACACACACTCAGTGATCCAGGACCAGATTCTTCCCCTCTGCCATCCAATTTCAAAATGGACATTGAACCAATGAACACCACTTCACTACTTTTTTCATTTCTGGTTTTTGCACTACTTATTTTAACTTAGCTATTTAATAGACATATATAAACTTACTGTAATTCTTTTTTTTTGTTTTCTCTATATTTATTTATCACATATTTCATTGTACTGCTGCCATAAGGTTCAAAGGTTTCAAAGGTACATTTAATGTCAGGGAAGTGTATACACATGCATCCTGAAATGCTTTCTCTTTGCAAAAGTTAACAAATTTCATGACATATACCGGTGACATTAAACCTGATTCTGATGACCAGTATCTCAAGCTGCCAGTCCAATAACTTCACTGCTAGACTGTTCTACCCTCTGGACTTTCACTGCAATGTATGATTCAAAGCTTTATATTCTCTGTTTGAGATTTCCTTTCAATTTGTCTTCTGATCAGATCCTCGGTGGGCCTTATACTTCAGATAACCAGGGTAAGAGATTTATCCTAGCATTTCAGTCCAAATAACTTGCATTATCTTAACTATTAAACAAGACATTTAACCTTTCACTGCGATAATTTAATAACAAGTACAAGTTAAAGCAAGAAACATGTTATTAATTGCCTGTCGCTCTTCCTGTTGGAATGCCTCACTCTGCAGCCGAAGACATTGATGTCAATGTTGTGGGAGCAGAAACTTCATCAGGATAAAAATCAAAACTCTGATCATGAGCTTGTCTAAGTTTCTTATAAATCAAGCTGAAGATTAGGATAGGGCTGAGAAGAGAGATTTGAGTTGGAGTTGCAGGTGATAATGATCTTTTGATAAAACCTTGCTGGTGCTGAGATGTTTCCTATACAGGGATGTAATCTGTACGATGTTATATTTCTCAAAAATAAAAAAGCATTCTGACATTGGCTCAAGTTACTGTAGATGATTGAGAAGACTGTTTTGTGTGGATGAATACCAACCAAATTGGGACCATCCCCACCTGCAGGCTCCCCTCCAAGTCACATACTTGGAAATTTATTGAGATATGCCAACTAGTGGAGTGGTGCCACGGCAACAACTTGGCACTCAATGTCAGTAAGGCCAAAGAGCTGATTGTGGACTTCAGGAAAGGTAAAATGAAGGAACACATATCAATCCTCATAGAGGGATCAGAAGTGGAGAGAGTGAGCAGCTTCAAGTTCCTGGGTGTCAAGATCTCTGAGGAGCTAATCTGGTCCCAATATATCGATGTAGTTATTATGAAGAAGGCAAGACAGCGGCTATACTTTATTAGGAGTTTGAAGAGATTTGGCATGTCAAAAAATATATTCAAAGATTTCTGTAGTTGTACCGTGGAGAGCATTCTGACAGGCTGCGTCACTACCTGGTATGGAGGGACTATTGCACAGGACCAAAAGAAGCTGCAGAAGGTTGTGAATCTCGTCAGCTCCATCTTGGGCTCAAGCCTACTAAGTACCCAGGACATCTTCGAGAAGCAGTGTCTCAGGAAGGCAGCGTCCATTATTAAGGACATCCAGCACCCAGGGAATGCCCTTTTCTCATTTTGCCATCAGTTAGGAGGTACAGAAGCCTGAAGGCACACACTCAGTGATTCAGGAATAGCTTCTTCCCCTCTGTCATCTGATTCCTAAATGGACATTGAAGCTTTGGACACTAACTCACTTTTTTTAATATACAGTATTTCTGTTTTTGCACATCTAAAAGAAAATCTATTCAATATACGTAACTGATTTACTTGTTTATTTATTAGTATGTTTTATTTAGTTTATTATTATTTTTTTCTCTCTCTGCTAGATTATGTATTTCATTGAACTGCTGCTGCTGAGTTAACAAGTTTCACATCACCTGCCGGTGATAATAAACCCGATTCTGATTCTGAATTCTGCTACTGCTTCATCGTTCAGCCAGGTGCAGACCATTTCTCTTTATCCATGTTGCAGGATGCTGTGGTCACGGATAAGGCCTGCTTTGCTTTCTATTCCTATTTTCCCTTGGGAAAGAAGAGATGGGATGCCACCTTGAAATGCTGTAGCCCTTTTGATGAAGTAGCTCTCCCCAGTGTCACTGGGTTAAGAGTTCTGGAAGTCAAGAAACAATGAAATAGGAGAAGGAGTAGTCCAAAACGTAAAACTAATTGAAAGGATAACACAGATGGTCCATAATGCATCTCTAACTTTGTTTTTACTTTAAGCAAGGCACACACATATGACGTGGTAGCATGATTTATTCGTAAATTGTAATGAATTATTTAAACAAAAAATGCTTAATCAAACAATGTATTTACAATATTACTCAAATAATACTTAAATATTATATGCACAACACCCCTAATCTTTCCTTCCATTTAATATAATCTTGGCTATCCTACTTCAAGACTCAACTTCTTGCTTCAGAATTGAGTTCAACAGTGAAGAAAGAAGAGCAAGAAAAGCTGGTGATTGACTTTAATGGAAAGTTGTAGATAGTGGTGTTCCCATACTCTTCTGTCAACTGTGAAGTGTTGGCCACAAAACATCGTGGGGCATCCTGAAAGGGATGTCAAAGGCAATCCTGAATTGCAAGTCTTTACCTTACTCATGGTCGGTATGTCTGAATGAGAGCTGATTTATCCATTTCAGCTCGCACTCAGCCGTGTCTTGTTTCCTCCTCAATTCCCTGGCATTGCTGACAACTTTTCCTTCCACTATGTACCGAGCCCCCTGCCCTTGGAACAAGATAGAGCTCAGAAGAACAAATAAAAGTCATGCTGTTAGTTCTCTGATTTCAGCAGAGAGATAGCAGAATTACAATGGAGATAATAAAAGTGGCCTTGTGATATGCTGTTGTGGGGGAAGTAAGCCTATGTCTCTCCTGTTCTCTCTGCCTCTCATCTGTTTGATGCCTCTCCAGAATCAGAGTTGCTGATGACAAAGTGCTTCTCAATACAGAATTCTACATTCCATTTCTCTTTTGCCCACAGGACAACATCACAAGACAAACATGTGCTGACAATGAACTCAGATTTTTAAAAAATATCAAATGCAGTACACATTTAGACCATCTTATCTTTACTAGCTTATTCAATAGGCCAGACAACTGATTCCACTCCACCGTGCTGCTCTTCAGATACTTTTTAAGAGCAGAGTTTACAAGAAATATGTGTAGGAGTATGCCATTCTGCCCTCTGCATGGTGATCCACGATTCAATGAGGTAATGGTTGATCTTTTACCACTTTCCTGCATTAACTCTATATTCTTCAATTCTCTCACTTTTCCTGGGATCCCTGGTGATTCTTTTCCTACCTTGTTCTGTCTGTTAAACACTTTGCTAAAATCCATTTAAACTGTATCAAATAAGTGGCCCTCCTTAATTCACATTGCCTCCTTAAAGGATTGGAACTGGAATTGGCTTTATCATTGTCACATGTACCGAGATACATGTTGGCACCATCATCTGTGGTGACTTTAGGTATCTTAGTTGTTACCATAAACAATACAGCTTCCATATACATGTGATAAATAAATGTAAATCTGAAATCTGAACCTGAATACAGTGAAACACTTAGTTTTGCACGCCACGAATGCAGTTCCTTTCAGAACACGAATCCATCTAGACATTGCAAGCAAAAGTCATAACAGAATGCAGAACAACAACACACACAAAATGCTGGTGGAACACAGCAGGCCAGGCAGCATCTATAGGGAGAAGCGCTGTTGACGTTTCAGGCCGAGACCCTTCGTCAGGACTAACTGAAAGGAAAGGTAGTACGAGATTTGAATGCAGAATGCAGAATATAGTTTTGCAGCCATAGTTATACTAAAAGTGCTGTGTAGGAATTCAATATTGTTCAGGTGCCAATGTTAAGTAGATTCAGAGGTTACAAAATTCAGTCATTTTAGTTATTGAAACAATCTTCTCTCAACAGACCACACTGGCTGTTCGTGATAACCCTGAACCTATCTAAATGCTGTCCCTCTTCACTTGCCCAATGCCAATGTTATACTAACTGCCTGTCATTGCTCAAACAAAGTTCAAGTTCAAAGTCAATTTATTATCGAAGTACATACAATATACGTCACCAAATTCTGCCCCGAGATATATTTTCTTGCAGGCATTCACAGTAAAACAAAGAAACACAATAGTATCAAAGCAAAGACTGACGTACAACGAACGTGCAGAAGAAGTCAAACTGTGCAAATACAAAGAAAACTCAAATAACTAACAAATACAACGCTGTCCAAAAGTCTCAGGCACATCCATATAGATTAGCTGGGGTGCCTAAGAATTTGGCACAGTACTGCGGTAATGTTATGAGTTGCACTGCACTGCTGTCACAAAATAAAACATATTTCATAACATATTTAAAGATGATAAACCTGAATCTGATATGGGTCTTTATTGTAGACTGATACTAGGAAGAATTAAGGGACAGGGGAATCATGGTTTGAAAAAGGGGAAGGGACGGGGGAGGGAGCAGGAAGCACTAGAAAGACCTTCGGTAACGGTTAATCAACCAATTGTTCGGAATCAAATGACCTTGCCTGCCGTCTAGGGGCTGGGTGTGTCTACATCTGCACCACCCCCTGCCCCGGCACTGCTGCCTGTCCCACACCCCTCCCGTGGCACTCCACTTTTGCCATTTCCAACCTACTTTGCTCTCGCCGGATTTACAAACTTGCTCTCTGCTCCATGATGACAAATACGGCACTGTGCAAAAGTCTTAGGCACACTACCTATATATATGTGTGCCCAAAACTTTTGCTCAGTACTATAAATAAATGAATAAAAACTGAGAACATGAGTTGTACAGTCCACCTCTGTCTCCCCTGAGCTGCTTTAGACATCTCCCAGCACAAAGCAGACAGGAAAACATTAGCACAAGCCTAGATTATTTTCTTTTTTTTTAAGAAGCCTGATGATTCATCTGCTTTTAAATAGCCGAACTCCTTAATATTCCCCTCTGTCTATCCCTGCTTAGCGTTTTCTCACTGCTAATGTGGCATCTATATGCACTATGTTCACAACATCATTGATGGTCTAGACAACATGTCTGAAGGCTCCCTTTGAAGTATAGTGGCGTACAGCAAATTTGACCAAAACTATACATTTGCATGAGATAGTTTGTCAGATAGCTGATGATTCTTATTTCCTTATGATAAACATTTAACTTCAATAAATAATTCATGAGGTAATGTTTCCACAGGCTTTAATTATTTTAGTGGATACTGGAGATGAGATTTTCCAACTCACTAGTAGCAGTGGTAGCCACAGGCCCCCAGGGAAAGTGTCCAAAGGACTGGGAAGTGACTCAGTCTGCATAAAGAGTCATCAAACAATACAGCATGGAGTAAGGGCCTTTTGGCCCATCTAGTCCATGCTGACCACGGTGGCCAATCAGCTACTCCTAATTTTCTGCTTCAGCTCCTATTCCTCCAAGCCCCACCACTTGATTTACCATTCTAAATGCTTCTTAAGTGACACTACTGTCTAAACTACTTCCTCTGGCAGCTCATTCCATATACTCACAACCCTCTTCATGAAAAAGATCCCTTTTAAAATGTTTCTTTCTCACCTGAAACCTATGCACTCTAGATTTGGACTCCCCTGCCATGAGTAAAAGATTGCCACCTTACGTTACTATTGCAAATGCTTTTGCAAAGGTGATTTAACCCCTTTTTTCTCACACTGCTTTTGGGTAGGAAGTTCCGGGAGCATTGAAAAGTGTAAGAAAAGCAATATATTTCCAAGTCAGGATGGTATTCAAATTAGAGAAGGATCTGCATATGGTGGTATTCATTGACACCTGCTTCTCCACTATTGAGACCTCTAAGAGAATCTTAGATCATTACATGCTTAGAAAATTAGAGGGCTATGCAGTAAGGAAATTCCAGGCAGTTTCTAGAGTAGATTACATAGTCGGCACTGTATTGTAATGTGCTGTAGATTTCTGTGTTCCATGTTCTCTACCTTTTGGGTTGGTTTATTATTATTGTCACATATATAGGGTGTTGTCTACAGGCCACCAAACAGTAGCATGGATATTGGGTGCAAGTTGAATAGGGAGTTAACATTGGCAATTGGCAAAGGTAATGTTGCAGTAGTTATGGGGGATTTCAACATGCAGATGAACTGGGAGAATCAGGTTGGTTCTGGACCCCAGGATAGAGAGTTTGTAGAGTTTTTATCTGCAATTTGAGAATGATAAGGGCAGATTGGAGGTGTCAGTGTTGCAGTTGAACAGGGGAGACTATGGAGCCATGAGGAAGGAGCTGGCCAAAGTTAACTGGATGGATATCCTAGCAGAAAAGACAGTGGAACAGCAGTGGCAGGTATTCTTGGGAATAATACACAAGGTGCAAAATCAGTTCATCCCCTGGAGAAAGAAGGATTCAAAGGGGGGAAAGGGGCCACAGTGGTTGACAAAGGAAGTCAGAGATTGCATAGCATTAAAAAATAGGAAGTATGACAGAGCTAAGGTGAGCGGGAGGACAGATGATTGGGAGATTTTGAAGGAACAACAGAACTTAACTAAAAAGGCAATACGGGGAGAAAAAATGAGGTATAAACGCAAGCTAGCCAGGAATATAAAGGAGCATAGCAAAAGCTTTTTTAGGTATGTGAAGAGAAAGAAGATAGTTAAGAACAATGTTGGGCCCTTGAAGAATGAATTGGGTGAAATTGTTATGGGAAACAGAGAAATGGCAGAAGAATTTAATAAGTACTTTAGATCTGTCTTCACTAGGGAAGACACAAGCAATCTCCCAGATGTATGGATGGGCCAAGGACATAGGGTAACAGAGGAAATGAAACAGATTGACGTTAGGAAGGAAATGGTGATGAGTAGACTGATGGGACTGAAGGCTGACAAATCCCCAGGTCCAGATGGTCTACATCCTAGGGTACTAAAGGAGGTGGCCCTGGAAATTGCAGATGCATTGGTAATCATTTTCCAATGTTCCTTAGATTCAGGATCAGTTCCTGAGGATTGGAGAATGGCTAATGTTATCCCACTTTTTAAGAAAGGAGGGAGGTAGAAAACAGAGAACTATTGTCCTGTCAGCCTAACATCAGTAGTGGGGAAGATGCTAGAGTCCATTATTAAAGATGAAGTAGTAGCATATCTAGATAGCAGTGATAGGATTGGGCCGAACCAGCATGGATTTACCAAGGGCAAATCATGCTTGACTAATCTATTGGAGTCTTTTGAGGATGTAACCAGGAAGTTAGACAATGGAGATCCAGTGGATGTAGTGTACCTCGATTTTCAGAAGGCATTTGATAAGGTCCCACATAGGAGATTGGTGGGTAAAATCAGAGCTCAAGGCATTAGGGGGAAGATATTGACATGGATAGAAATCTGGTTGGCAGATAGAAAGCAAAGGGTAACGGTGAATGGGTGTTTCTCGGAATGGCAGGTGGTGACTAGTGGGGTGCCACAGGGCTCGGTATTGGGACCACAGCTGTTTATGATTTACATCAACAATTTAGATGAAGGCATTGAGAATAACATCAGCAAGTTTGCTGATGATACTAAGCTGGGTGGCAGTGTGACATGTGTTGAGGATGTTAGGAGAATTCAGGATGACTTGGATAGGCTGAGTGAGTGGGCAGATACTTGGCAGATGACGTTTAATGTGAATAAGTGTGAGGTTATCCACTTTGGGAGTAAGAACAGGAAGACAGATTATTATCTGAACGGTGTAGAGTTGGGTAAGGGAGAAATACAAAGATCTAGGAGTCCTTGTTCATCAGTCACTGAAGGTGAATGAGCAAGTGCAGCAGGCAGTGAAGAAGGCTAATGGAATGTTGGCCTTTATTACAAAGGGAATTGAGTACAAGAGCAAGGAAATCCTTTTGCATTTGTACAGAGCCCTGGTGAGACCACAGCTGGAGTATTGTGTACAGTTTTGGTCTCCAGGGTTAAGGAAGGACATCCTGGCTGTAGAGGAAGTGCAGCGTAGATTCACGAGGTTAATTCCTGGGATGTCCGGACTGTCTTACACAGAGAGGTTAGAGAGACTGGGCTTGTACACACTGGAATTTAGGAGATTGAGAGGGGATCTGATTGCAACATATAAGATTATTAAGGGATTGGACAAGGTAGAGGCAGGAAATATGTTCCAAATGCTTGGGAGAGTCCAGTACCAGAGGGCATGGCTTGAGAATAAGGGGTAGGTCATTTAGGACAGAGTTAAGGAAAAACTTCTTCTCCCAGAGAGTTGTGGGGGTCTGGAAAGCACGGCCTCGGAAGGCAGTGGAGGCCAATTCTGTGGATGCTTTCAAGAAGGAGCTAGATAGGTATCTTATGGATAGGGAAATCAAGGGATATGGGGACAAGGCAGGAACCGGGTATTGATAGTAGATGATCAGCCATGATCTCAGAATGGTAGTGGAGGCTCAAAGGGCCGAATGGTCCACTTCTGCACCTATTGTCTATTGTCTATATACCAAGACACAATGAAAAACCCGTCTAACATACTGTTCATGCAGATTATTTCATTACACAGTGCATGAGGTGGAACAACATAAAACAATAGCAATGCAGAATAAAGAATAAAGTGTAAAAGCTACCAAGAAGATGCAGAACGGGTAAGGAAAAAGGTGCAGGATCATAATGTACATGTTCGGTACAGCATTGTGGGCCGAAGGGCCTGTATTGCGCTGTAGGCTTTCTATGGTTCTATCGTAATATAACCATATAACCATATAGCAATTACAGCATGGAAACAGGACATCTCAGCCCTTCTAGTCTATGCCGAACGCTTACTCTCACCTAGTCCCACTGACCTGCACTCAGCCCATAACCCTCCATTCCTTTCCTGTCCATATACCTATCCAATTTTACTTTAAATGACAGTATCGAACCTACCTCTACCACTTCTACTGGAAGCTCGTTCCACACAGCTACCACTCTCTGAGTAAAGAAATTCCCCCTCGTGTTACCCCTAAACTTTTGTCCCCTAACTCTCAACTCATGTCCTCTTGCTTGAATGAAGTAGATTGTGGGGTCAGAATTCCACTTTATCATACTAAGAAATCATTCAATAGTGTTAGTTCTATAGAAGCTGTTCTTGAACCTGTTTGTATGTGCTTTCACGCTTTTGTTTCTTCAATCCGATGAGAGAGCGGAGAAGAGAGAGTGCCTGGGATGTGTGCGGCCTTTTAGTATGCTGGCTGCCCTTTGTGGCAGCAAGAATTAGAGACAAAATCCTTGGAGAAGAGGCAGGTTTCCTTGATGAATATTCTCCTGTCTTTTCCTTCAATATTATTATTAGAAACAAATAGCCATACAGCAGAGGAACAGGCTTTTCACTCACCATGTCCTAACAACCCTTTTGTCTATCTAAACTATTTCCATTTGTCTGTATTGGTACTATATTCTATTCCTTCCCAATTGAAGTGTCTGTTCAAATGCCTCTTAAACACTGGGATTATATTTGATTCAACCACTTCTTCTGGAAAAATATTCCAAATGCCAACAGCTTTCTGTGCAAAAACTGTACTTCTCGGCCCCCCATTAAAATTATTTCATCTCACCTATGCCCTTTTATTTCTGATACTCTACCATGGGAAAATGATTCTGACTATATCGCCAAAACAATGCTTTTTTTTCCCTTGCTTCTATCAGATCACCGTTCAACCTCCTTCACTGCAGGGAAAGCCAGCTGAGCCCATCCAATCGGTCCCCAAAATGAAAGTAGCATGCTGGTGAATTTCCTCTACACCCTCGCCAGCAAAATCATATCCAAGATTCAAGATTTCTTGTTTCTTTAGCTCGTGTACATCAAAACACACAGTGCACTGCGTCGTTTGCATTAACAAGCAACACACCCGCGGGTGTGCTGGCAGCAGCCTATAAGCATCGCCACACATTCCAGCGCAAACACATCACCCCCACGATGCTCGGCAGAACAGCACAGAACACAACAAGCAACAAAACAACAAATGCAGAACAAGCCCCGATCCTCCCTTCCACTGATAGACAGATCTGGTCCTCTAACCCCAAGGAAGGCCAGCTTCTTCAACATCCAGTGGACTCGAACATGCAGACACTGAGCCTTCAGCTACCCCAGGGGACTCGCAGACCTGGCCTTCAACTTCTGGACTTCCAATTTGACCTTTGCATCTCGATCGATGCTTAGCATCAACCCCAGGAACTGCCGGTCACTGAACACTGAGCCTGGAACTCCCAATTTGCCAAGTTGTGAACCCAAGGGGTCATCAGACCTTGTGTCTCTTGCCCTCATGGAGCACCAACTCTAGAGCCACTGACAGATCGCTGACTCTGGGGAGATCTAGTTCACGGATGTGCCAAGTCTGTGTTATTATCCTTTGAATACAGAGAAGAGATTAAGTCTCCGGCTTGTCCTCTAATAACCTCACATCTCTGTTCATAAACACTAATCTGACCCCATCTCCCAAAACCCTCTAAAACGACTAATAAAAACTACTGAAACTCAGCCAGAGCCATCTCTATGAGTCTATATCTCGATGATTCTATGATTTTATAAGTGAACCACCATAAATGATATCTCCCAGGCCAACGTTCTCAGTCTAGTCCTAAGGTGCTCGTCATATGGACAACAGAGGTCCCAACTTGGTGTCATCTTGAATTTATCTTAATAGTGTGGCGGTCAGAACTGCAGACAATATTGCAAAATTGCAACATATTGTCCAGTGTAAGTTTACTTTGTTATATCCTGATGCATGTACTGGAAAATACTCTCAGGGTCAAGAAGAGATCTGGAACCCCAAACTTGCAAATTCTATCACCAAGGTGGCTGCTGCTTATTGCCTAGAAAAGGCAATTGATCAGGGACTGGCCATACTGACAGGATCACCATTTATTAGCCTTGAAATGAGAGTCTTAGCCAGCAATTTCAGAGTGCATTTACAAATAAACAACATGGCTTTGTGTCTGAAATAATGCATATCTAAACTAATAAAGAACAACAGATTTCAGTTCAGGAAGAGCATTAGTAATCTGCGTATGCGTCCTGTAAATTTTTGGGAAGTATTTAGACATATGATTTCTGATTAACTTAATTAAAGTAATTCCCTGCTGCGATCAGGGTTATTGGTCTAGTTTAGACCATCTAGACCATCTGACACTTTCAACACGTCCAGCCTCTCAGCCACTTTCTGTCTTGTCTGTGGGAGAGTCTACAGTTCCCATATCAGCCTTTACTAAACTCAGAACCCATGGAACCAGAGTATGGACTATGCTTGGTGTGGTACAATGATGCAGTTATGAAGCCACAGCCCCACGGCTCTAGATTTCCAGGTATAAGCCTGACTTTGCTGCTTATGCGGAGATAGTACATCCGATCTCTAACTACATGGGTTTCCTCCATTTTCCATTAGTGATGTGAGGCTTGATGGTTTACTTTGCCAGTGTAAATTGCCTCCATTGATTGATGTAGTAGAATCTGGGGAGATTTAATGAGAACACGGGTAGAATAAAGAGTGAGATTAATGTATTAGACTCAACACCAGCAACAGCCTTGCACTCTATGTCAGCAAGATCAAAGAGGTGACTGTGGACTTCTGGAAGGGTAAGATGAGGAAACACAAACCAGTCCTCATAGAGGGTTCTGAAGTGGAGTGAGTGAGGAATTTCAAGTTCCTGGGTGTCGATATCTCTGAGGATCTAACCTGGACCCAATACATTGAAATAGCTATTAAGAAGGCATGACACTGTCTATACTTCATTCGGAGTTTGAGACGATTTGGTATGTCACCGAAGACACTTGAAAGTTTCTACACATATACTGTGGAGAGTATTCCAGCTGGCTGCATCAGCATCTGCTATGGGGAGGGGGGAAGTGACAACTGCATTGGATGGAAGTAAGTTGCAGAGAGTTGTAAATTTAGCTCCATCATGGACACTAGGCTCTGTAGTATTCAGGACATCTTCAAGGAGCAATGTTTCAAGAAGACAGCGTCTATCATTAAGGGCCCCTGTCACCCAGGTCGTCCCTTGTTCTCATTGCTACTATCAGGAAGAAGGTACAGAAGCCTGAAAACACACACTCAGTGATTCAGGAACAGCTTCTTCCCCTTTGCCATTCAATTTCTGAATGGACAGTGAACCCATTAACACTTCCTCACTACTTTTGAAAGTTTTGATTTTTGCACTACTTATTTAATGTAACTCCATCATGGCTTGGCTTTGCAAACGAAGATTTAGGAAGGGGGCTGCCCACATCTGCTGCAAGCTCCCTGGTTGCTGACGAGGCCGATACGGGAGAGGCAGACCTGCCCACAGCAGGTGCAAGGGAAAATCTGTTCGCGGTTTGGTGCTGCTGTGCCATGGTTCTTCCTTCTTCTCCTTTTGTCCTCAAGGCCAGCCATGCATGTATTCCCAATGGATGAGACAGACTGGTGAATGGTGTGTCGCCAGAGCTCGCGATCAGAGGCTAGAGTAGACCACTGGCGATGGTCAATGTGACAGGCACCAAGGGATTTCTTTAGAGAGTCCTTTTACCTCTTCTTCGGTGCTCCCCTGACACGGTGGCCAGGGAAAGTTTGTCAAACAACACAGTCTTGGGCAGGCGATGATCCTCCATCCTGGAGACATGCCCCGCCCAGTGCAGCTGCATCTTCAATAGCATGGACTTGATGCTGGTGACCTCCGCCTGTTTGAGGACTTTAATGTTGGTGATGAAGTCACTCCAGTTGATGTTAAGGATGGTGCGGAGGCAGTGCTGGTGAAAATGCTCAAGGAGTCATCGGTGGAGATGGTAGGTGACCCACGACTCAGAGCTATACAGGAGGGTGGTCAGTACTCTTCAAACTGACTTCCAGTCCGAAGAGCTCGGAGGCCTCTGCAAAGCAGGGTGTTATATGCTGCAGGGCTGTCTCTGTGTGGGCAACAAGGGCAGCATCGTCAGCGAAGAGAAGCTCTCGGATGAGTTGCTCCACTGTCTTGGTGTGGGACTTTAGTCGCCTCAGGTTGAACAGGCTGCCATCGGTGCGGTATCGGATATAGACACCATCCTCGTCATCAACGTCTTCTGTGGTTCTTTCGTGCATCATGCTGAAGAAGATGGTGAAGAGTGTCGGAGCGAGGATGCAGCCTTGCTTTACACCATTGCCTATTTGGAAGGGCTCTGAGAGGTCGTTGTTATGTCTGACTTGGCCACGCTGATCTTCATGTTGCTGGATGACCATGCCGAGGAACTTTGGGGGGCATCCCAAATTTAACTATATAATATATATATATACTTACTGTCTGCCTGACTCCGGCCCCCTAGGCCTGAGTCAACGTAGTAATACTTACTGTAATCACAGTATTTTTTATTATTATGTACTGCATTTTATTGCTGCCACAAAGTCAACAAATTTCACAACATATACCTGTGATATTAAACCTGATTCTCATTCTGTGACTATCTTTATTTTGATAGAGTACTCAAGAAAAGAGGTGAGAAAAGTTATCACATAAATGTGTGCTGTTTCATAGACTAATGTTTAAAAAATGCTTGAGTGGGGAATAAAACACAGAGATCAACAAAAGGAGAATGTGCCCACAGTCATCTCAATTCCACTGAAGTGACTGCAAAACAAACTCAGTACTCATCATTTCTTGTGAGTCTGAATCTCAGTACTTCACTGCAAGATCGTCAATGATCTACGCTCGGCAGCTCTTATCAATGTGATGGTGTCACACTGGCGATATGACAAACAGCTGAAGCTTGTAGTTTTTATAGTAGTTGTAGAAGTGTATCTTTACATCATAAACATCTGTGGGATTGATGCCTGAATCACTATTTAATGTTCTTAGTTTATCTGTAAAGAGGAATATGACATATCTATTGGGAAAATCTTCCCCTTTTTTTGTCTTAATAACAGTATATTTTATTTTGAGCATAGCCAGTAGTCAAGACCAAGGCAGAAATTTTATAAAGGTGCAAAAAAAAGAAACAAATCAGTCGCCTGATGAAGCACATCCAAATATTCTAATCGTATTTTAATTATAAAAATAGAGATTTCCAGCTGCAACCTTTTCAAACAATGAACATTTACATTTTAAATTCAGTAATTAGAAAAGAATGTCATGCTTTGGAATTTACAGAGATTGGTGCTATACATAACCTCTTCAATCCAACTCATAAAATGCTTAGGAAATGTCAAAAATGAAACTAATGCATATCTTCAGCAAGTCAGATGCTTTTCAAGAAGTTGATGTATTATTTCATAAGTCATCTCTTTATAATATTCAGTGATGCTGAAATATGCACTGGGTTTGATTGAAGAAGGGGAGGAAGAGAATGGAATATTCAGGTTTTTAATATACTTTAATGGTTCCTATACATTTCAAGCAAATGGGAGGAGAAAGGTAAGGCAGATTTTTTAAAAAGAAAGCAACAGAAGGATTGTTAAACATACTGACGCATAGCTGGCTGCTGGTGTATTGTCATCTGCACCGGACTTCAAGGTCCTGGGTTCAGATCTGGCCAGATTCTTGCATGTTTTCCATCGGTCTGGGTTGAGCATCAAACTAGCAACTCAGCCTCATAAAAAAACAGACAAATGCTAAAGAAGTAGCAATATTGCCACACACCTGACTGACACCTTGCCCTATTGTCCTGTTCATTATTTATCATAATGCTTGCACTGTTTTTGTGCATTTTATGCAGTCCTGTGTAGGTCTGTAGTCTAGTGTAGCTTTCTCTATGTTGTTTTTGTTTTACGTAGTTCAGTCTAGCTTTTGTACTGTGTCATGTAACACCATGGTCCTGAAAAACATTGTGTCATTTTTACTCTGTACTGTACCAGCAGTTATGGTTGAAATGACAATAAAAGTGACTTGATTTGACTTACAAGTGCCACAAGGCATGGAAAAGAGCAATGACAAAGCTTGATATGGGGATTTAGATGGGTAGGGTACACTTTGACAGAGATAATGCATGATATATGGAAGCACTGAGGTGTTGGAGAATATAGATGTTTCAAGTGTCATCTATACTACTGTGGGCAAAAGCCTTTCCTCGCAGACAGAAGGTCATCTGTTGGAGATAGCACAAAGTTTATCATGGTACCGCAGTGATGTACTGAGGGGATACTTCATTGCTGGAGGAGTCATCTTTTGGAAGATGTTAAATACAGGCAACATTTTGAAAAACAGCTACGGAAGCTCTTCCACGCAACGTATAAACTTCAACCATCATCACTAAAACAGCCTATCTGTTCACTCTTTTTTGAATTATTAGAGTAACTGTGCTGATAGAGCTTGTCATGTAACGTGCTCAAGACCTTATGAGATCATCAAAGTTGCTTACTGAAAATCAATCTCATATTTCATCTTTATTTTGTTACTTGTGAACACATTCAATGGGTTTCAACAGAATGTTTACCAGTGGATAAAAAATTCTGTGCCACTGTGGCAGTATTGATGCAGTGAAGCTATATACCCTTGAAGGAAATTTAAAATGAGAGGCCATAGTCTTAGAATACAGAATTGCCCACTTAAGCATCTTGGAAACAGGCCCTTCAGTCCAACTCATCCACTCTGACCAAGATGTCTTTCAGAGATAGTCCCATTTGGCCTATATCCCTCTAAATCTTTTTGATCGACAACATATATCTAGGTAAGTGATTTCTAAATGTTGGAATTGTACCTACCTCTACCCCTTCTACTGACATCTTGGTCAGACTCACTCACTACCCTCTTTTAAATCTTTTTCCCTCTCACATTAAACCCTCTCATTTCCTACTCCCCCTACCCTAGGGAAAAGGTGGTGACCATTCCCCTTATCTATGCCCCTCATGTTTATTTTAAACATCTATAAGGTCACTCCTCAGCTTCTACACTCCAGAGATAAAAACCATAAACACAAGCGAGTCTGTAGATGCTGGAAATCCTGAGCAACACATACAAAATGCTGGAGGAACTCAGCAGGCCAGGTAGCATCTATAGAAAAGGAAATATAGAGTTGATGTTTCACGCCGAGATTCTTCATCAGGAAAACAATATCACCCTATCCAGTCTCTTCTTATAATCAAACTGTAAAGTCCTGATAACATCCTTGTCAATCTCTTCTTTACCCTTTCTAGTTTAATAACATAATTCCTAAAGCTCTGTGACTGGAAATGCACACTATATTCCAAGCGCAGTCTCATCATACCCATACACAGATAACAAGGTGGTCTCACTGTGGTGGTATCACGTGCAATAATGTGCCAGTACCTGATTGGAGAGGATTTAGCATGCGCAGGATTTGCCGGAGTGTTTCAGCGTGAGGCTGGGTTAAGACGTATTTGTTTATTACTATAAATAAAAGTTCTCTAATTCTTGCAGAATATGATTCTTAATTGTTAACAGACAGTACGTTTAAACAGAAGTAACATAACACTCACAATCACAAGAAAATCTGCAGATGCTGGAAATCCAAAATAACATAAAGGGTCCTGGCTCGAAATACCGACTATTAACTCTTTTCCGTAGATTTTGCCTGGCCTCCAGCATTTTGTGTATGTTAACAAGGTGGTCTATTTGATGCAACACACACAGCATCTATGGAGTAGAGTAACCAGTCTACGTTTTGGACTGAGACTCTTCATCCAGTCTGATACTCTATCCTCTGTTGGGCCCCACTTTCTTTGCCGGTTATTTTGTGCTACATGCTCTATTCGATGACAGCTTAGAATTGTGCTGCTAAAAACGACAACCACATCTGGAATTGTAATGATTCAAAGACAGTTAACTTCAGCACTAGGTAAATGCCGTAATTATCACATCCCTATGAAGGTATTGTTCAGGATCGCACCAATGAACAGCAATAAGTAAAAAGATAGTTCACAGCTGGAAGTTGTAACTTTATTGAGCAAGGCCATATTTCTTTGAGAATGTTAAGAAGTCTTTACACCAGAATGCACAGTAATAGCTTTAAGGCTGTGGTATTCTCAATGGTTCTTCACACGGCTTTAGACCACCTGGACAACACAAACACCTACATCAGGATGCTGTTCATCGACTATAGCTCAGTATTTAATACCATCATACCCATAATCCTGATTGAGAAGTTGCAGAACCTGGACCTCTGTAATTCTTTCTGCAATTGGATCCTTGACTTCCTAACCAGAAAACCACAATCTACTGCACAGGATCGAAAGAAGCCGCAGAAGGTTGTAAATTTAGTCAGCTCCAAGTTGGGTACTAGCCTACAAAGTACCCAGGACATCATCAAGGCAGCATCCATTAATAAGGATATCCAGCACCCAGGGCATGCCCTTTTCTCACTGTTACCATCAGCTAGGAGGTACAGAAGCCTGAAGGCACACACTCAGCAATTCAGGAACAGCTTCTTCCCCTCTGCCATCCGATTCCTAAATGGACATTGAACACTACCACACTCCTTTAATTTACTTTTTCTGTTTTTTGCACAATTTTTAATCTATTCAATATATGTATACTGTAATTGATGTATTTATTTATTATTATATTTTCTTCTATATTATGTATTGCATGGAACTGCTGCTGCTAAGTTGACAAATTTCACATCATATGCCTCTGATAATAAACCTGATTCTGATTCTGGTATTGTTCAGCCAATTTGATTGGCATTACTTCTGTGGACATTTTATGAACTTAACACTGATATACAAATGTGAATTACTGCTATTCAACTATGAAAATATCTACAGAAATGTATCTGAATACTTTCTGAAAAGGTGCTACTTAGTTTCAGGGAGAGAGGGTGCAGACAGAACAAAAATGACAACTGGGACTAGCCACAGTCCAAGGGGAAGGAGAGAGGGGGGGTGGGGGCGAGAGACAGAGAGAGAGAGGGAGAGAGAGAGAGAGAGAGAGAGAGAGAGAGAGAGAGAGAGAGAGAGAGAGAGAGAGAGAGAGAGAGAGAGAGAGAGAGGAGAGGGAGGAGAGAGGAAGGGAGACTGAATGATAGATTAAGAGAATGTGTGAGTGTGCTGTACGTATGTGTATTTGGAGTTCAGAGTGTAAGCCCATGAATCGGCACCAGATGGCTTGAAATCATATAAATAAATTATTGATCTACACAAGTAGGTACACATAGGAAATGAAGTGTTCCAATTATAACTAATTGATGCTGGGTCACTGCTAAACAGGAAACTCAACATAGTTTTATTAGTCAAAAGCTACTTAAATTCTGCAGCACATAATTTATTTTAACTGTGTCCAATTTCAACACATGTCACATCACTCGAAACCTGTCAGTGAAAATGACTTCAGTTCTATGATAATAGATGTACTAATGTCTTCATTCATTTATTACCTGTCTTCAGTAAAAGGCTGCCTTCCTGTGAGGCATGTCCACCATTCTCTAAGCTGTCGCATTAAAATTTCCTGCTAGGACCCATGCTTAGCATTGTTTCAGCGACACTTATACTTGGCATGTGGGTCAGGCTTCTGTTCCACTGTTGACATTGCATACATTGCTTATTCTTACATTTGGTGCGCGCAAACATGTGCTAACCAGGCAGATATTAAAACAGCCTGATAACTCTTGGAGTTCAAGCCACACTAAATACTTCTTTTTGTAGGGCTCTGTGCCTTCTAAAACACTCTGTGTACTTCGCAATCCAAGAGAGTTCCATTTCGATTTGCATGGAAAAAAATGATTTGCATTACTCTAAATACACTTCCTGCTGCTTTATACCAGTGTTGAAAAATGGAACATTTTGTTCCACACCTGCTGACAACACATTCACGTATATATTTTATGTATGTCAAGTCTTTCAGTTTAGGATCAACACACAAAGCACTGGAGGAACTCGGTAGGCCAGGCAGCATCATTTGGAGAATTGATCTGTCAACCTTTGAGGTCAAGGCAGTTCATCACAACTGGGTGCTAGCTGGTATAGAAAGGTGGAAAGAAGGGCTCGAGAAGATTTGACAGGTGATCTATGGACCCAGATGAGGAGCATGGTATGTCGGTGCTGGGGGTGGGGGTAGTGGGGGAGAGTGGGAATGATGTCTGAAGCTGGGAGATGATAAAGAGCTGCCAATGTGACAAAGGGCTGAAGATGAGTGGCTCTCCAGGTTCCAGAATCTGAGGAACTGAGCCTGCACATTGTATGACTCGTGATGCACTGTTGTACCACCTAATGTTGCTTGATGAGAGTTACTGCCTTCTCTAAAGAAAGTTCACCTGGTGCCTCCATTTAGTTTATTTGGATGGGTAAGGAGCAACACTGCAGAGCCATTGGCATCAAGTTTGGGATCTTGCCACTGGCATTGGAATCAGTTCATATATGTCATATGTACTGAGATACAGTGGAAAGCTTGTCTTGCATACTGTTCATACAGGCCAAATCATTACACAGAGAAGTGAGGGAGAACAAGGTAAAACTATAATAAAGTGTAACAGCTGCAGGTAAGCAACGAAGTGCAAGATCATAACAAGGTAGATTGTGAAGTTAGGAATCTATCTTATCATAGTAGGGAACTATTTCGCACTGGGAAAGAAGCTGTCCTTGACTTCAGTGGTACATGCTTTCAGAATATTGTAATTTCTCCCTAATGGGAGAGGGGAGAAGTGAGAATGGAGTAATTAGCAGGACAGTGATCTAGAGTTACGGAAACAAGTTAGTCATCCAGTACAAAAGCAGGCCCATTGGCCCAGTTGCTCCGGCTGTGATTTTGTGGTTTTGTGCAACAATTTTGTGCAAGATTGTGGTTTTCTAGATGGAGTGGTCATGGTGGTAGTTGCCTTAATCAGGGAGCTATGAATGAACTTCACTATCACTCTGCAGCAAAGTTGGCCAGGTCTGTCCATGCAGAGGATGGACAAGAATCCAGAGCCAAAGCATGTGGGATGTGATGAAAATCTGACCAGTGAGAAAAGGAAAGAGAGTGAAGATAAACATGTAAACACAAAATCTTCCTGGGAGCAAGTAAGCCTGGCAGAAGTGTGAAGTTGTTTGTGTTCAGGATATGGAACTGAGGCCTGGAATGAAATCAAACAGTGGCGAATAGGACAGTGACATCTTTTGTGAAATTAATTATCACGACATCTACATTAAAACAGCCATAGCCCTTCAAGAGTATTTTGCTGTCCCGAAAGTCTTTTACTTTTGTATGCTGTATGTCCTGTTTTTGCTGTATGGACACAAATTAATTCTTTGAGATGCCTTTGGTAACGATGAATTCACTTGTGCTGTAAGTGAAATTACTGGCATCACTCAGGCACATTGATTAGCACCAACCCTTGAGAATAACTACATTAGCCTCACTGCTCATTCTTTCTCCCACGTTACTGATTCTTATGCTGATGGCCACAGTTCATTGGCTTGAAGTTCCTGCCAACGAATGGGCCTGAGGATATTATATTCCTGAAACCTACAAAGCACTGACCTTGCTCTGCATTACACTGAGGGACTTTTAGCTTGACATTTGGCCGAACGCAACATATTCATTTCCTTCCAATTAAAAAGAGCATACTTAATAAATGTTATGCCTCACATAAGAAAGAGAAAACAAGTTTACTCCTGTAGGTAACTATGAAGTGATCATATTTATTAAACTATTAATTATTGCTGCTTCCACAATTTACTTTAGAATATATATTTTTTTGGGAATGCAATGCCTGCTCAATCTCCAAAGTTTATTTGCTGAGTCTTACCACCACAATATTATTTATATTTTAAATTTATACCATGAATTACATACCATGCCATTTGAATAACAGTTGAGCATGCACCACTCCACAGAGTTCATTAAAGTTATACAACAGTGAATCAGGCCATTCAGCCCATCATGTCCGAACTAGCCAGCAAATACCCATCCAGACTATTCCACTTTTACCAGCATTTGTTCCGAAGTTGCAATGAAGTGCTCGTGTGTAATCAGCTGACAGTATGTTCCCATCTTTATAAAATCAAATTACAGCAAGTTTCACAGCCAGTAAAAGAGAGAAGTCAACGTTTGAGCTTTGAGACACAACTCAGCCTAGCCTCTGTATGTAATGGGTAGTGCTGCATACTTGAAACAACCCTCCTATGCCAGTAACAGGGCTTATTGTACACTTACACTCAGCCAGTAGATTAAAAGTGGAATACTGAACGAGTCAGGAGATGACAGGATCAGAAGGATCTGGATTTAAGCCCCAACCCAAAAGCTTCAGTGCCAATAGACATGTTACCAGAGGAAGCTGCTTCACGTGGGGCTGTTAGCTATCCTTTCCATTCCCTACTTCCTCTGCGTGTGCCTATTCCCCATTGCAGGGAAGTACTCTGCTCTCTTCTGCAATCAGAACATGCAGAAGCTGTAAACCCTGGCAGTCAGGCCAAAAAGTATCTGATTCAATGTGAAGTTGATTGCAAGGTGGCTCTTTTTAAAGCATCACTCTTTGAAAACCACACCATGATATTTACAGTCTCACTGCTTACTTGGCTGGCAAAATTAAACTCAGAGCAACAAGTATCTTCTTAAGCTGAAGATCTATCGTGGAAACCCCAATCCCAGTTGGAGTGTGTTTTTATCCCTGGCTCTGTTTGCTGAGGAAGATTCCAACCAGGCACATCTGAGGGAGATACTTTGGCTGGTAATGGTTCAATAAAAGAAGGTTTGCTGGCTTTTGTTTACCACCTTCCCGAGTACTTTTATATCCCTATACTGCTCTTTACTTCTGGCTTTTGATGAATCAGAACCAGAATCAGGTTCATAGGTCACAAAATTTGTTGTCCTTGTGGCAGCAGAACAATGCAATTCATAATAAGAGAAAAAAACATGAATTACAGTAAATATGCATGCATGTATAAAAATAGTGAAATGAATTAAGTATAAAAATAAAAATACTGAGGTAGCGTTCATGGGTTCAATGTCCATTCAGAAATCAGATGACTGAGGGGAAGAAGCTGTTCATGAATTGCTGAGTGTGTACCTTCAGGCTCATGTATCTCCTCCCTGATGGTAGCAATGAGAACGGGGCATGTCCTGGGTGATAGGGGTCCTTAATGATGGATGCTGCCATTTTGAAGCATCGCTCCTTAAAGATGTCCTGGATAATATGGAGGATAGAGCACATGATGGAGCTGCCTAAGTTTACAATTCTCTGCAGCTTACTTTGATCTTGTGCCATGCATCCCACCCCCTCCATAACAGATAATAATGGAGCCAGTTAAAATGCTCTCCATGTTACATCTGTAGAAATTTGTGAGTGTTTTTAGTGACATACAGTGCAGTGACCCCTACACAGGTAGAGATTCGCTGCACTGCTCCTGTTCAAGACCATAAGGTCCAGGAGCAAATGTTTGCTTCCTGAGGCTTCATGCCATTCATCAGCTAATCCCCACCACCCCACCTTCTGTACATTTAATTCCTGTGAAATCTTTCCTTAATCAGATCCATATCTCTTACTTAGACTATTTCTGATAGAAGTTCATGTCATATTCTGAGCAGTCTATTGGTATAGACGGTGCTCCGTAACTCTTCACTGTATTCATATGGTTGAATTTATTTTATTCCCTTATCCTCTAGGTTTGTTTTCCTAAACTTTCAGGAGAGAAAGATTATTCTCCTGAAAAATGAACCTAAAATGCAGCTTTGTCATGCAGCTTCTTCCTTCTGCAACACAAAACTGACACATAGTCCTGAGAGATCTGAAAGAGGATAAAGTGGGGAAATTCTCTCAAAGATGACATGTTTGTCAAACTGTTACCCATTACCCCTAGCTGGGCATCTATCCAATTCCCATTCAATGTTCCTCAGAAAGACATGAATGGGAACTTTTCAATGTGGTTTTCAATAGGAAATTTGGTATCAAAATAAGAATTCCTACTACAACTACTATGGAATACAGACTGCAGAAGATTGTGTAAAGATGGGATGTTATGTTGAAGTTGTATTATACCTTGGTGAGGCCTAATTTGGAGAATGTAGGCAGATTTGGTCACCTACGCACAGGAAAAATGTAAACAAGATTGAAAGAGTGCAGAGAAAATTTACAAAGATGTTGCAAGGTCTGGAGGACCTGGAGGAAAGATTGAATAAGTTAGGACTATATACTTTAGAACATAGGAGAATGAGTGGAGATTTGAAAGAGGTATACAAAGTTATGTGGAGCATAGATAGGGTAAATGCAAGCATGCTTTTTCCACTGAGGTTGCTTGGGACTAAAACGAGAGGTCATGCTTAAGACTCAAAGATGGGAAGTTTAAGGGGAACGTGAGGGGATTCTTCTTCAAACAGAGGATCGTGAGAGTGCGGAATGAGCTGCCAGCACAAGTGGTCCATATGAGCTCGATTTCAACATTTAGAGAAGTTTGGATAGGTACATGGATAGTTGGGATATAAAGGGCTAAGGTACTGGTGCAGGTCATTGGAAGTAAGCAGTTTTGAAGTTTTTTGGCATGGACTCGATGGCTCAAAGAATCTGTTTCTGTGCTGCACTTCTCTATGACTCTATTGATAACACATTGGTTAGACCGGGGGTCGGCAACCCGCAGCTCCGGAGCCGCATGCGACTCTCTCATCTCTGTGCTGCGGCTCCCAGTGGCTTTGGAAAATAAATGGTCAGTATGTAATTAAAATGTATTTTATGTTAGTTTGTTAGTTTTTGAAATGTAATTCTAAATTTGAAGATTATGGTGATCTTGTACAATCTAAATAAAACGTTGTGGCGACCCATTTCCTGGCACATCCAAACCGGCTCACAATTAGCCAGCGTTCAGGCTAAGGGAGATAGCCTACGGGGGTTTTTGAGTACGTGTCTTTTGGAGCATCCGCGCCCATGGGGGGTGGGTTGAGGAAGGCTTAAAAACAAGGCTGTTTAGTTCGAATAAAGTTATCTTTGACTGCATTTTACTGACTGCGTGTAGCACACCGCTACAACGTGTTTTTATCGCTGGCTGTCCAGAGAGGAGGTGCTGAAACGCTTTGTCACGTGTCTGGAAGAAGTGAAAACTTTCCTGGGCAGCAAAGGGCTCACCTTTCCTGAGCTGGAACAGCCAGAGTAGCTGGAAAATCTACACTTCATGGTAGACATGACAGTGCACCTGAACACGCTGAACACAGCTCTTCAAGGGAAAGGAAGTACAGCCCTACACATGTTGGAGGATGTTTTGGCATTCGAGCGCAAGTTGACAGTGCTTGCCAGAGATTTACAGAAAGGCACATTGTCTCACTTCCCCAATTTGAGAGAGTTCAAACAAGGTCACAACATGATAAATTCGGAGTATTTACATTCTGCAATCATCACAATGCAAACATCGTTTGGGAAAAGCTTCTGTGAGTTCAGAGAGGGAAAAAACACATTATCCTTCCCGGTCACTCCCCTAAGCATCGATCCATCCCTACTGAATACGACTGCATTGGCAGGTGTGAGTCAACCTGATCTTGAGATGGAACTGGCCGACATAGCCGACAAAGACATATGGGTGTCCAAGTTTAGACGCTTGACAGCAGACCTTGAAGATGTTGCCCGTCAGAAGGCCATTCTTGCTCAGAATCACAAATGGAGTGATATTGAAAACCTCCTCAAACCGGACAAACTTGTGTTCGAAACATGGAATGCTATCCCTGACATTTATGTAAACATTAAAAAGTATGCACTTGGAGTCCTGTCGATCTTTGGATCCACATATGTATGTGAGCAGGTGTTCTCCAACATGAGCTTTATTAAAAACAAACATCTCGCACGCCTCACAGATGACAGCTTGCGATCCTGTGAAAAGATGGTGACATCATACAGCCCTGATGTGCAGACGCTGTGCGCTGAGGTCCAGGAGCAGAAATCCCATTAACCAAGTATGATAAATATTTCAATTGCCTATTATTTTACGTATATTCATATTTTTTCATTGTTCAGTGAAATAGTCCTTTTATTTTTCGTTGACAGCTGGCTGACGTTATTTTTGGTTTGCTGCTGGCAGAAAATTTAAGTTTGGCGTTTTTCATAAATACAAGAAGGACTCAAATAGACATTGAGTATTTTACTTAAAAGTAACCTTCAACCCAACGTCTTTTTTTCGGAGTTCAAAATGTTTTTGTTGCATGCAGAAATGTAATTTCGTTTTCTCTGCAGGAGTTCATCGATTTCATAAATGCAACACATTATAGTTTGTTTATACATAGCATAAAGGCAAAAAAAACGTTGTATGCAGTGTTATTTCATTTTAAATGTCAAACGGGTTTTGTGGCTCCCAGTGTTTTCTTTTCTGTGGGAAACGGGTCCAAATGGCTCTTTCAGTGGTAAAGTTTGCTGACCCCTGGGTTAGACTATACATGAAGCACTGCAAAATTTGATCTTTTATTAAAAGGGAATATATCTGCATGCTGGAGGTTCAGACAAGGTGTCAATGATGCAACTTAAAGCAAGTGTTTCACTGCACACACCATATACCTCACTGTATTTGTGCATAAGGCAATAAAGATGATTTTGTTGACTGAACAGTCCAGCCTGAAACTTTGACTATTACTCCTTTTCATAGATGCTGCCTGATCTATTGAGCTCCTCCAGTGTTTTGTATGGATTTCCAGCATTTACCAAATCTCTTGTGTTTAGGTAGATTTGTGGTGTTTTTTATGAGCGATGATTAAGCATGGTATGCTTGTATTTGTTGTGGAGTCATAAAGCATGGAAACAGGCCCTTTGGCCCAACTGTTCCATGCCGATCAAGACACCCACCTAAATTATCTCCACCGTTAAGAGTTTTTTTTTTGAAAGTGGTGACCTGATAAGATATACACAATTCTGGAGGATTTGAAAAGGTAGACTCCGTGAGAATGTTTCTGCTCAGGTGGAATCCAGAACTAGGACCTCTAGATTCAAATTATGGAATTGCACTTTGAAGATGGCGATGATGAAGAATTTCATCCTTTAGAAAACTATATATCGTTGGAGTTCTGCACCCCAAGGAACTGTGGAGGATGAATTTTTGAATGTATTCCCAGCTGAGTTTTGGTCTGTAATGGATTAATGGGCTGTGGGGAATGAAGATCAAATGTGTAGGTCATAAAAGAATTCCATATCCCATTTACCTTTCTTCTGCATTGCAGATTGAGGGCAACCTGATACAACAGATCTTTGGGATCCCCAAGCTTCACATTGAGAATGACTTGCCTTTGTGCTTACTGACTGGCTAAGCCTATCACAGAATTATATTCTTCAGCCCACAAATTTGTGCCCTGTCATTTTTAATATGCAGAAAAATATGGCTGTGCAGTGCTTGGTTTAATTTGCGCACAGATAACTTCATACTTAAATAAAATTAAATTTTTGTCCTGATGCAACCTACACCAATTTCATCTGATGGAAGTCTGTAGCACAGAACTGTCATCCTGTTAACGTCTGGTATTATTCAATTACATTGCATTTTAATATATTACCTAATAAAAATTCACTCGATCATATCAAAGATTAAACCCATCTAATTAACTGACAAGATAACCTGTAAGAGGAGATATATACACAGTTACAGAAGTGGTGCAGGCTTCAGTATTGAACAATTACAGGCTAATTAAATACCATGCCAACAAATTGAAACATATTGAAGGCAAACATTTCAGAATTACATATTATTATTAAAATTTCAGGTTATGAGCAATAATATTCCTACCTATAATGTTTATTACTAAATTTGGCTGTTCTGTATATTCCTACAAATATCCATTATATTGAATAGTGAAAGGCCTAGAGACACACACTAAATGCTGGAGGAACCCAGTCGGCCAGGCTGCATCTATGGAAAAGAGTACAGTTAATGTTTTGGGCTGAAACCCTTCATCAGGACTTACCTGAACATTGATTGTGCTCTTTTCCATAGATGCTGCCTGGCCTGCTGAGTTCCTCCAGCATTTTGCTCGCATTGCTTGGACTTCCAGCATCTGCAGATTTTCTATTGTTTGTGAAAAGCCTAGAGAGGATGTTTCCAGTAGTGGAAGAGCCTCAGAATTCAGGCATGACCCATTGGAATGGAGATGAGAAGGAATTTCTTGGGCCTGAGGGTGGTGATTCTGTGGAACCCATTGCCACAGTGGGTTATGGAGGTCAAGTATTTGGGTATATTTAAGCCTGAGATGATCAAGTCAAGTCACTTTTTATTGTCACTTCGACCATAAATGCTGGTACAGTACACAGTAAAAACAAGTCAACATTTGTTCAGGACCATGGTGCTACATGAAACAATACAAAAACCACACTATTATTGGCAAAGGAAGTTAAGTATACAGGAAAAAGGCTGGTGAATGGGGTTGACTAAAAGAATAAGCCATGATTGGATGGTGGAGCAGTACTGATTTGCTGAATGGCTGCCAAAGAATTTTGCATGGTACTGTGGTAATTCTATGTATTGCACTCCACTGCTGCTACAAAAAAAAAAGAAATTTCATGACATATGTGAGTGATGATAAACCTGATTCTGATATGGGTTTCTATGGTGGAGATGTGAGAAGTGAGAGTGAGAAGGAGGTAGGGAGAAATCATGGTTGGGAAAAGAGGAAGGGAGAGGGGAGGGAGTGTGAAGCACCAGAGAGACATTCTGTATTGATCAATAACCCAATTGTCTGGAATCAAATAAACTTGCCTGGTGTCTCAGGGCTGGGTGTGTTACACCCCCCGCCACCCCCACCCCACCTCTGGCACTCCTTCTCTGCCACCTGTCCCAACCCCCACCTCCCATGGCCCTCCATCCTGTGCCACTTCCAGCATCCTTTGTTCCTATCAGATTTACAAACTCGCCTTCTGCTCCAGGTTGACAAATGCAGCACTTTGCAAATGTCCCAGGCAGCCTAGCTATGTTGCTAACTCTTCTGCACAGTACTGTATATCTCTTGGTCTTATTATCAGAAATTGAAAAGCTTGAACAGCAGCTATTAGCAACAACACAATGATAACCGATGTAAATTTGATCACGTCTGACCTTTACAGAGCTATAAACTAAACCCTTTAAGATTTTGAATAAGACCAATACTGCATGAAGTACAGTTGTCTCACCAAAGGTTTATATAGCTACCACAAGCAAAAATACAAAATATCCTGCAGATGCTGAAAATCTGCAATAGAGTCAGAAACACTCAGCAAATGCTGTGGTAAGTGATACATCGGGTGGTACTGCTACCTCATAGTTTTAGCCGCAAATCCAGACCCATTAGTGTGGAATTCTCCTCTGAGCACACAGGGTTCCCCTAAATGCTCTGGTCTCCTCCCACATCCCAAAGAGCTGCTGACTGATAGATTAATTGGTCTGTTGTCCTGAGCGAAAGTGGGTAGTGAGTGTAACAGTGTGGAGCTGAATGTAAAGTAAAAGAATATAGAACAGTACAGCACAGTACAGGCCCCTGGGCCCATGATATTGTGCTGACCTTTTAACTTACTCCCAGATCAATTGAGTGTTTCCCTCCAACATAGCCCTCCATTGCTCTTTCATCCATTTGCCTATCGAAGAGGTTCTCAAATGCCCCTAATGTATCTGCCTCTACCATCACCCCTGACACAACATTCTGTGCACTTACCACTTTCTCAGTAAAAGACCTACCTCTGACATCTCCTCTATACTTCCCTCTAATCACCTTAAAAGTATGCTTTTCCATTTAACCATTGGTACCCTGGGAAAGCAAAGATTTGGCTGTCATTCTACATGCCTCTATCAAGTCTCCTTTTACCATCCTTGGCTCCAAGGAGAAAAGGTTTACCTTACTCACATTCTGCTCGTAAGATGTGTGCTCTAATCCAGGTAGCATCCTGTTAAATCTCCTCTGCACCCTCTCTAAAGCTTCCACATCTCTCCTATAATGAGATGACAAGAATCCAACACTCCAAATGTGGCCTGACAAGTGCTTTATTGAGCTCCAAAATTACCGTGTGGTCTTTGATCTCAATTCCTCCTGAAATGAACAACAATACACCATAGACCTTCTTAAATGCCCTATGAATTTGCGTAGCAACTTTGGAGGATCTATGGTGTAGGACCAGCAGATCTCTCTGTTCCTCCACACTGCTTGCAATCCTGCCATCGAACTTGTATGCTGCCTTTAGGTTCAATAGTGCATCAAATCGCCACTTTTCCAGATTGAATGAGGATGACTAAGGAGGAAACAGGACTGGTGGGATAATTTTGATCCCTTGCTGTGCAGTCAGGCCCTGCCAGCTGTTTGCTCTGGATGACAAGTCAACTTCAGTTGAACTCAAACCTATAGAGTAATTAAATCCTCCCACTCACCTTCATGAGAGTTTAAAAGAAATATTCTTCATGCTAAATTGAAGACCTTTGTGATTTTATTTGATAAAATACAGGTTACCAATTGCAGAAGATGATTTTTTGTCAAATTAAAGAATAGTTATTATCATGCTCTATCCACAAAGCTTCACCTTCATAAAATATTTCAGTGGATATTGGGGATTGGAGTAATGATGGGGTAGTCAGAAACCCAGGCAATCATAAATGCTGGTGACAAAATTATTTCCAGTGCCATTCAAGAGGGAACTGTAAGAAAGAACAGGTCAGTTCGATATATAAAAAAATGCAACATTTTTTGCTAAGCGCTGCAGTAGAGACCGGGTCCCTGACAGGATCTGACAGCATGCCAGATGCCAACAAAATGTTTGGACTTGGGTCAAAATAAACCATGCCTAATTGAGAATCGCTTTCAGAGAGTTGTGAACACAGACTCAGTCCATCCTGACAACTTGCCTCACTCTGCGGACTCTGCCTATACTTCCTGCTGCCTTGCAAAAGCAGCCAACATAATCAAGAACCTCTCCCACCCTGGTCATTCTCTCTTGTCCCATATCCCTGCTTTCCTCTGCACTTTCACATGTCTGCCTAAGAGTCTCTTAAATACCTCATCGTATCTGCCTTCACCACCTACCCTGGTATGCCTTTTCGGGCCCCCACCACTCTTTGTGTAAAGTAGTACCCACACATCACCTTTGAACTTTCTGAATCTGGTATTAAGCTTCTTGACCCTTAGAAAAGATACCAGCTGGTCTATTCTCTTTATGATCTGTCAGGTCTCCATTCAGCCTTTACCATTCCAGACAGAACAATCTATGTTTGTCTGACTTTCTCCTATGGCACCTACCCTCTAATCCAGGCAGCATTCTGGTAAACCTTTCCTGCAGCCTCTCTGAAGCCTCAACATTTTTCCTGTATGGGGCAAACAGAAGCGAAGGGCAATCATCAAGACGTGCTGTAGCTAGAGTTTTATAAAGCTGCAACATAACTTCTAAACTCAGTGCCACAAGTATTAAAGCCAAGCATGTCATACGTTCTTTGTACCACCCTGCAAACCAGTACGACCACTTCCAGGGAGCTGTGGATTTGGATCCCAAGATCTCTCTGTACAATGGTGCTGCTAAGGGTCCTGCACAATGCATCTCTCCTGAGTGAGAGGTAGGGCTGTTACTAATGACAGTGAAACATGAGAACTGTAAGAACCCTAGAAAGGAAACAACTCCTGAAACAGAAATGGAAGATGTAGGGTAGTGGTTTAAGAAACAGGTTACCTCGTCACAGTGAAGACAGAACAACAGCAGAGTGGTCTATGCCAGGCAAAACTGATGAGGTTGAATAGGGGAATAGATTCATGGAATAATGGGTTTAACAAAGACACCAATATTGGGGTAAGTGGAGGTGGAAAACCATTCTGAAGAGCAGTACTCGACCACTTCCAAGTGTTTTCATTCTCTTGCTTTCTGTCCCAATACAGACCCCACCTTTCATAATTTCCCTCTATCATTTTTCTCCATCTTTAAGCTTGTTTCATTCCCACTTTTCCTAGTTCAGATGAGACATGAACACAGTTCATCTCTTCACTGCTGCTGCCTGACATGCTAACTTTTTCCAACATTTTCTGTTTTTACCTCAGGCCTCAGCTAGCTACAGATTTTCTTTTTAAATTTCTGCATCAACACCTGGATTTCTAATTACCCCAACCTCATTACTCACAGAAACTACTTTATGAAGGTGAAGTTTTGGGATAGAACAAATTACAAATGATCCTCTAATATGACAAAAAAAATGACGTCACTTTCTGCAAATGGTAACCTATGTTTTATCAAATGCAGTTCTTTGCACAATTTATTTTCTTCACCATCTCTCTGCACACTGGGTGTTTGTCAGTCTTTTTTATGGGTGTTCTTTTGGGTTTCTTGTTTTCCGGCTGCCTGTAAGGAGGTGAATCTTAAGGTTCTATAACGTGATACTTTGATAGTAAATGTACTTGGAACTTTGAAAGAGCTAATCCACAAATGACTTCAATGCAGAATGAAGAATATTTCTTTCAAAACTCTAATGTGAGTAGGAGGATTAAGTTCCCATAATTGGTTTGATTTCAACTGAAGCTTACTTGTCATCCACAACAAACAACTGGCAAATCCTGACTGAACAGCCAGGGATCAGGTCAGGGATACAAAGCAAGATGCAACAAAGAGGATCAATTAGTCTACTATTTATTATGCACCATCTGAAATGAAAAAGTCAGGGGAAAAGGTAGACTATCACAGAAAAGAAACAATTATTAGGAAATATTTATTTTAATTTATTTTTTCTTACAATTTTGGTGCCAATGGCAAAGTCTATCCATAATTGCCCCTGAAAAGACAGTAGTGATTTGCCTTCTGGAAGAGAATAACATAACATGCACTATCTTACTCAGTAATTTGGGGGGGGGGGGCATGGCCTTTAAGAAAAATGAACTTTTACTTCTTAACATCTGGATAATACACCATCAAAATCCTGGATACTTGGGAAATGTGGTGCAAAACAGCTATCCCTTCATTTCCCACATCACTGTGTACTTCATTCGATCAGATTCTTTATGCAAGTGAAAATGTTGATATTTTTCTGTGCATGGGAGTTGGGTATTTTCTGAAAATTGTTAAACACATCCAACAACTCAGTCACAAGGGAAATGCGTCAGCATCTTAATTTTCTTAGGAGCTTAAAGGGGTTTGGCATGTCACCAAACACTCTATCTTCTAAACATTTCCTATTAAAAGAATTCAGTCTGGTTGTATCATGGTCTGATATGGCCATTCAAATGCATAGGAATGAAAGGATCAGCAGAGTGGTGGACTCTGCCCAGAACATTATGGGTACATCCCACCCCACCACTGGTAATATCTACAGAGGTACTATCTCAAGAAGGCAACATCAGTCATCAGAGATCACCGCTGTCCAGGCCATACTATCTTCTTTGAGCTACCATTAAGCAGGAGGCACTGAAGTCTGAAAACCCTCACTACCAGGTTCAAGAACAGTTGCTTTCCTTCAACCATTCAGTTTTGTGCCAACCCTAATCACTACCGTTCAGCAACTCCATGTCCCGTTTGACCATTTTACAAAAAAATGGACTTTGCTTTTATTTGCTCTAATTGTGTTCTTTCTTATAAAATTAGTGCATAATTCATGCCTGTTTTTCTTGTGAATGCTACTTTTATGATGTATGTGCCTGTGATGTCTGTTTCCAATAGCACTTATGCATACATATACTTGTGCATAGGACAAGAAACTTAACTTTGACTATTTAACATCAAGCACTTGATGAGACTAAGCACATCTACTTGAGTAAGACCTGCATTCAGATGTCAGTGATGATTGACACACCCACATTACTGAATTCAATAGTTGCTGACGATAAATGGAAGTCATACTGCTGAGCTGAAAGAGGGAGAAAAACAATTTAAAGGCAATCTAAGAGGAAAATGGACACAGTGTTTAGCAGATCAGATGTATAAAAAGGTTCCAGCATATTTTTTGTCAACTGGCAATGGGTTTGATGTGTGGTTATTACTTGCTATGTTCAATGAATATCTGAAAGTAAAGGATTCTGTAATTTCCACTCAGTCAAGTTTCTGATCGGTCATTTCAGAAAGAAACTCAAAGCTGCAAAATTGCTCAATGAATAATAAAAATAGAGCGATTGCAAGGCTTGGAAGGTGATCAGTTAACAGCTGTGCATAAACTAAGTGTTTTATCCTTTGTTTTAATTAACATTTTTTCATACAAGAAATTCACATGCATCTTACAAGTTTTGATGTTAAAATCAGTCATCTCCGCTACAGGACAGGTGATCTAAAGTCTATCAGAAAGGGAGGTTTTAACGAACGGCTTGAAGGATGAGAGTAATGGCGAGAGGTAGTCAAAGAGAGAAAATTCCAGAACTCAAGTGCCAGTGATGGAGGTATGAAAACTGAGGGTGATCAGAATTAGGAGTCTTTTGAAATTTAGAAAACATTCAGAACATTACAGAGAGAGAAAAAATTACTGGAGGAACTCAGTAGGTCAGGCAGAGTCTGTGGAGAGAAATGGACAGCTGACTTTTTGGGTTGAAACCCTTCGCCTGGGTTAGTTGAGCTGATGTTGCAAATGGAGCGAGGTTGATACATAACAACAAAGTTTTGACAATCAAGCTATTATTTAATATTATGGAGTCGTACGATGGGAACAGACCCTTTGGCCCATCAAATCCATGCTGAAAGTGAACCAGTAAGTTCACACTAACTTTATATTAACTCGTTGCATTCTATTTACATTCCCATCAACTCTCCCTGATTCTACAGTACTGTGCAAAAGTCTTAGGCACATACATATATATAGCTAGCATGCCTAAGGCTTCTGCATAGTACTGTCTTTGTCAACGTGGAATAGAAAGCAAGTTTGTAAATCTGGAGAAAGCAAAGGATATTGGAAATAGCAAAGGTGGAGCGTGGCAGGAGGGGTGTTGCACAGGTGGCAGAGCAGGAGTGCCAAGGGTGGCGTGGGTGCCCAGCCAAGAATCACCAGACAAGGCAAACATTGGATATTTCATTCCGAACAATTGGATATTTAATCATTACAAAATGTTTCTCTGGTGCTTCCCACTCCCTCCCCTCCCCATTCCCCTTTTCCCCAATACGTTTCCCCTCTCACAGTACCCTTCCCGCTCTTAGTCCACAATAGAGATGCATGTCAGAATCAGTTCTACCATCACTCAACTATGTCATCAAATTTGTTTTTTTTTGCAGTAGCAGTACAGTGCAATATATAAAATTACTACAGTATTGTTCAAAAGTCTTAAGCACCCTAGCTATATATGTGCCTAAGACTTTTGTACACTTCTGTACATGAGGAATAATTTACCTCCAACTCACAAATAATTTGCCAAACAACTCACAAACCTGCCAGTACTTGGGATATGGGAGGAAACCAGAACATCTGCAAGCCTCTAAGCAGCTATTGAGAGAATGTGCAAACTTCAAAAAGGCAGTACTGGAGGTCAGAATTGAACCTGTGTTTCTGAAGTTGTGAGGCAGCAGCTCTGTAGTTATTCCATTCTCTCTCCTTATGTTGCCATTGGAAAGCCATGATTTAGAATATGTTAGCAGAGGGCAGTGGAACTTTGAGTGATTTCGTGCTTTGAGGAACAAGAGAAGGAATAATCTATTATCAATTCTAGTCAAGGACACCATTACCCTTTTTTTAACACAATAAAGATTTGATCTAATATATTCCAATAAAGTAGAACAAAAGGACAATAGTCGTGCACTGGTACAAAGCTATGGTTTTGGATACAACTGAAGATTTCACAGTAAAATGTTGACAGTGCTATGTAATGAGCTGAAATGATGTAGCCCCAAGATTATTTCTGGTGAAGAAAGCTTGAGGCAAAGTATGAAGAAAGGTTCAGGGTTTTGAGCAGACCAGGGAGAAGTGACAGTGCAGAAGAAAATTACAGAGTGTAAGGCGAGGATAGGGGAGCAGAACCACCTAAGGGAGGCACAGTGGTGCAATTAGTGCAGTGTACAGCATCAGAGACTCTGATTGGATCCTGACATTGGTTTGCCCAGTCTCTCTGTAACCACATGGACTTAATCGGGGTGCCCTGGATTCCTCTCACATTCCAAAAATGTGTGAGTTGAGAGCAGTAAAATCTGGGAGGACTTGACAGGAATTTGAGAAAACTAAAAAGAGATTAATGTTGGGTTAGTGTAAAGGGTCATCATGGGCTTAGTGTGCCAAAAGGTCTCTTTCCATCCTGAATCTCTCTATGACCCTGATTCAAAAGTTTTGATAGATGCAGAGCACAGAAAAATAGCAACTTCACAATGCAGAAGGGGACCAAGTATGGCTAAAGGCTTCCTGAACTTTATTGAGATGAAGAAAGGCCACCAAATTTAACCAAACTATAATAATAATTACTCTTCTTTTCATTTGGAGAAATATAAAAGGATTACAAAATAATTACCACATTCACTTTGACACATTTTTAATATGATGGCAGAGTTTTTCAATAAAGTCAACAGAAATGTTATTGCAATTATATTTTAAGATAACCAAGTCTAATCTGGATAAATATTTCAATGTCAAGCAGTAAATCCCATGCAGAAACCTTTGCACAAGCTATGCCTCTATCTGTCTACCTGTCTGTACTTATTTTATTTAAAAGGGAAGCTGCTTGAAATCCAAAGGGCTCCAAAATTCCTTGATTCACTGACTCACAACATTAGAAGTGCTTCTACGTTTTGATTTGATTTTCCTCTCATTTTTGAAAGGAATGAAGGTTGTGGCTCTACTATCAGTGCTCACTGAAATAATAAAACAAATCTGATTAAATTCTCAAAGGTGAATGTGAGAGATTCCTGGATCAGCATGTTGAAAAGGAGCAAAGTGAGTTTTCCCTAGAGTCCAGGAAAATTTTAATCTCCCATTTAACATCACTGACATACAACAGCTCCAATACCACATTTAAGTTTGCTGATGACACCACTGTCGCTGACCAAATCAAAGGTGGTGACAAATCAGCATATCAAAGGGAGATTGAAAATCAGGCTGAGTGGTGACACAACAACAACCTCCCACTCAATGTCAACAAGACCAAGGAGATGATTATTGACTTCAGAAGGAGGACATTGGAGGTCCAGGAGTCTGTCCTCTTCAGGGGGTTTCAGAGATGGAGAAGGTCAGCAACTTTAATTTCCTCTGTGTTATCATTTCAGAGGATCTATCCTGGGTCCAGCATATAAGTACAATTACATAGAAAGCATGGCAACACTTGTATTTTCTTAGAAGCTTGTGAAGATTCGGCCTATCATCTAAAACTTTGATAAACTTTTATAGAAATGGTGGAGAGTATATTGACTGGTTACATCATGGCTTGGTATGGAAACACCAATGCCCTTACCAAGAAAAACCTGCAGAAAGTAGTGGATATGTTCCCGTCCATCACAAGTAAAGACCCCCACCATTGAGTACATCTACATAGAATAAAGTTGCAGGAAAGCAGCATCTATCCAGGCTATGCTCTCTGCTTGCTACCACCATCTGGAAGAAGGTACAGGAGCCTCAGGACCCACACCACCAGTTTGGAATTTTTCTCTTTCTTTCAGTTAGGTTTTTCTTTTGCACATTGGATGTTTGTCCGTCCTGCTAGGTGCAGTCATTCTTGTGTTTCTTGAATTTATTGTGATTGCCTGCAAGAAAATGAATCTCAGGGTTGCATAAAGTGATAAGTTTATTTAGAACTTTTGAATTTTTAGCTTTGATATAGTCTGTCTGGCCATGGGAGAGTTTCACAATGTAAGAGATTGGCGAATGCCAAATGGACGTTATGGCAATAATAAACACAAGAGATTCTGCAGATGCTGCAAATCGAGAGCAACTGACATAAAGTGCTGGAGGAACTGAACAGGTTAGGCAGCAAATCTGGAAATGAACAATTATTGCTTCTTCCCCCTTCCTTTCCAGCCCTGATGAAGGGTTTTGGCCTGAAACGTTGACTGTTTATTCATTGTGGCAGTAATTACACTTCAATATCCAGCTAGCAAATCGATACCAATGTGTGGAAGAAACCTTTATAAATGTGTTTATTTTCTAAGCACCTGACTGGTTGCATTATGGTCTGGTACAGCAAATCAAATGCACAGGAAATAAGTAGACTCAGCCCAATACATCAAAGGCACATCTTCCTCGACAATTGGTATTAGCTACAGGAGATGCTGCCTCAAAGCGTCAACATATGTCTTCAAAGTTCCCCTCAGCTGTACTATACAATCTTCTCGCAGCTTCAGTCAAGTAGAATGCACAGAATCATGAAATCCCAGATTCAAGGTCAGCTACTTCCCTTCATCCATTCCATTCTTGAATGAATGGTACAACCTGTATCACTATAGTTTAGTAACGTTATGACCACTTTACACTACAATGGGCTTTAATATTTTTTTGCTCTAATTGTGCTCTTTCCCATAAAAATGTACATAATTTATGATTAAGTGGTATTAGAATTGGCTTATTATTGTCACATGTACAAGTCGTGAACATTCTGTCTTGCATGCTTACCTACTGTTCATACAGATCAAATCATTACATACTGCATTGAGGCAGAACGAGGTAAAAAATAACAATATGGAACAAAGTGTAGAATCTATTCTGCATCTATGTTAACTTATGTAATTTTTGTTATTCTTGTGAATGCTACTTATATGATAAGTGCATCCGACGCTGCTGTAGGTAAGTTTTTCATTACACCTGTACATACACGTACTTGTAAATACAACAATGAACTCCACTTTGACTTTGATTACATAAACCAACGTTGCTTTAAAATAGCAACACACTAATGCTGCTCATTTAAAATCTGCAGGTATTTGCTGAATGTGTAGAGGAATTGCTTTTCTCCCCTGATATGTTCTGATACAATCTAAAGCATGTAAGCATGCTGTGACTTACCAAAGATGAATTTTCCCAAGATCAGCAGGACCCCAGCTCATCTCTCACTGATTGTGTGAATGAAAAAAAAAATCAGACTCTAATATCAGTTGTGATGTATTTACAGGTGTCTTTTGTCCGTAATATGCACATGGTGTAAGCCTGCCTGTCCTGGCTCAGTTGGCAGTTCTGGTAAGCATTATTGTGCAGAGAGCCTCAGCATCATAGAGTTTAATAGCACGTGCCCCTTTGAACCTGTCCTATTTTCCTACATTTGGTCTATATCCCTCTAAATTTTTCTCAGTCATCTACGTGAACTTGTTCCAAATGTAATTGTACCTGCTCCATAGCTTCCTCTGTCATCATGTCTATATAACCGTCACCCTTGGTGAGGTAATGCTGCCCCTCAAGTCCCTTATAAATCTTTCAGCTCTCACATTAAATCTATGCCTTGTGATTTCAGACACCCCTACCTTGGTGAAAGACAGCACCCACCACATCTATGACCATCATCCCCTACCCATGATTTCAGATACTTAAGATTCATAAGGATGGTGCTTGGACTGGAGGACATTGAATTATAAGGAGAGTCCAGATGGGCAGAGATTCCTATGTTCCATAGGAAAAAGGTCCCAGCCTATGCAGCCTCTCCTTATAACTCAAGCTCTAGTCTCAGCAACACCCTTATGATTCTTTCTTGCACCCATTGCAGTTGAATTCACATTCCTTGGATGAATTTCCATAACTTGCTTAAGAACACTAACATTGTATCCAAGATTTCCATATCTTCAGTCAACTCAGCCAAAATAAAAGCCGTGCCTCTGTAAAATGATAACAATGAAAGCTACACATAACAGATAGTCTATGTTCCTTATATACACTATAGTCATCATAAGTACAATAATTAAGTGGAAAATGTTTTATTTTGTACCCTCAAGTGTAGTTGAATATACTATATCTTACATTTATCTGAGATAGAATGTCTAACACAGACCTTGGTAAACATTGGTAAAGAAAATCCAACTTGGTCCAAATACAACATTGTGTTTGGAGTTTTTAATGAACAGACCACTGACAGTTAAGAGCAGCTAGAGCTAAAAGACAAATTTTTAAAATTCACAAAAATAATGGAGATGTAGTAAGTAACCATGAAGACATCAATAATATGTTTTCAAGGTTTTTATTCTGATCTTTATAGATCTCAATTTCCTGCAGATTCCTCCAAAGTTAAGGTTTTCTTACATAAGATTAAATTTCCCCAAATTTCTGTTGAAGATCAACAGATACTTGATACTCCAATTACCAAGCATGAAATTCAGAAAGATATTTTATTAATGCAATCAGATAAAGCTCCTGGACTTGTTGGTTATTCGGTAGGATTTTAGAAAAAATTTGAAAGATTACTTTCTCCATATCTTTTGGAAATATTTCATGAATCCTTTGAGAAGGGAAGTTTACTTTCTTTTTATGAAGCATCTATTTCCTTAAGAAAGATAAAGATCCTACTGAATGTTCATCATATAGACCTATTTTGCTATTAAATGTGGATGCAGAAATTCTCTCTAAGATAATGGCTAACCGCTTGGAAAATTATTTAACTAAAATCATCTCTATGGATCAAACAGGCTTTATTAAAGGCTGTTACTCTTTCTCCAATGTTCAGAGATTGAGGAGCATTATATATTCGTTATTATCTAAGCAACCCCAATGTGTTATCTCTCTCGATGCAGAAAAGGCATTTGATAGAGCTGAGTGGCCATATTTGTTTAAAGTACTAGAAAAATTTGGTTTTGCTAATAATTTCAATAGATGGATTCAAATGATTTATAAGAATCCTATTGCCATTGTTATTACTAATAATTTCAGGTCCTATTTTTTTCACTTTCATGTGGTACTAGACAGGAGTGTCCATTAAGCCCTTTATTATTTAATCTTGTATTGGAGCCTTTGACCATAACATTACCTGAAGCTTAAAATATTCATGGTATTTCTATGAATGGAACCATACATAAGACTTCTCTTTATGCAGATGATCTTTTGGTTTTTATTTCAAATCCTGAGGTTCAATTCCTAATCTTTTGGAAACACTAAAAGATTTTGGTAATTTTCAGGATATAAACGTAACTTGAATAAAAGTGAATTTTTTCCATTAAATGCCCCTGTTTTTATATATAATGATATTCCATTTAGAATTGTTAATTCTTTTAAATATTTAGGCATTATAATTACTAAAACATATAAAGATCTTTATAAAGCTAATATAGTTCCTTTAATGGACTCCATGCAACAATTATTTTCTAGATGGAATCCACTTACTCTCTCTTTAATAGGTCGTATCCATACTGTGAAAATTATGATTTTACCTAGATTTTTATATATTTTCCAAAATATACCCATCTTTTTAACAAAAAACTTTTTGATCAAACTGACTGTCTTATTTCAACCTTTATTTAGAACAATAAGAGACCAAGAATTAATAAGTATCGTTTACAAAAATCTGAAAAAGATGGTGGACTTGCACTTTCTAATGAAAGACTGTACTATTGGGATGTTAATATCAGACAATTATATTTTTGACTATATTGGCTTGACAAGAGCCAAAAACCAGTTTGGGTTGATTTGGAATTAAAAGCTGTTAAACAATTTCATTTAACCTCAATATTAGGAACTCTATTACCTTTACAGCTCTCTAAAATTCCAAATATAATCTTTACCCTGTTATTAAACAGTCCTTATGGATTTGCTTTCTGTTTCACATTTTAAAAAATTTTTTAAACAACTTAAATTGACTAGTTCTTTATATCAAAACTTGTTATTTAAACCTTCAATATCCAATCCCATTTTTCTCCTATGGAGAAATAAAGGGATCCATTCTTTTACAGATCTATCTTGTGATGGTAGATTGATGACTTTTGAAGAGTTAATTAACAAATATTCTCTCGCTCATACACACTTTCCGCAATATCTTCAGGTTAGACATTTTTACAACAATATTTATCTAAGTTTCCATGTTTGAAAGAATCTGATTTGTTGGATACCATTTTGAAATTGAATCCTTTAGTGAGAGGTTCCATTGGTAGTACTTATCATTTATTTTTACTACGAAAAGAGAACCTCTCACTAAAGATTAAACAAGATTGGGAGAGAGAATTTAATATGACCTTTGTTAATGATAAAGGTAAATTCTTCTTCTATATGTGCCAGTCACTGCTTAATTCAGTTTAAAATTGTTCACCGTTATTATTTTACAAAGGAGAGACTATCCAAAATATTTCCTAGTATAGACAACTACAGTGACAGGTGTAAAACTGAAGTAGCTACTTTGTCACATATGTCCTGGTCATGTTCTTCATTAAAATCTTTTTGGAAATCTTTATTTTCTACAATTTCTAAAGCTCTGAAAATCAATTTACAACCTAATAGATGGACTGTTCTATTTGGAATAGTTCCGCATCACAATTCAGGGTATTTCATCTTCAGATCAACATGTAATTGCATTTATTGGCAAGAAGGGCTATTTTAATAAAATTGAAAGATACCTCTGTCCCTACATTAATAGAATGGTTTTCTCAAGTAATGCTATGTCTCAGTTTGGAAAAATTAGAAGTAGAACTTTTGATCCTCGATTTGATTTTGAGAGAAGATGAGGTTCTTTTGCCAAGTATTACCATTTAATTTGAATTATTTTATATGGTTTCCTTCCAATTGGCGGTTGATGATTCTTTTCCTTTATATATATAGATGATGGTAAGACGTATTGCTCGGAGGGTTGATTCCTAATGTTTTTCTTTCCTTTTTTTTGTAGTCAGTGGGTTTTTTTCAGTTAGTTGGGGTTCTTTTATTTTCCTTCTTTTCTTTATATACTTTTTTTCATTTTCATATATTACGATCAGCTTTTTTTTTCTCTTCAGCTTTATTAATTGTATATATATCAATTTGTTGAAGTTTTATATCATTTTATAGCTGTAGAAGATTATGTACCGATAAAAAGATTCTAAAAATGAAAAATGACAGTCAGGATGCACAGTCAGTCCTCTGCTCCACCATCATCCTGAACATAGGTGCTCTCCAGGACTGAGCTCACTGCTGTGTACTCTGCCCACACATGCTGCAGAGCTTAAACACACAAGTAATCACATCATCAAGTTCGACAATAACGTGACAGTGCTGGGGCTCATCACCAACAAAGTCGAGAAGGCCTACAGAGAGGAGGTGGGAGAGATTGAGTCCTGGTGCTAGGCAAATAACTATTCTTTAATGTCAACAGGATAAAGGAATGGTTATCGAATCCAGGCGAACTCGCATCACTCACACCCCTCTTGATATTGGTGGCACAGCAGTGGAACCTGCAAGCAAGTTCAAACTCCTAGACTGTACATCTTGCACAATCTCTCGTGGTCCCAGACACATCCTACATGATCAAGAAAGCTCACCAATGCCTCTACTTTGAGGAGGCTGAAAGCTGGACCACGCACATCTATACTCACCAATGCTAGTGCGCTAGTGACTAACCAAATAAGCTCCATCACTGCATGGTACTGAAACTGCACTGCAGCAGAAAGAAAGAGTCTACAACTGGTTGTAAAAACTGTCCAATGCATCAACAGCACCAGCTACCTGCCATTATGGACATATATACAGAAGGGTGCTGGAAAAAGGCCAGGAACATCATGAAGGATCCCACCCACCTTGGTCATGGACTGTTTGTCCCACTCCTACGCAGCATCCATGTGAGGACCACCAGACTCAAAAACAGTCACTTTTGTCGAGAGATAATACCAATCAACATTTTCACCCACTAACCCATCCCACCACAACCCCACCTTCACTATTTATCATTTCCTGTCAGTCACTTTACATACAGACACTCCTGTACCTAGCATCACTTTATGGACGTTATAATCAATCTATGTATGAAGCTATCATATGTATTTACAGTATATTTATTGTGTTTTTTATCATTATTGCATTCTTTCCCTTTGTGTTTTTGTCTTGTCCGTCCATGTGCTCCTCAACGGCCAAGCCAATGCTACATGCAGATTAGAGAAACAACATCTCATATTTTGTTTTGGTAGTCTTCAACCTGATGACATGAACATCAATTTCTCTAACTTTCCAGTAACCACTCCCCTCTGCCCCCGCTTTACTAAACCTCACCAGCCCCCATCCCCTTTTCCATTTCCCCACCTTCTTGATCTGCCCCTCGCCCACACATTCCACCTCCTTACTTCAACCCTATATTCCATGGTCCACCTTCCTCTGCCATTAGATTCCATCGTCTTCAGCCCTTTGTTACATCCACTTGTCACATCCCACCTTCTCACATCATTCTCACTTTTCTTCTCCCTCACCTAGTTAACAACACCTCTGCCCCTCCCCTGGATCTACCCATCACCTGTCAGCTCTTTCTCTACCCCTTCATCCCACATTTCTATACTAGCTATCTCCCCTCTTTCCTTCCAGTTTAGATGAAGGGACTCAACACCAAACGTCGACTGTCCCTTTATTGATGTTACCTGACCTGTTGAGTTCCTCCAGCACTTGTGTGTGGCTTCAGATACATTATTTTACTTCTGTTTCTTAAACAGAATATTTCGGCAGTAGGTCGCTGTTTGGGAGACCTTGCTTTGTACAAATTAACTGTTGTATATCCCATACACCTTAGGACTTGAGTGCATGTAGAGAGCCTTGCAAGATCTGAATCTAATGCTGTTCAAGTACAATGCCTTGCTAAGCCTATTCTGTATACATTGAATTGTGCAAATTAGTTGTCCAGCTCAAGAATTGTGTTGGATGTACCTGCTCACTGAAATTCTACTCTGCTTTAAGGTGCAGTGTAGACCTCCAGAAAATTCTATTCCTAGGGAAGATCTGCAACAGCCTTACTAAAACATGAGAAAATCTGCAGGTTCTGGAAAACAAAGCAATGCACACAAAATGCTGGAGGAACTCAGCAGTCCAGGCAGCATCTATAGAAAAGAGTCCTGGTAAAAGGTCTAGGCCTGAAACAGCAGCTATTTACTCTTTTCTGTAGATGCTGATTGGCCTGCTGAGTTCCTCCAGCATTTTGTATGTGTTACAGCCTTATTAAACTTGCGTACCACCAACATGTTACAAATGCAATACATATGAAATGTGGAGACTGGGAGTACAATGGATTAATATATCAGGATAGAGGAAAAACATCAAAATAAGCACAGATTAAAATGGAAGGCTCTGGTAACAAGAACACAAGAAAGGAAGGCTACTTTGCCCCTCAAGCTTGTTCTACAATGACACAAAATCATGGCTTACCTATCCATGTCTCAACTCTTCTATGCCAATTTCTCTTTGCTCTTAATTCGCTGATTTTTCAAAAATGTATCTGCTTCACCATAAGAAACACAAGGAGTTAGCCTACACAACCAGAAAACTCCAGGGATTCGCCATTCAGGTCAGGCAGAATGTATGGAGAGAGAAACGAGCACAGGGTTTGAGCTGACGACATTTTACCAAACTATAAGAGACTGCATAGAGAAGTAGGGAAGGATGAGGCAATAAAAGCAAAACTCAGTGACAGAACTGATGGTAAACGGAATGAAATGAAATAATTGACACACAGGATAATGTGAGAAATAATGACAGAGTTGAGTCAAGAAGAGATATAAACAGGTTCTGGAAACCAGCACTGTGCCAGGTTCCAGCTGATCCCATCTGCACTCTCCTTTCTTACGGTCCTTTTGTAGTCCTAGCTCCACCTCTTCTGTGACTGTAAACTTGTCTTATCTTTATCTTGGATCCGATGAAATGTTGTCAAACTAAAATGCTCAGTTTGGTCCTCCTGCAGCAGGTGCTGCCTGAACTGCAATGTACTTCCAATGTCTTCTGTCTGGATTTCACATTTCCATCTCCAGCAGTGTTTTGTTCAACAGAGCAGTCATATGGAATTGTTGAGCATAGGAGGCTGATGCATCTCATCTAAAAAGATATTACATCGAGTTTCCTGGGCACAGTTCAGAAGGAAGACAAGAAAGAAATTGAAGTAGGAATAGGATGAAGAATTAAAAATGATGGATGAGTAAAATAGTAATATTAGTAAATTGGTTTCTTATTGTCACACGTACCAAGGTACAGTGAAGAATTTTGTTCATATGCCATCTCTGTAGATCATTTCATTACAACTGTGCATTGAGGAAATACAAGGGAAAATGATAACATAATTCAAAATAGTTATAATTACAGAGAAAAAGCAGTGTAGGCAGACAGTAAGTTGGAAGGTCACAATGAGGTAGATTGTTAGGTCAAGAGTCCATGTTATCATTTTAGGGGGAGCAGACATCTAAAGTCATACTTGCAGACAAATAGTTTCACAAAAACATCATCTCATCTGTGCAGGTCAGGCAACATCTACAGAGTGGCCAAAATCCTTTGTCAGGACCGTGGGGAAGGCTCTCAGCTCAAAATGTCAGCTACTTCTTCCCCTCCACAGATGCTGTCTGACTTGCTAAGTTACACTAATGTTTTGTGTGTGTTGCTCAAGATTTCTAACATCTGCTGAATCTGCATCATCCCATCTGTGTTTGACCTCCACAATACAATCTATTAAATAAAAATTAATGTTCTCAGCAAGAAATTAGTCTACATTAACACCAATTAGATCCTTCAATCAGCACTTGTGAGGGACAATTAACAGAGAATAGAATCAAAAAACCAGATACAGATCCATCAGTTGACTATGAAACTTGGAAAAGAGCAGTCCAGTTTGCTGTGAGCACCATGTTCTGCAGAGGGTGTCTATGTCAGTCCAGCTATGTTCATTTCTTGGATTTTCATTCTCTCCGAGGCCACCTGAATACAAACAGACTCCGACCTTTCTTAGGTATTTAGTTCAAACAGTGTTTCCTCTGTAGTAAGTTAAATCAAGGTGGCCATACCGTCTGACTCATTTGGAATAGTGGAATTTATTTTCAGGAATATTGCATTCCTTTAAAAGAGCCAAGAAATTTATTCAGCTTCAACATCATCATGGTTGTAGAGACATAGTGAGACACTGATCCTCAACTGTCTATTTACTCTAAACCTACATTAATCCTATTTTAAAAATTCTCTTTCTGCTCTTTATCAGCTCCCCCTCATCCACCCTATAGCAGCTTATTAACTTACTATTATGCAAATCTCTTGGATGCCTTGCAATTTGAGAGGTCAAACCAGGGTAGGACTCTGCACAGTGCTTTGGAATGGACAGTCTGAGGCATACAAGTACATAGTTCACTGTAAGTGGCATTGTAGGAAAATCGTCAGAAGAATGGATGAACAACAAGTGTGTGGGAGAGTCATAGAATGCTATAGTACAGAAACAGGCTTTTTGCCCCATCTTTTCCATGCTGAAATGATCTTCCTATCTACTTGCATCTGGATCAAATCACTCCGTATTCATCCATATATGTAGCTATCCAAACTTCTGATCAATGTTATTATTGAGCTTGCTTCTATTACTTCTCTGGCAGCTTGTTCCAACTTCAGAATCAGAATCAGGTTTCATATCACCAGCATATATCGTGAAATTTTTTTGTTTTTTTGTCAGTAATTGCACCACCCTTTGAGTGAAGATGTTTCCCCTCAGATTTCCCATAAATATTTCATCTGTTCTTTAATTCTAGACTCACTTAACCTGAGGGGAAAAAGCCAGAATGTATTCACCCTATCCTTATTTTTCTTTAGGCATCCGTTAGTCTCGTAAGACCATGGATTTGTGCCTTGGAAAGTTGTATGGGAGACCGGCAGTTGCCCAAGCTGCAAGTCTCCCTCTCCATGTCACCGACGTTGTCCAAGGGAAGGGCAAGGACCCATACAGCTTGGCACCGGTGACATTGCAGAGCAATGTGTGGTTAAGTGCCTTGCTCAAGGACACAACATGCTGCCTTAGCCAAGGCTCGAACTAGCGACCTTCAGATCACTAGACCAACGCCTTAACCACTTGGCCAGGCGCCAACACACCCTATACTGCTCATAATTGTATATAACTCTATCAAATCTCCCCTCATTCTCCCTTCCACAGAACCTAGGTCCTCAAAAATTCACAATGTCCTGGTAAATTTTCTCTGCACTCTTTCAAACTGATTCAGCCTTGTCTTACAGACAGCCACAGAAATAGTGGTGCTGGGAGAGCGAGCAGGCACGAGAAAAGCAACAGCAGTGAGTGATCAAGTGTGACTGTTTTGCACTCAGCTCTGCTCAGCTCCACTCAGCCCCTGAATGGTGAGACCCAGGACAAAGGAGTAGGTGGGATGAGAAGAGAAGTCACACGGAAATACTCAATTCCACCAGGGACAAGAAGCCTGGAGCTCCACAGCAGCTGACAAGTCCATCCCCACACTGAACAGCCATTGCGACAGCTCAAACCATGAGCTCCCACCAAAAGCATCAGCTCTTCCTATGATCTTTAGTTCCAGTCTCACCCTCATTGTATCACCAGCAAAGCCTTCCCCACCACATTGACATGGAGCACTGGCACAAAGAAGCAGCATCCATTAAAGACCCCCACTATCTAGACTATCCTCTCTACTCACTACTACCTTCAGGAAGGATACAGAGGCCAAAAGTCTCTCACCACTAAATTTAGGAACAGTTGCTACAATACAACCAAGAGACTCCTGAACTGGTATAGATAACTTGAATCACCACTACTCTAAACCCATTCTATGACCTACAAACTTGCTTTCAAGGATCCTTTACAACTCTTGCTCTCAGCCTTATTATTTTAATTTTATTTTATCTTCACAATTTGTCTTTTTCCACTCAACATTACTGGTCACTGTATGCTTATGTATAGTTATTTTGTAAATTCTATTGTATTTTTTTCTCTATAAATACCTACAAGAAAATGAATCTTGTCAGTATATGGTAATATATACATACTTGGATAATAAATTTACATTGAATGTTGGGAAACTTCCTGTCCATGTACCTGTCCAAATATCTAATTATACCTGCCTCGCCCACTTCCTCTAGCAGTTCATTCTACATACATACCATTAAGTTAAAGAAAGTTGCCACTCAGGTACCTATTAAATCTTGCCTCCCCCCCCCCCCCCATTAAAATCTATGTCCTCTGGAAAAAAAACTGAGTCCATTTGCCCTATCTGTGCCCATCACATTTTTATTTACTTCTGTAAGATCAATTGTAATGTGAACTGAAGATTTTTGGAAATAATCTCTCTGAGTAACACCATCTCTAAGAAAGCTCAGTTACATAATATAGGGTAAAATCAAGTGAACCAAAGGAAAGAAGACATTTTGGTTACCCTTCACATCTGCTGTCACTCGCAGAGAGAGAGAGAGCACCAAAACAGGTCCATTGGCCCACTGAGTCTGTGCTAACCATCGGCCACCCATTTACACTAATCTTACATTCATCCCATTTTATTCTCTCAGCATTCTGATTATTTCTTGTCATATTCATCAGCCAAAAGACATTTGGATTAGAATATGGACAGAAGTGGTTCCGAAGGATATGGGCAACAAGCCAATGGGACTAGTTTGATGGGCAACATGGTCAGCATGGAAAAGATGGGCCAAAGGGCCTGTTTACATGCTCTATTACTCTATGGCAGTAAGTTGCCTGAGATTCTATTGCTCATCTGCACACTAGGGGCATTTACAGCAGCCAATTAATCCACCGACTCACGCGTCTTTGTGATGTGGAAGGAAACCCATGTAGTCACGGGGAAAAATGCAAACTCCACACAGAAATCACCTAGGGTCAGGATTGAACCCAGATCTGTGGTACTGTGAAGCAGTGGTTCTACTAGTTGTACCACTGTGTTACTAAAAAGTTATCTCAATGACTCAGAAACAGCTTCTTCCCGATTTCTGAATGGACATTGAACCCATGAACAGAACCTGGCTAATTTTTTATTTCTACTTTTGCACTACTTATTTAATGTAACTATTATATAAATATTTACTGTAATTCACTTTTTTTCTATCATTATGTATTGCATTGTACTGTTGCCGCAAAGCAGCAAATTTCACAAGATATGCCGATGCTATTAAACCAGTTTCTGATTCACTTCCCACTGACTCATTCACAAGTTCTTGTATTTCAAAGACTGTAGGGAAAGACAGCAGTTTTAACATGCATGGATTTTAGAATCAGAAAGGATCAGGATTACTGTCGCACCTAGATCATGAAATTTGTTGTTTCATTGCGGCGGTACAATGCAAGATATAATAACTACTGTAATTTAAAAATATAGTGCAAAAAAGAAATAATGAGGTAGTGTTCATGGGTTCATTTGCCATTCAGAGATCTGATGGCAGAGGGGGCCTATATTGTTGGGTGTGGTGTGTTAATTGGCCACCGTGAATTGACCCACCTTTCAAAGTCCAACCTTATGTTCCTTTTGTGAGAGGTGGAAATGGGTAAGGCCAGCCAACAGGGCTCTGGTGAAGCTGTATAGGCTAATCCCCTGTAAGGTGGTTACAATGGATTACAGAAATGTTAATGAACTCCAACCATACCATTGACTTTGGTCGATGGAGACAGGAGGCCATCAATGGCCCATGGGAGTTAAATCCATTAGGAGTTAAGGGACTAAAAGGAAGAAGTAATTTTATCTCTGGAGGTAGAATCTGGGAGTTGTTGATGGGAATGTGGGGGGGGGGGGGGAGGGGGATCAAAAGGACTAATGTTGGTTAGTATAACTGTGTGGTTGATGACCAGTATGAACTCAGTCAGCCAAAAGGATTGTATCTTTCTTTGACTTTAAGGAAAATGAGGGTTGAAAGAATGACTGAAATTCAAGACTCTGTCCAGCTCAAATGCTCCTGAATCTGGGAGTAACTAGTAAACTGAATTAAAAAAAAATATTGATTTATGTTTTGGGATGCAGAACAAAATAGGCCCATCTAGCCCTTTGAGCCATGCCACTCAGCAATCCCTCCCAATTTAATTCTAACCTAACCACAGGACAATTTCCAATGACCGATTAACCCACCAACAGGAATGCCTTTGGACTGTGGGAGGACTATTTGTGTACGTGTGTGTGTATATGGTCACGTACAGTCACACGCACTGAGGTACAGATCAAATCATCACATTAGTGCACTCTAAAGCAATAATATAACGCAGAGTTGGAGACGGAGTTAAGATGGCGCTAAACAGCAACTCCTTTTCTTGCATCTTTGGAAACAGCTCTATTTCCATCTTTAATATCTTTATTTTTCCCTTTCAGGGTTCTTTTTAAGACCCTGACCTGGAGATACATGCAGACTTCGGTTCTTTGCGGGAATGCGAACCTTTCTTGGGGTTTCAGGAACGGCCGTTGTTTGGCACGCCAAGGGTTCCGCCTGAGAGGCGGCCTCATGTTTAGAAGCCTAAGATCTTGGGGGTCTGGAGATGGGCGGATTGAGGGTCGGTGTCACAGCAGGGGGCTTGTGTGTTGTCGGGGAGGCCAGGAAATCTTTTGCTGTGGGCCCAAAGACCTAAGATCTTTGCGATCTTCAGGCATAGAGCTCGTAAAAAGTGATGAAATGGACTTTTTAACATCGTAAACCAGCGGATTGTTTCTATGTCTCCTGCTCACTGTGAAAATGGGGGACAGCGCCCTCTTTCTTATTAGGGAGAGAGAGAACCTGTGGTTTGTTGAATGCCAGGTGAAATGCGATAATCTTTGGGGTAACTGCAAGGTCTGTGTTTTTGCTATCGCTTAGCTCACGCTTTTGCTCGGTAGCCGGAGTGCTTTTTTTTAACCGGTGGGGAAAGGGGGAATCATTGCTCATTGCCGCTTATGCGCGGGAGGGGGGAGCTGGGGGACTTTGGGGTTCTTACGTTAATCTGTTGTTCATTCTTTGGGGCACTCCTCTGTTTTCGCGGATGTTCTGTGAAAAAAAAGCATTTCAGGATGTATATTGTATACATTTCTCTGACATTAAATTGAACCTTTGAATATAATGTTGCAAAGTAGAAAAACCAAACACTGAACTTTGCTTTCTGACTTGACAAATATTAATGTTATCTGTACAAATAGAAGATGCTGGAGACACTGTGGAGAGAGAAACAATTAACGTTTCAGGTCAAAAACCTTTCATTGGAGTTCAGTTACTAAATATTAATAATGTAGTGATAGTCATAATAGCTATAATTGTTTAAATCAGATGCTAAATATTAATAATTTTCTGATAGTTATAATAGCTATAATTGCTTTCAGTGTGAGTCACCTGATGATAGTTGTCTCTATGAACTCTTTGTTCCCTTGACTCTGGTTGCATTGCGTTCCCCGCTCTCATTCTGACACAGGCAGTGAAGCATTCAGTGAAGGCTCCACTGTCTGGAGCTCCCTTGCTGAACCTCTCCGTCTCTTCTGAACTCACTCCTTTAAAATGCAAGCAGACTTTTTCCACTGAGGTTGAGCAAGACTACAATTAGAGGACATGGGTTAAGGGTGAAAGGTGAAATATTTAAAGGGAACATAAGGGGAAACTTCTTCACTCAGAGGGTCACAAGAGTGTGGAATGAGAGTGCAAGCAGTGCACGCAAGCTCATTTTCAATGGTTAAGAGAACTATGGATGGGGGGGAGTATGGAGGGCAATGGTCCATGGGATGAGGCACTGGTTAGATGGGCCAAAGGGCCTGGTTCGGTGCGGTACTATTCTAAGACTCTATGACTCCTCCAAACCTCACTTTGAGTCACCGATCTTAACACCATATTGGATCAATATGGTTCACTGGCATCACCTTGAAACTTAAAAAGTGTACTGGAACTTTGCCTAGCCTCACAGTTTAAAGTATAAAGTGAGTGGAGCAGGGAGCTAAACACTCTGTAGGTGGAAAATGCCGCAGTGCCCAATTTTGACCTGGAAATTCCATTTCCAAATCTTTCAACCTATATGAACGTGTGATGGCTATTTGTTGTTAATTCATCAACCGCATGGGAGCTAAATAAATAAATGGAGATCAAGTATATTTTTTAATGAAAACATTGACAAATGGTAATAGATGCACATTTTGCTTGTCAAATTCCAAACTAGCCCTGTGCGAACAGCAGTAATGTTATTCACATTGTGTTTATGACCTCCTTTTATGTTCCCACATTGCTACAGCTGTGCTGTTTGAAACGTCCCTGGACGCATTCGTTTGAAACTGTTGAAATATGCTTGCACCCTGTAATCATGGTGGCTCCTTTATTATGGGAGTGCTTTCCTGTTTATTAAGATAAGTGATTTCAGGGATAGATGTTGGAAATTTAAGAGGAGAGAGGGCAGCTCAGATAGGGCTGCTGCCCATTGCATCAGGATGCCCAGAGCTATCCTGACATTGAGTGCTGTCTCTGTGGAGTCTCCATGATCTCCCTGTGCCTGCATGGATCTCTCCTGGGGGTTCTGGTTTCCTCCACCATCTGAAAGATCTGCGGGTTCATAGGTTAATTGGTTCCTGTAAACTGCCGCTGTCTGTTTGTGATTGCCAGAATCCAGTCAGGGAAAAGGGTTCTGAGGAGAATGTGGGAGAAGAACAAAAGGAAGGATTAACGTAGGACTGGTGTAAAACAGGTGACTGATAATCAGTGTAGACTTGATGGACTGAGGATACAGCAGCTATTATGCTGTTACTAATCCAGGGACAATGGCCTAAATACACTAAATGTGGTGAGAATGTTTCCAGTAGTGGGAGTATCTAGAAACAGAGGACACAACCTCAGAATATGAGGACTTCCCTTTAGAACAGAGATAAGGAAGAATTTCTTTAGCCATAAGGTGGTGAATCTGTGGAATTCATTGCCCAAGATGGCTCTGGAGGCCGAGTCATTGGGTATGTTAAAAATAGAAATTGCTAGGTTCTTGATTAGTAAAGGATTCAAGTATTACATTGGGAAACCAGGATAATGGGGTTGAGAAGGAACATAAAAATCAGCCATGATCTAATAATGGAGCAGACTTGATGGACTGAATGGCCTACTTCTGCTCATATGTCTTATGATTTGATGAACTAAGTTTTATTTTACTTCCAATCTCAATCCTAGCATCGAGAATCCCCTCATGATTGAGCTAAACAAGCCGTCAGTACAAATGAAGATTAGGAATCTGTCTTGCAGAATGCTCTCTTGTGGAAAACTGGAACTGGAATTTGATGATGGAAAATAAATTTTAGATTTACCACACTGTGTAAAGAGAAAAATACTTGGTTGAGAACTGATGGCTGATTTCACGCCAACAAGATAAATTTTGGATCGGTGCTAAATATCACAAGTTTTACCATCTCCTACGATAACCAGCTATTGGGGAACAACCTGCTCTCATCTGAAGTTAGTGGGACTCCATTTTTTTCTGGGCTCTGGGGATCTTTTTTAATTGGTGCCCTTTCATAATGTTGGAACAAAGCCTGTAGCTGAGGGTCATAGAGTCGTACAGCACACAACAAGGTCTCTTGACCTGAATCACCTATTTTCACTCATCTTATTTACAGCTGCACATTCTCCGACACTAGCCCAGATTCTAGCACCTACCTATACATTAGGGGCAACTTACCAGACTGCATGTATTTTGGGATGTGGGAGGAAATGAGAGCAGCTAGGGAAAACCCTAGTGGCCACTGGGAGAACATGAACACTCCACACTGAGGTTAAGGTTGCTGGAGGTATGAAGATCATATCACTGAACCTGGGCTGGACCATCACCCTGCAAGAAGATGGTGTTCTTCACTTTTATAGAGTTAATGGGAATTCAAAATAGAACACAGGTGCACTGTTGACTAATTCATGAAGGTCTATAAACTGTAAGGATACGAAATCAAACGTTATTAAGAAGCTAGACAGACACAAAGGACTCTTCAATACTATAGATGTCAATGATTCATGTCCTAAATGAGCCGACACCCTCTATCAACAAGCTTCTTCTGTTCCTTTCTTCCTCATGCAATTATCCAGCTTCCTCTCCTGGCATTCAGTTGTATGGTTCCTGTGGCAGTGATCTAACATAACACACACAAAAATGCTGGCCCCCTTCTTCGGGACTGCAATGGAAGGGGGAAGATGCCAGAATAAAAAGCTGGGGAGAGGGGGAAGGAGGGTAACTATAAGGTGATAGGTGAAGCTAGGAGGGTGGGAAAGATAAATGGCTAGACAGAAATGAATCTGAAAGGAGAGGAGAGTGGCCATAGGTGAAAAGAAATATACTAATCTTCTTCTCTCTGCAATAATTATTAGCAATCAAATTTTTTTCATTTAAAAACCTTAATACTGTTCTTTTCCAACACTAGTTTGTAGACATGAGTATTTCTGACATGCCCAGATTTATCAGCATCCCTAACTGCCTCTTGAGAAGGTACTGGCTTCTAATACCGCAATCTTTCTGGTGAAAGTTCTCCTCAGTGAATGATAGGATAGGGAGTACAAGAATCTGGACTCACACAAAAATGGAGGCATGGCAAATTGGTGTGCCACTTGGAAGAAAATCTATTACGGTTTTCTTCTACATTCATATTTCTTGATATGGGTTTAAGAGATGTCATGCCTAACAAGTAACCATAGTGCATTTTCTACCACCAGTGCTTCCATCTTCTCACAGGTCTTAGTTAGAACTCCATCACCCTTTTTTTGTCTAGAGTGAAAAACCATGTGTATATATTATTTCCCTGGTCATTGTTGCATCACCCTTAAATACTTTTACTGACATCTCTTAGAACACTCCCCTTTCTTTGATAATATAGAGGTTAGACTAGATGCAGTGACCTGACATAAAAAAATGCAGTATGTTCCTTTTGACCCTATCAATTTTGATAGATGCATCATAGAAAGTATACTATTTTTATTTTATTGACTTATTGAGATACAGGGTGGAGTAGGCCCTTCCAGACATTTTGTGTCATGCCACCCAGTCATCCTGCAATTTTATCCTGGCCTTATCATGGGACAGTTTACAATAACCAATTAACCGACCAATTGGTATGTCGTTGGACTGTAGGAGGAAACTGGAACACCTGAAGGAAACTCATGCAGTCACAAGGAGAATGAACAAACTCCTTACAGTCTGCGGTAGGAATTGAACCAGTGTCGCCTGTAATATAAAGCGTTGTGCTAACCACTGTGCTGCCCTGCTGGATGCATCACAGCATGGTATGGCATCTGCTCTGCCTAGGAGACAGCAAGAAAGTTCAGAGGATCAGAGGACACTTGCTGCTATAAGGTATCACAACAATTAAGTCTCCCCTCTGTCTGCTCTTCTCACTGCCTTGGTAATGCACTCATCCTTATTAAAGACATCATTCATCCAGGACATTCCTTCTCCTCCCCTCTATCACTTAGCAAAAGATACAAAAGTCTAAAACACGTACTGCCAGGCTAAAGAACAACTTCAATCCTGTTGCTTAAGACCGTTTAACAGACCCCTCAGATGGACACATGACCTCACGATCTTCCCCATTAAAGTTTTACACCTGCCTTCATTCTCACTTTTCCTATAATTGTAACAACTAATTCGGCATTATGTTTTCATTGCACTTGTACTACCTTGATGCAATTACGTGTGACAGACCTATATGAATGGCATGCAAAGCAAAGTTCTTGCTACCTCAGTACATCTGATAATAATAATCTGATTTATAACTTACATACTGTATTCACTGTTTCAGAAGCAGAGTTTAGCTCTGCATTGCATTAAATGTTTGAGGTACGTAATAGAAGGTGACTTCTGTCCCTAATTCATGCATCTTCGTAATACCTAACAGCCAAGTTTTTGGAATGAAGATATTTTGAACCATATACACGCAGTGGGCAATTTATTAGGTACCTCCTGTACCTAATAATGTGGCTACTAAGTATAATTCTGTGGTCTTTTGCTGCTGTAGCCCACCCACTTCAAAGCTCAATATGCTGAGCTTTTGGAGATGCTCTTCTGCACAGAGCTGTTGTACCACGTGATTATTTGAGATACTGTCACCTTCCTGTCAGCTTGAAACAATCTGGCCATTCTCTTCTGACCTCTCCAATTAACAAAGCGTTTTCACACATGGAACTGCCACTCACTGAATATTTTTTTTACTCTAAACTCTAGAGAATCTTATGCAATGAAAATCCCAGGAAACCAGCAGCTTCCAAGATACTCGAACCTCCCCGAGACCAACCATCATTCCCACGGTCAAAGTCACTTAGATCACATTCCTCGCCCATTCTGAAGTTGGGACTGAAGAACAACTGAACCACTGGATTACGTCTGCATGTGTTTATGCATTGAGTTGCTGCCACATAATTGGCTGATTAGGTATTTGCATTAACAAGCAGATGTACAGGTATAGCTAATAAAATGGCCATTGAGTGTTGAATGTGCTGCAATTTTGTTTAGAGTCTGTTGTCACTGCATCAAATTACCCAGTGTATTAACCTCAAAGCCTAGGCCAAACACACAGTTTTGAATTACTTGAAAATCTCATTATTCTCAAACAGCATCCACTGTGTAACTGAGGCAATAAATCTATTTGGGGAACCTTTAAACATTGCATTACCTGCAGTACTGACACTTGTATTGATAAATATAAGATACATTTATCCAGCAAATCAAAACTGCAGTCAGTTGCCTTACATGAAGACATGTTGACTTGCCAGTGCTTCATATGGAACAAAAGATTGTCTTAACACATGGTTTGTGAAAAGTTATGAGCATGAAGAGTAACATGTCTCTGCCATGGTATGATCTAAGTTTCATGCTTTGTTAATGATACAAATGAGGCATGTAGAGGGAGTGAGAGACAGTCACACGAGAAAGAGCATTCTCGAGATTCCATGCTGCTCTGCCAAGTCTGAGCTTGGGTGCAACTTAGATAGAATGGGAAATGCCATGGGCATGAAAAGTAGGCACAGGACAAAGAGTGATTGATACACAATGTTTATTCCACACCATGAGGGTAAAGATGGAAAACATGGGAACAAAACCCCTTTTACCCCCCTCCCACAGCAAAACACAACAGATGGCCACACAAGATGAGTAACATGTATTCTCATTTTTATACCAACAACAGTAATTAATTAGGGAAATGGAAAACTCTTATGAATAATTCCAAAAAATACAGAGGTGAAGATGATTTTTAGATTAAATGCATGAAAAAGGGAAACATATTCATTATTCAGTTGCTAACCCTAATATTACACCCATAGAAAAATGCTCGCACACACCATGTTACACTAATACATAAATTTCTAGAACTGCCACATTGAAAAGTTGCAACTTTAATTCTAATTATATGGTAAGAACAGTGACATATATAAATCCTAGAGAACATATTTGAGAAAAGCACCAATCTATAACATTGTCTACGGCATTATTACACTCACGATTTTACCAGTCATTGTCTGAAGAGTTTAGTGAGGACTCTTCAATGGACATACTCTCAGAAGAGTCGCCATCAGGATCGAGTGACACTTCAACCACTGTGTCTCTGGGTTCTGTCGTGTTATTGGATGGCTGGACATTATCAGTCGACACCACCATTGTTTCAGTGGAGGTAGTCAGGGGGTTATTGGATGCTGCCCCAACATTCGTCCCCTGACTCCTCTCTGTTAAGACAATGGAGGTCTGAATGGCCACATCTCGACGGGGCAAGGTCGAGAAATGGTGCAGCCTCACTAGCGTGTGCATTGCACCCACCAGAGACATCACATTTTGGGACAAACGGGCCCCACGGTACTGCGAGACATTCTGCAGTGTGTTGATGTCCCTGTGCATGTGGTGGAATCCACGCTGCACGGTGCTCACCAGGGTGTCTAGCCTGCGGCATATGGGGCAAAGGTCTCCCTCGTGTGTGTTATGGGAATGTGGTGGGACAGAGGATGCAGCAGCTCTTATAGCCTCTGACTGATGTGCCCCTTGGTATTCCGAAGGGGGCACTTTCATGTAAGCGGCTGCTCTCCATTGTCCACCTGCGGTGTCTTCTCTATGTTCCTCGTATGAGCCTTGTGGAACCTGTTCAGTCTCTATACCTTGCTTCACCATTCCAAGTCCTTGAGTCTGGGCAGATGCCTTCTCCTCCATTGTCACCGTGATCTGATGTTGCTCTGGTCTGACACGTTCCGACGTGCAACACTCATCTGGGGAGATAAAAGGATAAGATTTTCTTTTGGTTGATGATGGATTATCTATAATCTGAAGAACTAGATTGCAGTAGAGCTTTGGGCACAAGAAAGCTTGCAATCAATTATGGAGCAAGACCATTTACATATGCTTTGAAGGATCGCTTACATAATCATTGCAATGCATGCTTAATGGAAACAGCCAGGACTCAGGCAAGCAATGATGGGTTTGACAAAACAAGGCATACTCACCAGAGTCACTGGAGTCACAGGATGCACCAGGTCTATGTTCCACAAGGTGGACTATCGGGGTCACTTTCTCTTCCTCCCATGTTAGGGCTTTCTCTTTGGACACCTCTGAGTGCTGGACTGCCCCTCTCTTTATGTAACATGCGCCATTTCTCCGAGCGCCAAGCCGCAAGTCACTGATACGCTTTCGAAACCCCTTGATTGCTCGGCCTAGCTTGGAAACCTTGTTGACTTTGGCAGCTGTAAGGTTGCAGCCATGGCGACGCCCTTCACTACCGGGCATTTTGGATTTCGTGGCCAGGAATAATCTTTGTAATTTTGTAAACCTTTTCACAAGCATGCATGTAGCCAACATGGAGAACATAGGCTTCTGCTGCTTGGTTACTCTGAACGCCATTTTCGTCAGCTTTCCGCCTGTGCGGAGCGGAAAGAAAAGTCATTTGCAATGGTCAAGTCACTTCCCTTCGGAAGTTAAGATGCAAATTGTCAATTATTACAGCTGTATTTTAAACACATCAGTGATTTGACTGCCTGCGGAAAACAGCTTTTATTTTCCACACCTGTCATCCTTGTGGCTTCTGAATGGCACTGCCAATTTACCTTTGCTGAACATCAGATACAGACAGTTTTATGAATTGTGGCAACCAGAGTATGCATTGAATTTGCCAAGCAAATTAAGATCATGAATGATTGAGAAACAAAATATGCATTTCCCTGTTCAGGTTCTGTTCAAATTCACTCCCCGGCTGTAAATGGATAATGTGATAACCTAATATAATATTCAGATCATTATATTCAATAACATTTTGTTTCCTGTCCAAACAATTTTAACTGAACCACTCACAGTTAAAATGCCAACAACTAACAACTAATGTAACATCTTCAATTTGGTAGAACCTCACAAGGTGCCTGTTAATAAAAACATTCCCACTGTATAAACGCTAATCTTTCTTATTTGAACATGTGCCAGGTGATACTGTACATGTGTCAGAGAGAATAATTGAGATGGATAGCTTATTTCATGATATTCATTGATTGGGCATTAATTCGTGCTTAGTTTTCTCCTCTTGTGACACGTCAGGAGAAGAGCACATTGTTCTTTGATGTGTAATGAAACAGATTAGACATTATGCCACATGGCACCTTGATGAAATGTGGAGACAACAAAGTGATTGGGACAGATTAAAATTGTTGCATTGGATCATTGCCATCTGCAGAGGTAATTTATATATTATTCTATAAAGTGATCCAAAAAATCTACAAGTAACAATTTTGCAAAATAAAACCTTATCTTTTAACTAAGCATGCTGCAGTCCTCCAGATTTTGGACCCAGTACTGGACTCAATAACTTCAGATAACTGGCTTTTCCTGTTTTTAACAGGACTATGACTTACCTACCTAACTTAGTTTTCCTTCCTCCACAGATGCTGGCTAATCTGCCACATCCTTCCAACAACTATTTTGTTTCATATTTTCAGCCACTGCTGCACCTTATATCTCACACTTCCTGCATGTTCTTGTATTGTTCTCTTCCTACTTCCCCCTCTCTCATATTTCATGAACTTAAAGGCGCCAAAATCATTTTGTCACCTGGACAAGCTTGCACTCCGCTCTATCGGAAGCATTCCCTATTTTCCTCTCTGCTCCTCCCCTTTCTGCAACTCAGGACACACTTGTATAATTACTCCTTTGCTTTTGATGAAGCGTCAATGACCTAAGCCGTTAATTAATTTTCTCTCCTCACAGGTGCTGCCCAATCAACTGGATATTCTTAGTATTTTTGTTTCTGTTTCAGAGTTCCAAAATCTGCAACTCTTTTAGGAGCTAATTCTATCATATTAAATTTCTCTTGCAAATTATTGTAGATGTACATAGGAGAACATTCTGATCAGTCCATCACCAGCTGGCATGGAGAGAGCATCAAGAAGGAGATGTCCATCACTAGAAACCCTTACCATCTGGGACATGCCCTCTTTTTGTTACTAACATCAGAGAGAAAAAGCCTGAGGACCCACACTCATCAACTCATAATTAACTTCTTCCCCTCCAACATCAGCTTTCTGAATACTTCATGAACCTGTGAACACAACTTCATTATTCCTTTTTTGCACTATTTACTTATTTTATAATTTATAATTATGATGTGCATTCATTGCCCAGGGGCTGGTGGGGGGGGGGGTAGGAGGCAGTGGGGGAACATTTGGGCCAAGCTCAGATTTCTACATAGCAGTTGACACTTCTAAAGATAAAAAAGTTGCTTTTGAGGAAGTTAAACTTCTAACCAATATTCCTTGTTCAGCTCCTTGTTGGAAACGGGAGCCGGTCTTCAGTCCTTAATGTAAAGGCCAAGCAATAATCAGTCTGAAGTTAGAATGAAAGCTTTGCAAACAAACAGCATTGTCTATAGTGGGCTGCTGGCCCACAGCATGAAGCTGATTGCTCAAGAGGTGCCGTGTAAGACGATGGGATTGTGCTAATTGGCTAGTATCATACCAGACAACACAGGACAGGTTACTTAGTTCAAGGAAGCTTGCAGACCAGATTCATACTCTCACTTAGCGCATCAAACAGCTGATCTATTATCAGCTGGAAAATTTGAGTATGCAGAGAATCAGCATTCACAGCTTTAGTTTGGGTATTTGGGAAATCTATTAATAGAAGGTCCAAGGCCATCATTGTGGAAAGGTATCTGAAAAAAAAAATCCCATGTGTGTGAAGTTACCAAGTGGCAAAAAACAGTATAAATGTAAGAGAGCAGTCAGGCTTGTTAGAAATGGTCAAGGAATAGTAAAAAAGAATGACAGAAAGACAGGGTGAACTAGAATCCAATCCTCTGCTTTTGATATCTGCAATGGGCTTGTTCATTGGTGTGTCTTTTTAGATTATAGGACTTGAACCTGTGTTTTGGAAATCTTTAATGTCTTAGAAATAGTAATTTGGAACCTTTTATGCGATGAAAACCTCTCTGGGTTTCAAATATGTTTTAAGAACTTCATCTGCACATTTAAATGTATGTCACTAAAAATAAATGAACTGTGTATAAACCACTTTGTTAGCTGAAAGTATCTCTTCCTTGGCACAGAGGGGGGAATACATTGCTCAAATAGTGAGTACTGGCAGCTAAAATTGCCATGGAGGTCAAACTGGGAAATGAACTAGTCTCTGAAGAGTAGGTAGCTGTGAGAGTGCGCGTAGCTATCTATATTGGATGGGGCTTAGATCTCCATTTGAGCTTAGAACTTAGCAGTCAGCAAACCCAACACCATCCCATAGTAATTTTATGTCTTTACACTGGACTGCTGCTACAAAGCAATAAATTTCACATCATGCAATATAAGACCTTGATAATAAAGCTGATTCTAATTAATTGATAACAACAGATTACCATTTTTATGTCACTTTCAACAGTGAGGTTTCTAAAGCATTTACTTTGCCGTAGTACTGACTATGATTTTAACATCAAGAGCTGAAAAACTAATTAGGACAGATGATTAAGTCTTGGCTAGAGGTCACAAGCAGAGTGAAGAAGTTAGGAGGTTTAAGGAAGGAATTTCAAAACTTAAGATCTGGGCATTGCAAGACAAGGAGGCAGCGACGTCATCCAATGTTGTACAGGAGGTCAGAAACAGGCAGATGCCAAGAGGCTGAAAGCACATTGGGATGACACTGCTAAGATAAAGACTCTCTTATTTTCTGAAGTGTGTACACTTCAGAATCGGGGACTCTTGGCAGTAATAGGAGGCTAGCTAAACCAGAAAATAAAAAGAAACCATAGACGCTGGATATCTGAAATAAAAGCAGGACATGTTGGAAACATTCAACAAGTCAAGCAGGCATTGTGGAGAAAGAAACAGTGAATGTTTCAATCTGGGACTCTTTGTCAATCTGACAATGTGGCTGACCTGGAATCTTAACTCTTTTTCTCTCCACAGATGCTGGCCTTCTGAGTGATTCTGACATGTTGTCTCCCTGAACCAGTAATTTAATTTCACAGCTTAACTATTTCTAAGCTTATTTTATTACATATGTCAATTTTTTTCCTTCTCATACTATTTCCAGGATTACTAGATTAATCTAATACAGTATTAGACATCAATCACAGGTTTCTGACTTCTGGAAACTTCAGATTTTATTTGAACAAATTTCAGCTGAGCTGCTGTAGTCAGGATGCATCAGTGTTATGTCCACGTCACAACTGCTCAGCCCAGTCATTCACATGAGATAGTGTGAAGTCACTCCACGGCCGGCTGATAGAAGAAGGCTTTGCACGTGTGTGCACAGATTATGTGACATCTGCAAAGTATCAGAGTGGTTCAATGCACAGCACACATTATTATAATTGCTTTTCGTTCCACAACAGAACCTCCATTTACATGCTTTTTACTTTATAAAATTGTCATGCGGCGATCCACAGGAAGGTTAACAAATGAAAATTTACTTTGACCTGTATGAAAGGATGTCAAGATGAATGCTACGAAGCCTAGCCAAAGAGCAGAAGGAAACAGGAGCAGGAATAGGCCAGAAGCTTCTGAAGCCTGGCCGAAATTTAAAATATTCATAGCTGATCTTCCCCAGGTGTCATCGTCCCTTAGAGTTATAGAGCATTTCAGCATGAATACAGGCCCTTCAGTCATCTCCTCCATGCTGACCAAACTGCCTGATTGAGCTCGACCCATCTGTCTGCATTTGGTCCATATCCCTCTAAACCCTTTATATTCATGTACCTTTCCAAGTATCTTTTAAACATCTTACTCTACCCACCTTTACCCCTTCTGCATCAGAGCTAAAATTCTCTGATTGCTTAAAAATATCTACTTTCTCCTTAAGTACCTCATTGACTGAGACTCCTCAAGCCCTGGGATAGTGATTTATCAGTTTCTGTGAGCAGAAGTTCCAAAGTACCTGTTTTAGATCTTGTAACTAAATCTTCCTTGCTCAATAATATCCCACTAGTTGAAACATTATATCTACCCTATCATAATTCCCATAATAAAATTACAGCTTGCTCCCTCTATATGCCAAAGAATATACACTCAGCAGCCACTTTATTGGGCATCTCCTGCACCTAATAAAGTGGCCATTGAGTGTATGTTCATGGTCTTCTGCTGCTGTGGCCCATCCACTTCAAGACTTGACATGTTGTGAGTTCAGTTATGCTCTTCTGCACACCACTGTTGGCAATGTGTGTTTATTTGAGTTACTGTTACTTTCTTGTCAACTTGAACCAATCTTCCCATTCTCCTCGGAACTCTCTCGTTAAGGAAGCATTTTTGCCAACAGAAATACTATTCAGTGTATGTTTTTATTCTTGTTTCTCACCCCATTTTCTATAAACTCTTCTCGAGACTGTTGGGCATGAAAATCTCAGTAGATCAGTGGTTTCTGAGATACACAAACCACCCTGCCTGACATCAACTATTATTCCATGGTCGAAGTTCCCATTCTGATGTTTGTTCTGAATAATAACTGAAACGCTTGACCATGTCTGCATGTTTTTATGTCTAGAGCTGCTGCCACTTGATTGACTGATTAGATATTTGCATTAATGAGCAGGTGTACCTGATAAAGTGGCTACCAAGTGTAGGTCTGTTTTCCCTAGCTACACATGAAAGATGTGAACAATGACTCTATGAGTATTCAAATCTAAATTCAATGACCAAATGCCAAGGCTATCACCATGGATCAATACCGCAAGATGGCTTATCTCTGAAAATTTCACAGCAGTATGTTTTTATAGACGTGAAAGAATTGAAAAATGTCTTTCATTCAGCCAGCAATAGACTCCTATGACTATTACAAAAATCAAGCAAATGGTTATGAAAGCAGCACACAGAGAATAGCTATGTGTAACTACTCACTAATATGTCCAGTCTGGAATTATTAAACAAGCCTCCTTTCCTAAAGAGTGTTGAGAATATGGATGTCACTTGCACCAGGAGTGGTTGATTTGAATAAAAGAGAGTTATTGAAGAGGAATTTGGATTTTCTGCAACAGGAGAGGAAAAACAGAAAATAAAATCCATTTTGGCAGATTAAATAATAAATGACAGGAAGAGGCTCAGGTGTAATTTATTGCTGGCAGAAAAATTAACTTCAATGTTGGAAATACTCAATAATATATTCTGCCTTGACATAGGAAAACATTCTGGGGCTATTATATTAAAATGCATATCCTGAAACACACATATATGTTTAACATTTGGAAACAAGAATGACAACTTTTGTTTGAACAAAACTCTTTCGGAAACATAAGATGGTGACGTACTTGGTTGAACAAAAGTGTAATTATTTAGTCTTCATCTCTTTTTTATGATTGAAAGACACAGATGGATATTAAGAACATCAAGTACTGCATGTCTGTTCTTGGGGCATACCGTGTGGCTATCTGTTACACCACGGCCAGTGTGCTGCATGGTCCAACAAAAGATGCAAAAGCTTGTCTTAGACAATATTCCTGTGTTCACAAGACCCTGCTGGACATAGGTAATGTAGAATTCTGCAAGTCCAATTCACTAGTTTATGGTGAGACTGGTGGCAGGGGAGCGATGTGGCCTCAGTTGTTGCACAGACCAGGCCCTCATACGGTGGGGTCATCTGCCGTAGCCTCGCATGGGAAAGGATGACAGAGGTGGTCTGGGAATGAATGGTGGCACAGCAGATGCACAGGAGAGGGGGGAAAGCCCCTCCCATCTGTACCTTGTTAAAGACAGGCTGGATTGTGTTCTTCTGTGGTTTAACTAGCATGTCATGAGGACTGCTACACACTTGTCCTGACAGAAACGTGGCTACAGGGCAACTTCACGTGCACCGTCAACCTACAGGCCTCAACACTCCAGAACTTGGGCTATATATATTTTTTATGCGATTGTATGTTTTTTACCACTATTGCAATTATATGTGCTGTTTCTGTCTTGTTCTTGTGTGTCTGTTGATACTTTGTTTTGTACCTTGGCCCTGAAGGAAAGCTGTTTCTTCTGGCTGTATTCATGTGTGCGGTCGAATGACAATTAAACTTGATTGAACTTGAAAAAAAATCAAATGACTGATCCTATCAAGAAGTGATAATCAGGGAAATCAATCAAGCTTTACTGCATTAGATAGTACCAAGCTCTGTTCAATCCCATCTCTGTGCGCACAGACTGTACATTGGTTCCCAACTAATAACAGCATCCATATTGATATTTTCTGTCTTGTTTTCAATTGCACCAAGATCTTTGTACTCCCTATCCCTATTATCTATAGCGAGCAAAGACTCTTCAGGTATAGACCATTCTTGGTTATAAACAGGTTTCGTGTTTACAGGTATCCATAATTCATTTTTGTTCATAAATTTGCTAAGACGCAAAATCACTCAGTATGGTAACTGTACCATTGAGAAGGACAATGAAGTCTTACTCCACTAGATTAAAGAGCAGCTATTACCCTTCAAACATTCGGTTTTCAACTGATCTGCACAGCTCTAATCACTACATTAGTACGACAGTAATATGATCAGCTTGCACTACAATGGACTTTAGTTTTGTTCTAATTGTGTTCCTTCTTGTATAATTTTAGATCATGTTTGTTGTTAATTTAAGTTTACTTGTTAATGTTGTGTTTCTGATACCACATGCCTCTGATGCTACAGCAAGTGTGACTTGCCTCTGTGCATATGACAATAAATCCAATTTTGACAGACATACCTCCACAGATGTGTAATGAATGGTTTTGGTAAGAATCAGTTAATAAAGGATTTATTTATTGTCTTCCCCTGCCCGATACAGTGGTATGGTATTAGGATGTCCCACACGCAATGATTAGTTTTGATAGGTTGAAGCACCAAAGCTTGTTACATTGATTAAAGGAGTATCATTGCATTAAGCATGAAACAGAAGCTTTTGCTTGTTCATTTTCAAGGCAAATCTCTTAAGTGACTTCTCACAATGTAGACTGCATTATTAAGAGAAAAGAGTGTCTGACTGCGGTAAGGAGATGACAAGTTTATTTTCCTCAAGACTGATGTTTATTTGCATTTAATAATATTTCTGAGAGCTCATTCATATATACTGACATCATTAACTTGGGGAGGGTACAATCACAGGCATAAAGGGATAAGGTCCTGATGTTGCTCCACGGGATGTTGCTGCTGAGTTCTTCATTGTACCTCCACACTCATGTATTTGTGCATATGACAAGATATTCAATAATGACTTTATAGTAATGTGGGTAAATGTGATTGGTGTAGATGGGCAAAATTGTTGGGATGGACTTGTTGGGACGAAGGATCAGTATCTGTGTTGTATGACACCATCACTGCGATCTTCCTGATCTAAGAGGAGGCTTAAGAGAGCGTAGGTGTAGGGATCTGGAGAGAAATGCAAAGCGTTGGATCTCAGCAGTTCAAACAACATCTGTGGGGACAAAGGGACTGATCCGGGTCTCAACCCAAAAGGTAATCTTTACCTTTGTCTCCACATATGTTGTCTGACCTTTTGAGTTCCCCTAACATTTTTTCTTCTTGTTCCAGTTCTAGCATTCTGATGATTCCCAAATGTAATCAGTCAATCTTTGGTGACCATGCCTCCTGGTTCTGAAGTACTAGAATTCCACTTAGATTCCTTTCTACTGTTGTTTTCTTCCGATCTTGAAAGCAATCCTTGGAATCTACCACAAAGATCAAGCTTCATTTCCATATCTAGCTCAGCATACATGCATTGCAGTGTTCAATCATTTCATGACGGCTATCAAGATTTGCTTTGCAAAGGTAAAATCAATAAAATTAAATGTTAGGGATAGGAAGGGATGTTCAATGGTAAATGAGACATAGAAGATGTTGGAATTTGATGGGAGGTCTTTGCATAGAGAAAAGCACAATTATCCTCTTATCCAGTTCCAGTACAGGATCTCTGACCTGAAATTCTAATTCTGCTTCCCTCTCTGCAGATGCTGCCTGACTTGTTTAACATCTTAGCATTTTCTGTTTCAAAGTCATAGATTCAGAAGTGGGGCCCTTCACTCACCAAGTGTGTGCTGACTAATCAAGCATTCGAGTACATTTTATTCTCCCCACATTTCCAGCCAGTCCCCTTCAGATTCTTTCCTCAGTGGCTACTTAACCCTCAGACCTTTGACAGCTGGGAAGAGACCAGACTTCCAGTACCTGTCACAGGGAGAATATGCAAACTCTGCACAGATAGCACCAGAGGTTAGAATTAAACTCAGGTCTCTGCAACTCATATTCTCTGTATTATCTATTTATTAATTTATTGTATTTCCACACTTTGTCTTTTTTTGCACATTAGTTGTTTGTCAGTCTTTGTTTGAGTGTAGCTTTTCATTGATTCTTTTGTATTTTTTTTGGTTCTACTATGTATGCCTGCAAGAAAATAAATCAGAGTATTCCATAGTGACATATACATACTTTGGTAATAAATTTACTTTGAACTTTGAAGCTATGTGATGGCATCTCTACCATACATGCTCCCATGTACCAACACGCACATGATATTCACCATTTGCGGATCTTTGATTTTCATTCAAACACATAAAGTTGAACATTACAGTGGACCTTTACTGTCTGTCACCTTTGATTCTTTCACTCAAGAAAAGAGTTTTCCACTGGAAATGTAACATCCTACACCCAGTAATTATTACAATATAGCTCATAGCAAGATTGGGGCATGCACACATTAAACGAACCTTGGGTAACCACTGATTACAAGTTGCACACTGTTTGTTCACCCATCACATCTGAAACACCCATCAAGATCTAAATCTGATTTTGACTTGATGTCATTTAGCATGGAGTTTATCTGTCAACAGCATCTCTCAGCTTTGACAGGAAAAATGCAGTGTAACTGAGGAACACAAGCTCAGCGTGACATGATCGTATGCTGGCTGAATAAACTTTACAACTGCTAAAGAAGCTCTGAAGTCATGTCATGTTGTAATATAGGGAACAATTATCCCAAATTGGTGACTACAAAGATACCACAAATAGACAATGATAGTATTTTTTCCAGTTTTTTATGTCTCTCTAAATGTCACAACAAACAATTTATGTAACAGAAGGTGTGGGATGTAATTAGATTGGTGCGATAGATTCAAAGAACTATACAGACCCTTCGGCCCAATTCATCCATGCTAAACAAGGTGCTCTTCCAAGCTAATCACAACTGCCTGCCTTCAGCCCATATCCCTCTAAACCAGGAGGTTCCCAACCTGGGATCCCCTCAGTTAATGGTTTCGGTCCATGGCATAAAACAGGTTATGAACCTTTGCTCTAAACCTTTCCTCTCCATCTACCTGATATGATAGTAGTGTATCTCGTCAGAGCCATTTCAGATTTGCATTAGGTTTTCATTTTGTGTCACATTGACTGCAGTTGGAGGCAATATCTGCAACTGTTTCTCTTTCTCTTGTTCTGCAACTAAATTGGCATTGTCAGCTTCCATTTGTGCAAGCTCGCTCCCCAGATAATGTTGGATCTCAGATCATCAAGTATCACTGAGATTCTGTGATGAATCCAGTGTCATTTTTGGTGTGTACTTATGTGCTTAGTATCCCATTGATCTACATTCCTTCTGGCACTTTGATTAGTTGTTTTTCTCCTTCTGTAACACCGCTGCAAGGAGACACTTTGCCAACTGAATTGAATTTATATGCTGCTCTGTTTACAGTATGTCTTCAAAATTTGCAAAGAAATATTCATGTGTAGAATACAGACTTTAAATATCTGTTCACTTGGCTCTGTCACAACCTGGCATGGAGGCTTCAATGTGCAGGATCGCGAGAGGCTGCAGAGGGTCATAGACGCAACCAGCTCCACCATGGACCCAACCCTCCTCAGTATTGAGGACATCTTCAAAAGGTGGTTCCTTAATAAGGTGGCATCCATTACTAGGAACTCTCATCATCCAAGACATATCCTCTTCTTGTTATTACCATTGATAACAGGTACAGTAATCTGAAGATTCATGCTTAGTAATTCAGGAACAGCCTCTTGCCTTCAGATTTCTGAATGATCCACAAAAACTACCTCAGTACTCCTTCTTCATTGCACTGTTTGTTTTTGTAATTTATAGTAACTTTTATGTCTTTGCACTGTCTTTGCCTGCAAAACAAATTTTGTGTCAGTGATAATAAATCTGATTCTACTACGTATAAAGTTCCTTAGTAACACAAGTGCTTGACCTATTATTGGTATAGTTGGCCATTTTCAATTGATGGCATTTATGGGATATAAAGAAGCAAGAATCCACTTCAATCTGCATTGTTATACCTGGTTACTAAATAATTAAATATGCTAGCACATAATGTAACAGCTTTAATATCTTATGACAAGCCTAGGTTCATACTCCAGAAGAATGCTCTCTTCTCTCTGCCGCCATCTTTAAGAAGGCACAGGAGCCTCAAGACCATACCACAGGTTCAGGAACGGTTATTACCTCTCAACCAACAGGCTCTTGAACTATAGGGGATAACTTCACTTGCCCCATCACTGAACTGTTCTCACACTCTACAGACTCATTTTCAAGGCCTCTTTATCTTATGTTCTTGATATTTATTGCTTATTATTGTTATTATTATTTTTATTATTACTTTTCTATTTGTATTAGCACAGTTTGTTTCCTTTTGCCTATTAGTTGTTTTTCCATCCTATCAAGTGTGGTCTATCATTAATTCTATTGTGTTTCTTGTACCTACCATGAATGCTCACAAGGAAATGGTTGTGTATGGTGAGACATGTACTTTGATATTGAAATTACTTTGAACTTTAAATGAGAGGTGAACCTACAAAATTCTAACAGCGCCTGATGGGAAGATGAAGGGATGTTGTCCTTTCATCTGTGGGGGTGTTGAGAACCGGGGGTTAAAAGACACTCTTACCTCCAATATTAGTGATCACACCCATCAACAAAGGCTGGATATTTCTAATAATCTTTATCAACCTGGTATCTTATCACACAAGACAAACGTCATTGGTTTTCTCCTGCAACAACCAACCATCCATCTTCTCATCAGCTCCTCATCATCTTCTTAATATCTTTCTGCACCATTCTTCAATAAGAACCTCCCTGATCTCTTCCCAAACAGACACCTGTAGTATTGCATCAAACTGAAGCAATCCATTTCAGAATCATTACATTATTCCTATATCCATAATAATCATTTCATAAACCCTAGACTATTACTGATTTCAATTAAATGTTCTTAATACATGTTCCAATACTTGGAATTAAGGTTGAATGGTAGTATAACAATATTACAGCACAAATTGTAAGATTGGGGTTCAATTTCCACTGTTGTCTGTAAGGAGTTTGCCTGTTCACCCTGTGACCACGTGGGTTTTCTCCGGGTGCTGTTTTCCTCCCATATTCCAATGACATATGGTTAGGGATAGTGAGTTGTGGGCATGCTTTGTCAGTGCCAAAAGTGCAGTGTCACTTGCAGGCTGCCCAGCATAATCCTTGCTGATTTGATTTGATGTATATGACTCATTTCACTCTATGTTTCAACGCACGTATGACAAATAAAGCTAATCTTTCATCTAATTTGTAAGGGTGGCATAATAGCATAGTGGTTAGCACCACGCTCTACAGTACCAGCGATAAGGGTTCAATTCCCACACCTGCCTGTAAAAAGCTTGTATGTTCTCCGGTGGCTACATAGGTTTCCTTGGGCTGCTCCAGTTTCCTCCTATATTCCAAAGGACATAACGGCTGATTATAAATTTGTAAACTGTCCCTTGATTAGGCTGGGATTAAAATAGGAGATTGCTGGGTGGCATGGCTTGTTGGGCCATACTGTATATCAAAAAATAAATAACTGTCATGCAAGACAGTCAACTATAAATCCTGAAATCCTGCAGAAACTGAAAGTGGTGGGAATCTTCAACTAACACCAGAAATAATCATGGGACGAAAGCAGCCATGTAGAAACTAATAATCCCACCAGGGAGAAGGGAACAGTTTGACTCAAAAGTAGGAGAAACCTTGAACAGTGCATACACAATGGCACAGGCCTCTTGGAGTAATGTTCAGTTTTAGGGAGAGGTTGTCCATGCTGGATCATTATTCCTTGGAACATAGGAGAATGAGAGGTGACCTGATAGAAATGTTTAAAATCATGAGGGGTGTGGATAGGGTAGAGAGTTAGAATCTCCTCCCCAGGGTTGAGAAGTATAAAACAAGAGAGCATAGACACAAGAGGAGAGAGAGTTTATACAAAGAGGATAGTGAATACCTGGAACAGGCTGTCAGAGGAGGTGGTCAAGCTGGGTACAACTGCAACACGTAAGAGGCATTTAGATAGACACATGGAGGCCAAGGGCTTGGAGGGTTATTGGCCGAATGCAGACAACTGGCACTAGCAGGGGTATGCTGTAGTCCGCATGACTCAGACAGGCAGAAAAGTCTGTATTACTCTGCAATTCTAAGCTTCATCTGCAGTAAGACCACCGGAAGGTCATGTTTCTGTAAATTGGAGTTTATGGGTCAACACGGAGGCTGCAAACACTGACACCTTCTGCCACCTCAGCGTGGTCTCCATGATTATCCCCACCCAACAGCTCTTTCCATTCTACATTCACCACAAAATATAATCAAATACGGCAGTAACTCAGCGACCACAGCCAGTTATTTATTGCATGCTTTAGTTTAGGTTACTCAGCATTCCTTTCAATGAATTGACATGTGGGTGTAATCTCAAGTGGCTCAACCTTAGCGTTGCCATCCTTCACTTTAATGAGATTCCTGAATTCTCACAGCTCTGCTTTTTATGTGGAATTTAATCACTCATTTGCAGGATATTGGTCAATAGACAATTTCTATAAAAGCTTCATTATTTATTTAATGAGCCGTCTAAACACCTTTAATTTTCCATAGGGAAGTAATCAATAAATTTGGCAGCATTGTTTCAACAATTTAAGCAAGCAATCCATTTAATGCACCAACATGTGGAAATAGTCATGAAAGCTCTAATCAGCCACCGTGTGGCTACTTCTTGAGTATTCATGCAGACGATCCTTCCTCTAAAATCCAGCATTTTCCTTTAAACTTTGACCAGTTGCTGATTTTAACTGACTTGTCTAAATGACTTTAAACACAACAGTGCTCCATCATTTTCAAAACGTGCCGAAGGAGCATGACTTCCATTGCACTTCCTCCTCATACAAGTTCTCCCTCCGCTGATCTCCTCCTGAGCTGTGAATATTTAAATATCAGACACTTGGAGCATTGCTCCAATCAAATTCTGCACGTTGAGACACTTCTCACTCACTGCAATCAATCTATTTATCCAGAGAACCAAAAATACAGAATTATCAAACTGAAAGGAAATAAGCTTAAAGAGTTCCGAATTTTAGTTCCATCTTCCTCATTTCTTTTTTATTTGGTAATCATTTTTCAGGAGGCAGTTGTTTCAAAATTTATATCTTGTTCCTCTTTCCCTTTGCGAAGGTTATCTTAGAATGAAACATGGAGCTAGGTGTCTGAAAGGCACATTATGCAAACTTTATCAAAATGCAAACATTTGAAATGGTACGACATACATGAAGCAGATGTGCCTGGAGTTACAGTCCAAATCAGGACAGGATAGTAGATTCCCTTCTTTGAAGGACACCAATGTATCAAATGGGTTTTTAATGGTTATCATTATTACTGGCTTTTTTTTTAAAGATGCACAGCTGATGGGGTGGGGGGTGGTGGGATTTGAATTCTGAACTGCTGTTCCAAGTTCCTGCTAATCTGGTGTTTAAACCATTGTATATCACCTTACTCTAAATTGGGTGACAATGATAATGGCAAAATAACAACATTTGAGAAAGGAAACACAAGAGACTGCAGATGCTGGGAATCACAAAGTACTGAAGGAACGTAGCAGGGTTATGCTGCTGAAAAGGGTTTGAATGGAAGATAGCTTTTATTGGGTTAAGGTAATTTTCCAATAAACATGAGCTTACTACTATCAAGAGCCTATCATTAAATTGGCATTTTCATGACAGTAATCTATAAGGAGTATGAGATCATCGTCTGGTCATTACTATTAGAACGAGATCCTGGGATTGGAAATTGCCTCGCTGCAGCATCCATCCTCCGGAGACACAGACTGCAGATTCTGGAACCTGGAGCAACACTCAAAAAGCTGGAGGAACTCAGAAAGTCAGGCAGCAGCCATTGATGGGAAATACACAGGTGATATTTCAGATGAGTCAAGGATGTGCCTTAAACTTGCTTGAAAAAAAAATTCCGCTCACTGCTGGGAAATTCTAGCAGTGTTTGGCATAATACTGAGGACCTCCAGTTAATATTGAGCACTTGGAGCACACATAGGTCATACAGGAGCAGCTAAGGGTGTGCAATACATCAAAAATCACCCAACCCTGCACCTCACCTGTGGGACATATCTGGTAGTCTAGGCAGACACAAGATTCTGGAAATCAGAAGCTACGCACAAAGGCGCTAGATGAACTCTGCAGGTCAGGCAGCATCTATGGAGGGAAATGAATAATCGGTATCCAGGAAGGCTTCATGGCTGTTGCAATGAGTCTGGGTGAGCACATGGTTGAACATCAGAGATCATGGAGTGGGAACAGAACTCCCATCCATTTCCATTCATAAATGCTGCTTGACCTGCTGAATCTCTACAGCACTTTGAGAGCATTCTGACAGGCTGCATCACTGTCTGGTATGGTGGGGGTGGGGGTGGGGGTGGGGGGTGGCTACTACACAGGGCTGAAAGAAGCTGCAGAGGGTTATAAATCTAGTCAGTTCCATCTTGGGCACTAGCCTACAAAGTACCCAGGACATCTTTCAGAAAGACAGCATCCATTATTAAGGATCTCCAGCACCCAGGGCATGCCCTTTTCTTACTGTTACTATCAGGAAGGAGGTACAGAAGCAACTTTTCCCCTCTGCCATCCGATTCCTAAACGGACATTGAAACCTTGAACACTACCTCACTTTTTAAACATACAGTATTTCTGTTTTTTGCACATTTTTAAATCTATTTAATATATGTATACTGTAATTGATTTACTTATTTATTTATTATGATGATGATTTTTTTTTCTCTCTTCTGTATTATGTATTGCATTGAACTGCTGCTGCTAAGTTAACAAATTTCACAATACATGCTGGTTCAGATTCAGATCCTGATTCTGATTCAGATTCCGGTCTACCTATTTCTCTCACTGGCACCATCAGCTGACGCAACATCTACAAGTAGAAGCAAGAAATGCTTGATCACCAGGGTTCACCTTGGCTGACGAAAGATTGCCCAATACAGAAGAACGGAACAGCTGATAAAACGTGGTAGATACAGCCCAGTCCGACACATGAAAAGCCCCTGCACAACACCAATGAGCACATCTAACAGGAGCACTGCCACAAGGAAGGAACATCCATCATTAAGAACCCCCATCATGCAGGCCATGCTCTCTTCTCACTGTTGCCATTGGGAAGGAGATACAGGAGCCTCCACTTTTAGGACCAGTTAATATGCTTCAAGCATCAGTAAACGTGAATAATCACTCACCTCAGCGTTGAACTAATTTCCACAAACCATGGACTCATTTTCAAGAGCACCAAAACTCAGCATTATTTATTTATTATTATTATTTTTATCATTACTGCTTTTTTTTTGTATTTGCACCGTTTGTTTTCTTATGCAGTTTGGTTGTTTGTCAGTCCCTATGTGTAGTTTTCATTGATTCTATTGCATTTTTAATTCTACTGTGAATGCCTGCAAGTAAATTAATCTAATGCTAATATATGGTGACCTACCTGTACGTACTTAGATAATGAATCTACTTTAAATTTTTGAACTTCTATTATACAACTGTGATACTACTCCAGAGGCATTTCATTTTTTAACCCACCCTTGCTTTAGCTAGCTTTTCTCTTGACTCTGAAGTTTGATAGAACACTTTCAATTGCATTGAATATTAATGCTCAATATCTATCCACTTCTCCTAAATTCAATAAAAGTTTTCCAGAATAGCATCAGTTACTTCTGCCTAAAGACGTTTCCCCACACTCCATATTCTGGAAAAAGAAAATCAACCCCTTCCTTCACTCAAGGCTTGTTAATTGTGCATTCATTTGGTGAGGCTTTGACATGAAAGACTACTTATGCATCCTGGAGGCATTTGCCTCCGTTTTGTCTCTTGGATTTCAGACGTTTGTACCATGTGCCTTTTTTATATTTTCACTTCGAACAAAAGCAAGTCCTGTTCTGTAAGTTAAACACCATACCTAAATTCCAAGGACTGCAAAGTTCCCAATTGAGGCTCATTTGGCATGTTAGCTTCTTTCAGGGAGAGGGTGTATCTCAACACACATAAAATGCTAGGGAAACTCAGCAGGTCAGGCAGCACCTATGGAAAGAGTAAGCTGTTGATGTTTTGGGCTGAGACCCTTCTTCAGGACTGAGAAGGAAGGGGAAGGAGGTTAGCTGAAAGGTGATAGTTGAAGCCAGGTGTGTAGGAAACATCAAGAGCTTGAGAAGGAAGAATCTGATAGGAGAGTGGACAATAGGAGAAGGGGAAGGAGGAGGGACGCAGAGGGAAGTAATAGGCAGATGAGTGTAAGGTCAGGGTGGGGAATCGAGGAAAGGGGGGGGGGGTGGGGAATTTGTTCACCTGATCAAGAAATCAATACTTATGCTGGAGTATACCCAGAGGGCATATAAAGTGTTGTTCACCCTGAGGGTGGCCCCATCTTGGCATAAGAGGAAGTCATGGGTTGAAAAGTTGGAATGGGAATAAGAATCAAAATCAATATGCTTGGTCTCCGGAAAGTCATGCTTGTGGCAGATGGTGTGGAGATGCTTGATGAAGTGGCCCCCCAGTTCATCTGATGTACTGTGTGTGTCTTATTGGGAACTATGCACATTAACGTTATTTGCATCAATTTGTGATCTCATGTTAATTTGGTCATTAAAGTGTGTTTTGGATCCACAAATATCTTGCTCATTTTCCCCACCTTAAACTATACCCCTAAGAAGAGAACATAGAGCAATTAGAGACATTTCTTTCTCCTTTCATCTCAACACGACACACACAAGTAGTGAGCTTGAATGCTTCCCCAGACCCCCGTCAGTCAATACTCCACAGAGACATTGCTCTGCCTTCCGCTTTTTTAAATAGCCAGCACTTCCCTCGTGCTTATTTGTCCTTCATGAGCACAATCTGCAACTTCTTTTAACTTCTTGCTCCTGAAACTGAGATGATGTTTTCCAAGTATTCAAGTTCAATGATATGCTCCTTATAATTTCTGTTCACTGATCTTTTCAAAAAATTCCAGTAGATAAGTCAGGTACAGCCTCAATGCTCTCAAGAGAGTCCTGAGTATCCCTGTGGTCTGTGAGCCCTTCAGATGAGTGTCGATGACCCAGACTATCCCACCCTCAAATAGTGGCCAGAGTAACAATTCTAGCAACAGCAAAGCCAATAGTATGAACAAGCTTCACAAGTTTATGCCACTGACCTTACCATTACCAAAATAACATTTACTTACTTTCTGTGCTTTAACATCATCACCTACAGCTAACATTCTAGAGATTCAGATCCTTGGGCTGACCTCTCTCATACTGATCTGGAAACATGTTACGTTTCATGACAAATGCCAACATTGGTGACATGCAACCAATGTACAAAGAGGGATATGAATGATAAATGCAACCCATGAGTATGTCTATGTGTTCCTGCACTGTATCCCCCTCTTGGGTTAAATAGAGTTTTAAAAAAAAACTTAAAGTGCAGAAAATAACATGTCTTATGCCTTTCATGTCACACAAAAATGTTTGCTTGAATTTCTTAAGCAAACTTACTGCTGGAAAATATGGGTGATAGTTTACAAGCAATTAGAGCAATGGAAAATAACCAGATGATATACTGATTGCTCATAATTGGTCACCACATCTACGCTATCTTAATCATAATATTAAGTCCAACAGGAGAATAAATGTAGCCTGAGAGTGACAACTCAACTGAAAGACAAGATCACCGAGAATGCCCTCCCATTCCAGACATTCCCTCTTCTACACCCTCCCATTGGGCAGGAGACATAAAAGTCTGAGAGCACGTACAATCATGCTCAATCCCATTATAATAAGAGTATTGAATAATAGTAGGTAGGCTTCCGTTAGTCTCGATAGACCATGGATTTGCACCTTGGAAAGTTTCCAGGGCGCAAGGTTTTTTTTGTGGAAGACTGGCAGTTGCCCAAGCTGCAAGTCTCCCCTCTCCATGCCACCAATGTTATCCAAGGGAAGGGCGTTAGTGAATAATAGTATAATAAGATGGACTCTTGACCTTACAGTCTATTTCTTTATGACGGTGTACCTTTTTGTCTGCTGGCATTGCACTTCCTCTGTAATTGCGGCACTTGATTGTGCTTGTTGTTATTGTTTTCCCTTGTACCATCTCAATGCACTGTTGTGCTGAAATGATCTGTAAGTAAAACAAACTTTTCACTCTACCTCGGCCCGTGTGCAAATAATGAACCAATTTACCAAACCGCCATAGTACTGGACTGTAGTACTGGACTAAGCTTCTACTTTCAAGTCTGCAGAGTGTAATTTCTCCTCAGAAACTTCTGTCTTGAACGTTGCAGCTTAAACAAGTGGAGAAGGCAGAGAAACTTCCCCTTGTTGCTGTCAGGGTCACAAAAAGATTTAATGAAGGTGCTGAAAATGATGAAGGATGTTATAGGATAAATGAAAGGAAAACAGAATTCCAAGGCGAAAGTATTGAAGCTACAGTACACAAATTTAAGGTACCAGCCAGTGCAATAACAGTCAGAGGAAAACAGAGTTCATGCAGCAAGCTAAGTTGACTGAAGGTCTCTAGAAGCTAATTCAATATCATTCAGCAAAGGCTACAAGACTAACTTGGAAGATCTTTCAAAGAGTCAGCATTAATACAATGGGATGAATGGCCTCCCTCTGGGCTATACAATGACATGAAAGTACTTCCTATGTGCAAAATATACTGATCCCTTAGGAAAACAAAAAACAATTTTTGTCACTGAATGGAGAATTAGGAATAAAGACCAGGAGGCTTCTATTTCCTTTTCTGTGATGATATACAAAGAGGGTCATGATTTGGAAGTTGGACTTGGGTTCTCACAGTATAATCTTTGGAAAGCCATGGGCTGGGGAGCAATGTTACATCTTTTATTAACCCCTTCCCTGTGGCATTTACTGACTGAAGTTAAACTGACTCCTGCTGAATCTGAAGTGTAGCCAACACACAACTATTTTTCCTCGACACATGAGCAACTTCTGACTCACTCAACTGTAGATAAGCTTCATTGCTTTTGCTTCTTTTAAAACAATTCCATGTAGCCTTTGGGTTCTGTTCAATCTCCTCGCTCAGCCTCAGTAATAGTAGCATTGATATTTTCTCTCGCTCAGAGGGAGACAAAGTAAATCATGCAGTGATGTTTAAGTGCGTATCTAAATATAAAATCTCTTGTTTTGGTGAATGAACAGTGACAGTAACCCTCAATACCTTCCTCTGTCAGCTGGGGGTGGCTAATTTTAACAGCTGCGGTGCTACTTGTAAGTAGAAATAACAGAAAAGGACACTGGATAATTTTTCTAAGAGGACCTGCACTCAGATTGTGGATGGACTTTATGATGCTCAGTGTTCGATAAAGTGTAATACAAGCAAGTTATTCATGTACACTGTCCTGTATTATGTTTCTTTCTTTTTATACACTCAGCATGTCCAATGCCACATTACAGTGCATGACTGGAACAGCATTATGTAAACTTAGATGCATTACACTTTATCAGCTAGCAGTGAATTTTGATTAGAGACTTTACATTTTCTGAATGCAGCAATAACTTGCAGTTGTCACCGCTCCTATTATCTTACCTCTGGGAGAAAATACTGGCAAAGTGAATTAAGAAACTGAAAATGCCGTATGCAGTCACCAGGTTAAGAAGCATCAGGGGACAGAGAAGCAAAGTTAACATTTCAAGTCAATGACCTTTTCTCGGGCAATCCGGTTTACTATTGTCATGCAGATCCTCTGGAAGCATTGTGTATTTCCCATCCAATAATCATTCCTTTTTGCCTACAGGTCTTAACATTTTCTGCTGTTTTATCACTTCTTTTTCCCAAACTATTATAAACTTTACTGCTTTTCCTTATTCTTTCCCTTTCTCTGCCTTACAATGTCTAAATCCATTGAAGGGTCACTGGCTTGTTTTGCCCTGTGGCTGACTGGTTGAGCACATCTCCAGTAGTTTTTGGTTACAGTGAGTTTCAAGCTGCTGTTTTGAAAAATATGGATGCTCAGGAAAAAAAAAATGGAGATCCTACTGTTCCTTTTGAAGGAAATGTCCATGCTGCTGCCATGTTGCCAATGTTTACTTTCAGAAATTGTCCAGATTGACAAAACTTCTAAAAATCTGAATCAAAATCAATTAAATTTCCAAATTTGAAACCTGCAAGATTATATTACAAAATGCTCCTGGTTGACAAGTGGATGTTGGTTTACAGACGTCCTTTAATTAATTTTGTCCACAAGTAGGAAAATACACAAAAAAATCACTTTATACCATAACCCCAAATCCACAATATTGGAAATGAATAGCATCTAATGCATGTAGGATTGATAAGATTGATAAGAAAGAGCGATTACTAGAAATGGAGAGGGAGAGAGACAGACAAGGGGGATAAACAAGATTTGCTGTTCATAGAAATGTAAGTTGGATTTTTGAATTTAATAATATTGTGGAAAGCTTGTTTGTCTGTAAACTGGGTGGATTGTTACCCAAGGAAAAACTTATATGTGAGAATGACCAACCAGTGGTCTTTCCCCCGATACTCTGAAGGTCGTCATTTAAGTATTTTTTGAGCATCCTGACTGACATAACTTCTGCTCCTTGCATTAATTTCATGTTTGTTCAGTATACATTTTCCATACACCGATACATGGTTATGCTTGCACACTGTTCAATATTTAATAAAGCTAGAGCAGCAGCACCTTCAGCTACACTTTCTACTTTCCTGACCTTGAAGATGCCTTCAATTTTTCTTCTAAGACACAAATCCTTTAAACTCAGTGTAACCTCGGGCAAAAAAAAACTCAGAAGCAGGCTTTCAATAACAAAATAATGACAGATGTTTCTGTCCCATTTATGAATCCTTTTTGCCTATTGGCTTTTACTGTTATTAGCTCCTGCTTGTTCGATATATTGTTAGTATTTAATATAGTGAGATGGCAAGTGTTTACACCTCATCACTTTCCTCTGAAAGGCCACAATATGTTGGATGAAATTACACAATGAAACATATATAGCTAGTAGTCAGGTGTTTCTTACAAAAAGAAATACACAAGCACAGATTAACAACATTTGCCAAAGTTAATGCCATTTAGGACAATGCAGACTACCTGATTAACAGGCATGTTCTCAACTCACCATGGGAGTCATCCTCTACAACAACTTTCAAAACCATGACCTCTACCACCAACAAGAACAAGTTCCTCTCCTAGTCATGCTCTATCTTACTTTGATTTTTTTTACACATTTTTTCACTTTGCTGAATCCAAATGTAGGGAAACTGCCCCTGACAGAACTACGTGAACACTCTTCATCAGAAGGACTGTGATTCATTTCAGGGGATGGTTTATAAATGCAGGCCTTGTCCTTATGCAACAACTAAAAAACATATACATATTTCCAATTTATATTTAATGCTCTGCTGCAAATGATCAATCTCCCATGTCAAATCAGTATTGCTCTGATAATAGCTATTGAGAACTATAATCCATATCATTTGAACTAATTACACACTTGCTGAATAGTTCCCTATAGATTTTGTATTGTAAGAATTCTATTGACAACTTACTGGGCCAGCGTGAATTGTTAGCCATCCCAGAAACCTCAATAGAATGACCATGTCAATTCTCCATAGTTTTGAGAGTTGATTGCAACAAATGGATTCAAATGTATATGAAGTATAGATGGATTCAAAGGGACAATGCCACCTGACTGTAGCTGTGCAGACTGCTGCCTTTTCTAAAGCAGTAGAAAGCACTTGGAAGGTTTTGTGAACCTCACTATGGCACACAGCTTGTGTCTGTTATACTGACTACAATTAAAAGTCAAGAATACGCAGGGTCAGTTCCCTCCATGCAACCAACACTGTAAAATAGCAAAATAGCTGTGCCATAATTGTACTTATCCAAAAATGAACTTTCTTTAAATGACTTTTGTCTAATGCCAATGCCTGTAGCAAACACAAGGAACCTACCCGTCACCAGATTTAGACTGTCAAGAATGCATTGAATCCCTTCCAGATTAGCCTGCTATTCAGTGGATTTTTGATAATAGTAAATATTTTGATTGAACTTGCATCGACCACATGCATTGCCAGTTTATTCCACACTTACATTGCCCTCTAAGTGAAGAAGTTTACCCCAGATTCCCATTAAATATTTCACCTTTCACCCTAAACCTATGACTTCCAGTTCTAGACTCAACCAATCTAAGGTGAAAAAAGGTTAAATGTATTTACAGCATCCATATCTCTCATAATTTTGTATACCTCTACCTAATCTCCTATGTTCCAGTCAATAAAGTATTAACCTATTCAACCTTTCCCCATTAACTCGGGTCTCAGCAACATCCTTTCAAACTTTCTCTGCACTCTTTCAAGCTCATTGATGGATGGCTATAATTGAACACAATACTCTAAATACGGACTCACCTACTTCTTCTGCAATTTTGCAAAACCTCTCTACTCCTGTATTCAAATGCCCTATTTACCTGTGATGCCACTTTCAAGCAATTGTGGACCTGTATTTCCATGTCCCTTCATTCTTTGGCAGTTGCCAAATATGTTTAAGTAGGTAGGTAGACTTGTAGACAGAAAAGGGATTGAGGATAATGAGGAGAGCGGGAATACTGTATTAAAACAAAGGATCAGTCATAATTGCATTGAATACTGCTGTGCCTAGTAGGTTCACAATGAAATACTATTGTGCCCTGATCCATGCAAATCAGATCAGTGCTGTTGCTGTAGCCTTGGAGTTAAGAGCATTTGGAAAGTGGAGCAGAAGAGTGGGAAATCAGGAAGCAAATAGGGAGCTAGAGGGGGGCATTTGGAACCACGGCCCATCGATGTTCTAAAAATGATCAATTTGAAATTAAAATCATCACATTTTCAGATTCCAGCTGTTTTCAAGAATTGTTCCAGGGACAGATGATCTTTCTATCAGTGATAGACATTCTTCCACAATTGACAATAATGGCATTCTACAAAACCAGAAATACCCCAATCCATCATGTCGGGGTGTTGACAGAAGTCAACTTGAACCTCCTGGTAAGAGGGGTAAACCAGGCATGTTCACTTGGACGGACTGGTTCAAATGATGTCAAAATGACGCCATGAGCAACAATTTGTCTATTCCTTATTACAACTGCACAGACCAACCATTGCTCTGAGCAGGAATTTTTTTTTTTTTTACACAGCCTGAAAGCTACACGGCACTTTAAACTAAAATTATATAAAAGAGAATTCCAGCTGTGTGGCACCAAGGGCTACCTTTATGGGAGCATTCCAGCTACTGTGTGGCCATGCATCCGCACTGAACAGTAGCCACGAGTCAGCTCACATGCCTGCTGCTTGTATCATATGATACACCGCCCGAGGAGACTGGAAAAGGGGGGAAAGAAAAAACATTTATAACGCATACAAATAAACATACTCATAGAGTAGTCATGGGACTTGTGAAACAGCAGCATTTTGACTTGAAATGAAGGAAAACGAAAGAAAGTCGTGGACTCTGATGGGGACTGTCTGCAACTCAGGATGTCCCAGTGGGCCTTGCATGCAAGCAAATCCTGGCCTGAAATGCAATTGCAAAGAAGATTCAAAAGCTAAAAAATATACACCACCAGGTTCAAGGACAGCTTCAGTGTCACTGTTATAAGTCCCTTGAACATGTACATTAAAAATGAACTCTTGACCTCAAAGTCTACCTTATCATGGTCGTCGCACCTACTGTAAGCCTCTTCTGAAACTGGAACACCGTATTCTAATTCTGTTATTGCTTTTTGCATACACTTTCTCAAGGTACTTATATTTTCAAATGAGCCATGTTGATGGCATGCAAAATTAAGTTTTTCCTTGTATCTTGGTATAGATGATTACAAACCAATAGCAACAGCATTCTTGTTAACCACAAACACGAGACCATCTGCAGATGGTGGAGATCCACACACACAGTGCTGGAGGAACTCAGCTGGTAAGGCTGCATCCATGGAAAAGAGTAAACAGTCGATGTTTTGGGCTGAGACTCTTCATCGGGACTGGAAAGGAAGGGGAGATCAGAGTAAGAATATAGGGGAGGGGGAAAAGCACAAGGTGATAGGTGAGACCAGGAGAGGGGGAGGGGGATGAAATAAAGAGCCGGGAATTTGATTGGTGAAAGAGATAAAGGGCTGGAGAAGGAGGAATCTGATAGGAGAGGACTGAAGACCATGGAAGAAAGGGAAAGGTGTCAATGACAACCTGCTACCCTATCCACTCCTTTTCCTCTCTTCTACCTGCTAGGAGAAGATACAGATGCTTGAAATCTCAGAGTTTAAAGATTTACTAGTTCCTCCTTTAATGGAGTTAATACATCAAGTGGAAAGAACACACAAACTTCCAGAATCTTTCTCGACAGCTATTTTAATAGTATTGCCAAAAAAGGATAGAGATCTTTTAAAGCCAACATCATATAGACCTATTTCTTTGTTAAACACTGACTATAAAATAATAGCAAAAATTCTATCTAGTAAAGTATCAAAATACTTACCAAAATTAATACATATGGATCAAACAGGATTTATTAAAAATAGACAATCGGCAGATAATGTAACCCAGTTACTTAGCATAATTCATTTGGCACAAAAGAGGGAGGAAATGAGTGTGGCAGTTGCTTTAGATGCAGAAAAAGCATTTGATAGATTGGAATGGGATTTCTTATTTAAGGTATTGGAAAAATATGGATTAGGAGCATCTTTCATAAAATGGATTAAAACCTTAAATACTAACCCCAAAGCTAAGGTAGTGACAAATGGTTAAATTTCAAAATCATTTCAGTTAACAAGGTCAACTAGGCAAGGTTGTCCATTATCACGGGCTTTATTTGTGTTGGCGATAGAACCATTAGCTGAATTAATTGCCATCAGACTTCTGAGCCAATCATCTTGTTCACATCGCTTTCCCAGTAGTGCTGTCACGTTCTCAGACACTTAACTCTACTTCTCTCTGTTACTCCATTGTTATCACTTCAGTATTTCATTTTGCACTGCTTCAGATTGCACTGCAATCTCTGCACCATTCTGCTGGCGTGCACTCGTCACTCACCTGCTGAGAGAAAAACCTACAGCGTGTTGCTCATTGTATTTATTGTTGATTTTGTTATTGCCATGGTTACTGTTAGCCCTGTGAGCCTCAACAGAGGAAGGAATTTCACACATAGTTTATATGACAATAAACTAATCTAATTTAATCCTAATAAAAGAAAATATATAATGAGTCATAATACTGCCTTTGATAGGCTGGTTGAGTGTTACCACCCAGAAAGGATGCCTGTTGTCCTTCTTTAGCAAACTCAAAGGTGTTTTTATTACAACTGGAGGCACTTTTTGAAACCTTAATTAAGCAGCCAGTCATGTGTTAACACATAAAAGAGCCGGAAGAACTCGGTGGGTAAGTAGCAACTGTGGAGGGAAGTAGACAGTCAACATCTTGTGTCAAAACCCTTCCTCTGGACTGAAAGACAGAGGGGGATAGACTGTATAAAAAAAATGAGTGTGATGGGGGGGGCGAGAAGGGAAATGATGGTGCAATGCTGGAAAATGATTGGTGGATTCTGGTGTGGGGTTAAAGGTAGGTTTGGGGGGGAAGTGGGAATGATGTGGAAAGCTGGAAGTAACAAATGGCTGGAAAAGATGGAATCAAATAAAAGACAGTGGGCCATGGAATCAAGGGAATGATGTGGTAATGGGAACCGGTGGAAGGAGTGTGTGTGTGTGTGTGTGATGGAGTCAGTGATCAGGAGGAACAAAGGGGAAGGGACAGAAGGGAGCAGTTAGCAGACATTAGAAAATCAATGTTTACACCATCAGGTTGGAAACTATCAAGGTGTTCCTCTAATCTGCTTCTAGTCGGATGGGAAGACTGGCTAGATTGCAAGTCTGGTGGAGGAGGCTGTGGACAGACATATTGGTGTGAGAATAGGAAGTGGAATTAAAATGGGTGGACACCAGGAGATCCTGGAGCAAAGGTGCTGGATGAAGTAATCATCCTAATCTGCATCAGTTCTCAATAGTGTAGAGGAAGCCACGCCAGTAAAACTGGATTTAATAAATAACATCAATGGATTCACATGTGAAGGACTGTTTAGGATCCTGGATGGGGCTGAGGCGGGGCCTGTGGAGGCTGCTGTGCTGTTTTTCCCAGGTGGCATTGCCGAGCAGACTCAATTGGCCAAATGTGACCACAAACCCTCTGTGTCTGTGGTCTTAGAAAGAGTTGATCCATTGATATTATTTACTTTGGTATTATAGGGATTGAGTCATACCAGCTGATCACTGGATGTCCTGGAGAGAACTGGTGACACTCAGCTGTTTGTACCTCCTGGTTTCCCTGTGCACACAGCTAAAGAGCGGAAGTCTGTGACATACGTAACTGTGACGGGATATGGGGACAAATGATCTCCCCTCAACCTTGACCACTGCTGCATTCATCGGAGCCCAACATTAAAGCAGCAATTAGCTGAAGGTGAGAGGCCTAGTCCTTGTCTCCTGATTGTCAGACTGAAGCCAGGGCTACTGTGTATACATTCACTGAGCAACACACACAAAATGGTGGAGGAACTCAGCAAGTCAGGCAGCATCTATGAAGGAGGTGATTCAGGCTGAGGCTTTTCACCCGGACTCTATTTATTGACTTTATTTAATTAATGCAAACCACCAACCTGGGTACAGGGCAGTAGTTTATTTATTTTCCTTTTATGACTTTTATTTGGTAGTTTGGAATCAGGTTTATTATCAGTAACATATTGTATATCTTGAAATTTGTTGTTTTGCAAGAGCAGTATGGTGCCATACATTAAAGAATCTATACAATAAGTAATATTTAAAAATAAATAACTAATGCAAAAAGAGAGCAAAATAGTGAGGTAGTGTTCATGGGTTCATGGACTGTTCAGAAAGATGAATGCAGTGAATCAGAGTCAGGTTTAATATCACAACTACAAATTTATACCTCTGTACTGCTAATGCCAAGACAAATTTGTTGTCTGGGCAGTAGCAGTACAATGCAATACATAATAATAAAAATTTTAAAACTGTGATTTCCAGTAAGTATATACTTGTCAAATAGTCAAATTAAATAATTAGTGCAAAACTAGAAATAAAAAAGTAGTGAAGTAGTGTTCATGGGTTCAATGTCCATTGGCAGAGGGGAAGAAGCTGTTCCTGAATCACTGAGTGTGTGCTTTCAGGTACCTGTACCTTCTTCCAGATGGAAACAATCAGAACAAGGCATGACCTGGGTAATGTTGGTCTTTAATGATGGGCGTCACCTTTTAAAGGGGAAGAAGCCCTTCCGAACACTTTGTGTTCTATAAAGTTCAGTGTTAGTTCATTAAATTGAGTGTTGTAAATTGTACATTTTTAATGGGTTGCATTTAAAATTAATTAGTTCTACCAGACTAGTTTATAAATGACTTGATGAACAGAGGTATTTAAAACTTTTTCAAGGCCTTTGATTGAACTAATTGCACCATTTGAAGCTACGTATTGCTCACCAGCTCTGGTTCCAATAGTTCGTCTCACCTCCTGTTTATCTATCGCCCCTCTATTCTTTCAGTCCAGATGAAGGTACTTGACCCAAACTGTCAACTGTCCAATTCCTTTCACAACTGACTGCAAACTGCCTTCTTTCATGCAGAATAAAATGTGTGAGCGATCTTTACTCCTGGTGATCTGGAGGATTGGAGGCCATAAGCTTAGGGTGAAAGGCAAAATATTTAAAATCAATCTGAGGGGGAAACTTCTTTACTCAGAGGTGGTAGAAATGTGGAATGAGCTGCCAGCAGAAGTAGTAGATGTGAGTCAATAGTAATATTTAAGAGAATTTTGGATTGGAAAGGTATGGAGGGCTACGGTCCCAAGTGCTGATAGATGGGATCAGGCAGAAATCAAGGCCAGCATAGTAGAGCATAGGAACAGGCCTTTTGACCACAATATTGTGCCAAACCAAATCAATTAGATGACAAATGGCCAACTAAACAAATCCCTTTTGCCTACACAATGTCCATGACCCTCATTTTCCTCACGTTCATGTACCTATCTAAACATCTCTTAAAAGTCCCTAATGTATCTGCCTCTCTCACCACCTCAGGCAGTGCATTCCAGACACCCACCACTCTCAGTGTAATAAACTTGCCTCTAGCATCTCCTTTATAATTACCCCCTCTCACGCAAAATGTATGCCTTCTGGTAATAGACATTTCAATCTTGGGAAAAAGACATTTTCTGTCTACTCTATTGATACTTCCAATAATCTTATAACGCTCCTGGAAGCAGCTGCTCATTTGAGGCATGCAATTCCAACCTGACCGAACCTGTTTCCAAGCATTTTGAACAATATTTCCCAATTACATGAAGTCAAAAGAACTGAGCTCTGCCATTTCTGTCTGAACAGGGTAAAATTGATGTGGAAATGTTTTATGTGTGGGAACATAAAATAGAAGGCTTGCCATTAACATTGGTTCAACTTAATCAAGTCAGAATCAGAACCAGAATTAGGTTTATTATCACTGTCATGTGATGGGAGATTTGTTAACTTAGCAGCAGCACTTCAATGCAATACATAATTTAGAAGAGAAAAAAAGATAAATAAAATAAAAATAATAATAAATAAATAAGTAAATCAATTACATTATATGTATACTGAATAGATTAACAAATGTACAAGAAACAGAAATACTGTACATTAAAAAAAGTGAGTCAGTGTCCAAAGGTTCAAAGTACGTTTAGGAATCGGATGGCAGAGGGGAAGAAGCTGATTCTGATTCGCTGAGTGTGTGCCTGCAGGTTTATATACCTCCTACCTGATGGTAACAGAAAAGATCATTCCCTGGGTGCTGGACATACTTAATAATTGACACCGCCTTTCTGAGATACGGCTCCCCGAAGATGTTCTGGGTACTTTGTAGGCTAGTACCCAAGATGGAGCTGACTTAATTTATAACCCTCTGCAGCTTCTTTCAGTCCTGTGCAGTAGACCCCCATACCAGACAGTGATGCAGCCTATCAAAATGCTCTCCACTTTACATCTATAGAAGTTTTTGAGTGTATTTATTGACATGGTAAATGTTTTCAAACTCAAATGAAGTATAACTGCTGTGTTGCCTTCTTTATAACTACATCGATATGTTGGGACCAGGTTAGATCCTCAGATCTTGACACCCAGGAACTTGAAACTGCTCACTCTCTCCACTACTGATCCCTCTATGAGGATTGGTATGTGTTCCTTCTTCTTACCCTTCCTGAAGTCCACAGTCAGTTCTTTCGTCTTACTGATGTTGAGTGCCAGGTTGTTGCTGTGGCACCACTCCACTAGTTGGTATATCTTACTCCTGTATGCCCTCTTGTCACCTCCTGAAATTCTACCCACAATGGTTGTATCGTTAGCAAATGTATAGATGGTATTTGAGCTAGGCTTAGCCATGCAGTCATGTGTATATACAGAGCAGAGCAGTGGGCTAAGCACACATCCTTGAGGTGCGCTAGTTTTGATCGTCAGCGAGGAGGAGATGTTATCACCAATCCGTACAGATTCTGGTCTTCCACTTAGGAAGTTGAGGATCCAATTGCAGAAGGTGGTACAAAGGCCCAGGTTCTGCTACTTCTCAATCAGATTGTGGGAATGATTGTACTAAATGGGGAACTATAGTCAATAAACTCTTGATGTATGTGTTTGAGTTGTCCAGGTGGTCTAAGGCTGTGAGAGCAGCCATTGAGATTGTGTCTCCCATTGACTTATTGTGGCGATCGGCAAATTGCAATGGGTCCAGGACCTTGCTGAGGCAGGAGATCAGGCTAATCGTGACCAACCTCTCAAAGCATTTCATCACTGCAGATGTGAGTGCTGCAGGGCAATAGTTATTAAGGTAGCTCACATTATTCGTCTTAGGCACTGGTATAATTGTTGCATTTTTGAAGCGTGGGAACTTCCACCCATAGTAGTAAGAGGTTGAGAATGTCCTTGAATACTCCCACTAGTTGGTTGGCACAAGTTTTCAGAGCCTTACCGGGTACTCCATCTTTCCGCCTTGTGAGGGTTCACTCTATGTAAATACAGCTAACATAGGCCTCTGAGACAGAGATCACAGGTTCATCAGGTGCAGCAAAGTTGGCCTGTCCTAGGGTTGGAGACTTGAGGGTTCAATAGATCCAAAGGTTGGAGCATCCCAACCTGGCGAGAGGTGGGGGTGAGGTAGGACAGAATTCGTTTTGCTGGCGTTGTGTCTCTCTGCTTGTTTGTTGGCTGCAAGTTGTTCTGCTGAAGGTTGTTGGCATGCTGGGTTGGCACTGGAAGCCTGGCAACACAACCTGCAGTGCATCCTCAGATTGTGTTGGCCATTAATGCAAACGACACTTTTCACTGTATGTCTTGATGTACATGTGACCAATAAAACTAATCTGAAATCTTGCATTAAGTAGTAAAGAAGTCCAGGAGTATGCCTCCTTCCAATTACCTCTACAAGAAAGACCCAATGAAAATCACCTGGTCCCTGCACAGAAAACTGCAGATGAATTTGTGACCTCTGTAAAATAAATCTTGGTCTTGTGGAGCCGAGTGTTATAGTGCATCAGTTGTACAGGTCACTGCACTAACTAATAGCAGCAACGAGCTCAGCAACCTCTGGCTGACAGTATGAAAGCTGATAGAGACCACCCAGGTAATTTCCAGAGGCAGATCGCACTGACATCCAGCCACTGTCCTGAAATAGAAGGCAAACACCTGCTGATACACACAACCATCCCAGCCCAGTGTCAAAGTTGTGTTGGGACTTGCACATCTGGGGTGAAACTGAGATCACAGTCATAGATAAATTTACCTTCTGAGCAGACATGAAATGGCGATTCAAAATATACGCAGAAGGAGATGGGGTGGGTGCACCTTCAGTACTTGTGAGCTGTTGCTAAGGTAATGAGGTAGGTTCGCAGAACTGTTTCTTGAAAAAGGGCAGTAATAGGTGAAGAGGGGGGAAATAGCAAGGTATATAATGAGATTCTGTTCAATGTACTGTTTACCTGTAAAAAAAAATGACATATTTATAGAGTTCCAAGAAGAACAGCACTTTGTGCACTAAAATCTGTTCGGAAATGTTACACAAATCTAATTTTGACGGGAGCGCTGAGGTGCAGTGCACCATTTGTCAATCTTGTCCACCACCGCCCATAATGAGCTGCATACATAGGCATAATTCTGGGCATCTCTTCTACCTTCGGGAAGAAGATGCAGGAGCTTGAAAGCCTAAATGAGAACAGCTTCTTCCCTGCTGCTGTTGGGCTCCTGAACCAATCACACCCCCACATACTCGAACTCCTGATTCAAGCTCTCTTCTTTATTCTGACATTTTATCAGTTCTTTCAGCACTATTTCAGACCGCCCTACTGCCTTTGCACCATTCTGTTCTTGCTCTCCTCTCTTTTCTCTAATCATTAATTCAATGTATACCTTTTACTCCGAGCTCTACGCAAGCAAGGAATTACACTGCACCATGATGTATACGACAATGAACTAATGGAATCTGAAATGCAAAAGGATGGGGCCAGCCTCGGGGTGGAGGAGCAGCACCTTATATTCCGACTGGGTACCCTCCAATCTATGGCATCAAATCGATTTCCCCTTCCAGTGAACAAATTTACCACCCGCTTCCTGTATTCCCCACTCTGACCTTTAATTTCTTCTCACCTGGCTAATACTTCCCCCTGAGGCCCCTCCTCCTTCCTTGTCTCCTATGGTCACTCTGCTCTCCGATCAAATAGCTCCTCTCCATGCCTTGACCTTTCCCACCCACCTGGCTTTGCCTATCACCTTCCAGCTAGACCCATTACCCATCCCACCCCACCAACTTTTTATTCTGGCATCTTCCTTCTTCCGCCTCACTCCTGAAGAAGGGTCTTGGCCCGAAACGTCGACTGTTTACTCTTTTCCATAGATGCTGAGTGAGCTGTTGAGATCCTCCAAAATTCTGTGCGTGTTGCAAAAAGCAAGGACTCTTAGAGTTACTGAGAGAATCATTGGGACAACCTAGATGTTCTTAGAACCAAAACTGACTATAAGGACTAATCGGCCTCATTCCTTCCTGTAACCATCTTGTAAAAGACAACACATCAAGCCCTCCTCCAGGTTTTATAGAGAGTCAGAAGGATCTGCAGATGCTGGAATCATTTAAAGAGGGCTAGAATATAAGAGCAAGGACATACTGTTGAGGCTTTGCAAAGATGGAATCTGGAGCAACATACTATCTGTCAGAGGAACTCAGTGAAGGAAAGGAATTAGCAAAATTTCATATTAAAATCCTGCATTAGGACTTAGAAGTGTGGTGCAGGTTTTAAAACTTACAAGCGTTAAGCGTTCTGCGACTTGCTATCTCCACCATCCTATAACTGATAGGTTGCAAATCACACCCACCACACCTCAACCCTTTGCTTGCCCAGGTTAATCCTTGACAATTCCATGCAAATCTTTCAAATGATCAGATTAAATGCATGGATGCTTGCTATTGATCATTCTCCTCACAGAAATTGATTACCCTTTTCAAGAGAAGTGCTTTTTTCCCAAATTAAATTCTATTCCATTCCATTCACCAAGTGGAGAGGAAATGGAGTGAGACAGTGGTCGGGGATTTGAGCAGTTTAGCAAAATTGCAGTACCTATACTTAGTGGCCACTTTATTAGGTACACCTGTATACTAGCTCATTAATGTAAATATCTATTCAGCCAATCATGCGGCAGCAACTTAATCAAAGTATAAAAGCATGCAGACATGATCAGGAGGTTCAGTTATTGTACAGACTAATCATTAGAATGGGGGAAAAATATGATCTAAGTTACTTTGATCAGAATAAAGTTTAATATCTCCAGCAAATATTGTAAAATTTGTTAATTTAATTACAGCAGCAATGTAATAAATGATAAATAGATATAGAGAAAAAATACTGAATTACAGTAAGTATATATATGTCTATTAACTAGTTGTTAAAAATATGCAGTGAACAAAATACAGAAATAAAAAAAAGTAGTAAGGTAGATTCGATGTCCATTTAGGAAGCAGATGGATTGTTGGCACCAAACAGGGTGATTTGACAATCTCAGAGACTGCTGTTCTGGGATTTTTACACCTCCAGAGTTTACAGAGAATGGTGTGAAAAAAAATCATTCAGTGAGTGGCAGTTCTGTGTGTGAAAATGCCTTGTTAATGAGTGAGGTCAGAGGAGAACAGCCAGACCGGTTTTAACTGACAAGAGACAACAGTAGCTCAAATAACCATGCGATACAACAGTGATATGAAGAAATCTCTAAGTGAACATGTCAAACCTTAAAATGGAGGGGTACAGTGGCAGGTGACCACAAGGATACAGAAACACACCGTCAGCAGCCACTACATTAGGTACCTCCTCTATCTAGTATAGGTGGCTAATGAATGTATAAGTTAAGCCTGCACTGTAAAATAATTACAAAATACAAACTCTTTCCCCATCCGGAACAAATTCGCACGATTAACATAGTTAAATAAGTTGAACAAACTGTGCACTGAAATTCAAAGTCTTTGACTCAGCAGGTCAAAATAATTCTATTAAAATTATTAATAAGCGAAGTCCTTTGCTCTGCTTACATAAAAGGGTCTTGCCAAACTGCAATCACAAATAACCCAGGAAGCAGACGAGCTCACTCTGTGCAATTTTCATAAAGAAATATGAAAAGGATTATGAGACGCTTGGGAGAAGAGTGTAAATGGCATGCCGAAGCATGCTGATCTTATTACAGGAGGGAAGAGCAATGTAAGGGGAATATCTGTGGAATGCCTTACCTAGCTGGGAGGCCTTTGGGGGTTAATGTGACATTTTGATATATTTTCTTTGCAAGGAATATAACAAGATGAATGTGCTTATTCACTTAATTAAGAGTGAGAGAAAGATACTAATTTGCTTTATTTCAGTATTTGTTTTGTTCATAAGCAGGTAGTGACTGTAGATTTTAAAGACTGCTGTGTTAAATGTTGGTTATGGGTTAAAAGCACTTGCTTTAAAACATCCAAAAGCATTTTATTTAGATGCAACATGACTTGATATGGGAACTACTCTGCATGTGACTGCAAGAAACATGGATGGTACTCAGTACACCACAGACAGCAAGCTCCCCTCTATGGACTCTGTCTATACTTCTTGCTGCCTTCATAAAGCAGCCAGTAGAGTCAAAGACCCCAACCAACCTGTCATTCTTTCTCCTTTCCTCTTCCATTGGGCAAAAGGTACAAAAAAACCTGAAAGCACATACCACCAGGCCCACAGACAGCTTCTATCCCACTTTTATCAGACTCTTGAATGGCTCTCTTATACAACTGGATAGGCTCTTGGCCTCCCAATTTATCTTGTTATGATCTTGCACTTTATTTGTTACCTGCACTGCACTTTCTCTGTGGTTGTTATACCTCATTCCGCATTGTTATTATTTTACCATAGGCTACTTTGATGAAGTTGGTAAAGAACTGATCTGTGTGGACAGTATGTAAGATAGGTTTTTCATTGTACCTCACTGCATATGACAATAACAAACCAATTCCCATAAACTCTGTAATTCTCTTCATTAATATCTCTGACACCACCACCCCTTTCTCCATCTCTGCCTCTTACCTTTAGTTGTCATAGTCCCGTCTGGCAATTCCCCATTACCTCTTTAATTGGGCCCTAACCCCCTTGCCTGATTTCCAATCATTCCCAATTCAGTAAATTACACACACCTGCTTCCCATCAGTAACTTCAGGATAAAAACCCTGGAAACACAACAAGGTACTGCCAGCTTATTGGTTGATTCTGGTGTGAGTAACCTTGGGACATGGTTCTTAGGACTGCCAGTTCTAAGTCTAGCATCGTTCCTGGATACTGATTCCATGCTTGCTATGACAATAATGCCTCCATGCCTGTGTTCTGCACTTGGGTTTGTCCACCGCCATGCTCATGTAACATTAGTCTCCTTAAAACTTATGCCTTTTGACCATTTGCCTTAATATCTATTTCTGTGGCTTGGTGTTTAGTTTTGCTTGATACTAGCTAATCACTGCAGATTCACCAACACACCTACGTAAGGCTGCAACATGGGCACCTGGCTCATGAGCTGACGTGGCCCATCAGATTCACCAATCTCCACTGGCTTCAAGCATTAACCCCGGGACAATATACTCAAATTATATAATCTTGATTGAAACCACACAGGTAGTTTAGTTTGCCATCAAAGAGGTCTCTGTGGAGCTATAAACCAAATCCGAGAAAGCAAAAGCTAAATGTGCACACTGCCATCCACAGTAATTTAACAAAACCCTTCGGTGTGATATCAATCAATATTCCATCTGAAAATAATAGGTTCCAAGGAAGTTTGCAGAAAGTGAATCAATCTTACTGTGGGAAGGAGCAGCCAAATAAAATCTAAAACTTTCACCTCCTTAGAAAGCACCTGAATTGCAAGAAGTCAGACATTCGCATTGACCCTTACTAATTTTAAAGCAGCATCATAGAAAAGCTCCTATCCAGATGCATCATCACTTGGTGCGTTGCCTGCAGTAGATGAGCTGCTTCTACCAGTCACAATGTTTGAAAAGGATTGTATTAAAAAGAACAAACTGACAGGAATTAAAGAAAGTTCTACAAGGTTTTTTTTTATCTGAGGAGACTGGAAGAAATGACGGAGAACTGTGTACATAGCTTTACACATTAGATAACTAGACTCCCTTTTATGAACTCTGTCTACGCTTCCCACTTCCTCGATAAGGCAGCTAACATAATCAAACTACCCTCCCACTCTCTTCTCCACCCTCTCTGCAGGGAGAAGCAACAAAATCCTCAAAGCACATACCAGCAGGCTCAAGGACATGATATTGGACTATTAAACTGTCCCTTGAATGATAAACTGGACTTTTGAACTCACAATCCACCTCGTTATGAAATTACAGCTTATTGTCAGCCTGCATTTCATTTTCTCTGCAACTGTAACCCTTTATTCTGCATTATTTTTCTCTTTTAACATGTACTACCTCAGTGTACTGATGTGTTGAACTGATCTGTATGGATGGCATTCAAAGCAAAGTTTATTAATGTACTTCAGTATATGTGACAGTTATAAATCACCTTAGCAGTTGCCGTAAGTTAGCAAACCATCCTTGGCACAGAAACCCTTTTCCAATCTTGGCAATCAACTGTAAATCCATGTGGTTTATGAATAAAAAAACCACAAAAAATCCAGTTATAATTTACCGTTTATTAACACCAATTGGATCATTTCATTCAGAGGCCACAAGAAGTCAGGTTGTGGGACAGAAACATTCAACAAATTCTTCCACTTGAACACACACTTCCAGAATTTTAGTATGGTCTAAAACATTTTACAACTATTGGTGATCCTGTTTAGTAAGGGCCAGATTGGTGGAGACATTTGTGCCCAGTTTTATATACTAAATGCACAATATGCTGAGGTGTTCACACGAAGCTCCGTTTTAATATGAAGGCAACTAAACTTCTGAATCAGAGTTCAAGATCAAGATAATGATCAAATGTCGTGAGCTCAGCGCATAAAGTAGCGGGTGAATTTCTACCTGTCTGTCATAATAATGTTATAAGAGGGATAAGTGTGAGCCAGCATGCTGGAGATAATGAGTTTATTGTCCTTCCACACAGAGAACAGGGGATCTTTATTACATCTACCTGAGAAATCTTAGAAAATTGTATCATCCAAAATTAAGCGCATCAAACAGCATCAACGTACATTTTATGTTTAAGCAGATTCAGTATTTTATACACTTCTGCCTTAGATGTGAAGGCATTACCAGCTAGGCCATAATGAATAACGAACAACATGCCAGAATGCATTCCTGGATTGGCTTAATGGGAGGTGAACTCCGTATCTCAACTTGACCAGGAAAAGTCTGATACTGTATCAGGTGCCAATGGTTCCCCATTTCCCCCATTCTATCCGTTACCAATAAACTACAATGGAAATACTGCAGCTTCAGTCCCAATCCAACACAATGGTCTCTGGGTCGATGCGCGCGCTGGAGTGTGAAAGTGGCGGGTGTGCACCCCCCAGATCACTAAAGGTAAAACACTGGAGAAACAATTAAGCAACCACACAAGTCACCGAAAACAAATGCAGAATATCTTTGTACTACCTGGGTACAAGACAGGTACACTATGACCAGAATCATTAGAACTAATACCTATTCAAAAATATTGTCAACGGACAAAGTACTTTTTCTTTCCCTTCCTAACAATTAGACTTGTGATAAGATCTCAGAGGCTTCTTAAGGTGTTTATAATGCAGATTATGATCTCTGAGGATTTCTTGGATCATATGTGAACATCAAAACAAATTATCTTACTAAAGTATTACAGGTACCTGTAGAAACTCTGTACATGATATTAGTTGATGAAGGCATGTACACTGTAAGACAGAAAACAGTTTTAATACTTCAGCGTATCACCTCATGCAAGGGTCAAACAGAAACATTGCAAGAATCTATTCAATCTGCATCTGCAAACTGGTGTTGATGAAATAATCACAAGGTAAATGGTTGGTATAGAACTCCTCCTTTCATTATATCAATGGCAACCTCAAACAATTTGTTTCATGTACGTTAACACACCCATTAAAATAAGAGATAAATTCAAAAGAAGCAGGTTAATAACAACATCATTAAGGGTAATTTCAAATCTCATGTGTTTAATCAATCAACAAGATTCAAAGAGCATTCAGTACCTCCGTAGGGTATAAGATGCACTTGAATCAGTCTCTGCGTTCGCAACTCCCATATCAAAATATCTTGTGATCATAATCCCAGATTGCCAACCTGTTCCAGTCTGCATCGTGCACTTGGTCTTCAGAATCTTGGTATTAGATACTTTTGTCAGATCTCGAAGGGGCATCGATGGGCATGTACAGTACAACAAAAGTTAATTTCCAGGTGCATAAGGAAAAATAGAGAGGGGAAAATGGGACCAATGGGATTGCTTTGGATGGATCATTTGAGTTGAACAGTTCATTTGGTGTTCATACATTAAATTGTAACCTAGTTTTGCAACCCAATGGCATGAATACTGAATTTTCTAATTTCAGATAACCAACATCCTTGACACAAACATCACACATAGACTCACCCATCTGCTTCAATTTTTTTGGCTTTGCTCACCTCTCCTTCCTCTGGTTCCATTGGTCCATCATTCCCTCCCCATCATGGTTCCACCGATCACCTATCAGCCTCCAGCTCATTCTCCACTACCTGACTCTGCCCGACCGCCACACACAGATGCACACATTTCAGAGGCTTCCCTCTTTGAAGCTGTATTGACATTCAAACCTTACTCTATTGGCTGTTTCTACTCTTCCATGTCACCTCCCAGCCTGTGTCACTATTTCCATTCTTCGCTCTTCCATCTGCCTATCACCTCACTTCACCTGGATCCACCTACTGCTTGCCAGCTCTTCCCTCCTGCTCACCCTACTTATACCAGCTCCCCTGAAAACAAACACACACACACACAATTCAAGACCCAAATTGTTGACCTGTACACCCTTTCCCTCCAAAGGATGATGATTGACAAGTGAGTTCTTCCAGCCTCCTCTACCTTTCTTGGTCTAATGTCATTGTAAGTTCGAAGTAAGAAATCTTCCTACACAGCCCTGGCAAACACCAATTTCCTGTGCTGTCATCTGTATTCCCACATCTCACACACACTCACATTTCATGTGCCCAAGATGGGAGCATTTCATTTGACAAACTTGTTCCTTAAGGGATCTACTTATTTTTTTAAAAAAATCTATTTTCCTCCAGCTACAGTAATCAGATTTGCTCTTAGTCTATCAGTTTTGTCCAGTATTTCATTGCCTTGCTGTTTAAACTTTATCTTCGCTATCAAAGAAAAGCAATGAAGCATTGAAAAAGATGTACCTATTTTACAGACAAAATTCCTAATAAGGAAATGAAACATACTCTTTCACACTTACTCCTACTTTCTGGGCTTCTATGAACAAAACAGTCTTCTCTGATACATGCTTGTTCTGCTTTCTTGAGTATTAGGGTGGCACAAATCACATATAGCTTACTTAACTTTAATAAAATCTTAGGATGTGCTACATTCTCCAGTTCCACATATTATGAATTCATCATCTCATGAGCACATAACCTTTTTTAGACTGAACTTTTCTTTGGGTGTCTTTTTGCTTCCTTGACTGTCAGGGTGGAAACATTCATGCAGCACACATAGTGTTCCCTCTCAAGGGAGGAGTTAAATGCAACAAAAAAAAGTGATTAACAGCATGGATAATTATTTAAATACAGAATGCAGATAAGTGAAGTTAAGAGGGATCCAGTGTATGAACCACAAAATGTTAGCAGGCAGGTTCAACCAGAAAGTAAATGATATTTTGGTCTTTAAGGGATTCAGGCTTAAGGATAGGGAGGTCTTTGTTACAGCTGTACAGTGTGTTGGTAAACCCGCATTTGGAATACTGTGTAAAGCTTAGACCATAAAACCATAAGCAGAGTTATCCCTCTTGGCCCATTGAGTTTGCGTTATAAACCTCAGCATTATATCCTTGCTTTTATCTTGTAGTCCTCTTGAAATGAAAGCTAACATTGTATTTGCTTTCCTTACCACCTGTGAGGCAAACTTTAGGGAATCCTGCACAAGGATTCCATTATGTGATTTAAATATCCCTCAGAACCTGATTCTCCTGCCTTCTCCCTGTTAGCGTTGATACTCTGACTAATCAAGAAACTATCGGCCTCCATTTTAAGAATATGCATTGCCTTGGCTTCCGCAGCAGTGTGTGGAAATGAATTCCTCAGATTCACCACCTTCTGGCTAAAGAAAGCCCTTCTCATCTCTGTTCTACACAGACATCCTTCTTTTCTGATGCTCTACCTTCTGGTCTGAGACTTTCTCACTATACAAAACATCCTTTCCACATTCACTCTATCTAGGCCTTTCAATATTTGATAGGTTTCAGTGAGATATTCCTCATTCTTCTAAACTCCTGTACAGGCCGAAGTGTTGAAACATTCCTCATAATAAACCCTTTAATTAACAGACAGGTTTATATGAACCTCTCTGGACCCTCTCCAATGCCAGCACATCTTTTCTTAGATAAGGGACCCAAATTTTCTCACAATACAAGCGTGGTCTGACCAATGCATTATGAACCTCCTCATTATATACTTGGTTTTATCTTCTAGTCCTCTAGAAATGAATGCTAACATTGCATTTGCCTTCCTTACCACCCGCAAGTCAAACTTTAGTGAATCCTGCACAAGGACTTTAAAGTCCCTTTTCACTGTTGATTTTGAATTTTCTCCCTGTTTAGAAAATAGTCTACAACTTTATTCCTCATTTTGGGCACCTTGCAAGGCAAATGCAATGTTAGCAGCTATTTTCCTAAGACTAAAATATAAAAACAAGGATGTAATGCTGAAACTTTATAAGGCCTTAGTCAGACCTCATTTTGAACATTGTAAGCAGTTTTGGGACCCATATTTAAGAAAGGATTTGTTGGCGTTGGAGAGGGTCCAGAGGTGATTTATGAGAATGATCTCAGGAATGAAAGGGTTAATCTATGAGGCGCGACTGATGGCTCTGGGCCTATAGTCGCTGGAATTTAGAAGAATGAGATTGGGATCTCAGTGAAGCCTACTGAATTTTGAAAGGCCTACATAGAATGGACGTGGAGATGATGCTTCCAATAGTGGGAATGTCAAGGAACAGCCTCAGAGTAGAATGACATCCCGTCAGAACAGAGATGAGGAGGAATTTCTTTTGCCAGAAGATGAATCTGTGGAATTCATTGTCACAGACAGCTGTGGAAACCAAGTCATTGGTTTTAAAGCTGAAGTTGATACGTTCTTGATTAGTAAGGGGGTCAAAGATTATGGGGAGAAGGTAGGAGAATGGGGTTGAGAGGGATAATAAATTAACCATGACAGAATGGTGGAGCAGACCTGATCGGCTGAGTGGCCTAATTCTATTCCTGTGTCTTATGGTCTTATCCAAAAAAAAAAGGATATATCAGTATTGGACACAGTTTGTTTGAAATTTAGCAGGTTAATTGTGAGGGTGAGATGTTCAGTAATTTGTGTTTGTATTCATCAGAGTTTGGAAAAATGGGGGGCAATCTGCTTCAAACAGGTAAGATCTTAATGGCAAATTTAGAGATGCTTTCACTGGCAAGGGAGTCACAACCAAGAGGACATGGCTACAACTTAAGGGACAGATCATTTGAAACTGAGGTGCAGAAATTTCATTTTTTAGAGGATGGTGAATTTCTGCAATTCACTGCAGTAAGGATGGTGGAGTCCTGGTAGTCAGACATATATAAGGTGTAGCACTAAGTATTTAAAAGGTGGATGAATAAAAGATTACAGGAAACAGGTGGAGAAGAAGGGTTGAGATCAACCATGGTCATACTGAATGGCAGGGCAGACTTGAGGGGTCAAATGATCTATTCCAGCTTATATTTTCTCTTTCTTGTGTATTCGGGAAAAGTGAAAGAATGGGAAGATGTCATATATTTTGGGCACTCGGAATTGTAGACTTTAATGTGTTCTGCTGAGCAGGCAGCATACATACACACCAGATCGAATGTAGAGAGGTCCTTCTCTACTCAAAAGGCAAATCGAAACAGATGCAGAGCAATCCAACAGGGCTCTAGATTCTTTAGTTTCTAAATGCCACAATATCAATGTGTCGGTTCCATTATTTCCACTCTGGTTTCTTCTGTGGTTGATGTCCTGATATCTGCAAGTCTTGGAACTGGGTCTGTAGGCCCTGAGGGGGACTGTCCTGGGACTGGAAGCCTATTTGTCAGTGGGGGGAAAGAGGGCTGTTTTCACACTTGTTGCTTACCATATATCGGCTGCGTTTTGTTGTGGGCATGTTATATTAGCACTGGAAAGTGTGGCAACACTTCCAGCTACTTCCAGCACATCCTCGGATTGTGTTGGTTGTAATCTCAAATAGCAAAATTTGACGGTATGCTTCATTGAATATGTGACTAATAAATAAATCTAATCTCTGTTCTTCTCCTCATTGGGCACTATCTTAAAATGATCCCTGTGGCAATAAAAGACAGAATTTTTCTTCAATTACATACAAAAACACTGGACCTCACTGAGGGGCGATAGATTCTTTGCTTTACCCAATGACATTAAATGTACTGCTTTAATTTTGACTTGGTTTGCAGTTATAAGGAACAGGAAGATTTGCTTACGTCCCCTAACACACTCACTAGGAGCTTCATCCTTCATCAAGATCTGCTATCTTGAGCCTGGTCATAGCTTAGATGAGATATTCCTGGAACGCAAGTGAATAACTACAAGTATACATCAGAAGCAGGATTAGGCAACTCGTTCCTTGAAGCTTGCTTCACCATTCAATAAGATCTTGACTAATACGACTGTGACCTCCACAGTTACTCCCCGCAGTAGCCCTTCATTCCTTGTTTATCAAGACCCTTGGGAGTTTAGAATCATAACTTCATCAGCAGAATACAAGTCAGGAGGATAATTAATCCACACACTCTCCCATTCTATTTCGCAATCTGTTTGTCCCATAAACCCAAGTGTTAAGATATCACATTGTAAAGCAATGATGTCTGATCAAAATTCAAATTATGCATAAATTCAGGAATTAAGGCTCAGCAGGAAGCCAATTGGATCATACAAGATAATGACTTATATGCTACTCATAAATAACTTTAAGTGGCAGCAAAATAGGATTTGTAAAAATCTCATTCAAGATCAGGCCTGATAAATATTCATAAACTGATGCAACAGAAAATCAGGTATAGAAGATCAAGTTACAATTCACACACAAAAACAACCATCAGGGTGGAAAGAAACTCATGCAATAACCAATGTTTGTTTTTCTCAATGATTGGAAATTAGCACCTAGGTGTCCGTGACCCTTTACACAATAAATAGTCATAACAACTATCTATGCTCGCTCGCTAAAATTACATTTGTAAGGGGGGGGGGGAGAGAATTTGAAGAATGCTTTAATTGTAGTATAGAACCCAGACCCTAGAGATGTGAATGGGAGGAGGTGGTGTGACGGGGAAAACCAATTGAGAAAAATGACCATCAGTTTGACCATCTCCCTGATTTACCCATTCTCACAACCAACCACGCATCTCACCCCAAACACAATTGATTCCCAGCAGCACATACACTTTGAAACTGCACTGTTATGGAAAGTGATATCAGTTACTTTCTAATTTATTTGTTGTTAAAATGAGGCTTCCTTCAAGACCATGAAACTGCAAATCTCCATGTCTGTCACAGAGTGAAGAGAGAGCTCCACAAACATTTCAGTACAGCAGTAATCTGAGCAGTGGATCCACGTGCTGGTTGGGAACACGTTAAGATTACGCAAGGGATCCAATGAGAGCTGACTTGTGACGGGGCAGACTTCAGTGTAAGGTAAAGATCAGTGTGGTCCCTGGCCTTGAATGCACAGCACCAATGTCTGGAAGAGGAAGAAGCAGTCACTTACTGGAGTTGGGGTCGGAATTGCCATCGGCTTCGGTCCTCTTGTCTGGGGAAGCCTGCTCGTAGAACTCGTCCTGCGGCTGAACCAGAGGGAGAGGGTGTGAGATCAGCGGGCCACCATTTACCGGCTCGTGGTCTCCCAGACCACTATCACTGCAGCTTTCCTGGGAGCCATCAGGGAGGTGAAATGTAACGCGTCTCTGAGACTAGAAAGAAGAGCAAAAAACATGGGCGTTAATGCTCTTCTTTGCTTTGTTCCCACCCCCAACATTTGGACAAACTACATTGAATTGCTCCTTTGTCCCCTTTATCCCAGAAGACCAGACAAGTTAATGTTTATTACCCTCTGCCACAAACAACCATTGAGGAGAAAAAAAACATATTTACAAGCAAACCTATATTTACATATTTAATTATGGCATCTTATTTCAAGGGACCTCCAATGGCAGAACTTGCTTATCTGAATCTGAGTCTGTGCTTTCAAGTCTTACACAGGAGCCATACAGTCACTCATTGAATTATAATGCATATGAACAGGGATTTCAACAATACTAATTCCATTTTGTTCTCCACATCACCTTCATTCTAGATTCCACAATTCGCATACACACTCAGGGCTTTCTAAGCAGCCAATTGATCTATAAAGCCTTACGTTGTCAAGATGCGATCACAGGGAGAACGTGCAAACTCCACATAGACTGCACTGGAGGCCAGAATTGAACCTCAAGCACTGTGGCTCCAGCAGCTGTGCCACTGTGCTCTCATAGTTGGCGGCTAAAATCTGTTCCTGTCAGCCAACAAAAAACAAGATAGTGTGGCGGCTGTAATTTGCACCAATTCTTGGAAACCCAGTTTCCGAGTACTTAAATCCTTTAACATTGTAGCACGTACCTAGTGATGCCAATTATGAAGATGTTGGGAAACGAGGCGATTCTTATGTAACACTGATGCTGTGCACATGAGTCCCTCATTAATGATTCCCCAAACCTGCAATTTTCAAATGGAGGAAGGACACTACCATGTCTGACAAGTGAAGTCACAGCCAAAGTAAAAGTAAAAGAGAGGGCAGTCAAGAAAGTCAAAGCTAGTAGGAAGATAGAGGATTGGGAATCTTTTAAACACTTGCAGAAGGAAACTAAAGAGGTCATTAGGAAGAAAAATATGAATTATGAAAGGAAGCTGGCGACTAATATCAAAGAAGATACTAAAAGCATTTTTAGGTATATAAGGGTAAAAGGGAGTCGAGGGTAGATATAGAACCAGTAGAAAATGACACTGGAGATATTGTAATGAGAGATGCAGAGATGGCAGAGGAACTGAATGCATATTTTGCATCAGTCTTCAAAGTGGAAGACATCGGCAGGATTCCAGACATTTAACAGTCTCATGGAAGTATGTGCAGTAAAAAGTATGAATGAGAAAGTGCGCAGGAAGCTTAATGGTCTGAAGGTGGATAAATCTCCTGAACCTGATGGAATGCACCTTCGGGTTCTGAAGGAAGTTGCTGGAGAGGCTGCCGAGGCATTAACAACGATCTTTCAAGAATCGATAGATCTGGCATTTTACTAGATGACTGGAAAATTTCAAATGTTACTCTGCTATTTAAGAAGGGTGGGAGGCAGCAGAAAGGAAATCATAGACCTGTTAGCCTGACATCAGTGGTTGGAAAGATGCTGGAATCGATTGTTAGGGGTGAGTTTACAGAGTACATAAGACACAGGACAAGATAGGCCAAAGCTAGCATGGTTTCCTGAAAGGAAAATCCCGCCTGACTAACCTGCTGCAATTTTTTGAGGAAATTACAAGCAGGGTAGACAAAGGACATGTAGTAGGTGTGGTGTACTTGCATTTTCTGAAGGCCTTTCACAAGGTGCTGCACTTGAGGCTGCTTAGCAAGATAAGAGCCCATGGAATTATAGGGAAGTTACTAGCATGGGTGGAACATTGGCTGATCGGCAGGAAACAGAGAGTGGGAATAAAGGGATCCTATTCTGGTTGGCTGACAGTTACCGTTGGAGTTCCACAGGTTCCACAGTGTTGGAACCGCTGCTTTTTGCGATTTAATGTCAATGATTTGCACTATGGGATTAATGGATTTGTGGCTAAATTTACTGAAGATACAAAGAAAGGTGGAGGAGCGGGTAGTGTTGAGGAAACAGAGAGCCAGCAGATAGACTTAGATAGTTTAGAGGAATGGGCAAAGAAGTGGCAAATGAAATACAATATTGGAAAGTGTATGATCATGCACTTTGGTGGAAGAAATAAATGGGCAGACTTTTAATTAGATGGGTAGAGAATTCAAAATGCAGAAATGCAAAGGGACTTTGGAGTCATTGTGCCGGATACCCTAAAGGCTACCCCCAAGTTGAGTCAGTGGTGAAGAAGGCAAATGCAATGTTGACACTCATCTCTAGGGGTATAGAATATAAGAGCGGGGGCGTGATGTTGAGGCTCTATAAGGCACTCATGAGACCACACTTGGAGTATTGTGTGCAGTTTTGGGTTCCTTATTTTAGAAAGGATATACTGACATTGGAGAGGGTTCAGAGAAGATTCACAAGAATGATTCCAGGAAGGAAAGGGTTACCGTATGAGGAACGTCTGGCAGCTCTTGGGCTGTAATCCCTGGAGTTCAGGAGAATGATGGGGGATCTCATAGAAACATTCCAAAAGTTAAAAGGCCTGAACAGATTAGATATGGCAAAGTTATTTCCCATGGTAGGAGGTTCTAGGACAAGAGGGTGTGACTTCAGGATTGAAGGACATCCATTTAGAACAGAGATGCAGAGAGAGTACTTTAGTCAGAGGGTGGTAAATCTGTGGAATTTGTTGCAATGAGTGGCTATGGAGGCCAAATCATTGGATGCATTTAAGGCAGAGATAAATAGGTTCTTGATTAACCAGGGTATCAAAGGGTATGAGGAGAAGGCAGGGGAGTGGGGTTGACTGGAAAAATTGGATCAGCCCATGAATGAATGGAAGAGCAGACTTGATGGGCTGAATGGCCTACTTCTGCTCCTATATCTTGTGGTCTTATGGTCTTAACCCCAGCCACTGGGCTAAACTTAGCAAGTGTAACAATTTAAGGCCTCTTTAACTTTTGTTTCATACCTGGAACAAGAAATACATCCCCACTCAAGTTCAGATGCTGGCTTTAATTTTTGGATATGACATTGGAAAAGCTCTCCTTAATGCCCTTGCTAATGTTCTTCTGCACACCAACAATACCAAATCAGATCCCATAGCTGACATCACAAAGAACAGAAATGCTAGAAACACTCAGCAGGTCAGGGAGCATCCATGGAGAGAGGAAAGTAGTTAATGTTTAAGGAATAAATCTTAATATTTCAGAGCCAAGATCCAGCCCTGAAACGTTGACTCTGCTTTACTTTACACATAGATGCCACCTGAGTCAATGAGGACATCCAACATTTTATTTCCGATTTACAGCATTTGCAATTTTCTTTCCTTTTCCATCACAATGCTGATGAGGGAAACTGGCTAGGTACTCTGTGGCTGCCTTTTTTCCCGTACATAGGCTATATTTTGAAGATCCCTTCTGCTGCAATAGAGCACCTTGAAAAGCCCAGAGGTGTTATGAAAACGCAATTTCTTTTTTATTGGTGATACAACAACAATGTTTCTAGCAGCTTAAGTGTGCAAAAACATTCCAATCAGCTTAAACAGTAGCAGAGAAAATTAGATGTAACTGAAGTATTAAGAAGGCAAACAAATTGTTATTTATTCTAAAGCAGATGGAGTGCGAAAATAGTAAATCTTTGTTACAAATGTACAGAGCAAAGGAAAACTACTTTTGTGGTAAGATGTAAAGTTCTGATCATTCATAGGGAGGAACATGCTTACAATGTTTAGAGAGAAAGGTTGAACAAGTTAGATCTTTATTCTTTGAAGCATAGAAGGTTGAGGGGGGACATGATAGAGGTATTTAAAATTATGAGGGGGATAGATAGAGTTGACGTTGATAGGCTTTTTCCATTGAGACTAGAGGAGATTCAAACAAGAGGACATGAGTTGAGAGTTAAGGGGCAAAAGTTTAGGGGTAACACGAGAGGGAACTGTTTTACTCAGAGAGTGGTAAGCTGTGTGGAACGAACTTCCAGGAGAAGTGGTAGAGGCAGGTTCGATTTTGTCATTTAAAAAAAATTGGATAAGTATATAGACAGGAAAGGAATGGGGGTTATGGGCTGAGTGCAGGTAGGTGGGACTAAGTGAGAGTAAGCGTTCGGCATGGACTAGAAGGGCCAAGATGGCCTGTTTCCATGCTGTAATTGTTATATATATGTTAATGGAATGGTTTACAAAAGATTCACCAGCTGAGTGCCAGGATTGTCTACTGTGTGAGGGCTAAGGCGGGCTTTCAGACAATGAGTTTAAGTAAGGTGTCTTTAAGTTACGTTAAACACTCAAAAACTTCTACAGATGTACCGTGGAGAGCATTCTGACAGGCTGCATCACTGTCTGGTATGGCATGGCAATGGTGGCTACTGAACAGGATTGAAGTAAGCTGAAATTGTAAAATTAGTCAGCTCCATCATGAGTAATAGCCTACATAGTGATGCACCATCAATAACTCTCTCTGAGACGTGAAGCCGAGATATTGGCTTTTATTGACTGGAAGAAAGAACAAGCAGTAGTTGACCACCATACTACATCCTGGAGAATGAGGGCCGGGCTCAGGCCTCAATCGCCTTTATACCGGGGTCTGTGGGAGGAGCCACAGGAGCAGTCAGCAGGGGGTGTATTCAGACAGGTATATGTTGTTCACCACACATAGTGTCTTCAATGATCTTCAAGGATCTTCACACATCTTCAAGGATCATGCCTCAGAAAGGTGAAGTCCATCATTAAGGACCCCACCAACCAGGACATGCCCTCTTTTCATTGTTACTATCAGAAAGGAGATATTGAAGCCTGAAGGCACACACTCAGCAATTAAGGAACAGCTCCTTCCCCTCTGCCATCCAATTTTTAAATGGACAGTGAACCCATGAACACTACCTCACTACATTTTGTTAAGTTTCTATTTTTTTTGCACAACTTATTTTAATTTGACTATTTACTATACATATACTATACTTTGTGTAATTCATTTTTTCTATATTTATCATGTATTTCATTGTACTGCTGCTGCAAAGTTAACAAATTTCACAACATATGCTGGTGAATTTAAACCTGATTCTGAGAGGTGATCTTACTGAAAGATAAAAAGATTCTGAGAAGCTTGACAGAGAGCATGGGAATCGTGGCCCTTTTTGACTGCAAAGGAAGCATGGAAAACACTTACATATGATTCTGAACTATCAGGATTTCTAATGGTGGACTATTAGAATTGTTATTGTAATCAGTCCTTACTTTAGTTTATGTTGGTGAGCAAATTACTGACAGTCCTTCCACTCCTGTAAGTCAAAAAAGTTTTTGGAACAAATTATAGACATAATAAAATTGATATTCAGACCATTTGCCTCCTAACTTCCCCTTCTACGCAACCATCTGGAATAAGCATAATTACTACATTGAATATGTTTAGGAACTGTAGATGGTAGTATGTTTAAACAAAAGCACAATTGGTAACTTTTCCCTTGCTGGGTGAATCCAAAATGAAAGGGCATTGACGATGGATATGGATCCACCCATTTAAGGTTACATGTCCTCTCTCAGAGGCCAGTGCAGCTCTGGGAATCTTTTGTTTATTGAACCGTGGAGCTTAATTCGTCCAGTAATTTCAAGGTAAGGTCAGAGTGAAGGGATTATTGGAATTGGACCAGAAAGAGATAGCAAGGCAAATAGGGAATCAGTGGGACAGCAGTGGTGCAAGCACAAGAGATCAGGTAGCCAATTCCTGATCTGCCTCATTCCTATTCTTACATACTCTAATGCTTGTTTCAATGTTCAGAGCAAGTGCCCTTTCTGGAACTGACCTTCTGAACAAAAGCAGACCTGTCAACTCTCCTATGCCCACCTATTTATGAAATCAACAGGGATTTACTTAGCGCTTCTACCAGGAGTGGAAACCAATAAAACTTTAAAGCTTGTCACTCAGCGAGAGACTCAAAAAAAAAAATGGGAGCAAGAAAGTTGATGATTTAAAAAGCACCATGAGGGAAAGAGATGGAGTGACAGTGTATACAAACTTATCAATCACCCCTGATGTTATTAACTTCATACTTTCTGCATAATCACTCAAAGAGTTGAACTGCATGTGCATGTAACGAGAGCTGTATAAGTCATCTCCTTCTACCTTAGGCCACGAACATATCAATCACCCCTGCTGTGGACCCTGTCTGGAGATCCAAGATCTATATGCTCCACAACCTTTGGACTAAATGTGTAAATTTTGGAGGGGACTATGTTGAAAAGGTAAATGTGCTAGGTTTTCCAAAATTGACTCCTCCTACCTTAGGCCACAAACTTATCAATCACCCCTCGTAATTTCTTTCACAGGAAATGCAACATCATTACATGAATCAACACACACAAAATGCTGGTGGTACGCAGCAGGCCAGGCAGCATCTATAGGAAGAAGCACTGTCGACGTTTCAGGTCAGGACCCTTCGTCAGGACAGTCTGCCTGGCCTGCTGCATTCCACCTGCTGCATTTTGTTGTGTTGCTTGAATTTCCAGCATTTGTAGATTTCCTCGTGTTTGCTTTTCAAGATCATTACATAATGATAGCAGGCAACTTGCAGGACAGTATAGAGATTGAAATTGGTCCATTACTGTCCATCAGATAAGGAAATTCACTATTTTTACCTACAATCTTAACTACATCAGAGCTTCATTAATTTAAAGCATACTATCCCATAGTACTGAATTGGAAACTATGATCAAAAATTTGTGATAAACTCATTTTCAGCTGTTTTAATCAAATCTCACCTAGTTACCACCTTTAAATGCACAAGGTAAAATTTGTTAAAATTCTAATTAAAAATGTTTTAAAACTCCATGTTCTCTATGGTGGCAGATTGTGTGTTTGGTAAAATGCAAATGGTTTTTGATTTTGAGTGTAAAAGGTTGTAAATCGTTGGAATTCGCTACCCAAGGGACCTCTGAAGATTGAGTCATATATTCAAGACTTAGACTGATTTTTAAACTGTGGGGGAGTTGAGAGTTATAGGAAGAATATAGACCTAAGACTAAGATCTTATTGAATAGTGGAGTCAGTATCCGGCTACTGCTCGTTCTTTTTCTTAACTTCAGCTGAAAAAATTCACTTTAGATTTGTAATGCGAATAGAAAATACAGACCTTTAAGTGTATTATTTTCATTTCTTTTCTTCAACAGAGCTAATTTTCACTGCTCTGTGATACATTTACAAGTGTTCAAGGATGTTTCTATATTTACAGCAGCAAAGATCTTTTTTTACAATTCACCGCTACCTTTTATTTTTACTGTAGCATGTAACATCACACCTATATATTAATACATAATGAAAAATAATTTATGAGCAGCGAATACCCTCTTATACAATCTGAATTATATTGAAACTGCATGGCTGATACTGGCACTTTCTTCAAACCTAATCAAAGTCCTCACCACTCACTCCACTTCTGAATGCTCATTTTCACTCCTGTGCCATCCCAGCCAATGGGTTTCGGTTCTATAATGTGAACCCAACAGCACAACAACTTCTGTAGCCTTGAAAAGCATATCTACTGTGATGGGTTAGAACTTCTGGTCCATTCCTAGTGCCAATACTAAGTAACATCTACACAACCACAAGGGGACCAATTTTCATCCCCAGTGGTGGATTGGTGGGGCAGCTGCTTTAAATTCCTGGCATTAACATGTCAGACGACCTGTTCTGGGCCCAGCGCATAAATGAAATCACAAGGAGGGTGCACCAGCATCTTTACTTTCTTAGAAGGCTTGTTGCTGAACACTCCAACAAACTTTTACAGATGTGCTGATGAATGTATCCTTACTGATTGCATCATGGTCTGATAGGGCAATATGAATGCATGGAAACTTAAAGACCTGCAGAGAATATTAGATTCAACTCAGTACATCATTGGCACACCCCTTTATTCTATTGGTTAAATTTACTTGAACTGCTGCCTCAAGAAGGCAAGAGCTGCCATCAAAGACCTCCACCGTCCAGGCCATGCCATCAACTTGCAACTTCCTTCAGGCTGTAGGTGCAGAAGCCTTAATGCCCACACCACTTGGATCAGGAACAGCTACTTCTATTCAACCTTTTGGTTGTTGAACCAACCTTTTGGGCACAACCACAATCAGTACCTCAGTACAGCGGCAACCTGACCACCTTGCAGTACAATGGACTCTGTTTTCTTTTTGTTCTAATTGTGTTTTTCTTGCATAATGTTTACACAATTCACGTATTTCTTGTAAATGTGTATCTCGTGCTATGTGCCTGTGATGCTGATGTAAGAAAGCTTTTCATGTCTGTGGTTGTCAAGGGCAGTTGGATGTTTCAACCACATGGAGAGCTTCGGTACTTGGTGGCCCATGGGGAAGAAGCTTTGGCGGATGTCGGTACCATTATGCAAGAGCAGCAGGCTGCCTATGTTGGGCAGTGGTGGAGTTTTAGGAAAAGGTTCCTATGGGAGTTGGGTGGGGTGTCATATGGGAATAGACAGGGGAGGCATTCAATGAGCTCAGGAAAACACATGTGGTTTGCACCATTTCTGTCATGTGAGGGAAAATTGGCCAAGCGTCCTCTCATGTCACGTTGAAAAACAATAAGCTGCAGATAATGGTAACATAAAATAAGAAGTAGTATTAAGCAATTATCACAAAATGCTGGTGGAACACAGCAGGCCTTGCAGCATCTATAGGAGAAGCTGAGTCCTGATGAAGGATCTCGGCCTGAAACGTCGATGGTGCTACTTCCTATGGATGCTGCCTGGCCTGCTGTGTTCCACCAGCATTTTGTGTGTGTTGTTTGAATTTCCAGCATCTGCAGATTTCCTCGTGTTAAGCAATTATTATTGGTTTATATTTTTTTCTTGACAGATGTACCGAGGCACCGTGAAGAATTTTGATTTGCATCCCATCCACATGGATCATTTCATTACCACAGTGCACTGACACAGTGCAAAGGAAAACAATAAGAAAATGATGAATACAGGTACAGGTACTGATTATAACTGATGCTTCAATGACAAACTCTGCCATCTTCACTGCGGTTGATGCCTGGGCATGCCTCGTCCAGTGGTATTTATACGTCCATAGACCGTCCCTCCTGATTGGTTAGTCCTCAGGATGGACGGACTACGGTGGTATAAATATGCCTGGACTAGACGTGTCCAGACAGTAGAATCTGTCATTGAAACGTTGGTTATAATCGATACCTGTACCTGGTTGGAAGCCCGAGAAGAGTTTATTCATCATTTCCGCTGGAAGAGCTCTGGATCTATTTTCAATAATAGAATGCAGAATAAAGTGTTACAATTACAGAGAAGGTGCAGTGCAGGTAGACAATAAGGTGCAAGGCCATACAAGGTAGACTGTGAGGTGAAGAGTTCATTTTATCATACTAGGGGACCCTTACTAGCTTTATAACAGCAGGATAGCAGCTGTCTTTGAGCCTGTGGTATGTGTTTTCAAGCCTTACAATATTCTGCCTGATGGGAGAGGGGAGAAGAGAGAATGCCCAGGGTGGGTGGGGTCTTTGAATGTGTTGGCTGCTTTAAAGGGGCAGCAAGAATTGTAGGCAACACACTCAGAAGATCAAGCAGTAACTCTGTCCTCTGCCTACCTGCTGAGTGTCAAAATCTAAACCAAAGTCGAGCTTATTGTCATATGCACACCCCGATGCAGTGACAAACTCATTTGCAGTAGCATCACAGGCACATGACATTAGTTTCCAGCAAGAGCTGTTTCAATTCCAAAAGACATAGCTTCTCAACTGTACCATGATCCAGCAGAGCCTGCCACTTTACAAATGACAACAGCCTTGTGTGCAGAGTATCACTTCTGTCGCACACAAATCAGCACTCAATCACACATTGGACCCTGACCTGGAGGAAAGACAACACATTTTCTGTTCATTTTTAAAGTTGTGGATTCCCTGCTGTCTTACAAGCTTGCGGAGACATTGTAAGGGCAGCCGATGACCCAGAAGGGCCAAGCGTCCTCCTTACTATGGAACCAGACATGTGTCAGCTATTGGGATGTTATATGCATGTGGAAATAGTAAGCAAATCTTTGCTAGTAAAACACCAGTAGAGAATGCCACATTTCCTCGACACTGTCATTTGTTTAGGAAATCTTTGCTATACCACATTCTTCGCATCAATTTGGAATAACGCTGAGGTTTTTGATGGGCTAATTGAGGTCCAAGCATTATGGGAAGGTGAATGTCCACTGAAGACAATTCTATACTTACAACTCGACTCTGGTAGAAGGGCCACAAAATGGGTGAAGAAGCTTGCCTGGTGCAATCTTCGATACAATTTATTGCATGAACTTCCAGCAAGCCTTCGAAATTTCGTGAAGAGAAATTGAGACTGCCATAATGAAGCTGATTCATTAGCATCAAGACAATCAGCTACTAATGAACGGGACAATGCCTCTCTTTGTTAGAAAATAGCTCCAGACTTTTTGTTTTAAATTCGCACTAACTGATGCTTCACTATTCCTCTGCAATCTTACTGCTTTCAAAAGGAAGAGGTTCAGTAAACAAAAATGCATTCTTTACATCACAAACTTTTAAGCGGTCAGATTCCCACTGCTTCTTCAGCAAGGAATGTGCACTGGGTTCTCATTAAAGAAACATCTTTTGCTGAATGATCATCAGCCTCTCTTCGCAGAGCTGCAAATTTAACCAAAACTGAACTCGATCAGGCTTTGCAACACACACAAAAAAACCAACTGATTTGTGCTTTCAGCACGGGCAATGTACCATTTTCATGCTTCATTGCTGCCCTTAAACTAAAGAAGAGCAAAAAATAACTGCAAGCTTGTGTCCTTTACCAAAGTATGTATGGAATAAAATCAGGAAGGAACCCTGGAACATATCAGACCTGCTTCCTTGTTCAATTGGAACACAGCTGATCTTATCAGTGGCACAATATTTTCATCATAACTGGCCCCAAGTACACTCAATAGCTCTGACATACAAAACCTGCCCAACTCAGCTCAGAAAATATTTAATAATTCCAAAAATCCATAGGCGTCTGAGAGTTGAAATTACCTTTCATCCTATTAAATGGCCTTTCTCTTCCCATGTGACTTTGTCCCCTAGTTCTATAAGAAATAGCACAGTATGCACTGCATCAAAAGCCCTCAGGATCTTGCATTTCATTCTCATTGCTAAGAGAGTAGACCCAGTCCATTCCATCTCTCCTCATTGGCCAACTGTTTGTTCTCCAAACAGTAGAAGCTGAGTACCCTCTGCTCTACTGTTTCCAAGACAACTATATTCCAGATAACAGAAAGAGACAAAATTGTATTTTGCACTCACGATGGGTTCTTATCTGCATTCTGCCCAGTTGTATGTTGAACTAAACAGAACTTCATCTCAATAGTACTCTATTTATATTTTCTGCCTAGAAAGTATTATGAGAATGAACATTCAATACTGGTAGCCCCACCCCAGAAATTGAACACTAGAGATCATCTCTTGCCCTACACTGGACTTGGATCTGATTCTATTTCTTTTCACATTAATGTCTTGTTTACCTCTTCACTGCCTTTTATAATTGATGAATATGTGTGTGTGTGTGTGTGTGTGTGTGTGTGTGTTTTCCCTGTTGTCTGTTCCTACATGTCTGTGATGCTGCATTGAGTGAGTTTTTCATTGTTCCTGAATCTCATCATACTTATTGACAATAAACTAGTCTTGAGATGCAAATGGACTATAGTGGAAAAGCCATGGAGCCTCTGGAAAACAATTGGAAACACAACTTTCACATGTAGGAACATCAACGGCCATTTTTCCCTCAGGCCTGCTCTGCCCTTTCAAAAAGATCACAGCTGCTCTGATGGCAACCTTCACTCTCAGGAATCACTCATTGTCAATTCTTATCAACAATCTAGCCACCTCTGCCTTAAAAACATTTACACTTTTACCACCTTTTGAGGAGGGAATTCTAAAGACACGTGACCTTCCCAGAAACAAAACACACCTCCTCAGTGTCTTAAATGTGTAACTCCTTATTTTAAAACAGTAACCTTTGTACTAAATTAGCAATAAGAGGAAATATCCTCTCCATGTCCACAAATACATGAGGAATTTACTATCTATTTGCAAACTATATGTGGTGCTTCAGGAATTTTGTGGGCAAAAGCATGTTCAGTCTGTTACATGCTCTGTGTTCTAATAGTCAGCCTGTTCAATAGACTGCTTAGAATTCCCTTGCCTTCTCCACTGCCAGGGCAAAGCCAAACACAAACCAGAAGAACAGCACCTCAAATTTCTCTACAAATTATTCTACAAACCAATGGTATGAACAGTAAATGTTCCAACTTCAGATAACCCACACCCTCTGTGCTACTTTCTCTCTCCTTCCCCATCTGGTTTAATTTGCCCTTCATCACCCCCACCTTATCTGACTCCATTTCCCTCCACAGATGCTGCCTGATCTGCTGAGTTTCTCACGCATTTTATATCTAGCTCCAGATTCCAGTATCAGAAACTTCTTGCTTCTGCTTATCACCTTCCAGCCTCTGTCACTACCACTACTACCTCTGCCTGGTTCTATCTGTTCCCCTTTATCTCTTTTCTTATCTGTCTCCACCTGTTAGCCCCCAGTCACTTGTCCCTCAACTCCACCTGTCCCTCCTCCTCTATCCAGTTCCACCTTGGAGTCACAGAAAAGTACAGCACAGAAACAGGCCTTTTGGCTCACCTAGTCCATGTTGAGCCATTTAAACTGCTTACTGCTACTGACCTGTACTGGGACTATAGCCCTCCATACCCCTACCATAAATGTACTTTTCCAAACTTTGCATAAATGTTGAAATTGAGCCCGCGTGGGCCACTTGTGCTGACAGCTCAGTCCACACTCTCATGACCGTCTGAGTGAAGAGGTTTCTCCTCATGTTTCTCTTAAACTTTTCACCTTTCACCCTTAACCCATGGCCTTTAGTTATAGTTGCACCCAACCTCAGTGGAAAAAGCCTGCTTGCCCTATCAATAACACTCATAATTTTGTATACCTCTATCAAATCTCCTCTCTATCTTCTACATTCCAAGGAATAAAGTCCTAACCTAGTCAATCTTTCCATATGACTTAGGTCCTCCAGACACGGCAACATCTTTGTAAGTCTTCCTTCCGCTCCTGGTTCCATCTATCTGTGCTTCAAGCCTTCCTCTCATCTCTTTATACTGGCTACATCCTCTTTACAATCTCAGTCCCAGTGCATTTTGGGGTCTTAACTTGGAAGATCCACAATTACTTTGCTTTCACAGATGCTGCTTAACCCCCTGAAATTGATTTTTGGTACTTGGAATGTTGACTGCAGTCTTGTGTGATTTGCATTGGTATATCAGAATAACAACCTTGCACTTCAACATCAACATCAGGAAGGGGAAGTGGGTAGAATTCATACTAATCCTCACTGAGGTGTCATTGGAAGAAAAGTTGAGCATTTTCAAGTTCCTGGGCATTGGAGGATCAATGCTGAGCCCCAGATACCTATGATGAAGGCATGTCCACAGCTATTCTTCATTAGGAGTTTGAGGAAACTTGGTGTGCCACCAAAGACTAGCAGGTTGTACTGATGTGGCATGGGAATCATTCTGACTGGTTGCATCACTGATTGGTATGGAGGCTTCGATGCACATGATCGAAGAGGCTCCAGAGAGTTATAGGCTTAGCCAACTCCATCTTGGGCACAAGCCTCTCTATCATTGAGGACTTCTTCAAAAGGCAGTGCCTCAAGAACGCAGTATCTATTATTAAGTACCCTCACCATCCTGGACATTCCCTCTTCTCATTACTACCATTGGGGCAGAGATGCAGGAGCCGGAAGACCCACACTCAATGTTTTAGGGATAGTTTCTACCCCTTTGCCATCAGATTTCTATATGGTCCATGAACCCATGAACTACCACACTACTCATTTTGTGCACTTTTTATTATAACTTAGAGCAACTTTTAATTTCAAAACTGCATACTGCCACCAAACAACAAATTTTATGACTCATTTAAGTGACAATAAACCTGATTCTGGTTCTGATTCTACACCTGGTACTGTCATCTTCTCAGTGGTGAAAGAAAGATTTGCCTTTCAACAGCATCGCTCAGACCTTCAGAAAAATGCCACTGTGCATCAGCAGCAAAATTATGTTCAGTCATTCTGATGAAAAGCCAACAATTTTGAATGTTACATGTTTCTCTTGCGTCCAGAGAGCTGCCTGTTCTGCTGAAAGTTTTGAAAATAATTTTTCCAGCAGTGTTTTACCGTTTCTAAAAAATGGGAAACTAGTCTTGATCTTGCTGACAGCATCCTGCTGTTGCTTGGAGCCAACAAGCCATTGACAATTTGGAGTGAAGTTGACTGCCTGCATCAAGAGAATAATCCACTGAGGCATACATTACAAAGATTGGGTTTCCACTGATAATGCCATTTAGTGATGTCTCAAACAGCTCGGGATTTGCAGTGCATGAAGTCAGGGAGCAAAACTCCACAGTAAAGACTTAATTTGTTCCTAACTTAAAACTACCATTAGTATACTATATATCTGAGAGTTCCTGGTGCAGTTTCCATTGTTGATATATCACAGGACGTTCTGCCAGTGTTGCAGTAATCCCAGGACAACGCGCAGTGTTACCTTAGCCCCAGAATCACTCCCTCGGTACTGACCACAACCTTGCAAACATTAACATTGCTACCATATTTTGAGACAATCAAAATCAGAGTCAAGTTTATTGTTATATGTACAAGTGCAAAGAAAAACTTACTTTTAGCAGCATCACAGGCATGTAGCATCAGATACGTAATGTTCACAAGAAAAACATAAATTGTATATAAATTATCAAAAAATTACATGAGAAAAACACAATGACCACAAAAACAAAATAACTGACACAAAATCCTGAAGGAGCTCAGCAGGTCAGGCATGTTAATGGAAGGAAATGAATTGTCAACCTTTTGGGCCAATACCCCTCAGATCCGAAGAATGGTCTCAGCCTGAAACTTTGACTGTTCATTTCCATCCATAGATGCAGCCTCACCTGTTAAATTCCTCCCGCATTTTGTGTATATTGCTCAATATTTTCAGCATCTGCAGAAACTCTTGTGCTTCTGTAGTACAAAACAAAGTTCCTTGGTAGTACACAAAAATGCTAGAGTAATTCAGCAGGTCAGGCTCATCTATGGAAACAAATCGACAGTTGACATTTCAGGCCAAGAACCTTCTTCAGGACTCTAAGCGATACTATAAACTCTTGGATATAATCCCATGACGACTCCTGTTCATTTATCCATTCAGAATGAGGAAAGCTTGCTTGGAAGAATACTGGCAATGTGTAGCAAAAGCTTCATAAATTGAAATTGCTAAAACATGGAATAGATGTGAAGAAATACTGATCCCATATATAGTTTTAGAAAATAATGCATACATGTGGGAAATCTGATGCAAGAACACTGGATAACTCCATAACAAGATCACTATACAGTAAATCTAATGTTGACTCATTTAGTTACCATGTGTTTCCACTATATTTTTGGCTTAGTTTGTGCACAGAGTAACAGGATGGGGGAGTTAACCAGCTTGAAAGGAATCTCTGGGGAATCTGACTGGAATTTGCTGCCATTCCGGTTGAACGCCAGTGGAATTTCAGGGGCATTCTGGAGCAACACCATGGGGGAGTTTTGAATGATATATTTAACGCTTTGCATGTACAGTAGTTCTCTGATTTCATGAGTGTGATGTTCAGCTCCTGTCACAGTTTGACTGTAATGCTTTGCTGATAACAATCCCACTGCTTATAGAACAGTGTTTTACTGTAATTCACATTCACCAGGGATCTGTCAGCTTGCATTATTTGGAAAGAACTTGAAACATTACAGCTTGTGCAGAATGAGTCCACTATGGATGCTGAAATGAGGAATATAAGCCCTCCGTAATTGTATATGCCCGTTAACAGCGGAGGTTCAACATCCATTTCAAAGATTGAATGAACAAAATCTAGGTAGTCAATGCATTAGGAAAGAGTGCTCAACTGGCAGGTGGACATTCATGGGTCAAGGTAAATTCAAAGTAAATTGATTATCAAAGTATATTCCTATATACAGCTCTAAGTCGCATTTTCTTGTGGGCTTTCTCAGTAAGTGCAAGAAGCACAATGGAATCAGAAGAGGACCGCACTCAACAGGACAGACAAACAGCCAATATGCAAAAGACAACAAATTATACCAATACAAAAAGGAAACATAATAATAACAATAATAATACCAGAAAATTGTTTAAATAAAAGAGGAAATTGAAAAAGTATGGAATATGAACAGGGTATACATTGTCCCAATAGTAATATCTACAAATGGTATCATCCCAAAGTCACTACACAATAGCATTAAGCAATTAGGCAGATTCAGAAATATGTATGCAAATCTCCAGAAAGCCACAATAATAACCACAGTTGGAATAGTCCTAAAAATTCCTAGCAATTGAGAAATGAGGGTTCTTGGCTATGTCCACCATACCTCAGGTTTTGCAAGCTTAAGCTGAGAAAACATAAAAATATAATAATTTTTAAAAAAGCAAAAATGATCCAGAACATGAGATGAAGAGTTCCTTGAAAGTGGGTTGTGGGAAGAGTTCAGTGATGGGCTGTTTGAGTTGAGTGAAGTTATCCCCTCTGGTTCAAGAGCCTAATATGGTTGAGCTGTTTATTACCCTGAATAGTCAATGAATAAGGATTCATTCGTGGCCAATATTTGCACTTTATCCAACAACACAAAAAATTGGTTGTAAGAAGCAGGAATCAGTCAGACAACTTCCCAAGGTCATTCTACCATTCAGAAAGATCATGTCTTGTCTGTTACGGCTATTAGGACATACTCCTCATCAGTATCTGACAACTGCTGTTTCCCCTGTAAGTCAAATACTGGTCTATATTCAAAAACTTAATCTCTATAGCTCTCAGAGTTAGAGAATTCCAGACATGCACTACCTGCTGAGAGGAAAAAAGCATCCTCATCATTTCTGTCTGATATGAACCAATCTGCATTCTGAAACTACAGCTCTTAGTTCTTGATTTCTCTACGACCACTTTGATGTCCGTAGAAGCTTGCTAAATCCAAATCTGTTTGCCACAATTACATCATCGCAATGAAACATCACCGATGTTGAGCACTTTTATTAAGCAGTTCTTTCTTCATCTGAGACCTAGACATGGATTGGATTGCTTTACATAAAATACTTTGATATCATGGCAAACCAGCCTATATGGAATGGCAATTCTATGACAGAAAGGACTACTTCAGCTTCCCTTTCATAGATATTCCAGACATAGTGTAAACCTGATCTAATTCACAGGGACTAGCCAATCCAAATCCAATTACTTCCATTCATTCAAGCCAAATATCATTAATAAAGATCCTACACTTACCTGCCCCATCATTGAGATGTTTCCAACAATCAGTGATCTCACTTTCATTATTTCATTATCTCATGTTCTTGTTATTTATTGCTTTTTAATATCTGCATTTACACAGTTCGTTGTCTTCTGCACTGTCGTTGATCTTTCATTGATCCTGCTATGGTTACTTTTCTATAGATTTGCTGAGTATGCCCACAGAAAAATGAAAATCAGGGTTGTATATGGTGACATATATGTACTTTGATAATAGAACTTACTTTGAACTCTGATATGAGCCCACAGTGTCAAAGATAATCCAATTGACATCTATTCATACACGTCACACATAGTAATGCTGGCTGACCCATATAATGCACATTGTCTTGCAACACACAGGTTAGCAAATGCTAGGAATCAAATTCTTGTTCTCTACCTAATAATAAAATTCATATCAGTTGGGTAACTTGCAGAGCATACTAAATTGTGCCAATATGATTGATTCCATATTTAATAGGTTGCTGTGGGAGTGTGTTCTTTTATTCCCTAACGAAAAGTTACTACAATACAGAGAAAACCTCTTATCCCTGTTGAGTCGTTATGTTAGTAAACTGATGAAAATATACTCCAATCTTCTGCATATCGAGAAAACATTCAGAAGCAGCAGGTTTTTTATTTTCTAATAGTTCTTACTGAGCGTAACACCTTATTGATTTACTGCAATAGTATATTCAGGAACTTGCTTTAACAGCAGTGGGGAAAGTTCCTTCCAAGATTACTGATAAATCATTCCATTAAATGGTAGATTTCCACCTCTCTCTCTCTCTCTCTCTCTCTCTCTCTGACTGTAATGGCCTAACAAATGCCCATCACTTTCCATAGAAGCCTTTGCCACCATAGTAAGATCAGAACACTCCAAACTTGTGTTCTATCATTCTAGATTCTGAAATATTCTTCCACACTTCCCCAGATTGCCAGATTATTTACTTATTGCCTGTTTGGCCACTGGCACCTAGGGCAGCAATAAAGGTCCTCTATTTCTGTCTGTCCTTAGCCATCTTCTCTATTGAGCCCCGGGTGAGCTTCATGGTCCTCATCTCCATACTGTCACATACAGTCATTGAACAATTCTTTACTGCTGTTTTTGTAACAATTCTTTTTTGACCAGTCAGGGTTGTTAGCTCTGAGCTGAACCCCTGAACTTGGAGGACCAGTGGACCTCTCTTAGTCTGGCCTCTACCCTTTGACTTGTTTGGCATGGGTGACCCTACCAAAAGTCAAAGTGCAAGGCCCTGACTCTAGATGATGTAGCTCTCCAGGCCATTGAGGCAATGCAAGCCTCCAAACCCTATGACAAGGTTGTGGTCCTCTTGGAGGCCAAATTGCCATTAAAATCTGTTATTTCTTCCTCACCCAAGTTTTGCCCACATTAGCCTTAAACACGTTCCTGCACATGGCTATGAATTGCAGAACGCTGGATTTCAATAGAACCTTGGTAAGCCGTTTTGTTCTTTTAATCTCACACGCTAACTTACTGTATATTCCATGGGACAGTCACAAAAAGGAAGCTTTTAGACCATTCATCAAAATTTTGAGACGCATTTCTAGCTTCAAGGTAAAATTTTTGTTAATTCCACCAAATTCCAATATTTCTCAGCAATTTCACAAATAACGTGTTGAATAAAAGAAACGTCACATCCAGTGGGCTAAACAAAGGAAAATAGAAGTCCATCAAATTTTGGCTAAGAATCCATCTTGACAAGTCTGCCACTGAAGTCATGGTACAAAGTTTCGGGAGGAACACCCAATGGCAGATTAGACTGGACTTGCTCAACACTAGCTGAGCCTCCTACTCTGCTGACTGAGGTTGAATATTCTTTAGGGACAGGTAATTTACACAAGTGGGCATTCTGTGCAACTATACAACCACATTATAATGTGGATAGCATCCTATTGGAATGTGAAAGGGTTGTCAGGAGATGCATCTTTGATCTGTGGTGTTAATTGTACAACACCCCACCAGCAGTGCCTGTGGTTCCATTGACTCTGCATTGAACTGAAAGTTTCAGAAGTGGAATGCAATATTTCTCTATCACTTTTAACAGTCAAGATAATCAAATTCAAATCTATGCCCCTTTTTAGTCAACACCCCCAATCATGCAAGGATTGCCAAACAGGGATCAGAAATAAGAGCTCATAATTATCTTCTTCACACCCTAAACAAGGGCACTGGGGCAATTAACAGTCCAGTATCTCACCCCTGGTATGTTGACTGCAGAGAGCGGGAACTATACTGGAAATAAGATAAATTTCTGCCTCGGAGATGGGTCATGATGCATCCTCATCAAAAAGCCCATCCAGGGAGTTTCAGAAGCAATCTGCCTTCCAAATGCAGTGGAATCATAATCCACTCTGAATCTCTTTTCTGTAGCAGATGCTGAACTTCTTGTAAAATTTCCAGAGATTCCTGTCTCTTGTGAGTGGTGGACCTGCTTGATATTAACAGCAAAAACAAAACAATTTGCTCATTTGGTTGCTGGTAGTTTGGTAAATATTTTGGTTGTTATCACACAGATCAGCCAAAAGCAACAGGTTTCTTTAGCAGAAATTTGTCAGAAATATCTTATTTCTCAGTTGTTCAGTTTTGTCTTTTGTTGTTCTACTCAGGATGGATGAAACAAATAATCTTCTGATTCAATTCCCCTGTTTCTCCAAAGACATCATGTCAACTTATGAGCACATGTCTCTATCTCTTTCTCCTTCACACTGGCAAAAGTTAGTGTAGCTTCAAAACATTAAACTAATTCAAAGCAAGACTCAGGAGTCCAAGAATGCAGGTGTAACTCCAAGTTTACTTTAAGCAAGGCACCTACATATCACATGGTAGTGTGATGACATAGAAAACAGAACATAAAACATAGAAATTTACAGCACATTACAGGCCCTAAGGCCCACTATGTTGTGCCAAACATGTAACCTACTCTAGAAAATGCCAAGAATTTCCCTAGTGCATAGACCTATAATTTTCTAAGTTCCATGTACCTATCTAAGGAGCTCCAGCACCACTGGCAGCAGTACATTCCATGCACCCACACTCTCTGAGAAAAGCCTGACTCCCTGACATCCACTTGGTACCTATTTCCAAGCACCTTAAAACTATGCCCCCTCGTGTTAGCCATTTCAGCCTTGGGTAAAAGCCTCTGGCTATCCACACAATCAAAGCCCCTCATCATCTTATACATCTCTATCAGGTCACCTCTCATCCTCCGTCGCTCCAAGGAGAAAAGGCCCAGTACACTCAACCTATTCTCATAAGGTACATCCTCCAATCCAGGCAACATCCATGCACATGGATGCACTCTCTCCATAGTATCCACATCCTTCCTGCAGGGAGGTGACCAGAATCGAACACAGTACTCCAAATGGGGTCCGACCAAGGTCTTATATAACCCAAACATTACCTCACTGCCCTTGAACTCAAACCTATGGTTGGTAAATGCCAACACACCACATGCTTTCTTAACAACGCTGCCAATCTGCACAGCAGCTTTGAGTGTCCTATTGACATGGACCTCAAGATGTCTCCGATTCCATACACTGCCAAGAGTCTTACCATTTATATTATACTTCAATGTATTTTTACATTGATTTTTGTTTCAAACAAGAATGCCTAATCAAATTATATATATATATATAGATATACACACACAATATTAAATATACTACACATAGCATATCGGTTTATCAGTTCAATCACTGAATTAATGCTGAATGAACTGAATTTACAATTCTACACAAATCTGTATTAGAGAAAAGCAGCCACAAAAATCTAATCACTAACTGCTGTATTGATTAGTTCCCTCATGCTTCAAGAGGAGGGAATCAGGAGAACTCGCACCCGAGGAGTCAGCAGGGAAAGGGAGATGGGTGATGATATCTCAGATGATCTATTCTTGGCCCAGCATATTGATGAAATCATGAAGAAGGCAAGCTAACGGCCCTACTTCAGTAGGAGTCTGAGGAGGTTTGGTATGTCACCTAAGACTCTTACAAATTTCTATGGATGTATAGTGGAGAGGATTCTGACTGGTTACGTCACCACTTGGTATGGACGCTCCAATGCAGAGAATTGTAAGAGGCTGCGGAGGATTATAAACTCAGCCAGCTCCAGCATGGACACCATCTCCCCGCCATCGAGGACATCTTTAAGAGGCAGTGTCTCAAAGAGTTGACATCCATCTCTATGGACTCTCACCAGTTAGGTTATGGCCTCTTCTCTCTACTGCCATGGAAGAGGAGGTACAGGAGCCTGAAAACTCATACTCAATGATTCAGAAACAGCTTCTTCCTCTCTGCCATCAGTTTACTGAATGGTCCATGGACCCATAAACACTACCAGATTATTGTTTGCTTGCATGACTTATTCATGTTTATAACTTACAGTAATTTCATTTCTTTGCACTGTACTGCTGCTGTAAAACAATAAATTTCATGTCATCTAAGTCAGTAGTAATAAACCTGATTCTGCTCAACAAGGCAGCAAACCTCCTGTTCTTATCAGATATGACCTACATTTCACTTCAATATTATGGCCGAAACTTAAAAGTCATTCAAAATACTCCCGAAGCGGCCTCCTCTACTTTAGTGATACCATTCAAAATTTGGGGAACTGCTGCATCGTGTACATCCACTCCATCAGCAAAAAGTCGAACATCCTAGTAGCCAAACATTTTAATTCTGATTCCCGTTCCCGTTCCAGCATGTTAGTCCATTGCCTCCTCTTGTACCATGATGAAGCCACCCTCAGGGTGGGGGATCAACAAATTATATTCCATCTGGGTAGCCTCCAACCTGATATCATGAATATCAATTTCTCCTTCCTGTAAAAAAAATATTCCTTCCCCCTTTCCTCTTCTATTCCCCACTCAGGCCCCTTACTACCTCTCACCTTGCCTATCTCTACCCCTGGGTCCTCTCTTCCATCCCTTTCTCCTATGGTCCACTATTCTCTCATATCAGATTCCTTTCTCTCCAGCCTTTTACCTTTCCTACCTACCTGGCTTCACCTATCACCTTCTAGCTATCCTCCTTTACCACCCGCCATCTTTTTGTTCTGCAGTCTTCCCCCTTCCTTTCCAGACCCGAAGAAGAGTGTCTTGGCCCTAAACCTGACTGTTTATTCATTTCCATAGAAGCTGCATGGCCTGCTGAGTTCCTCCAGCATTTTGTATGTGTGGCTTTGGATTTCCAGCATCTGCAGACTTTCTTGTGTTTAGTCATTCAAAATAGCCTAGCACTAGGCAGTCCAAGGCAGTTGGGATGGAAATGAAATGCCAGCCAGCCAGAAATACAGAAATAAAGTAAAATTATACTCATCTTCTATAATTATACTTAAACGACTCACTGCTTTCAACTCAAGTCATTCCTTGTCACAATAAGATGTACAGTGTGGGTGGTGGGATTCCCATCATCAAGAACCCCACCACCCAGGTCATGCTCTCTTCTCACTCCTGCCATCAGGAAGAAGGTACAGGAGCCTCAGGACTCACACCAACAGGTTCAAGAACAGTTATCATCCCTCAGCCATCACACTCTTGAACCAAAGGGGATAAATTCACCCAACTTCAATTGACCCATCGCTGAACTGTTCCCACAACCCATGGACTCAGTTCCAAGGGCTCTTCATCTTATGTTCTCGATACTTATTACTTACTTATTTGTCTTTTCTTTCTCAACTCAATCTGGTAAAACCTGAGGTACGGGCATAGCCAAACACACTCATTTCTCAATGCTAGGAACTTCAAGACTATTCTTTGAATTTTTCCTTTCTTTTTATATTTACACAGTTGGTTGTCTTTGCACACTGGTTGCCCATTCTGTTAGCATGCCTGCAAGATAATGAATCTCAGGGTTGTATGTGGTGACATATATGTACTTTGATAATAAATTTACTTTGAACTTTGAGGCAGTCCCTGGCAAAGAAAACTGCCTTATTTCAAAAATTAATATTACAGAGAAATAAATTATACATATGTAGCACCTTTCCCAACCTTAGCATGTCCCAATAAACTTTGCCATTGGTGAAGTATGCTTTGAAGTGTAGTCGCCATGAAGAGGCATCAACCTGATTGAGGACCAGAGGCACCTACAAACTCCAATATGATAGACAGCAACTAAATGAGAAAATAAGAGGAGGAACAAAGAAATAAAGCAGAGATTAAGGAAAACCAACTAAACTGCAGATGCTGGATATCTGCAGAAAAAAAATCAAAACACTCAGCAGGTTAGGCAGCAGCTGTGTAGAGAGAAATAGAATTAACATTCAGAATGAAAGCCCTTCATCTGCTCTCAAGGAGGATGCCTGACACGAAGAGTGTTTTGAACATTTTCTGTTTTTATTCCTGAGATCAATAACAGAGGGCACAGCTGCCAAATGCAGTGTGATAAAGGTATGTATTTTTTAATTTCACATAACCATCAGGTCCAGTATTTAAGGAGGATAGCTTCCTCATCTCTGGCTTTTCTTCCAGTCCTCTATACTGTAGCAGCCAAGCAGCTCAGTAAGGTGCACCAGGATGTCCCAATATACTACACTGTCACTTGCATTTTTAAAACCTCCTTACTTGCTTGTTCAGTTAACATCATAAGACTATGAGGCATAGGAGCAGAATTAAGCCATTCATCCCATCAACTCAGCTCCGCTATTCCATCACGGCTAATTTATTATCCCTCTCAACTTCATTCTCCTGCCTTCTCCCCATAACCTTTGATGCCCTTTCTCATGAAGAACCTATCAATCTCTGCTTTAAATATACTCAATGACTTGGCCTCCACAGCCATCTATGGAATAGAATTCTACGGATTCAACAGCCTCTAGCTAAAAAGAAGTCCTCCTGATGTCTGTTCTAAAGGGATGTCTTTCAACTCCGAGGCTGCACCGTCTGGTCCTATAACCCCTCCCTTTCTTCCCCTGCACCACTGCCGTCCCCATAGGAAACATCTTCTCCATATCCACTCTATCTAGACTTTTCAATATTTGATGGATTTCAATAGGATCCCCCCCTCATGCTTCTGAGCTCCAGCAAGTACAGGCCTAGACCAATTAAGTGCTCCTTATACATTAACTCTTTCATTCCCTGGATAATTTTTGTGAACTGCTCTGGACCTCCTCCAATGCCAACACATTGTTTCGTCGGGGCTCAAAGCTGCTCACAGCGTTGCAAGTGCGGGCTGCCACATTCCTTATAAAGCCTCAGTTTTATGATCTTGAAATAACCATCAATGTGGATCAAATTACTCTCTGCCCTGGAAACATTATTAACCCATTTGTTATAAACAGATTAGCATCTGTGCTAAAATAACAAGATCAGAATCTGAAGCAAGTGTTTCATGAGTTTGCTCCTCGCGTTTGCTCGTAGCACTTCCAGCATATTACAGTTATCTTTTGGAACAGTGTTACATCTGGCTGGTGTCAAGTCCAACTCTAAATAAACCCTGCAAATCACTGACAGTTACGTTCCAATTCAGATGAAACTGCTGTTGCAGGCATCTGTTGTATGCATATATTCACTCATAGAGGGAATTGTTGATGCTGGAGAGTTTCATGCTCCCGAATTTTCACTTTCTTTTTGCAAAACATTGACAGTTTGACTTGCTGTTTGTGTGCACTGGCTTCAAGCTGACACATGGGCTATGGGTCAGCAGTTGTGGCAAGGCAAAATAACCTGCTTTGTTCTCCTTTACCTCCCCTTATTTGCACTTCTATTTGAATCCATAAATAAAACATAGAAAGCAGAATGTTTTGTTTTTCTTTACTCCAGGAATTGAAGGTGATTAAACCATGTGCTTGATTCCCTTACCCCGCACCTGGCTTCACCTATCACCTTTCTGTTTGTACTCCTCCCTCTCCCCCACCTTCTTATTCTGGATTCTTCTTCATCACTTTCCAGTCCTGATGAAGGGTCTCAGCCTGAAATGTCAACTCTTTATTCCAGTCCATAGATGCTGCCTGTCCTGCTGAGTTCCTCCAGCATTTTGTGCATGTTGCTCCGGATTTCCAGCATCAGCAAAATCCCTTGTGTTTAAACTGTGTGTGTGTGTGTGTGTGTGTGTGTGTGTGTGTGTGTGTGTGTGTGTGTGTGTGTGTGTGTGTGTGTGTGTGTGTGTGTGTGTGTGTGTGTGTGTGTGTGTGTGTGTGTGTCCTACATTTTGGCTGATCGACCTGCTTTTGCTCTATTTTTACCTCCACAACCAACCCCCAGTTTTTTTAAACAAGATATTTTTATTGCTGTTCAGGAGGTGCTCAGCAGCGAGAGAGCGGTGTCTCCAAGTCGCATGGATTCAGCTCCACAATCCGTAGGCATCGACAGGAGTTAATCATCAATAAATGATACAGCTCGTAATGCGAGGTTTATTTAAATTGTGTCTTAATGTTCTGCATTTATGGGAGCTAAAAGAAGCTGAATTGCTGCTTCTTTTGCCTACAGTGATTTAAATTCTGTTTACCATAATAAATGTTGTATTAATGATGGAAAATATATCCGCCAACACAATTGAAGATCTCGGCAAAGCAGTTTGTAATAGATTGAGCATCAAAGCCTTACCGCCCTGCAGCTGTGACTATTCCTCTCTCTATATATACTAGTGACAATGTTGTCTCCCGGCTCTAGGAGGGTTTCTTCTGGCTGTTCCACTTCCCTCTTGCAACCCAAAACTGGTGACTGTAAATTTCCCTGAGTGTGTGGGTGAGTGGTAAGATCTGGATTGGGGGAAAGGGGTGGGTTTATGAGAATGTGGGATGAATTAGAGCAGGAGTTGCCAACCCTTTATATGCCATGGACCCCTACCATTAACCTGGAGGTCCATGGAGACCTCAGTTGGGAGCCTGAGATTAGAGGAGATGGATGGCTTGTAGCTGATTGTGCTGAAGGGTCTCTTCCCCTTCTGTCTCTCTCTGTGACTCTATATATATTAGGAGCAGTAGTAAGCCTCTCAAACTTAGAGCCTCTCTAATATTTAATAAGATTAAGGATCCTCAGACTTTAACTTCAATGCCATCTTCCTGTCTTCCTGCGGTAATCTTCTATTGCCATCCTTGCAAAGACTCTGGCGGACTGTGCAGATGAAATTTACAGTGAGATCCAACAGCCAGGAAGAGTGTACTGCAACGCCCCACGGAGAGCGACGGGCATGACAAGACACAGAAGACATCATGGTCATCCACTTCAACCAAGGAAGACCTTAGTTTATATCACTGGACCGGGCTTCCGAGGTGGAGAGAGTGGATCTACCCCAGTGCATGGCTTTTCCACTTCAAAAACTTCCCCGCACAGCTCTCCTGCCATCGTCAGACATGATGGACAACCAATATTGAAACACATCTCCGTCTTAAACATGTTTAATGCATCTGCTCGTACTGCCCTAACTTGAAACAATTTCCAGAGACTCTCAACAATGGAGGAAAATAACAACATTGACCTGACTATGTCCTTTTTTAATGGTGACTTGCAGTTTGCCATTCTCTCAGAGGACAAAATCGCCTCTTTGCATTCACCCTGCTCAGACATTTCATGATCATATATGGTCCAGTCAAGTCTTCAAAGCTGTAATGGATACAGCAGAGACTTTACAAGCTTCCTTTTTAAATCAGACAGCCTGATCAATCCAGGTATTATTTCAATAAATCTTCTATAAAGGGCTTCCAAAACATTATCATTATTCCTTAATTAAGGAGTTACATACTGTGCACAGTACGGCAGATAAAGTCTCACCAAAGACCAATATAACTGCAGCGTTACCTCCCTAATTCTGAATTCAATTCCCTTTGCAATAAATGTTAGCCTTCTGTTAGCTTTCCCAATTACTTGCAGTCCTCGCTGTACCAATTTGGAGGCACTGATTATCACAAAGATCTAAATTCTAATGGAGAGTACCTTATGGTTTAACATACGACTGATTTCCAACAAGATGGGGAACAATCATTTTCAGTCACTGATGTTAAACATGGATTTCTATGCTAGCTGTGTTCTGTAGCCATGTCCCGACACTGTCTGTAAGGAGTTTGCAAGTTCTCCCCATGACTGCATGGATTTCTTCTGGGTGGTTCAGTTCCGTCCCACAGTCCAAAGACGTAAAGGTTGATAAGTTAATTGGCCACTGTAAATTATACCATGATCAGACTAGGGTTAAACCAGAGGGACGTGGCTCTATGGGCCGGAAGGGCCTATTCTGTGTTGTATCTCAATCAATAAATAAATTTTCACTGAGGCATTGAAACATAGAGCTACACACTATGGAAACAGGCCCTCTGACACAAACACCTGCACCTCACCTTCACCCTAGCAATCTCACAGCCAATGAATTATGGCTACCACTACACTGGCAGATAGCGCATAGCACGATTCCGTAAACAGCCATTTAATATCAGCTGGATACATGCTGAAATTTTTGATTTGCTCTACAGGGTTTCCATAAGTTACAGTGAAATTTGTGTGATGACCAAAATCACGTCAGCCATGACCTCATCAGATGGTGGAGCGGTTGACGGTCCAGGCGCTTCTCTCGGTGCTCTTAAATGCTCTTAAATGGTGATGTATAAAAGCAAATGGATAACTTTTGTCCAACTCTTTCATAACAGGCAAATGTACCTCAGCAAATCATCCACATTCATGAACATGAGAGGGCTTATTGCTGCTGCTGCCAGTGCCTTCAATGACACGGTGCTGCCTGCTACATTCACTGAAGTTTAGTTTCACTCCAGTTCCTGCACTCATCTCATCATTCCCTTATTTACATCATGTGTGCTTCCTGACTTCTCTGCAGGTTAATTGAATGCAGCCATCCAATGCAAACAGTTGTTATGTAAGCTTCCCCACCCACCCCCCCACCACCACCTCACTACATTTCCAATAAGCCAGTATGTGAATTACCACTGGCCATGCAGAAATCCCAACTAGGGATTTTAGCAAATGACAAAAAGAAACAGAATTCTTTATTCCATGGAGAAATACCTCTGTTTCAGCTTGAGAGATTACAATAGTCTTAATTTAACAGCATACTCAAGGGTAACCTTCCCTTTCTCTCTGCTCCTCAGAACTATCAGCTGAACACCATGCATACTTTATGATTGCCCAGGGAGTTAATCAGCAGAGGATCCAGTGACTGAACAGGTTACTGTTCCCTGACCACAGTACCTTTGTGGTTGAAGGAGCTTAATCTAAAATAAAACTGATGTAAACAATAGAAACTGTGGCTTCTGTAGTTTAATTTTATTTTCTCTGCAATGTTCTTTTTGGAGCATGGTAGAACTTTGATTATGTTATGCTGGTGGGGCCTGCTGGTGTTGACCTTCACACATTGGGATGGTCGACAGGCGGGTGAATTGCCTCTGGAACAAACTGTCCCTCGAGAGATCAACCCACCCAACCTCCTCACTGCATCGCCCATCCCTGACTGGCTCTGCTCTTTGCCGCGCTGGGGCCGAGGCTGTGGGCCTGCTCCAGGCTTTGTGTCTGCGGGCTCCATGACGTTTTATTCCACTGTGTGATGAAATGAGGTAGAGGCTGCGGGCCTGCTCCAGGCTTCGTGTCTAAGGACTCACTTCCATTCTGAATGCTGATTGCTTGCTTTTATTGTTTGCACAATTTGTTTTTTCTCCCCTTCTCCGTGCTTAATTGGGTGCTTGTTTTTTTTTTAATGCACTCTTTTGGGGTTCTTGTGTTGTGGCTGCATGTAAGGAGATGAATCTCAAGGTTGTATAAAGTATACTCACTATGATAATAAATGTACTTTGAACTTGAGCTTGACCTCCTTACCATCTCCTACAATCCCGATGCAAGTACTAGTTCCATCTGGGCATTGTATACTTTCACCGATTCCTGCCACTCTCACTTAAATATTAGCCTGACCAGCTCAACGAACCACCAGGCATTGGAAAACTGGTTTCTGAAAGGAATAATGAATTGGACATTCAAAAAGGAGAAGTAAAGTTTTCAGCAAACTATAGTCAGTGCCCTGTTTCTCAGAGTGGATTAGTACTTGTAGATTATTCTATCACATAATGCAACACACATACACACATACGCACACGCACACACACACACACACTCAGACACACACACACACACACACACACACACACACACAATTGTTCAGTAATATTTCTAATATATTGCTTTATAAATAAAAATATACTCCAGTGACAAGAATTTCATCTGATGTGAATGACATTTTGAGAGATTTGTTTTTTTTCACACCGTAATTACTTTTCCCTATGACTGTGGATATCATAGAGTGCCGTAGTAAGGCACACATAATCTCACACTCGATAAACTATCTCATTTCCCTATTTCCAGGCAGTCGTAATATGTAAAGCCTTGAAACACATTGTCTGTATAAGGTCATGATGACTTTCATTCCACAATCACTCTGAGGTAAACCAGTTTGGAGAGCAAAAAAGTCCATTTTAATGAGTTACCTATTGCAATAAAATTAAGAGCGGATGGAATTGGAATTGGAATTGGCTTATTATTGTCATACACACTGAGGTACAGTGAACAGACTTGCTTTGCACGCTGTTCGTACATCAGGTCATTACACGTACATTGAGATAGAACAAGGTAAAGCAATAACAGAATACAGAATACATTTTTGCTGTGATAATCACAGGATGTGGACATCCACCGCACAATTAGATTGGTACATTTTGGTTTTAAAACACATTCATTTGGCCAACCAGACTGTTTTGTTCACTTTTAAGGCAACTCAGGGTAACTCCAGTTGAGTGGGTTGTGAGGTAGCTAATGAGACCCTTGACAGAACTGCAGATATTGACACTGTTGGGACATGCCTGAAGGTATGAGTGGGCAGGTAGTTTGTGGGGCAGTGTGCTCTTTGCTCCATTTACAATGAGTCATCAGAGCCTGGAATTCAGGTTCTTAGTTCCATCTAGAAGGCTCCTTTGCTTCAAACGATCATGGGATTCCCAAAAATCAGTGCAGAGGTTGTACTTTCTCAAGACATAAACTTCCCTGTGATCAAGCTTGGATGTCTGGGTTCGGGGCATGCATTCAATGTGACCTCCCCTTTACAGCATCAACCGTAGACTCACACAAGATGGAAGCAGGCCCTTAGTCCCAATTGGTCCATGCTGAGCAAGATGTCGGTCTAAAATTGGCTTATTTGCCTGCATTGGGCCTGCATCCCTCTGAATCCTTCTCAATCATGTACTTGTGCAAATGCAATTTAAATGTTGTTTATGTCCCTGCTTCAACCCCTTCCTCTGACACCTCGTTCCATATACAGACCAACTTCTGGGTAAAAAGGTTGTCCCTCATGTTTCTAATTCATTCTCTCCACTCTCATCTTAAGCCTATGCTCTCTAATTCTTGATTCCCCAACCCCAGGAAAAAGACTTTGTGCATTTACTCTATCTCTCTCCCCCTCCCCTTTAATTTTATATACCTCTATAAGATCACCCTTCATTCTCCTGTACTCTAATAAATTAAGTTCTAGCCTGCTCAACCTCTATAAATCAATCACTTGTGACCTGACAACGTCTTTGTAAATCTTCCCTGCATTCTATCCAGCTTAATGGCACTTCTCCTTTAGAGTGGTGACCAAAACTGAACACAATATTCCAAATCCTTTAAAAGTAGCTTTGTGTAGAACTATTCTCAGTATTTTCACCTAACAACGTTCAGCACACTGCCTTGAGAAACTTGGACAGGTACATGGATAGGAAAGGCTTTGAGTGATATGGACCAAATGAGAGTAAATGGGTCTATCTTAGAGTCAACCTGGGCCTGTTGGGCTGAAGGGACTACTTCAATGTTGTGTGACTCTATCATTCAAAGCCGGTGGGGCCAATTATATGCTGCATGTTACAAATGTAGAATTAATGTTAATCACCTGCCTGAGCTTGATTGACTGCAAATTATCTACTCATCTACAGTACATTCCAATCCTGAGTGGTGATGACACTGTGGAGGTTTGACATTTCAATTCCCCAACAATATTTCCCATTGCACACCCACTGAAAGCATTGGCCATATATAGGGAAGCACAGTAGCATATTGGTTAGCACAACGGTTTGAGGTACAGGCGACATGGGTTCAATTCCCACCGCTGCCTGAAAGGAGTTTGTATATTCTCCCTGTGACCATGTGGGTAGACTCTGGGTGCTCCGGTTTCCTCCCACTGTTCAAACCATACTGCTTAGTAAGTTAATTGGTCATTGTAAATGGTCCCGTGATTAGGCTCGGATTAAATTGCTGAGAGGTGGGGATCAAAGGGCCAGAGAGGCCTTTAGCAAGGAATCTCAATAAATAAATAAAAATTCATGAAATCAAGGCAACATGTGCATCTCACTAGGACTGAGTAGAGGACATACAGCTAATATATAAAGCACATTATATTAGTAAAACGTCAGTACTCTTCCAGTGTTAATGCAAAAATAGAAACCTTTCACTAAGGTGGCAGTTCACACTGGATTCCATTTGCATCTCTGACAATTCAGATCGAAATCTGTTTAACATCCATCAAAAGGCAACCAGGCACTCACAAGCATGCTCCTTTGAAAATATTTAACTCAATTACTCTCATCCATGAGATCCCCTGCTGCTTATAGATTATATCCATTGACAAGGTGGGGTGGGAGTTCATTCAAGCAGTAAATTGCCCAGTTGATTGGATGTGAGCAGGCACAATAAAAATGCTAGAAATCAGCCCAAGTACTGCAGTTCTGGTGAAAGGTCAAGAAGGTGAAAAGTTAACTCCTGCTCCTGCCTTCTCAGATGCTGCCTGATCTGCCGAGTATATTGTGGTTTTAGTGAAGATTTCCAGCAGAATAGTCTTTCACTTCTCCACAAGCAGTGAGTGGGATTTACTTACATAGTTTCCAGTGTTCCCGCTGGTAGAGCATGAATAGAAATAGGAAAATCTTACTTAGCCATGATAGAGCCATCAACACACAGGGAGCCAGACCAGCTAGTGTACAATGGTGTTTAGTTGTCACTCGAAAATGTAACTTACTCAAAATACACGTGGCTATTTGAGCTTGTAGTCTTCTTCCCAGAACTGTACACAATTCAAATCACAATGACAACTCAGAATTATTAAGCATATTTAAGGTGGTAAAGTATAGTTCACATAGGTGGTTTATTATTGTCATATGTAACAAGACACTTAGCTTTCTCAAGAAGTTAAGGAGGTTCAGCTTGTTATTGAATATTCCATCAAACTGGTTGCATCATGGTCTGGTACAGTAATTCAAGTGTGTAGGAATCTAACAGAGTGTGGGTTCTGACTAATACATTACAGGTGCATTCCTCAAGAAGGCAACAACCATCATTAAAGATCCCCACCATCTGGTCCGTTCCACTTTCGTTGTAGTTAGCCTTGGGCAGAAGGTACAAAAGGCTGAAGTTCCACACCACCAGGTTCAAGAACAGGAACTTTAACTATTCAGCTCTTGAACCAAAATCTGCCTAACCCTGATCACTACCTCACTAAAGCAACACTAAGACCACCTTGATCACTTTACACTGAACCAAACTTGTTATTTTTTCCTGTTCTAGCTGTATTCTTTCTTGTAAAAATTGTGCTTAATGTATGTTCTTCTTGTGAGTCAGAATCAGAATCAGAATCAGACTTTAATCGCCAAGTACCTGTGCACAGGCAAGGAATTTACTTCCGGCAGATGTTGTCTCTCTGCTCATAACAATAATAATGATAAATAAAAATGAAAATATAGATTTTACATACAAGTAGTGCAATCCAAGTAATAGTTAGCCGACAGTTAACCGGCAGTTAACTGTTCAACAAAGTGACCGCAGTAGGGAAAAAACTTCTCCAGTGCCTATTAATCTTAGTCTGGAGGGATCTGAAGCACCTACCAGACGGAAGCAGTTCAAACAGTCCGTGCGCAGGATGGAAGGGGTCCTTTATGATGTTCCCCGCCCTCTTCTTCAACCTGGAAGAGTACAGGTCCACAATAGAGGGCAGGGAGGCTCCAATGATGCGCTCGGCAGTCCTCACTGTGCGCTGTAGTCTGGTTCTATCCTGCTTGGTGGCGGCTCCAAACCACACACACTGAAGGCTGTGTATTTAATGCTATATATATGCTTGTGCTGCTATTCATTAGGTTTTTCATTGCATCTCTACACACAGGTAGTTGTGCAGATGACATTAAACTCGACTTAGACTCTGATACAGTAAAAAGTTTTTTGCTTGCATGCCAGCCTGACAAATAGTGCCATGTTGTACATAATTACATTAAGGTAGTAGAAAATGGGGTAGAAAAGAAAAGATTGGAGAACACAAGTTTTACATTTACACAGAAAGTGCAGAGCTGGCAGGCAAATGAGATGCAAGGCCATGACAAGGCAGACTGAGCTATCAAGAGTTCATCTTTATGGGATAAGAGGCCCATTCAAGAATCCTCAAGCAAAGGTGATTCAAATTAATTATATGTCTTGTGTGGACTCAGTCGGTCAGCTGCCTCTCTCCATGTGGCAGACTCCTACAACTCAAGACAAACTTGACACCAAATTAGGATGGGTGAGCGAATTTAGGGAGTGTCTGAAAATGGTGGAGAGGTGGAAAGGAAGAGACAGCTAATTCTCAAGAGGTAGTCAGATAAAGTTTTGACCATCAGTGATGGGAGGATCAAACTGGGGACTGGACAAACAGGCTGAATTGGAGGGAAATCACAGGTTATAGGGTCATACAGCATGGAAACAAGCCCTCACAGCTCAACTCGCTCTGCTGACTGTGTTGCCCGGCAAGCTGCCCCCATCGGCCTGGGGGTCTCAAAACCTCTCCTATCCACCAACTTGCTTGCATGGTCTTTTAATATTGCTAATGTGCCTGCCTCAACCACCATTTCCGGCAGCCCATTCAAAATTGTATGAAGAAGTTTCCCCGATGTCCCTTATAAAACTTTCACCACTGATGTTAAACCTATACTCACTTCCTTTTAGTATATACTCTCAGAAAAAGAGACTGTCCCCCTGTCTATTCCCCTCATGATCATATATATCCCTATCAGGTCACCCCTCAACCTCCAGCATTCCTGGGAATAAACTCCAGCCTGTGCAACTTCTCTATGCAACAACAAAAACTGCTGATTCAGTATTACTTTCTTTCAAAAATAGACTTCATTCATGACATACAGAGCTATGCACAAGTCTTAGCACTTAAGACTTTTGCACACTGTAGTAATTTCATGTATTACACTGTACTGCTGCCACAAAAAATATGACATATGTGAGTAATTATAAACCTGATTCTGATTTGTGTCTCTGATATGGATTGAGACTGCGAAGGGAGCAGGAAGAGGGGAATAATGGAAGAGGGGCAGCTTCTTTGTACAATAAACCAATTGTTTAGAATCAAAAGATGTCGGCTGGTGTCTCAGGGCTGGGCGTGCCTGTGCTCATGCCACGCCCCATCCCTGGCACTCCTTCTCTGGCACCTGTCCCATACCCCTCTTGCAGCACTCCATCCTCACCATTCCAAACACCCTTTGCTGCCGCCACAAACTCGTTTTCCACTCTGCATTGACAAATACGGTACTGTAAAAAAGTATTAGTATGCTACCTATATATAAGGGCCCAAGACTTTTGCATAGTACAGTAACAATACACAAAGAAAAATCAGTGCAATGCAATAAAACCCCCATATTTGTGGTCGGTAGTGGAAGCAGGCACAACTGCCAATCATGCGGCTCCTTGTGTTGGTTCAGTTAGCACTGGGCATTAATACAGACATTACGACTTGGGATTGTTACAGTTCAGGCTACCCCTCTCTAACACTTATTCAGCAGATGGGAATGTGTCCTGCTTGTATGAACTGAAAGCAGATTTAGTATTCAATGGTCACTGAGCTCTTCTCCAGAAAGCTGCCTCTTTTTACTGCAATGGTTTAGATTTCAGAAGCAGAGTTAACCTGTGTACACAACTGGATTTGCATTTAACACTTCCAAGAGAGGATAACTCCTACCACAGGGTAACTGTGTCACTTAATTGGGCAATGAGCTCTTCAAAAATTAAAGCACAGCCCATATATGTTCAGAAGATTAATCCATTACACACTTCTACGCTATTTCATTGGAGAGCAGCTGCGGAGATGGAACCTAAAATCTAAGTTGAATAATAGCTAACACCAGACAAACATGCTTCACTGCTGTGGTGAACTATGCCTGTCGGGACACGCCCCTGCTGACTGCTCCTGTGGCTCCTCCCACAGGCCCCTGTATAAAGGAGACCTGCGGCCTGAAGATCGGCCTCAGTCTCCAGGACCTTGTATGATAGACACTCACTCCTGGTTCCTTCTTCCAGTCAATAAAAGCCGATATCTCGCCTACGTCTCAGTGTGAGTTATTGATGGTGCATCAACTGCTGAGGTATGAACATAGCCTTAAAGCAGTTCATTTTCAAGTGGTTGAAATTGCACTGGAAGATCTGTATAACTGAAGCATTTCTGAAGAATTTTATTTTAGTCAAGATATTAACTCTTTTTTTAAGAATAGAGCAAGTTTTAACTTCTGATTTCAAAACTAGTATTTTTAAAAAATTTATATCAAGCCTCTGAGGACAGAATTTAGTATCAAAATCCTAGGTGGTGCGAAATAGGCTTGACTTATCCCAAGGGTTATAAATGGCACAAAACCAATAGTTAAATCAAATGAGAGCTAGCAGTCCAAACATGCTGCAGTCTGAGCAGCTAACATGCTCCCTTCGCTGATACCATGTGGTGGATTACTGCTGCCAAAATCGAGGGATGCAAGAACATTGGAAACCTAATCCAGTGGAAAATTACGCTTTGGCCCTCCATTACTGTTTGCCAGCTCTGCTGAGTCAGGTCTAACACACAATCCAAAGCTCGAGCATTTCCCAGTGTTTTATCGCCAGCACAGTTATTCGTGCTTCACAGTCAGGCCATCCAGATTTTGGAGGCTGACCTCCCATTGTCAGAAACAAAACAGATTTGCTGTATTACTTCCAGCAGTGAGCAGTGGACTCTGGGAATTCACCAATACTTGTCACTTCTTTCATGAAGTCCAATATGATTAACGTAAAACCATAAGACCATAAGAAAGAGGAGAAGGCATTGGGCCCATCAAGTCTGTTCTGCTATTCACTCATTGCAGATTTATTTTCCCTCTCAAACCCATTCTCCTGCCTTCTTCTCATAACCTTTGACACCCTTATTAATTAAATACCTATCAGCCTCCACTTTAAATATGCCTAATGGCAGTGTCCAATAAATGTCAGATTCCCCAACTTCTGGCTAAAGACATTCCTCCACAATTACCCTCATGGTGAAGCCAAACACAGCTTTGTGTGGGCATTGTCAACCTTCTCATTTCATGGATAATAATAAAATGCTTTCCGGTTGAACTTCATTATTTTTTTCCCTACAGTGTGCCATGGTGAATTGATGGCTCGCAGCCCTGCAGTTGTTGCTTGCCTCACTGTTGCCTTCATTATAACTCCAAATATATTGTCAATTTTACTGTCATGTTCACAAGTACATTAAGATACAGGTACAAGGAAAATCTTGCTTGCAGCAACATCACAGACCTACAAATTGAGACAGCACACATAACGTAAATTATAGATGGATTATACAAGACAGTGAAAAAGACCATGCTAATGCAACACAAACACAATCAAAGGCAGGTCCATGCCAGTGTAAGAGGTGCTCTTTACTGTTCTATTGCTGAGTAGGATTACAGATGCGTAGGTCAGTCAATTCAAGAAGTTGATCGTTGTAGGAAAATAGCTGTTCCTGAACCTGGTGGTGTGGGACTTCAGGCTTCGGTATCTCCTGCCCAACAGCAGCAGCGAGAAGAAGACATGGTGGTGATTCTTGATGGATCCTGAGATAGTTCCTGCTGTAGATATTTTCAATGATGGCCTGGGCTGTGTCCACTGCCTTCTGCAGCCTCTTGTATTCCTATGCAAGGTGCCAGTTCACCACACAGGCAGGATGGTTTAAACAATGCTTCTGTGAAAGTTTGTCAAATCTTATGCTTTGAACAAAGTAGAGACACCCGATGGCCTTTTTTATGCAGGGCTGCTTCAGTCTAAATAATACCAAATAGTGCCACAGGCTTTATGCCTTACTCAGTATTCAGCTACATATATACTCAGCTCATCGAAATTGCCTCAACTATCTTAATTTTATGGCAAAACACACAAAATGCTGGAGGAATTCAGCAGGTCGGACAGCATCTATGGAAATGAATAAACAGTTGATGTATTGGGCCGAGACGCTTCATCCGGACTGGAAAAAAGGGTAAGTCAAAGCAAGAATGTATTTATGTTTACTTTTACTTCCTCCCTTCCTCCATTCCGCTCATCTTTCCCCCTCGGTCTGTACCTTTAATATTTGCACTATCAACAAGTACTCTGCACGAGTTGGGAAATATATAAAATACCAGCTCCTCAGTTTTCTCTCTTTCTCAAACCAATATGTTAAGAATGAGCTGCTATCGCTAAACGGATTACACAGCAAAAACTCAGTGATGGAATTCGGTTTTATTGATTCCAAAGTACAAAATTTGGAAAATTAAGTTCCATATTTAGGTGCTACTAAGTTTTGGTTCCAGTGTGTGAACATAAATTCCCGTCTTCCACGAAAACCTCTGGCCAATTCCCCATCAGTGCTATAGTGGATCAGCTATGTGAAGATGGATCAAACCGGTCTGTTTAGTTGGTGATAAGTTTATTATTGTCAAGTGCACCAAGGTACAATGACAAACTTGTTTGGCATGATATCCATCCACATCACTACATCAAAGTAGTTCAGGGAAAAACAATAATTCAGCATATAGTGTAACAATTACGGAGAACGTGCAGTGCAGTCAGACAATAGGGGGCAAGGCCATGACGAGGTAGATTGTGAGGTCAGGGGTCCATCTAATCATATATTGAATAGTCTGATAAAAGCTGGTTAGAAAGTGTCATTCAGCCTGGTGGCAGTCAATGTTGTAGCCACCCACCCCTGAAAATTTACTCTTCTCCAAGGAAGATAGTGCTCGGCCTTTGCGTGAGGGTAGGTAAATGGGATAAGGATACATCAGCCTGATTTTCCTGAGGGATAAGACAGGCTCAGTGACTGTATGACTATCACTTTTTTATACAGCTCACTGTGGTGCTCTCCAGCATTGGTGTCAGAAGCACATAATCTCAACCTATTACAACTGGGTTCATTCATTCCACGACTTCCTTCAAAAGACATTTGTCTTCAGCTTTTATCTAGCTTCGCTTTTATTTCATGATCATATTTTTCACTCTTTTATCTTCAATCTCCCCTCAGTCTTCTTCAGCCCCTTGTTCTGTTCATGCATCAACACTTCCAGTTCACTCAGATTTGCTTCTGGTCTAATCTCGTCTTTTGTTCCCAGTATCCCTCCAATGCGTAGGGTTGTCAAATATGGTTAGCTGTGTATCTGCAAATGTCTTTTTTAACATGACACCAAATGCCTGACTCAGTGAAACATTCTCATCTTCCATCCTTAACCATATATAACATTTTGCAACCAGTCAAGGAATGTGATTACATCACTTTCCTTAAACAACACTACCATTTTCCTTCTGAGTTTACCCAGGAGATTGATTTTTAATTCCATTTGGCTCCAGGGCAAATCCGAAGGTTGGCTACCCTAGTTTTATCGAGTGGAAGTAGCAGCTTATTATTTTGCATTATCTCTCTCGGGTTGAGGAGAATGGATGATGTTCCCCAACACTGCCACTTTAACACAAAATGAAGTCATGAAGATACGCATCAACTGTGTTTCCTTTTGTGTTGTTTTGCTCTTTACACATCTATTATGGCAGGTAATTGCCATTTGCATAGCTTGATTTTCTGTGGAGGGTCTTTTTGTGGAGCGATAATATTTAATTGTTATTCAACAGGTAAAACTTATTAGGTAGTAAATACAGCATCATTTGCAGATAAGTTCCATTGCCAACTTCTCTCGTGTCCCACATTTAGGTATTTTCAAAAATGTTAACAATCATTTAATAGCTTGAATAGCAAATGCAACTTTTACTTGCAATTCTAATAAATTATAACAAGGAACTTCACAGGAGCAATACTAAACATAGATTAACCATATAACAACCATATAACAATCACAGCACGGAAACAGGCCATCTTGGCCCTCCTAGTCCGTGCCGAACCCTTAATCTCACCTAGTCCCACCTACCTGCACTCAGCCCATAACCCTCCACTCCTTTCCTGTCCATATACCTATCCAATTTTACCTTAAATGACACAACTGAACTGGCCTCTACTACTTCTCCAGGAAGCTCATTCCACAGAGCTATCACTCTTTGAGTAAAGAAATATCCCCTCGTGTTTCCCTTAAACTTCTGCCCCCTAACTCTCAAATCATGTCCTCTAGTTTGAATCTCCCCTACTCTCAATGGAAACAGCCTGTTCATGTCAACTCTATCTATCCCTCTCAAAATTTTAAATACCTCGATCAAATCCCCCCTCAACCTTCTTCGCTCCAATGAATAGAGACCTAACTTGTTCAACCTTTCTCTGTAACTTAATTGCTGAAACCCAGGTAACATCCTAGTAAATCGTCTCTGCACTCTCTCTAATTTATTGATATCTTTCCTATAATTCGGTGACCAGAACTGCACACAATATTCCAAATTTGGCCTTACCAATGCCTTGTACAACTTTAGCATTACATCCCAACTTCTGTACTCAATGCTTTGATTTATAAAGGCCAGCGTTCCAAAAGCCCTCTTCACCACCCTATCTACATGAGAATCCACTTTCAGGGAACTATGCACAGTTATTCCTAGATCTCTCTGTTCCTCTGCATTCCTCAATGCCCTACCATTTACTCTGTATGTTCTATTTGGATTATTCCTGCCAAAATGTAGAACCTCACACTTCTCAGCATTAAACTCCATCTGCCAACGTTCAGCCCATTCTTCTAACCGGCATAAATCTCCCTGCAAGCTTTGAAACACCTCATTATCCACAACAGCTCCTAGTATCATTGGCATACTTACTAATCCAATTTACCACCCCATCATCCAGATCATTTATGTATATTACAAACAACATTGGGCCCAAAACAGATCCCTGAGGCACCCCGCTAGTCACCGGCCTCCATCCCAATAAACAATTACCCACCACTACTCTCTGGCATCTCCCATCTAGCCACTGTTGAATCCATTTTATTACTCCAGCATTAATACCTAACGACTGAACCTTCTTAACTAACCTTCCATGTGGAACTTTGTCAAAGGCTTTGCTGAAGTCCATATAGACTACATCCACTGCCTTACCCTCGTCAACATTCCTCGTAACTTCTTCAAAAAATTCAATAAGGTTTGTCAAACATGACCTTCCACTCACTAAATTAACACTAAATATATAAGGCTGGTGATAAATAACTTGGTCAAAGATACAGTATAGTGCAAAAGTCTTAGGTAGGGCGTCTAATGCTTTTGCACAGTACTGTAGTCATTTAATGCATTGTACAGTTCTGCTGCAAAAAATTTTGTGGCATATATGAATGATGATAAACCTGATTCTGATATAGGTCTCTATTGCGGACTGAGAGTGGGAAGGGGACAGGGTGATGGGAATCATGGTTGGGAAAAGGGGAAGGGAGGGAGCAGGAAACACCAAAGAGACATTCCATAGTGATGAATAAACCAATTATTTAGAATCAAATGACCTTGCTAGATGTTTCAGGACTGGGCACGTCTGCATCATCATCACCTTCCAATCCTGGCACACCTTCTCTGCCACCTGACCCACAACCCTCCCACAGTGCTCCACCCTCGCCATTCCCAGCACCCTTTGCTCCTGCCAGATTTACAAACTCGCAATCCACTCCACATTGTCTAATACAGTACCGGGCAGAAGTCTTAGCCACCCTAGCGATATATACGTGCCTAAAACTTTAGCACAGTACTGTTTAATGTTTTAACGAGATGGGGGAGGTGGGTAAGGCTTTTGTCAGCACAAGTTCAAAACAGATAAAGGCAAGGCTGGTGATGGTGGAGTGAAAGAAGCTGGGAATGTTCAAGAAGATAGGGGACAAATAAAGACATACCAGTGGTCCCTTACTGCATCGCTATAAATGGCAACACAAGGGACTGAGATATCGTAGAGTCTAAAGAGTTATAAAAATAGCCCTCTCAGCCCAAATCATGCCTAGCAAGCTTTCCAAATTAGCTCATTATATTTGCCTGAGTTGATTACATATCTCTCTAAGCCTTTCCTATCCATGTACTTATCCAAATGCGATCAGGTGTATGAAGCCTATGGGTGCATATTCATCATGTCACTCCAAAAGTAACAAGTTAATTCTAGCCCTGAGAACCAGCACTAGATAAAAACAGAGTAGAATTGGAAAATCCAGCGATGGAAAAGACTAAGTTCATAGAAGACTTCGGCACCATGGTAAGATGTAACATCTTCTGGATCAGGAACTAGTTGGAGTGGAGATAGCTGAATGGTTCCAGTTGAGGACAGCAAGCTCCAGGTGAACCAATAGTATAAATTCCTAACTTACGCATTTTTTTTTGTTTTCAGGAATCAAATATTCTAACACTTCTGCCCTGGATTTAGCTTGAAGCTTCCACACTTCACATTAACATGTTAAGCTAAGAAAGAGATTGCTCAAACACCGAGTGGAAAAAGGCAACAAAAGAAGACTCTGATTAAATCTGGCTTTCACACCATGGAATACTCTGCCTCATGTCTGCAGAAGAAGGTCAACACGCTGAAATAAGACTGCCTGCTTTAAAAGAAGGGAAGAACCTTGATAAATCAATCTCCGTAATAAAAGAAAGCATTCCCATAAACTGAAATGCAATTTACTGCCTGCTTGTTTAAACAGCTGACTGAAGAGTTTATTATGCTTGAATGCTGCCCCTCACACACACTTAATACCTTTCTTCAATGAGCTGTCATCTTCAAGGTCCACAGATGAGTAAGTTCAAATCATATAAAATCTGACATCGCCAAATCCTCCATCACTGAACTATCTTCTAGAGTGCCGGAACTCACAATTATCTTGCACAAGACGAGGAGAGTCAGAGTCAGAATCAGAATCATACTTATTATCGCAGACTTAGATGACACAAAATTTGTTGCTTTGCAGCAACAGTTCAATAGGAAGGAATAAAAATAACCATGAATTATGAAAAAATAACTAAATGATGAAAAATAAAGGAATAACAAGCTAATGTTCATGAGTTTAATGACATGTTCAGAATTCTGATGGCAGAGGAGAAAGAGCACTTAATCATTGTCTGAGGGTCTTTAGGCTCCTGTATCTCCTCTCCGACTGTCTGAAAGTGTGTGTGTGTGTGTGTGTATGTATAAATGTGTGTGCATGTGGAAGTAACAAAGCCTCTCCCTGGACTGCAGATGGAGCTATCGGAGTAAATTTACCATTCTCAGCAACAACATTTAAAATTTCATGTCAGTGCCAGGCCTCTATTCCCTTTTCCCTTCTTGTTCCGTACTTGCTCGCGTCGGGTGTGTGTGTGTGTGTGTGTGTGTGTGTGTGTGTGTGTGTGTGTGTGTGTGTGTGTGTGTGTGTGTGTGTGTGTGTGTGTGTGTGTGTGTGTGTGTGTGTGTGTGTGTGTGTGTGTGTGTGTGTGTGAGAGAGAGAAAGGGGAGCAGAACAACTACCAGAAGCATCCCCAGATTGATTAAAGGTAATTCTTTCTTGATTTGCTGAAAGTGACTGTTACCACAAATCAAAAGAAGGAAAAACAAGGAGAATGGTGATGGGAGAGTAAGAAGTCAGTTAATGCTTAGTTTGTCAGCAGGCAAGGCTATTAAATAGCTGTTACATCAAGAATAATTTCATTGTTATGGGAAAGCTGTTGTTACAATTCCTGTTCCCCAATAAACACCAAGTGTATTGATGTGTATTAATATATTTGATGGCAGTAAAGGCACCACAAAAGTTATTAAGTTATGCATAGAGGGGTACAAAAACTGCAACACATTGGGTATTAATGGCAGTTCTGTATTGTATGAGATACCAGTGGTGAAACAGATTATGTTTGGTTTAACAAAGGCCGTCATTAATAGTGCCCAATAGTCCAGTCAAGCAGTATCACCATTTTCTGGGGCTGACTGCTAGTATCTCATGTGACTCACAGACACTGAGTAGCACACATCTGCCATACAATAATAATATCTAAACTTCAAGCTTGAAAATAAATTAATCTATTTATCTGATTGTAGATATTTCATCAAGCAATTACCTATTGACATTGCCTAAGGAAATTATAAACCCAAGCAATTGCAAATGCTGGACTGCTTTGGAAATATTGGCTCTTTTACTGGAAGGAAGAAATGGTCTGACAGATAAGCAAAGAGGAAGAGAAAGCGATAGCAACAGGAGTGATTCAATGAGTGATGGAGACAAAAGTAGAGGAATGTGGGGAGCTCACTGCTAAGCTGAAGTCCATCAAGGTAACGTATTGGCCCATATGTGACTCCAGACGCACTAACTTGGTTGACTTTACCTTTAAGATGAAGACAAAATATTCAGATAGTAATTAGGGTTCGATAGTCATAGACACTATGAGGAGTAAAGGCAAGCAGGCTTTTCCCACTGCGGTTATAACCAGAGGTCAGGGGTTAAGGGTGAAAGGTGAAAAGTTTAAGCAGAACATGAGGGGAAACTTCCTTACTCAGAGGATCGTGGCAGTGTGGAACAAGCTGTCAGTGCAAATTTGGAAGTGACCTCAATTTCAACGTAAAAGAGGAGTTTAGATTGGTACATAGATGGCAGGGCTATGGTCCCGATGCAGGTTGATGGGAGTAGGCAGCTTAAATAGTTCAGCATGGAAAAGATGGGACAAAGGTTCTCTTTCTATGCTGTACTTTTCTATGACTCTATGACACAATGACTCCACAGCATGGAAACAGGCCCTTTCCCTCAAATTATTTGTGTCGACTCAGTTGCTCAAGTTATTTCCATTTTCATGCCTGTGACAATTTTCCACTAAAACTTCCCTTTCCATAAACATCCATATATATTCATATTTGGCCTTGACCCTTTTTTGTCTGCCTACTCTGTGCTTTGTAATTGTTACACTATATTCTGCATTCTGTTATTATTTTTCTTTTGTACAACTTCAATACACTGATGTGATGAAATGATCTGTATGGTTGGAATACAAAACAAAGTCTTTCACTGTACTTTGGTACATCTGACAATAATAAAGAATGTATTGTATTTGATTTATCAAATGTTTACCAACTGACTTATGTAATTCCAATATTTAAAAGTTCAAAGTTCACATTGAAAGTAAATTAATTATCAAAGTACGTATATGTCATTATACAGTACCCTGAGATTCACTTTCTTGCAGACGTACTCAATAAATCCAATAACCATAACAGAATCAATGACAACTGTGCCAACAGGGCAGACAACAAGTAAACAACAGGCAATAAACTGTGCAAATACAAAAAAAAGAAACCATAATTATAATAAATAAACAATAAATATTGAGAACATGAGATGAAGAGTCATTGACAGTGAGCCTACAGGATATGTGAACATTTCAATGACGAGACAAGTGAGGTTGAGTGAAGTTATTCCCTCTGGTTCAAGAGCCTGATTGTTGATGGTATAGCTGTTTCTGAACCTGGTGGTGAGGGTCCTGGGGCCCGGGTACCTTCTTCCTGATGAAAGCAGTGAGAAGAAAGCATGACTTGGGTGGTGAGGATCCCTGATATTGGATGCTGTTTTTCAGCAGCTATGCTCCATGTAATTGTGCTCAATAGTGGGGAGGGCTTTACCCTTGATGGACTGGGGTGTATCCGCTACTTTTTGTAGAATTTTCCATTCAAAGGCATTAGTGTTTCCATACCAGGCTGTGATGCAGCCAGTCAATATATTCCCCACCATACATCTGTAGAAGTTTGTCAAAGTTTTGGATGTTATGCTGAATCTTTACAAACTCCTAAGTAAGTTCTTCCCTCATAATAGCATTTAAGTGCTGTGCCCAGGACGGCTCTGAAATGATAACACTGAGGCATTTAAAGTTGCTGACCCTCTCAGATGAGGATTGGCTCATGGCCCCTTGGTTTCCTCCTCCTGAAACCAATAATCAACTCCTTGGTCTTGCTGACATTGAGTAAGAGATTGCTGTTGTAGATCACTTAACCAGCTTTTCAATCTTCCTTTTCAAACATAGAACATAGAACTCTACATCATATTGCAGGCCCTCTGGCCCACAATGTTGTGCCAAACATGTAACCTTCTCCAGAGACTGCTTAGAATTTCCCTATAATTTTCTAAGCTCCATATACTTAACTAAGAGGCTCTTAAATGACCTTGTTGTATCCACTTCCACCACCGCCACCGGCAATGCATTCCATGTGCCCACCACTCCCTGTGTGGAAAAACTTGCCCCTTATCTTCCCTCGGTACCTATTTCCAAGCACCTTAAAACTATGCTCCCTTGTTAACCACTTCAGCTTTGGGAAAAAACCTATGGTCATCCACACTATCAATACCTCTCATCATCTTATACACCTCTATCAGGTCACGTCTCATCCTCTGTCACTCCAAGGAGAACAGGCCAAGTACACTCAACCTATTCTCATAAGGTACGCTCTCCAATCCAGGCAACATCTTGTAGATCTCCTCTGCATTCTCTCTATAGTATCCAAATGCTGATTCATCTCCACCTTTCATTCAGCCAAAGACAGCAAAAATAGCACTGGAGTTGTGCTTAACCACATATACCATATGTTCTGTTGTCTTGGGTCCTCTCTACAACTTATTTTATGTTGTCAGCTAATACAACAACCTTATCTTTGGGGCATTCAGCCAAGCCTTTGAGATAATCTGCAAAAAGCAGAGGTTCCATCACTGATCCCTGAGACAAAACATTCACTGCACCTTGACACTGAGTAATCGAAGATCTATTAATGCCACCTCTTGGTTTTCTTAGTCGGATGGTTGGATATCATGAGAACATCTTGCCTCCTACATCATTGTTCCTTACTCCCCTCCTTACCTTTGAAGTGGAATCATGTCAAATGCCTTCAGTGAATCTAAGTATAAAACAGCCAGTAGTTTCACTTCATTCAACTGTTACTTTGTGGGCTGTGAATAGACTTTGCCATTTACAGTTGTTTCATTCAGAGAATGATAAACAAAATTTGTACTCACTGGTACACCTGTAAGGGATTAGACTGGTAAATAAAATGCTGCAGGAAAGATGGAATGGTTTGATGAGCTGCCGCCTCAATTCATTGGAGTTCTGGGTTCAATATGGTTTTTAAGTGATTTCTGCACAGAGTTGGCCTGCTGTTCCTGTGATCAAGCAAGCTTTCTCCCACATTCCAAACAGATAGGAGATTAATTGGCCATTGTAACTTGCCATTAAAATGGTAGAAGCTGACAGCAGTGGATGTGGAATTGTGAAGAATAAAAACAGGACCAACGTAGGATTAGTGTCAATGAGTGATCGATGGTCAGGTACAGACTCAGTAGGCTGAAAGGCCTGTTTCTGTGCTGCCTCTCTCTTTTTTCACGATTAACCTTTTAAGGTCATGTATCTCTTTTAAGAGGTCGAGTTGCTCGCTCAGCATGGATGGCAAGCATGAAAGGAGTCTGCTGGATTCGAACCCAGGACCACTCGCCTCAAAGTCCAGTGCAGATGCCACTACGCTACCGGCCAGCACTCATGTTTTGGAATTGAAGGTAAGATCAGAAGAAGAAAACAAGTAAAGAATATGGAGGGATGTGAACTATAATCATGTGCTCCCAAGGCACAGGACGCCATGAACTAGCCCACTGAGAGTCAATCATTGGCTACAGACAAATTCACATTCAAGTATTGAACCTTGCTGTTTCCTCAAGGTAGTTGGCTGAGTCTAAATACTGAACATCACTGCCTAACACTTTCAGCAGAGTTCAAGATAACTCACTATAATTTTAATTTAAGGATGGACTATAAATGTGACCATAATAGTGATGCCTGGTTCTTGAAAATGAATGGGAAAACTTCCAATGCAATTCTGGTGAAAGTTCCCTGCAATTGGGGTTACACTATCAATGTTGTCAGAACCACCCCTCAAATAAATATGAAACATGAGAAATTCTGCAGATGCTGGAAATCCAAAGTAACCCATACAAAATGCTGGAGGAACTCAGCAGGTCAGGCAGCATCTATGGAAAAGAATAAACAGTCAATGGTTCAGGCCGAGACACTTCTTCAGGACTTTTCTTTTCCATAGATTCTGTATGACCTGCTGAGTTCCTCCAGTATTTTGTGTATGTCACAATAAATATGAAATTCATTTTCCTCTGTTGATATCAGTTAAAGGACTAATCTCCCTCATGATACTACCATCCTAGTTCAAGTTCAAGCTTATTGTCATTCAACTGCACGCATGCTTACTGTCAAACCAGACAATGTTCTTCCGGCCTGAGGTGCACAACACAGTACGTATAACTCACACAGAACACATAAAGTAATATTACCACAGATAAATTAAAACAGAATAAGGTGCATATATGATACGTTAAAAACTAAAAAGTGTAACACTACTGTCACTTCAAACATGATGAGTCCTGGGTAGTGGCAGGGAATTCAGTAGTCTTATGGTCTAGGGGAAGAAGCTGTTCCCCATCCTAACGGTTCTTGTCTTAATGCTAAACTACCTCATTCCTGATGGTGGTGGGGGGGGGGGGTGGGATCCAAAGAGACTTTTGGATGGATGGAAGGGATCACTCACAATGCTAATTGCTCTGAGTAATAGTCTTTCTGATAAATACCTCTCATGAGTGGAAGAGAGACCTTGATGGTCTTCAAGGGCTTGCAATTGTTTGTAGAAAGATGTGGTCAAATGCCTCGCAATTCCCGTAACAAACAACGATGGTTAGGATACTCTCGATGGTGCTCTTGTAAAAATTGGTTAAAGTTGGGGAGGGGGAGGGAGGGAGGTAGGAGAGCCTCACCAAGGGTAAAGATATCAGATTTACACTGTTGAGACTCCCCACCTCAGGCAGAGGAATCTTAAGGTGGAGCATCTCCACAAAAAGTCTGAGATTTTGAAACTCCTCATAATAGCATTAGCTTCTGGTCAATTTTTCTCAAAGCTACAGTACATTTTGATAAAGCTGGCCTAATTCCAGCCATTTTGTGTCCCTAATCTTCCTCCTTGCATCATGAGTAGCAAGTAAGTGTCTGTCCTTTAAGACTTCCTTTAGAGATGTACAGCCTTAACTAGTCTCCTAATGTTCTCTGCATGCTATATGATTAATGACATCCCTATGAGATGCTTCACTATACTAAATTGTCCATAAGCATGTGACTTCTGATCCCTCTCACTGCGTCTAGATGTGACATTAGCTCCTGCTTCACCACACCAGTCCATATTCACCTTTGCCCTTTGATCATTTTGATCAATTTTGTGCTTTATTATAAAGCGAACTGCTGCAGCAGAATTTACAGTTGCCATCGGAGTGTGTGGCAACATTTGCTGGCTGCCCTCAGCAAACCCTCAAATGTATTGGTTGTTAGTATAAACTATGTATTTCACAGTATATTTCAATGTACTTGCGATAAATTCAAGACCGTTTAATGGAATTTCAAGTATACTCACATACAAGTGTAAAGGAAAACAAAATAATTGTTACTCCAGATCTGATGCAGCACAAATAAACCCCATAAAATAAAGAACGCAATAAAGAAAAGCACAGTAAATATAATTACATCATCATTATGTGCTGTGTCATATGATTTAATGGCAAGTTTTTCTACAGAAGTAATCTCTACATAAGACAGCTTACAGACATACATTTATACATACAGTACATATAAATGTGCATAAAGTGTTTCAAGGTACTGGAGTGTCTGTACGTAGGCTGACTCGGACAGGAAATGACAAGGTACCAGTGGTGATGATGTGGGTTAGTTGGTGGAGGTGTTGATCAGCCTCAAGCTTGGGGAAGTAATCATCTTTGAGTCTGATGGTCCTGGTGTGAATGCTACATAGCCTCCTCCCTGATGGAAGTGGGACAAACAGCTCATAATGAGTGTGGGTGGGATACTTCACAACATGTTGGCTTTATGTGTATAGGCCTTTGATGGGCGGTAGACTGGTGCCGGGGATGTGCTGGGCAGTCGTGGAGGCTGCCTGTCCGTCACAGTGCAGTTCCCACACCTGGCTGTGATGCGGCACGTTAGGATGCCCTCTACTGCACGTCTGTAGAAGATCGTGAGTATTAATTTGCCTCCTCAGAAAGTGGAGGTGTTGGTGAGTTCTCTTAATTGTGTAGGATGTGTTCTGAAACAACAAAAGGTTGTGAGGCGGCGTGCACTTCCAGAAGTTTCACCTGCTGTGCCACTAATGTCAAGAAGGGTGTGATTAGTGCAAGATCTCCTGAAGCCTTCATCCATTGTCCTTGTCTTGTTGGCTTTGAGGGTGAATTCTTTGGCAGGTATCAGGCCTCAAGCTTTCTGAATGGAGCAATTTGGAAATAAGTCTAAATCACAATCAGAAGCATTGATTCATTTCTAATCACACTGCTACAGGACAGGTGTGGAGTCTCTGGAGCGGCTGCGGAAGAGCTTTCCAAAGATGCTGGCTGGATTAGAGGGGATATAGCTGTAAGGAGAAGTTGGACAAGTAAGGTCTTTTCTCTGAAGTGGTGGAATCGGAGGGCTTAATAAAACTATAAAAGACTTAGACAGAGGATTTTTTTTTCTTGGAGTCAAATTACGTAATATTAGAGGCCATACATTTAAGGTGAATGAGGAAAAGGAGATGCATGGGGCAAGTTTTTTTACCAAGAGTATGGTGGGTTCCAGGAATACGGATGGTGGTAGGGGCAGATACATCGGGGGCAGATAAGAGGCTCTCTGATAGGCATGTGAATATGCAGAGTATGGAGTGATGCAGGCATGTGCAGGCAGATGGAATTACGCATCATTGTCTTAATTCATTCAGCAAACCATAAAGGGCTGAAGCGGTTGTTCCTGTGCAGTATTGTTCTATATTCTAACATCAGTGTACATGGCGGGATAAAGTTCCGACTTTGGGAAATAGTGCTTCAGGTTTATATGGTTGTATGATTTTGCATAAGGACACAAGCAAATTTTTTCCACAAGCCCTTGCAATCGCGTATGGAAAATTAACACGAGGAGCAGCCAACTATTCCACAGCGAGTCTTTCCCAACGTTCATCTCTGCCTCTGACCTTTCAGTAGGCCACGGAACACACAGGTGAATCCACAGGCAGTGTGTCAGTGCGCTGGGCAGGGGTGGCTGTTTGACATGAGGAAAGGAGACTTTTAGATGGTCTTCAGGTCTGACTCCCAGGATATTGGACATGGTGTAGAAAGAGTGGCTGTCGTCATCTGAATGGAGCGTTCAAAGATCCTGTGATGAACATCAACTGCAAGTGGGTGTCTGACATTTTACGTTAATTTATTTGAATAATTTGTTTCGTGTGTGTGTGTGTGTGTGTGTGTGTGTGTATATAAATGATTTAAAAATTTTAAACAGTTTGTAAATGATACTTAGGAATCAGAGACATTTAGAATGTTTTCAAGAGGCTTGCTGGGTTGTCACCAAGACTCTCCTTGCCACTCAAAGCTTGGGGTCAGCCTTTTCAGTCTTGTGTATACAGAAAGAGTGGGTGCCTGTGTGCAGGGACTGGGACAGTGACTATGGGCTCTTAAGAGAATGACCCAGTCCCATACTATTTACTTTCCATTCTATTTCCATTAAACATTCTGTGACAGATTTCTACAGCATGACCCAGCGCAACTTCACTCGTCCAGCTGAAAAACATACATTATCAATCTGTGCCTCAACCTGTGATTAACACAAATTAAAATGACTGCAAATGGCTTCAAAGTTGGACAAAGGCATTTAATTATTTCATTCACTGACTACATTTCTGAAATAAATTCAAATGTGGAAATGTGCAGCAAAAACTGACCATCACAGTGTATGATGTTTTGTTTTAAAGATCAGCCCCAGGGTTAATTTTAAAATTAGAACTGAGTATGAATTGTGCAATACAGTAACCAAAACTACATTCCTCCCATTAATATCAATATATCTAGAGTAAAAGCTGGCAAGTTTTCCAGAGTTTGTACGAATGTTGGAACTGTGCAAGATTGCCCAACAGTGGGGTTGAAATTCATTCTAGTGTAGTGAATCTTGAACTGCTGCCCGAACAGCCAGAGTAATGGAGCGTACATACAGAGACACAAATATGAATCCAACTATGAGTTTAAATCGAGTTTGGAATGAGAAGAAATGATGGAAATGTGAAATTAAAAATATTACTAACACGCAGCACGTCATTAAGTCTGCTGAAGGGTCTTTGACTTGAAATGTGCCTCCTTTCATAGATGCTGTTTGACCTGTTTCAATGTGTGTTTCCTGCATTTGATGCTTTCATGTGTTGAAAGGAATTTCCACTGCAACAATAACATTTGGACTGTTGTAAAAGCCCACCTCTGTCGTTCTGTCCTGCGGGAAAGCTATCACACTCTTCCCAAGCCTGACCTCAATGTCATTACCAACCCACTGATATGGCTAACTTGTCACTGCCTCTTCACATCAGCAACACTTAAAAATGGAAAACAGATGCCAATATTGCCTGCAATACTCACATTCAATAAACAGGGTTAAAATACAAGGAGCTTGGGGGGAAAATATCCTGCATTTAAAATCCAGCTGAGTTGCCCAGTTCACGGATATAATTTGCAGAAACAACTGTGGTCTCAATTCTCTTGGACGTCGATGTGATTTAAATTAGTTCCGCCCACCAACAGATCGCCGTGGTTGCTGGACAAAGAGAGCCTAAATAAAGCCAGCTGGGAAATAAAGCTGGCCACACACGCCACAGGCAAAGTGCAATGACTTTCTAAGTATTAAACAGCACAATGAGTTTGCACTAATGTGCAGATAAACGCCAGGACTGCATTCCAAATCTTAGCTTGTTTTTCAACTGGAACAAACAGTTAGCTGAACAAAGCATCATTGTGCTGAGCTGGGGGGAGAGACGGAGTACTTGATCTTTTTTTTTACAGCACTATCTGCACCAGTCAGTACCGTCGCAATGTTGGTAGTCGGTGCATCATCAATACTAAATATCATTCCGACGCTCTTCAAAGTTACAGTTTCTCACTCACGGGCGGCACTCAATACCACAGCGCCTCTGACTGAGTAAATGAGCAAGATGCAAGAAGACAGTTTACAATTAATAGGGGGATGAAGGTAGAGGGCAATGGAGAATTAACTATGGCAATTTATTCTGTGACCGACCCGTGATTATCCAGCAGCATGACAAACATCATGACCAACAGGCAGGTTTCTGAATGCTCTTGGTACAGGAAAAGGAGAAGTACAAATTAATTGCAAACTCCCTCCCATTCTCCGACCTGGATTTAAAATGACAGGATTCAGTCTGAAGCTTCTAGGAGCTGACATTTCCAAAGGACCCACGTGTGCAGCAGAACAAAGGAAGCTTTACCATTCTTTAGAATGATACTAATCTCTCTGGACGTGTCTCCCCAAAAAGATTAAATCACCCTTGCAGTAGAACAGTGTTCACTCACTCTGGGGGAAATAACCTCGGCCTGGGACAAACCAGTTTTTTCTGCACATAGCACTTTACCTAAAGAATACTTTAGATAATTTGAGAGCTCTACTGATGGGGTAATACCCACTGATGTTGATTTATGCTGTGTAGTAGCTTCCATTGCTGAATTATAGTCATAAAACACAACAGCACATAAACAGGCCCTTTGATCCATCTAGTCCATGACAAGCTCTTGATCTGCCTGGTCCCATCATCCTGTATCTGGACCAATAGCCCTCCATAGCCCTTAAATCCTTGTACCTATCCAAATTTCTCTTAAGTACTGACATCAAACCCAAATCCACAATTTCTGCTGGCAGTTCGTTCCACACTCTCACCACCCTCTGAGTGAGTAAGTTCTCCCTCATGTTCCTTTTAAACATTTCACCTTTTAGCCTTACGCTGTGACCTCTAATTCTAGTCTCACCCAACCTCAATGGAAAAAGCTGGCTTGCATTTATGCTATCTATATCACACATAATTTTGTATGCCTCTATCAAATCTCCCCTTATTCTTTGTCGCTGTAGGGAATAAAGTCCTAATCTATTCAACTTGTCCCTAAAACTCAGGTCCTCAATAACTGGCGACATCCTTGTAAATTTTCTCTGCACTGTTTCTATATTTTTGACATCTTTCCTGTAGGTGTCTGACAATACTCCAATGTATTATAGAACTTCAACATAATATCCCAACTCCTGTGCTCAGTAGTTTGATTAATGAAGGCCAATGTGCCAAAAACTTTCTTTACAACCCTATTTACCTGTGACACCACTTTCAAGAAATTATGAATCTGTATTCCTGGATCCCTCTGCCCTGCCGCACTTCCCAGTGTCCTCCCGCTCACTGTGTAAGTTCCAACTTAATTTGTTCTCCCAAAGTGCAAGGGCCTCACACTTGCCTAAATTCCATCCGCCATTTTTCCAGCTGGGCCAGGTCCTGCTATAAGCTCTGACAGTCTTCCTCACTGTCCACTACACCCTTCATCTTCGTGTCACCTGCTGACCCACTTTACCACATTATCATCCAGATCATTGATATAGATGACAAACATCGGACCCAGCACTGACTCCTGTGGCATGCCACTAGTCACGGGTCTCCAATCCAAAAACGCAACCACTGGCCGCACTAGCATGTGGCATAGGTGACAATCCTGCAATCGCAACCCTGGATGTCCTGTCTTTAACTTAGTACCTAAATCCCTGAACTCACTTTGCAGCACTTCATCACTCTTCCTACCCATGTCGTTGATAAAGACCAAGTCCCCTGGTTGTTCACCCTTCCACTTAAGGATGCTGTGGACTGATCCAAGATGTCTCTAACCTTGTACCCAAGAAGCAACATACCATCTGGGAATCTCGGTCTCATCTGCAGAAACTCCTGTCGCATCCCCTTCCATTCTGAATCACAGAGCCAGAATTAATGACAGAGACCTGACTTCTGTGGCTTTCTTCCGCTAGGTTCCCCCCACCCCCAGCAATATCCAAAAGTATATATCTGTTGTTGAAGGGAATGGCCACAGAGGCACTCTGCATTGGATGCCTATCCCCTTTCCTCCTCGTGACAGTCACCCAGTTACCTGGGTGTAACCTCCTCCCTGCAAAGAATTTACCAATCAGCTTCCCACATGATTCAGAGTTCGTGCAGCTCCTGCTCCAATTCCTTACTATGGTCAGAAAGAAACTCCTGCTGCATGCTCTTCTTGTAGGTGCAGTCAAGGTCTCCTGCCATCCCACATCCTGCAAGAGGAGCATTCCACTATCCTGCCTGGCATCCTCATGGTTCTATCTGAGCCACAAAAAGAAGAAAAGAAAAAAATAAATGAAAAAAAAATCTATATTCTGCCTTTGGCTCTCCTCGGCAAAGCTTGTATGAGCCAAAAAATGAACTGCCCACCCAAACAATGGTCCAGTCCAACAGTGACCGCTCTGCTTAGAATTCACTTATTTTTATTGACCCTTGCCAAGTATCTAATTATGCACAATCACAATCTCAGTAACTGTGCTGCGCAGTATGATCCGACCGCCCTCATTCACTTCTTTTAGACTCTCTCTCCACTACGCAGTCCAACATCTCCTTGGGAACTGTGGTGCACAGAGTGTCCCAAATGCACCTGCTCGCTTCGTTTTAACTCTCTTGCTTGCTATGCGATCCAAGGTCTCATCGGGCACTGTGCCACGCAGAATGCCGCACCTGTTCCTGCTCGCTTCTTTTGTACTCTCCCTCCCAGCAACTTCAGAAGGGTCCAGAGAAGAGAACTAGAAGCCATCCTCTCCCTGTCGGGGGCACACTCTCTTCCCCCCCTACCCCCCCATCGGGCAGACGAGGAGAAAGCCTAAAAGCACATACAACCAGGCCCAATGGCAGCTTTTAATCCTCTGTTATAAGACTATTGAACAGTCATCTGGTATGATAAAAATGACTTTTGATCTCACAATCTATCTCATTATGACCTTATACCTTACTTTCCATCTGCACTGCACGTTCTCTGAGACTGTACGACTTTATTCTGCATTCTGTTATTGTTTTCCTTTATACCACTCAATGCACTGTTGTAAATAAATAATCTGTTTGGACGGCACGCAGAACAAAAGTCTTCAGTTGTTGCTTGTTGTACGCTGACTGTGTGTTATTCCTTGAGCTTCACAATGACATCCATGGCATGTGTATCTGTGCGCCAAATCTTGCCGATTGTTGCTGCTAATAGTTTCATGAAATCAGAGACCTGAAAATCACACACTGAGATTAAAGGAAAGCAATGGAATGAGACTGAGGTGAAAGATTAGTCATGATCCTATTGAGTCTGCATGGAGGGCCAAAATATCTGCTCCTATTTCGAGTTATGTCCCTCCATTCCTTGCACATTCAGGTCCCTATCTCAGAGCCTCTTAAGTGGCTCTATCGCATCTGGTTCCACTACCATTTCCCTGGCAGCACAATCCAGCAATTACCATCCTCTGTGTAAAATAACTTGTCCTACACCTCTCCCTTGAACTTTCCTTCTTTGACCTTTACATGCATGCCCTCTGGTATTAGGGTCACCTGAAGTTCATGGCGAAGGCAGGACCGAAATAGACAATCTCCTTTACTTGTGATCAATAAATTGCAGGCAAGAGGATGTCTTTCTCAGCAGCTACCTTGCCATTTCCTGTCAATAGTTGCATATCCCACTGAATTCCAACTTTTAAACTTGGGAAAAAGAACTTTAGAACTGGCACATGCATCATTTCAGTAATGGCCCCACACTCTGGAATGCATCAACATTTGTGTTATGCTGAGATCCACATTTACATTAATCCGAATTTAAGAACCAAAAAAAAAGCAGGATCTGTTCACTCAGCGAAAGAGAGGGAGAAAAAAAAATAACCTCCGGGAAGCAAATGCACAAACCATGGAAAATGACAGCAAAAGTGCAAAAGAAACCTTAAAACTCCTTTCAGGCTCAGAATTAATGATGCTTTTTATTTTTCTCTTTCACTTGTATGAAGGTAAGCAGTAATTCATGAAGAATGTTCTATTTATTAGGTGAATGCTTCGCTGTAGGAATATTCCTTGCAAAGCAATCTAATAAATGATAACTAACTTTTTAAGTTGCAGCTTTATTTTCACTGTGTTTGTTAACAGACAGTTGATAGCTAAAAGAACTAAGACTGATTCTGATACATAGTATCTCTTTATATAATTAATGATGGTCTTCCATTTTATAGACCTGATACTATCTGCAATAAAACTAAAATAAAAATACCATCTAAACACAGTTAGCTTTCACTCAATAGCCTCTACAATTAGAAAACAGCATTATACCTGCATAATATTCCCTCTTACATTTTGTGTTTAAGCATTTATGGCATCACTTTTAAGAATAAACAGAATTGTATCTGAAAGCAAGTTTTCACACTGATAACAAGTTTTTGTCCTGTTCCGTTTTTTATGACTTAACTCAATGTGTAAAATATTTGTTTTGGGATGGATTTATGACAAAAACACCTGCAGACAACTCCACCAGCTCTATTGTAGAGTGGGAGCAATGATGCGTTGAAGGTGGGATATTACATCAAGGTTCTGAATTTTGGTTTAAGTTCAAACAATCCCATGACAGCATTTCCAGAACAGCAAGCACACTCTTGCCAGGTTAACATTATTCCTTCAGTCTTAGAGATATACAGCATGGAAATAGGCTCTTTTGCCCAATTCATCCATGCTAACCATGTTGTTTACCTGAGTGAGTCCTATTTTCCTACATTGGTCCATATCCCTCGACATCATCCCTACCCATGCACATGTCCGTTGTAATTGTACCTGTCTTTACCACTTCCTCCGGCAGCTCATTCCAAATACTTATTACTTTCTTTCTGAGAAAACTTATCCTTGTAAATATTTCCCCACTCATCCCAAACCTCTACGTTCTAGTTTTAGACTCCCTGTCCTGGGAAGAAGACTGTGACCATCCGCCTCATCTATGCCCGATAAAATTTGCCCCAGGTTTCAGGCACTAAACCTATGATCTAGTTGTGACAATGGTGGGAGCTCAGCCCCCAAATCTGAATCTACTGAAGTTGCAGCTCTATAAAACTGGAGTTAGATCACATTTGCTATATTGAATTCAGTTCTGGTCTCCTCATTATAGGAGGTATGTGGAAGCTTTAGTGAGTATGAAGAGGAAATACAGGATGATGCCTGTATTAAAAAGTAAGGTTTATGAGGCTGAGTGAGCTATGGCTTTGGAGCAGAGGAGGATGAGATGTGGTTTGATAAACTGATGAGATGCATAGATCGAATGGATAGCCGGAGACATTTTCCCAAAGCAGAAATGGCTAATACAAGGCTCATAATTTTAAGGTAATTGGAGGGATATCTGAGATAAGTCTTTTTACACAGTGAGTGGCTGGTCTGTGGAAAATACTACTAAGGGTGGTAGCAGAGGCAGATGGAGATGTTTAAGGAACTCTGAGGTGCATGAATGATAGAAAAATCATCCATGAAGGTGGTGTACAAGAGAAAGGTTAGATTGATTTCAGAGTAATATAAAAGGGTAGGACAACCTATTGTGTATTGTCTGTATTGTGCTGAACAAGAGGCTGTCACATACCTCTAAAACAACAGTAAGTACACAACAAAGAGTTTTGAGATGTCCTGAGGTGGGAAACAGTGCACGTCTCCCTTGCTTACTTCCACACTTAAACTCTTTTTCACCAATTTTACTGCAAAGGTTGGTCAAGTAACACAGGCAGGATTGAGTTCAAAGGGGAGATAAGAGATCTGACAATAACCTAGGTTCCAAATGAATGTAGGGAAGCTACTGCCAGTGGTCACTCCTTCCAAATCAAACAACTAATTTACTTATAACCACAGCTTCAAGGACAAAGAAATGGTTTGTTTTGTCTTCCAGTTCTCTCAGTTCACTAACAAAGCAACTGCGCAACCAAACTTGGCCTGGCTGGTGAGCCTGGGATCAATTTGGATCCCACTTTGATCCCATCAGTGCTACAGACAGAGTAATTCAGCAGCTGACACAGATTGTGAGTTGTTGAAAATTTATAAAGAATGGAAGTCACTCTCAAGAGGTGGCCTGAGAAGATAAAGCGGCCAAATTACATATTATTTTCTAAAGGCACGATTATTTACACACTAGTTTCATTTTATTTAATATATAGAATCCACCCATCACTAAATTCCTTTGAGATGATAGCCACTTATTTAAAGCACTGCTGCCCTGCTGGACAGCAAGTTCCAGATCTAGATCCAGCAACAATGAAGAAAGGACAATTCATTTCTGAATCAGAATAGGGTGTGACTTGCAGGGGAACCTATGCAAGGTGTTGTTCCTTCTTTGCTGCTCTCGTCCTTCTTAAAAGCACAGGTTGTGGAGCCCTGAAGAAGGGTCTCAGGCCTAAACGTCGACTCTTTGCTCATTTCCACAGATGCCACCTGTCCTGCAGAGATCCTCCAGTACTTTGTTTGTGTGGGTTTGGTCCTTTTTGCATTTCGTGGCATCAGGCGCATTTCTGTAGCATTTGATTATGTGTGCAAGGGAGTCAAACTCAGGGCCATTTGCATCAAAGTCCAGTGCTGATGCCACTACACCACTGGCCGGCTATCAAGAGTAACGGAACAGACTAGATTTCAGTTGGGAAGCCTTCTTCCGATTCTGAAAGTTGGATTTAAATCTTACTCCAGAGACCTCGCCACACAAGTTGAGGCTGGAACCCCAGTGCAGCAGCAAGGGAAGACACTGTCCAATGCTGGGATATTTTGGATGACAAACAACTTCTTTGCAGGAGTCGAACATAAATCAGAGAAGGCTTGCACAGAGTGATGCATTTATCTCTGTTAGTCTTTACGTCTCAGACTTTATTTTGTTTATACTTTTTTTTCTCCTTTTTTTTATTTTAATCAGTCTGCATTGCTCCCAGCAGAGTGAGCAGCTAAGTAGTTTGGTTCTTGTGTATGCACCAATATTTATTGGTAGCGCAGTAAAGGAGTTCAAAAAGAGTCTAAAGAATAAGTCATTCATCATCTGAAAAAGACCTCAGTCAACTTGAGATTTGTAACTCTGCTGAATATCACATTAATGCCCGACGTCTTCTGTCGGCTTATACTCAGGAAGACTGGGATCCCACCACGGGTGCCTTCAAAACACGATAACCAAACAAAACAAAGGTTGTGCTGACTGATTTATGGTGAAGAAAAGCAAAGCCTCTCAGCATGACAGATGCAGGCAGCATATAAAAAAAAGGATACCTGGACAAACATATTCAAAGGGAAAGAAAAATCTGCATGTGAACCTTGCTTCTATGCACAACAGGCACAGCATGTATCTGCATTAACTCAACTCTCTCTCTCTCCAAACGTAAATTATAACACAAGCTGCTATTAATTAGATGACTCTTGTTCTACGCACTGGTGGTACAGTGGTTGTTACCTCTCTGCGGGAGGATGGCTTAGGCAAGCTCAGATGTTCCACATTAACAAAGATTCCCCATTTGACTAGGCATCCACTAGGCTGTTCTTTCTCCTGCAAAGCAACGTGCTGCTTTAATCCAAGTAAAATCTGCTGACTTTTGTAGGTAAATGCACAGAATCACTGAAATCCATGATGCCGCACAGTTAATTAAAGGAATACAAAATGTCAAACTGTTTGCACATTTATCTGTGCTCATCTATTTATTACCTATCTGCGTTGTTAAAGTAACATGGATGAGCAAAACTAAGGCAGGATTTCACTGAAGTCTTCAAAATCAGTACAAAGATTCAATAGGCTAGAGAAAACTGCAAGTGTAAAATTGTAGCTTTTGTAAATAGGACTCTATTTCCCAACTTCCAAGTCTGAATTTCACACAGTGCAGCTGATATAATATTATTTCTTAAGAGTAAGCTATTGAGGAAGAGAGAAAGGGGCATAAACTTCATATTCGATCTTGGTCATCCAGATTTATTGGCTGTCCCATATCTTTTACTTATTCATTTTCTGTGCTTAGTTCTCTGTTACTGCAAGACTGCCTATCTCTCTGGCCCTTTGAGGAGGTAAGCTACCTGTGTGACACACACAAGATGTGGAGGAACTCCAGGTCGGGCAGCATCTATGGAAAGGAATAGATAGTCAACTTTTTTGGGCCACAACCCTACTTCAGGACTGGAGAAGGGGCTCAGCTTGAAATATTAATTTCTTTAGATGCTTCCTGACCTGCTTAGTTCCTCCAGCATTTTCAGTCTGTTGCTTTGGATTTCCAGCATCTGCAGACTTTCTTGTGTTTATGATTAGCTACTTGTGTGAACTGCCGCAGCCCCTCTGGTGGAAGAGCTTCCGCTGTGGGGCCGTGGAACAAGTTCCTGGATATGGACTCAGTGATGGAGAAGAATGATGACAAACCAACACAAATGCTGTAGGAATTCAGCAGGTCAGAGAGCATCCATAGAAAGTTGAAGGTTCGGACTGAGACCCTGGTCTTGGCCTGAAATATCAAACTTTGATTCCTCCCCATGGATGCTGCCTAACCTGATAAGTTCCTTTGGCATTTTTCATGTGCCACTTTGAATTTCCAGCATTTGCAGGATCTCTTGTGCTGATGACAGACCAAGTCAGGATGACGCATAATCTGAAGAGGAATCTGCAAGGGCAAGCTGCAAAGAGGGGAGACCAAAACCATGGGTTTAGGAAAGTGTTACTGGAAACCTATCTATTCTTCCAGACATCAAAGCCATGTAGATGATGTGGAAGGAATTGGGTAAAATCTTAAAATACACCAGATACAAAGTAAAAGGTGTAACCCTGCAACACATAAAGCAGATGTTAACATCTCTTAGGACATCACTTTGAAGACTGTTGCCAAAGTTTTTTACTCAGAGGGTGGTGAGTGTGTGGAATGGGCTGCCAGCGGCGGTGGTGGAGGCGGGTATGACAGGGTCTTTTAAGAGTCTTTTAGATAAGTACATGGGGCTTAGTAAAATAGAGGGCTATAGTTAAGCCTAGTAATTTCTAAGGTGGGGACATGTTCGGCACAACTTTGTGGGCTGAAGGGCCTGTATTGTGCTGTAGGTTTTCTATCTCTCTATGTTTCTAAATGGTTAAATCCAAATATTTAGACTTTCTCTTAGGGATGATGAAGCAATGTTGTTAACCCTTAGATGCAACCCAAAATGAGACTCAGTTCAGCCGGCTCAAGGTGGAGAATCACTATTGATTCCACTTGATTTAATTAGAACTTAATTTCCCAACTATTCCTACCAACACTAGGAAACCAGGCCCATCATGTCTGCCAGCTGCAGAACCCATTGTAAAGAAGAAAAATGAATTTCTTGACCAGTATTACTAAAAGTGATTTTTTTATTCCAAGTTTATTCAAATTCACTGAATTAATGTTCTCATTGGCATGTAGGGTTTCAACTTCTGCCTCCAACTCTTTGGGCCTGCCTTTGAATCAAATCAAACGATGATGATGCTAACGAATATTTACCAACAAAAGAAGGGATTGAAAATAGGATTTTAATGAATGATCTCATTGAAATCCATCAAATTTTGAAGAGCCTTGGTAGAATAGTTGTGGAGAGGATGTTTCCCATGGTGGGAGAGTCTACGACCAAAAACCACAGCCTCAGAATAGACGGGAGTCCTTTCAGAACAGAGATGAGGAGGAATTTCTTTAGCCAGAGACTGGAGAATCTGTGGAATCCAATGCCACAGGCAGCTGTGGAGGCCAAGTCACTGGGTATATTTAGGACAGAGGTTGATAGATTCGTAATTAGTCAGGGCTTGAAGTAATACGGGGGGAAGGTAGGAGCCTGGGGTTGAGAGGGAAAATAGATCAGCCATGATGAAATGGTGGAGCAGAATTGATGGGCCTAATAGCCTATCTTTTCTCCTGTATCTTATGATCGTAATGTAGGATTAGAGCAAATGGGAGGTGGATGGTCAGGACGGACTCAGTGGACTGAACGGCTGTAGCAGTTAATTGGAATGCTTAAGGACAGTGGGTCATGATTTTATTCATTTTAGTAAAGGCTTGAGAGAATGAATGTTTCTCCCTAACTTCCCAAATGCAGCAAGAAACATAGCATTCAGAGAGTGGAAATAAAAAGCCGCCTTATTCCTCTACCTCCCATTGGTTTCCTTTTAATGAATTTACAAGCTTTCGGTAATGGTTTGACTGATAGTCGTATCCCAACAGAAGGACCTTCTTCATGCTTTGTGGGTGCAAACAGCGTTGCACAGCTACAGTGTCTAACCGAGTGTGTTTGACAGACTTGGCCTTTGGTGATATGAAAGCATCCCATCGTCTGCATTCAAGTCACCGCACTAGCTTTTCCATGTTCTGTTCAAGCTGCCGGAAAAGCAGCCAACGCTGCTCACTGCGAGTTGCTCATGTAACATAGATTTCCTTAATTCTAATTCAAGTGTGGTGCCAGTCAAGGGGAGCACAGCCTTTCATCTCATTATGGAGATGCAAGTCAATAAAAAAAAATCCTGGCACTGAGAGAGAGAAGGAGATCTGACAGTTCAAATTTTAGTCTGTAGTTGCCAATCCTTCGTTCTTTTGTAAAAATAGACAGTCTTCAATGAACAGCATGTCTTTTGTGCATGTTATAAAAAGGAAGCCTGTATCAAATAGAATATGACTGGAAAATGTTACAATTAATCATCAACATGCATATTTCATGCTTTTTTTGGAATATCCTTTTTTTTCTATCTTCAAGCAAGTTACCAATTATTTTATTTTAAAGAAAGGATGGGATTAGATGTCCAAATACTCACCCCGTGAATCTGAATTCAAATGGGATTCAAATTGCTCTGTCTGTCAGCTGTAAGAGGCTTCTGTTGAGAAAGTTGTATCTGGCTTTACTTTTCACTGGGCAGTGAACTGTCTCTCATTCAACAGTGGATTACCAAATACACTCAGAAGAAGGAATTGAAAAAAAAGAATTCCTGCCATTCAGGCTCACTGTTGCTTCTAAGTTTGAAGGGTATGGGAGGCCATGACGCAGATGGTAGATCTGATGCCTCGCAGTGCCACAGCCCCGGATTCTATCCTGACCTTGGGAGATCTCTATGTGGAATTCGTATGCTCTCCCTACGACTGTGAACTCAGTCCTGAGGGAGGACAGAAAGAAAGAGGAGGAGGGACAACTTAACTTTAGGGGTGTCGGAGGACGTAGTACTGAGTGGTGGAGGAGAAGGTGGTGACTTGATTCCATTTCTTCTTACAACCCAAAGTTGTGTGGTACAAGGGGTTAATTAACCACTGTAAATTACAATTAGACCATAGATATAGGAGCAGAATTAGGCCAGTTGGCCCATTGAATCTACTCTCTCATTTCATCATGGCTGATCTATTTCCCCACTCAGCCCCATCACCTGCCTTCTCCCCATCTCCCTTCATGCCCTGACCAATCAAGAATCTATCAACCTCTGTCTTAAATATGCATAAAGACTTGGCCTTCACAGCCAATGTGAGAGCAAATTCCACAGATTCACCACTCTTTGGCTGGAGAAATTCCTCCATTTTAAAAGGATGCCTCTCTATTCTGAGGCTGTGTCCTCTGGTCTTAGAGTCTCCCACCATAGGAAAAATCCTATCCACAGGCACTCTATCAAGGCCTTTCACCATTCAATAGGTTTCAATCAGGTCACCTCTCATTCTTTTGAGTTCTAGTGAATACAGGCCAAAAGCCATCAATGCTCTTCATATGACAAGCCATTCAATCCTAGAATCATTTTCGTGAACCTCCTTTGAACCCTCCCCAGCATCACCACATCCTTTCTACAAGTCTCAAGACTGCTTATAATACTCCAAGTGAGGCCTCAACTCCAGTGCTTTATAAAGGCTCAACATTACACCCACTACCATTGGAGAGTGGATGAGTGCAAAAACTGAGGCAGATGATGGAAAATGGAGAGAATAAAAAGAAATAGGGCTTAGTGTGGAATCAGCATAAATGGGTGGTTGATCGTGAACACGGACTCAAACAGCTGAATGTTCGGTGTTTCCATGCAATGTGACTCATTGACAAGTCCCAGCCTAAAGGCTTGAGCATAAAATCCAAAGCAGTACCAAGGAAGTGTCAGCCACACATTCTCAGCAACCTGTCATCTTTTCTAAAGGCAGAAATGAAGATCCCACAGCTTGAGTCGATCTTTGTCCCCTCATTCAACAATAATTTGACTGATAGTTAGAACTTCAGAGAAAGAATGGAGGGGTGGATGCAGAGTATTGACCTAAACTGTTGACTGTGCTTTGACTCCACAGAGTTGTCTCATCCCGCTGCTTCCCACCAGCTCTTTGTTTGTGCCTCCAGCTTCCAATCTCTTTTGTCTCCAGGGAAGGGTTGTATGGTCACCACCGCTTAACGGAGTTTGTGAGATACTGCAGAATTTGCTGGATAACATTAGGGGACACTTTCGAACACACTTTATTGGTCGGGAGGTGCTTCGGGATTCGATGAGGTCATGAAAAGAGCGGCAGAAGAGCAAGCCTTCCATTGCTTCCGCAGCAGCCCATTCAGTCGCGATCTTTGTGCTTCTGCCTGAGTCAACAAAGGCTGCATTTGAACACTTGACCTTCCCCAAGCCTAACGAAAGCCACTGCCTTTACCAGCAGGTTCGAGAGCAACATGCTTTCATCAATAAGGTAGCAATAGTAATCTGTGACACAACCCTAAATGGAGGGGGTGCTGCTTCACTTCAGACTTAATATTGATTTTTGCTCAACTTATTTTTTGCAATAAAGCTTAATTTGAGTTTATGAGCCAATAAGACTACAGCTCTAATTAAGGACATGAAGCAGTGGTCAATGTATTTTTAGCGCTGGTGACTGCTTTTGCAATCTGTGTTGTTGAATTTGCAAGGTGCTGATTGACAGGAGTAATTTTGGGTCTGCAGTGATTGCAGAGTTTAAAAAGAGTAAAGGCAGTGGATAAGCAGAGATGTGTGGATTTTTAGCACACAGGCTTCAGAGGTATCTGACTACTGCCATGCTGCAGAGCAATGGAAATGAAGGTGTGGAGATACAGACTGGTGGGTACTTGCTGAGTGGGGAGTGGGAGCAGAACTGTCTAAGATCTCTCCCAATTCCTCTGGTTTCCTCATATATCCTAAAGGTTTATCAGCTGAGAGGATAACTGCCCACCATGCACTGAGAAGGTGGCTGGTAGATTTCAGGAAGGGGAGTTGGAAGGCAGGAAATGGTGTTAATGAGGCATGAGTGTAATTGGGTGATTGACAGTCAACATAGTCAACAAATGATGGGCCAAAAGACCTGCTTCCTTGCGATATCACCCTAGAATAGACATGGTCTACTATCCTCTCCTTTCAGATTCCTTCTTCCTCAGCTCTTACTTCCCAACTTTTCACATCACCCCACCTACCCTGCTTCCCCCTCACCTGATCTCAGCTATCACCTGCCGGCTTGTAATCCTCCCCTCGCTCCACAACCTTACCCTGGCTTCTGGCCCCTTCCTTTCCAGTCCTGATTAATGGTCTCAGCCTGAAACATCAACTGTTCATCCCCCTCTTTCATTGCTTCCTGATTTGCTGAGTTCCTCCAGTGTTTTGTGTGTGTTCATCTGTAAAGTTTAGTAGTCTAATCTCATAGGGTCAGTGAGGCATAGAGTTACGTAGCACAGAAACGAGTCCGTCAGCCCAGCCTGTCCATGCCCACTGAGTAGCCTAACCAAGCTAGTTCCATTTGCTAGCATTTGGCCCATATCCCTCTTAACCAGGGGTTCTCGTCCTTTTTTATGCCATGGACCAGTAATATTAAGCAATGAGTTTGTGGATTTCAGTTTGGGAACCCCAACTCTAACCATTTCCTCCTCATGTACCTGTCTAAATGCCTCCTAATCGTTGTAATTGTCCTGGCCTCAACCTTTCAGGGCAGCTCATTCCATATATTTAATATCCTCTTCATGAAAGATCGCCTTTAAATGTTTCCCCTCTCACCTTACTTTGATCCGCTCTACTTTTAGACTCCTCCCAGCTCTGGGAAAAAGTCTCTGTCCACTCACTCTATCTCTGCTACACGCTACAATGACATGCAAGCATTAATTCATTCATGCAGAAAAACAACCGCTCAGAACTGGGGCCCAATGACAGAGCATCCGCAAGCTTCTGGTTAAAGCAGTATTTCTCTCAGTCAGCAGTTCCTTTAACAAGCACTGCCCTTTCTTTGTGCTGCATCCTCACACTGTTTACACATTACTTTTACGCTACAACATGGAAACTGTTCAGCATTGGGAATCCCAATGACAGCATCTGCCTCTTCTGAGGATCAGGGTTTTTTTTAACACTCGATGCTTCTATTGTTAACTTGTACCAAAGACAGTCATAGACGAGGAATATTTTTCCATCCTTCATCATTCCATTTGAAGAATTTAGGGGTGAAATAAGACTCTATCCCTTGTAGATAGCTCCTGTAGTTCCATTGTTTAAAAAAGGCTCAAAAAGTAAGCCGGGAAATTATAGGCCAGTAAGTTTGACATTGGTAGTAGGTAAATTATTGGAAGGAATGCTAAAAGATAGGATCTACAAGTATTTGGATAGGCAGGGACCTAATAGAAACAGTCAGCATGACTTTGTGCGTGGTAGGTTATGTTTAACCAATCTGTTAGAGCTTTTCGAGGAAATTACCAGGAAACTGAATGAAGGGAGGGCAGTAGATATTGTATATATGGACTTCAGTACGGCCTTTGACAAGGTCCTGCATGGGAGGTTAGTTAGGAAGATTCAGTTGCTAGGTATACATGGAGAGGTAGTAAATTGGATTAGACATTGGCTCAATGGAAGAAGCCAGAGAGTGGTAGTGGAGGATTGCTACTCTGAGTGGAGACCTGTGACTAGTGGTATGCCACTGGGATCAGTGCCGGATCCATTGTTATTAGTCATCTATATCAATGATATGGATGATAATGTGGCAAATTAGATCAGCAAATTTGTTGATGATACAAAGATTGGAGGTGTAGTGGACAGTGAGAAAGGTTTTCAAAACTTGCAGAGGGATTTGGATCAGTTGGAGGAATGGGCTGAAAAATAGCAGATGGAGTTTAATGCGGACAAGTGTGAGGTATTGCACTTTGGAAGGTTAAACCAAGGTAAAACATACAAGGTAAATGGTAGGACACTGAGGAGTGCAGTAGAACAGAGGGATCTGGGAGTACAGATACATAATTCCCTAAAAGTGGCGTCACAAGTAGATAGGGTTGTAAAGAGAGCTTTCGGTACATTGGCCTTTATAAATCGAAGTATTGAGTATAAGAGTTGGAATGTAATGGTGAGGTTGTATAAGACATTGGTGAGACCGAATTTGGACTATTGTGTGCAGTTTTGGTCACCTAATTACAGGAAGGATATAAATAAGTTTGAAAGAGTGCAGAGAAGGCTTACAAGGATGTTGCCAGGACTTGAGAAACTGAGTTACAGAGAAAGGTTGAATAGGTTAGGACTTTATTCCCTGGAGCATAGGAGAATGAGGGGTGATTTGATAGAGGTGTATAAAATTATGATGGGTATAGATAGAGTGAATGCAAGCAGGCTTTTTCCACTGAGGCCAGGGGAGGGAAAAAAAGAGGTCATAGGTTAAGGGTGAAGGGGAAAAGTTTAAAGGGAACATTGGGGGGGCTTCTTCAGGCAGGGAGTTGTGGGAGTGTGGAATGAGCTGCCAGATGAAATGGTGAATGTGAGCTTACTTTTGACATTTAAGAAAAAATTGGAAGAGATGATGATGAGATGAGAGGGGTTTAGAGGGATATGGCCCAGGTGCAGGTCAGTGGGACTAGGCAGAAAAATGGTTTGGCACAGCCAAGAAGGGCCAAAAGGGTTGTTTCTGTGCTGTAATGTTCTATGGTTCTAGAACAACAGACAATCTGCTGGAGGATCGTTGTGGGTCGAGCGGCATCAGTGGCTGCGAAAGAATTGTCGATGTTTTAAGTGAAAACCCTGCATCAGGATCGGAATAAATTCTGAAACATCGACAGCTCCTTTTCTTCTGCACTTGCTACCTGACCTGCTGAGTTCCTCCAGCTGTTTATTTGTCACTCCCAATCCCAACATATGCAGTCTCTTGTGTCTCCCTTTCATGGTTGTGCTGAAAACGTGCTTCATAGAGTTCTCACGTCCACCACACATCTGGAGAAATTATCAGGGAATTGATAAAAAGTATTTCAGCAAAAATAGCTTAGTGACATACCCTGGATCCTCTGCTACCTGGGTTTCAATAGGGCTGGTTATTCAGCTCAACTATTTAGCTACTAGCCAGTTTAATAGCTTAGAAGGTCAAACCCGAAAGGACCCCCCCCCACCCCCCAATGTCATATACAGATCAGCCAGGTAAAAGGTTATGGTAATGGAAACATGGTTATGTATATGGCGTGTGTATGTGCGTGTATGGTATGCATTTGATGTGTGTATGGGGTTGTGTCTGTGATATGTGTGACCAGTGTTTTGTGTGTGTGTGTGTGTGTGTGTGTATCTGTGTGTATCTGTGATGTGTGTACATGGTGTTGTGCGTGTATGGTGTGTGTGTGTGTCTGTGATGTGTGTATGGTGTGTGTGTATGTATGTGCATGGTGTGTGTGTGTATCTGTGATGCGTCCACATGGTGTGTGTGACTGGTGTTTGTGTGGGTGCCTGTAATGTGTGTATGTATGGTGTCTGTGTGTAATGCCTGTGATATGTGTGTGTCTGTGTGTCTGTGAAGTGTGTGTATAAGGTTTATGTGTCTGTGTTCTGTGTGTATGGTGTGGTTGTATCTTTGGTGTTTGTAATGTTTTGTGTGCGCATTTATGGTGTTTGTGTGTGTATGGTGTATGGTATCTGCGGTATTGGGTGTACATCTCTGGTGTGTCCATTCTGTGTCTGGTTTTGTTGTGAGATCACATTGTTGTTTGGGCTCCACAGTTGCATAGAGATTAGCACGATGATACTATAGCTTAGGCGCAAAACTCAGGAGTTCAATCCCGGTGTCCTCTGTAAGGAAGCTGTGCCTCTTTCCCATTGAATGTGTGTGTTTTCTTCTGGGAGTTCTGGTTTCCTCCCACAGTCCAAGGACGTACTGGTTAGTAGATTAATTGGTCATTGTAAATTTTCACGATTAGTTCAGGGTCAAATCAGGGCTTGTTGGGGGCTGCTGGGCAACAGGACATGGGAGGGCTGGAAGGGGGGCATTGCATGCTGCAGTTCAGAATAACCAAATAAGCAATCAGCTTCCCAGAGTGCCAGAAGTTGCCTCTCCACACCCCAGCTTTCAGAATCAGAATCGAGATTATTATCACTGACTTAGGTTATGCAAAACTTGTTGTTTTGTGCCAGTGGCACAGCGCAGGACATAATTATAAATTACCAAAAAAAATTAAATGTGAAAATTAAGTTAGAATGAATTAGTGCTCATGGACAGTTTAGAAGCTTTTCTCCAGGACACTGCACACACAGTGAAGACATGTGGGATGCATGGTTGTAATTGGTGATGGGACATCCAGTGATGATTCCAGAACCAGGTACCGTGACTACACAATTACAAGCAAGAAAATGTCAGCATGGCACTTACACCTTATTGTCTGACTGCACTGCACATACTCTGTAACTGTGACATTTCTCTCTGCATTCTGTTATTACTTTTCCTGACACTACCTCACATACTGTTGTCATGAAATGATCTGTATGGGTGGAATACAAAACAATGTTTTACATTGTACCTTTGTACATATGACAATAATAAACCAATTCATCAATTTGCCAAAGTCATTTGGGGTGAGATCAGGGTGCATTACATCATAAATGTACCCTTGGGGAAATTTCCTGCCAAGAAATAGTCAAGGCTAAGGGTCAAATGAGGATTTCACCACTGGAATTGATCCATTTTTTGCTAGAGGCTATAGAAGGAGAAAAAAATATATAAGCAGATAAATACAATTTAGATACAGGTCAGCCAAGAAAGATTAGAAAGCTGGAATTGTTTCTTCGCTGAATGGAGACTTGAGTTAATGGTCTGTAACATTATGAGGCTCTGTCTAAAGGAAGAACCAATTTCTATTAGCAGATAAGCCAGCAACAAGGGGGAACTGATTGAAGAGTTGGAGGGAGATGATGAAAATTGTTTCCACCCAGAGAGTGCTGGAGATCTGGGGTCTGGAGTTCACTGCCCAAAACAGTGGTGGAGGCAGAAATTCTCAACACTTTTAACCACTACCTGGAGGTGTACTCGATTAGCTATGAGTTGCAGGGTCAGGTACCCTGGGCTAGAAGGTAGGATTATGTGGGTAGCTCTCTGTTACTTAGTACAGGGAATAGCTTCCCCGTGTACTGGAACTTCCCCACAATCAAATTGCACAGACTTGAGTGGCTGAATCTTCTGCTCCTTTTCCTGTCGTAGGTCACTGAATTATTGTAATGGATGGGTGTTCTCGGTTCAGGAAACATTCCATTACAGCCTGTCACAGTCTGATAGCTTGTGGGACTTTGGTGCAGTTTGTATGGATATACTTCAATCTGCGGACATTTCCTTGAGCTCCATTATCATTCCCTTTTAGCGGGGCAGACCAGTGAAAAGCAGTTCAGCACTGATGAGCAATAAAGCTTCACTTGCAGAGAGGAGACACAAGGGACGGCCAATGCTGGAATCCGAAGCAACACACAAAGCACAGGGAGGGAACTCAGCAGAACCGTGAAGGAACCAGATGAAATTTCTCGACCTTCAGCATTAACTGTCCATTTCCCTCCATTGATGCTCTCTGACCTACAGATTTTCTCCAACAGTTTGTGTGCAGAGGCCCAAACAATTTCTAGGAAACAGATCTTCAGTGCCCTGTTGAAGGAAAGGTCATGACAACAGACCATGCACAGAATGCTCTATGCAAAGTCGGTGCCAGTGTATTTTCCACCTCCCCCTCCTCCTTGTCACTCCTTTCCTTTGGATTTATAAATTCCATAGGCTCTGTGTTCCAGAGGGGACTTGACAGAGATGATCCTGAGGGAATGTTGCCCCATGTGAGGGAATGCAGAAATGGGAAACACAGGGTTTCAGAGGTTATGACCATGGCAAATGAGGAGGAATTCTTTAGAAGATCTGTCAAATTCTTTACCCCAGAGAATTGTAATGGTCAAAAGTCATTCAAGTTTGAGGTAGGTATTAGATGTTGGGGGATCAAGTGTTCTGTGCTACAGGAAGGAAAAGGGGGCAGAGGCCAAGATTCGGTCAGAAAACCCATATTGAATGGTAGAGCATGCACAATTTTCCTGCCTTCAAAAAGTGGTGGATACAGCCCATTCCATTATAGGAAAAATCCTCCACAAGGAGCACTCCCACAGATAAGCAGCAGCCATCATCAAGGACCCCCACCATCCAGGCCATGCTTTCTTTATGCTATTGCCCTCAGAAAGAAGGTAAAGGAGCCCTAGGTGCTACCCAGCTGGGTTTAGAAACAGTTATTGTCCTTCAAACATTAGGCTTCTGAACCAGTGTAGACAACTTCACTCACCACAACACTAAGCACAACCTATGGACTCACTTTCAAGGGCTCTACAACTCATGTTCTCAGTATTATTTAATTAAGTATTATTGTTAATATCCGCTTCTCATGCAGAGCTTGTCTTCCTTTTCGCATATTGGTTGCTTGTTAGGAGAACTGGAACAGGGCAACCATGCCCAAGGTCACCCAGGGAAGAGGTACAAGCACAACCTCATGTCAAACCTTAAGTGGGCCGAACTCCAGCCCCGCGATCTTGAACACACTGCTGCTGATCGGTCCAAGTGGCGCAATCTATGCTCCAAGGCAGCAAACAACTTCCAAGCCAACTGGTGCATGCAACGCCTCAGGGCGAGTCAAGAAAGACACAGGAAGGTGTCCACTCCTTGCCACATCTGCGACCGTAACTGCACTTCGGACTTAGGCCTCAGAAGTCATGTGTGTGCCCACAGAAGTTGACTGCGCAACACATTTGTCTTCCTCGGACTTCGAGAGACTACTACTATGGCTTATTAGTCATTGTATCTAGTTTTTCATTGATTCTACTGTATTTGCTTGTTGTGAATGCTGGCAAGAAAATGAACTTCAGGGTTGTAAATGGTGGCATATATGTACTTTGATAATAAATTTACTTTGAGCTTTGGTTCAGCTCATAATAGTTTCATTGAGCCAGACTGCAGAGAAGTACAGCTTTCAGTCCATTGAGTCCGCACTGACCTTTAAGCACCTGCTTGCACTGATCCCAGTTTATTCTTCCAACACAGTGATCAGCCCTCCACCACCACCCACTATCCAAAGAGCCTACCACTTAGCAACACGCTGCAAGCAATTTACAGCAGCCAAGTAACCCATCAACCGTCTCACTCTCTCCCAATATAATCCTCTGTGCTTTTCCTTCCCACGTACCTGCCTTGCCAGCTACAATGTCCGTGGGGACTTCTTGGTTTTGCTGAAAATGCTCACACTCAGAATGAACAAAGACAAGTAACAGAACACCCATTGCAGAAGGCAATCATCTTCAACTGGGTAGCAGTAAACAATGTTGTTCCCACTTACTCTCAGTTCTTAACGGTGTATCTCAATGCATCAGATTTAAATATAACTTTTGTATCTGTTTTCTTCTAAATATACTATACATATATGTACTTATGAATATGACAATTAATGCCACAGAATCAGAAAGCAACGCAACACAGTTACAAGCCCTTCAGCTCAACCTGCCTGGGCTGAACACAGAGCCCACACAGCTAGCTCCAATTTTCTGAGTTGGGTTTATATCCCTCTAAGCTATTTTAAAGCTTCTTGTACAGTTCCACAACTTGCAGCAGTCAATAATTTTTTATTTCTGCCTTTCATTTTTCTGGAGGGGTGAGAGCTCTTAACTCTGAAGTTTTACAAGTTGCTGTACTGAGCCCCTACATGTAAACGAGCAGATGATTCTTTGCCCAAGTAGTTCCAGCATTAAACAGGAAGTAACGGAATCATCAGGTTGATTGTGAAACAGTAATCTGGCTGTAGGTTCAAACAAGGTCGTGAAGTTCATGGGGAGCTAGAGGGAGCTCCTCTGTATCTCAGTATCACCCACCCTGCTCACAGACTGCTTGTCTCACTGCTGTCATTAAGGAGGCTACATACATCCATGCCAGGACCACCACACTCAAAAACAGATACTTCCCCCAAGCTGTAATACTGATCAATACCTCCATCCACAATATCCCAATTAACATGACATTATAATTTCCTGTCAGAATCAGCTTATGTACACATACTCCTGTGCCTAGTGTCACGTTATGTACATGTAATCAAACTATGTACATAAGATACCTTATGTGTTCACATGTATTGCTGTGTTCTTTATTATAGTGTGTGTTTTTCTGTACTGTGACAGACCTGTAGTACAATTATTTTGTTCCTGTACTTTTGTACTGGAAATGGCAATAAACAAGCTTGTATCTTGAATAAAAGTACAATATTGAGCTCCTGCACTGCATCTCTGCTCATTCACAGAGCATGCAACCATCAAACTATATGTGACCAGACTGAACTCGTGCTTGGTCCACTTTTCTCAGAGACAACTGAATTCCTGCGGCTTAGAATAATGAAGGAGGCCAGTGAGAGTGAAGATTTAAGTAGGAAATAGAAGAGGAGGCAGAAGCATTGTAGGTTAGTAGTGATAGATTATTGGGCTGAATAACCTCTTTCTGTGTCAGGACAATTCATTAATTCTGTGAACTCGGAGGATGCAAAATATTCAGGGCAAAACCTTCATATAGTGAACAAGGTACGAAAAAATATGAAACAGGAACCCTGGATTTGTTTGACCATGTATCCATCTTGAAAGCAATCAGCTCCCAAGGTTTTTTTTTAATTAATGCAATCTGACCCATTAATGAGCAAATTCTGAACCCCCTCTCTCCTCAGATCGAAAATAAAGGCATTGATGTAAAAATCCACACAGAAATGTTTGACCACGGAGCACACTACATCAAAATAACAGGAATATTAAATACCATTTGCTATTTGCAATGAAATCCCAGAGCAGTCTTTGCTAAGATTATTTCTGCACACTGTTAACAATTTTATGACTAACCAGATTATGTTATTACTGAGAGGGTAAATCCTTTACATAGCTGCACAAAAGATCCTGTGACATTAAATTTACAATCCATGCCATGTACGCAGTTCGTCACCTAAAGAAGCACAATCAGTTGAAAAAAAAACTTCTCTTTCACAATGTTATTGTTGTTGCTTCAGAAGCACTGTGATCCAGATTTGATCCTCACCTCTGGTTTTGTATGTTCTGCCTGTGATTACCCTGAGTGCTCTGGTTTCTGCCCACATCGCAAAGACCTGTTAGCTGGTAGGTTAATTGGCTGCTATTACTTTCTCCATGACTAGATAAGTGGTAGTGTAAAATCAAAGGCTAACTTATTGTTATATGCACAAGTATATATATGCATTTGCACTCGAAACTTACGTATATTATCTGAGACATGCTGTCTTCTTCTTGCTACCATAGGGTGAAGGCAGAGGAACCTGATGACCAATACTCAATGTTCTTCTTCCCCTCCACCATCATCAGATTTCTCAATGTCCATGACCCCATGAACATCACCTTATTACTTTGCTCTCTTTTTTACTACTGATTTATTTTATATATTCTTATTGTAATTTACAGTAATTTTTATGGATGGCACTGTACCGCCTCTGCAAAGCACATCTCATGACATAAACCGTTTCTGATTCTGATGAGCAGTATTCACAAAATGTAAATTATACAAAAGTGATATAAGAAAGAACACAAGTCACCATGGTGCTGCTATACTGAAATGATTAGGATTGTGCAGGTTGACTCAAGAACCAGATGGTTGAAGTAGCTGCTCTTGAACCTGATGGTGTGAGCCTTTAGCCTTCTGTACCCGTCCTGATGTTAGTTGTGAGAAGACGGCCAGTCCCAGGGAGAAATGGGGAGGAGCTTATGGGCATGTGATGCGGAACAGGATACTAGGAAATAACTGGAGGGAACGGGGCTAATGTGATTGCTCTGAATGAAAACACTGACCTTCATCTATAAATACAAATTACAAAGTACTAACAGACCTTTTTTTCCTGCTTGCAGTAATTGCCCACCCCTGACTGTCCTGCAGCCAAGTGGCAAGTTATCAGTTTTTTTTTCTCTCTACATCCTCTTTTGCACAAGGATGTAAAGTTTGTAATTTTGTTGGATCAGAATTGTAATTGCTATATTATTGTCACATAAACCAAGATACAGTGAATTTTTTTCTTGCATACTGCTCATATAGATCAAATCATTACATTGTGCATTGTACATTGAAGAGTGAAGAGTAATTATAATAGAACTAGAGAGTAGAAGTGCAGGGAGCAGCTTGCAATGAGTCAACACACTCCAGTGCCCTCTTGCATCAATTTCTGTTCTTTTTTGTTTCCAAATATTGCTCAGTATTCATTCTCAATGTGTTATTTGTGTCACAGAAGTTAAAATGTCATTAATTTTGAAACACAAGATACATCCACCAAATATAAGAATAAACCAGGAATGACCAATCTCTGTGGGCTGAAGAGCCTGCATTCATATTGTGTCTCTTTTTGACTATCGCCCGACTATTCCCACATCTGCTTTGTTAAAGTATCCCACAATATGCCATTTGATTGGGTTCACCGGAATGAGGCCCTCATTGATAATGCTAATAGATTGCAATAGTAACTACCATGCTGAAAGGTATTTTTAGCCGCCTGATGATTACTTGGAATTTTCCATACATGTTGTCTGAAGATGGCATTCAGGCATGTTGTGACTTGTTCTGCATGACCTCATTCCATTATCACCAAAATCCCTAAATGGTGGGATTAATCCAGAAAGTGCAATAATTCTTAAGATAACGGTCAGCTTATTTTATTAATCAAATCCAGTCCGGTGCTGATACTAAGGTAAACACGTGTCAAAGCAAACTCTTTGTACATCAATAAGACTGAGTACTCTTTATTAAAACTACGAACTCCTTCGGCTTCTTTGCACTAATGCAATTACCTCTAATGCAGACTCTGAGCAGCAGGAAGTTCTCATAATGACTAATGATGGAGTTGGAACAGCTGCTACCAGAGCAGCATTATGCATCCACAGCTGGATCAGATGTTACCAACCACTCTTGGGGGAGCTGCTCTGTTGTTGTGAAAGCTCCAGTTGCTTCAGAAATATATCAGTCCAACACACTCCTGATTGGCAGAAGTGGCAGGTCCACAGTTTTGATGATCATTGCTGAGACTTGCAAAAGTTATCCATTTTTAGGGTCGCTACTCATCAACAAACCTTTGTCAGCAAAAATAAAAGAGCCGGTCATGGACTTCAGGAAGTGGATCAAACTACATGCCCCCTATCTATGTTCATGGTGCTGAGATGGAGATGGTTGAGGGCTGGAAGTTCCAACATGTCAATATCACCAAAATCTTATCATGGTCCAACAATGTCGATGCAACAGCCAGGAAAGTACAGCATCGCCTCTATTCCTCAAAAGGCAAAGGAATTTCAGCATGTCCCAGTTGACCTTCACCAATTTTTATCAATGCAGAACTAAGAGCACCCCATCTAAATGCATTGTATGGGAACTGCTTAGCCCAAGACCACAGACATTGCAGAGAATTGTGGACACAGTGCAATCCATCCTGAAAACAGCCTCCTTTCCTTGGACTCTGTCTACAGCTGGGGTTCCCAACCTTTTAAATGCCATTGACCAATACCATTAAACTAGGTTGGGATCGACTGGTCTACACTTCCTGCTGTCTTGGGAAAGCAGCCAACATAATCAAAGACCCTTCCCAACCTAGTTAACTTTCCTGTTCTCCCTCCCATCAGGCAGATGATACATAAAGTTAAAATACACACTCAAGGTCAGTTTCTATTCCATTGTTATGAGTCTTGAAAATTAATCCTCGATAACATTACTGTTTTGCATGATAATGATGAATTCTTGACCTCATAATTGACCTCATTGTGGCCCTCAGACCTTATTGTCCACTTGTACTTCATTTTCTCTGTAACTGCAACACCATATGCTTCACTTTGTTCCTGCCTTTCCCTTCATATGCACTTATTTTCTCTCTCAAGCCCTTGCATTCCCCTCAGATTATTTCTTTACCTCCCACTGCACTAAGGAAAACTTACAATATCAAATTAGCCCACCAAACGTGTTTGGGATATGGGAGGAAACCGGAACATCTGGATGTAATTTAAACAACCCTGGAGAAAAGAATCTGAGATCAGGATCGAAACCAAGTCATTGAAACTCTGCGGAATTAACCACAGTTAATTGCTGACTTTCTAAGAAGTTTTCAATAAGGTTCATTAATATTAGACTAAATTATTTGAACTGGTATTAGCTTTCACTGCACTAAGGCAACATGAGAATTTTCATATCTAAAAATTACCTAATAAATAGATACACTGTAAATTCACTGATCAAATTCTTCCACTCCAGGACAGTGTTTCTCCACCCAGCTTTTAATTTTTAAGTTGATATCCGGAGCATTCTAGCAGAGGAAGTTCTGGAAGCAAATACAAATATTACCTGTAACGCCCAGGGCTATCGGCTTGTCTAGGGGAAAATCCATCCACCCGCCAAACTGTGTCTCCCGTTTGCATAGATGCTGTGTAATGCACACTGATATAAACTTACACACACAATATCAGACAGCACACATTTACAGAATACACTTCATAAATCTTAAAGGAACTAGGTAATTAATAGCAATACAATATAAAAAAGAAAAGAAAAAGCTGCCAAAACTTATCAGAGTTCAATCAATTTGTGCACAACCACTGGAGTTCAATTATCGAAGCCTTCAGTCCACCATTCGTTAATCTCTGACCTCCTCGACCTGCCACCTAGGACCAACCTTGGTGGTCAACCAGAGTGCATCCAGCATGTCCTTCCTCTTTGCTTCCCCTCCCGAAAATCCAGTGCACTCACTCCATATAGCCCAACATTGCTTCCATTGGTTAGTTCCTCTGTTATCAATAATTATAACCCAAACATTTCAACTAAACAGAGCATTACCTCATCAGTTTCCCACAAAGAAGCCGTTTAATTATAATGCTACAGAGAAGCCATTATATATTTAGTTAACAGTTAACATTACAGTTAATAATCTGAGAACTCTGCTTATGTCTAAGAGGCACTTGGGCACTTTAATTGGCAAGGCACAAAAGGATATATTCCGAACTGAGACAAGCGAGATTGGTGCAGCTCAGAAAAAAGGTTGGCATGGATATGATGGGCTGAAGGGTTTTTTCTATGCTGTGCAATTCAATGAGTCCATGGCAGTATCATGAAGTATCCAATATTATATAACTACTGATAGTTTTCAGTTGAGTAGTGATTGAGTTTTCCTGCAAGGATGTCTGAGTGCAAATTTTGCAACACGATCAGATATTATTTCACGTGGTAATGGAGTAGAAACAAAAGTGTGTTCTGCATCAAAACAGGATTATCTGAGAACTCTTCAAGTCTCTTGGTAATTGTTAAAGAGTATGCTTATGAGTAACAAGATTAGCATGTTAAAGAGATTCAGGGTCCCATGAATTGCAGGATCTGCACTTCTCTCTCTGCACATACCTGGGCAAGAGAGAGCACACAATGTATGCTGTGAAGCATACATGGTCCAGAGACAGTGCAGTACTCACACAGAAGCAGACCCGTGCAGAACACCACTAATCACTGACACCCAACTAGAAAAGGATCCTTTTCTCACCACTTGTTGCCTCCTACCAATCAGCCAATGTTCTACCCATGTCAGCAACTTTCCTGTAATACCATGGGCTCTTAACTTGGTAAGCAGCTTCATGTGTGGCTCTTTGTCAAAGACCTTCTGGATGTCCAAATACACAACATCCACTGTATCTATCTACCCTACTTGTAATCTCCTCAAAGAATTCCAACAGGTTCATCAGGCAAGAATTTCCCTTAAGGAAACCATGCTGACTTTGTCCTATCTTGTCCTGTGTCACCAAGTACTCCATAACCTCATCGGTAACAAATGACTCCAACATCTTCCCAACCACTGAGATCAGACTAACTGGTCTATAATTTCCTTTCTGCTGCCTTCTTCCTTTCTTAAAGAGTGGACTTTTGAACCTTTGAGGAAGAACAGAAGCCTGAAAACCTACTCTCAATGATTCATTCTCCTGTCATTAGATTTCTCAATAGTCCATGAACACTGTCCTTATTCTGTTAATTTGCACCGTTTATTAATTTTTATAGTAATTTTATGTCTGCACTGTACCACTGCTGTAAAACCCCATGTTTCACATTGTACAAGACAGTGACAATAATCCTGATTCTGATTGTCTGTATCACTGATTGAACACAAATGTCCAGGTGCCAATGTCTGAGTCATTGAGTATCACATTATGTACAGGCAGAACTGACAGGCTAAGAAGTACCAGATGGTTCATCAAGTCTGGCCCACGATCAAGATGCCAGATCATCCTTACTAATCAATGCTCTGCTCCCCCAACCTCCTCCTCCGAGAATCTGTTCCTACTACCTAGAACTGACCAAGACAATATTAGAAATGCAGCAAGAATTGAATAGGCATATGCACTAATGTATAAACTGGTTATGCTAAAATATCTACGTTGCAGTATAACTCATAGTCACAGAGTAAAAGAGCATAAAAATGGGTCCCTCAGCCCAAATCACCACTGAGATTTAATGTTTACACCCAATTCTTCGGGCTTAATTTAACCCATCACCAGGAAATAGGGTTTTTTTCCTTGGTGTTGGAGAATCAATAAATAAAGCACATAGGTTTTAAGAGAAAAGGGAGACAATTTTTCCACTCAGAGGAATGAGCTGCTGGAGGTATTGGCTGAGGTAGGTGCAAGAACAACATCTAAAAGATACTTGGACAGGTACATAAATGGGAAAGGTTTAGAACAAGGGTTCCCACCTGGAATTCATGGATCCCTTGCTTAATGGTATTGGTCAATGACATAAAAAAGGTTGGGAACTCCTGGTTTAGATGGATTAGTACCAATCAGTGGGAGTGGCTTAGATGGGAATCTGGGTTAGCATGGACCAGTTGGGCCTAAGTTCATTTTCTCTGCTGTTTGACTGTATGACTCATCTATACCAACTCCGATGCCCACTAAACTAGCTCTAATTATCTGCATTTGGGCAATATCCCACTACTCCCCTTTATTCACATACTTATCTAGGGGTCTAATGAGGTTTGCCTTTACTGATCAGTTAAATGAATAATCAAACTTCAAACATTTTAACAGGAAATTATAAACACAAGGGAACGGGAAAGGCCCTGCAGCAAAAATTCTTCCTCAATTATTTGCGGTAAATGCCCAATATATTAACATCCATTTTGTTTAATACTCCACTTCTGGAACTTGTTCCCTTCCATTCAGAATCAGAGTCAACACATGTATCGCATTGCATCACCAAATGTACTGAAGTGATGCAATAAGATATCCTCTTAGAGCAAACCAAGGGAATTCCACTTCCTGTGCTCCCACTCTGCCTGTGAACTGATCAGAATCAGAATCAGGTTTAACCTCACTGGCACATGCTGAGAAATAAGTTGTTTTGAGGTAGCAGTGCATTGCAATACATAATGGAATGAAACACAAATTATATAAATAAATAAACAAACACACACACACACACACTAAAATAATTAAGTGCAAAAAGCGAGAAAAAAAGGAAAAATAATTGTGATGTAGTGGAGTCATTAACCATTCGGAAATCTGAAAACAGTGGAGAAGAAGCCATTCTTAAAATGTCAAGTGTGTGTCTTCAGGCTCCTGTATCTCCTTCTTAATGGTAGCAACAAGAAAAATGTATGTCTTTGGTGATGGGGACACTTAATAACAGATGTCACCTTTTTGAGGCATCAGCTATTGAAGACATCCTCGATGCTGGAGAGGCTAGTGTTCATGATGGAGCTGGCTTAGTCTGTAACTCTCTGCAGCCTTTTCCAATATTGTGCTCATGGCCCCTGTAGACAGCAATGCAACCGTTTATAATGTTCTCGTTGGTACATTTGTAGAAATTTGTGAGAGTCTTTGGTGACATATCATAGCTCCAGAAATTCCGTCATGCCTTCGTTATAATTGCATCAATATCTTCAGAGATATTGACAATCAGGAACTTGAAACTTTTCACCCTTTTCACTACTGATCCCTTAATAAGGACTCGTGTGCAATCCCTCAATTTCTCCGTCCAGAAGTCCACATCAATTCCCTGGTCTAATTAATGCTGAGTGCAAAATTGCTGTCGCAACACCACTCAACCAACTGATCTATCTTACTCCGGTACACCTCCTCATCACCATCTGATATTCTGTTAACAACAGTGCTATCACTGGCAAAATTATAGATGGTGCTTACGCTGTGCTGGGCCACACATTTGTGAGTGCAGTTAGAGCAGAGCAGTGGAATAAGCATGCATTCTTGAGATGCACCAGTATTGAATGTCAGATAGGAGGAGGTGTTATTTCCCATTTGCATTGACTGCTGTCTCCAAATGAGGAAGCCAAGGGTACAGTTGCAGAAGGAGGTATGGAGGCCCAGGCTTGATGTTTGTTGATTAGTGCTGATTGAGCTGTAATCAATAAACAGCAGCATAGTGTAGGCATTGCTATAGTCCAGATGATCCAAAGTGAGAGCCAGTGAGATTAACTGTAGACCTAATGTAATGATAGGCAAATTACAGCCGGTCTATGTCCTTACTCAGGCAAGAGTTGATTCTGGCCATGACTAGCCTCTCAAAGCACGTCATCACAGCAGATATGAGCGCAATTGGGCAGTAGTCATTGAGGCAGTTCACCCTGCCCTTCTTGGGCACTGGTGTGACTGTCTCCCTTTTGAAACAGGTGACTGCAGCAGTGAGAAATTGAAGTTGTCCTTGAACACTCCCACCAGTTGTGTGGCACAGGTTTTCAGTTTCCTACCAGGAACCCCATCAGGGCCTGACACTTTGTGAGGGTTGAAACTCATGAAAGATGTTCTGACATCGGCCCCCAAGACAGAGATTACCGGGTCACCAGCTGCTGCCGGGATTTGCACAGGTGTAGCATTATTCTCAAAGCACGCATATGCATTTAATGAATCTCCATTCCCATATTGTATACTGGCTCCTGCCAGCTTCTCAGAACAACTCAAAGCCTTATCATTCCAAACGCAATTAAAAAGCAGCAACTATCGCTATCTCTTAGTTCCTGACTCTTTTTGTTTGCCTGAAGCTTGTCATTTCTTGACGTAACAGTGAGATTATACTTATGCTTGGAAAGTGAGCTAATCGCCAGATATCCTGAAGCAGCTTCACATAGTGCAACACACTTTGGGATGATTCAGCTCCTAATAGGAGAAATAATTCAAATTTTTGTCATTCTCATAAAATAAAATCAACACATTACTACTGATTACTGACAAGTTCAATGATATCATGTCTGTAAAGCAATGAATACTGGTTGCCTAGAACTCCCTTCAATACTACAAATGATTTCTATTGAACAAGTGTACTGGGTTATAGAACCAAGACAGGCACTGTTCCTACTATATGACAGAATAGGTTCAAGAGGCGGAATTCTCTTTATGCAGCACACAAAATATGATGGAGGAACTCAGCATTCAGGCAGCATCTATTGAAAAGAGCGGGCAGTCAGCATTTTGGGCTGAGTCACTTTGTCAGGACACATGAGTCCTGATGAAGGGTCTTGGCCTGAAATATTGACTGCTTATTCTTTTCTATAGACACTGCCTGACATGCCATGATTTTGTATCTGTTCCTTTGGATTTCCAGTATCTGCAGATTTTCTTGTATTTGTGGGTCTTCTCATGCTCCTGATTTTCTATTAGGCTCTGACGGTACAAGGGAAATGGATTAAAATGAGTAGATACTTCATAACTTGGAGAGTTGAGGTACTTGGCATTTTTCAGTTGAGCTTTTTCATTGATGTGCTATTAGGCTCAGAGGGATCTGCTGAGGAGACTCAGGGATTACGTATAAAGGTAAACAAATCTATCACAATAGTTGCTGAAGACAGCAGCAATTGCTTTTCCACTATTTGGTCATGATTCTTTCCAGTTTATAACTGTTAATACAGTTTAGCTCCAAAAGAACTTATCAACCTCTGCTTTGAATATATACAATGACTTGGACTCCACAACTGTCTGTGGCAATGAATTTCACTGATTCACTGCCACTCAACTCATTTCCACCTCATTTCAGTCTGATAAGGGTCCTCCTCTGAGGCTGGGTCACACGTCCTAGCCTCTTCCACTATTTGAAACACCCTCTCCACGTCCATGCTCTCCAGGCCTTTCAATTTTGTTAAGTTTCAATGAGATCCCCCGTCAATTTTCTATACTTCGGTGAGTACAGGCCCAGTGCCATGAAATAATCCTTGTACAGTAACCCTTTCATTCCCAGGATAATTCCTGTAAACTTCCTCAGGACTCTCTTCAATGTCAGCACATCCTTTCTAAATATAGGGCCCTACACTGCTCACAATACTTTGAATGGACTCTGATCGATTCATTATAAGGCCTCAGTATTATATGCCTTTTATTATATTCCACTCTTCATAAAGCTGCATTTGCCTTTCTTAGCACTGACTTAGCCTGTGTGCTAACTTTTAGAGAAGCCTGCCCTGTGATTCCCAAGTCAATTTGCACCTCCAATATCGGAATTTGCTCCCGATTTCAAAACTTAATAAACCTTATTTGGCTAAGGAAAAGAGTAATCAGTCATCGTTTCAGGCCAAGACCCTTCTTGAGGACTGAGAAGGAAGGGAGAAGAGGCCTAAATAAAACTCTCCACCTTTTTATTCAGGCATTCTCCCCTTTCGCTTTCAGTCCTGAAGAAAGGTCTCAAACCAGATATCAATTGTTTATTCTTTTCCATAGATGCTGGCTGGCCTGATGAGTTTCTCCATCATTTTGTATGTGTTGCTCTGCATTTCCAGCATCTGCAGACTTTTGTGTGTTTATCAGTTAGTTATTTTTATAAATAACCATTATTTATATATAATAATTTAACATCCTTTGTAATCCTTTGCGGTAACTATTTCACAGAGACTTGCAATCAGTGGGAGTATCCAATCAGATAAAACAATAATGTTAACATGACAACAGTAATATTACAATCTGTTGGTCAGTGGAACACTTCTAGTTATTCATAATAACACACACAAAATGCTGGAAGAACTCAGCAGGTTCAGTAGCATCTACCTTGATGCTGCCTGACCTACTGAGTTATTCCAGCATTCTGTGCGTGTTGCTTGGATTTCCGGCATCTGCAGCTTTTCTCATCTCATTTATTCATAGCTTTCATCATTTTTCTGATGATCTGGAGGGTTCTGTAATTCAGTTTTCCATGCAGTCGCAGATCCAGTTCCTGTTCAAAGCTGTCTAATACCTCTCAGCTTACTTTGCCAATCTTATTAAAGTCTATCCCAAAACGTGAGGACAATAACTCAACAAAAGTGACTGCATAATAATAATTGGTTTTGCGTTACACCTGATTAACCTACAAATAAGACATGACAAACTTCTAAGTGTGTAAGCACGTTCGACAGATCAGTCTGTCTGGCCACCTAAATAATATATTGTTGATGTGAAGATGGCTGTATTTGGAATTAGTCAATGACACATATCCGTTCAATCATATATAAATATGCAAAGCTTTAATTCTCACCTTGGATTCTGACAGAACTGCTGGGTGTTTATAGAATCTTCATTTTTTTCTCATGTTTGAAAAACCTTAACCCATTCCGTTTGATCCATCACCCCAGCCCTGATTTTAGATTCATCTTTACCTTCGACCAACCTTTCATCAAGTCTTAGCAGAATTACCAATCGATTGAATCTTCTTTTGGTTTTTTTGTAGTTGAATTAATGATTGGTACACTAGGTGGCAGCCTGTTCCACAAATCAACAGTCCTTGCAATCAAACCATCTGAATAGTTTCAGCTTTTTTTATGAAGCCCCTTTGGATTTCCCTGTCCTGGTTGTGCAGAAACCATAATGACGGTTTGAGAAAGAAGATGTTATCATTGATAATAAAGCTGAACTTCAACTATCAAATGACCGACAACTGTAAATCCAGTTTGCAGTTCTCCCTCCTGCCGTCTGGGAAAAAGCACCGAAGCATTCAGGCTCTCACGACCAGACTATGTAACAGTTTCTTCCCCCAAGCCATCAGACTGCTCAATACCCAGAGCCTGGACTGGCACCTTGCCCTACAGTCCTGTTTATTATTTATTGTAATGCCTGCACTGTTTTTGTGCACTTTATGCAGTCCTGCATAGGTCTGTAGTCTAGTGTACTTCTTTTCTGTGTGTTTTTTACGCAGTTCAGTCTAGTTTTTGTACTGTGTCACATAACACCATGGTCCTGACAAATGTTGTCTTATTTTTACTACATACCGTACACAGCAGTTATGGTCGAAATGACAATAAAAGTGACTTGACTTGACTTGATGACAGTCAAGAATCAAACTTAACCTGTGTGTGGAAGACGTTCAGGCTCCTTTCCCTTCCTTTTCAGTCCTTATGAAGGCTCTCAGCCCAAAGCAGGCATTTGCAACCTGGGCTTCATAGACCCTTTGGACATGGCATAAAAAATGTAGAGAATCTCCCGGCTCAAAACATCGACTCTATTCCTTTCCATAAATACTGGCTGACCTGCTGAGCTCCTCCAGCATTTGTGTGTGTTATTCTGAATCTCCAGCATCTGCAGAATCTCTTGTGTTAATGTCAAGTCTTTTACTCTGCAGGAAAGGGCTCACATCTCAGTATTGCCACTAACAAGCATGTAGTTAGATTCTGGTTGCCACAAGCACTTTCTGTAGAATTCCTAACACTAATTGTACATCAAGTGACTTTAGCAGACAAGCCAGGGTTGGATCCAATTTAAAAGTCCTATCTGTTGTATTGTAGGGGTTTAAAAAATGGGAGTTATTCTTGTGTTAAAGATTTAAGGCTTATTCCAAATGTTGTTTTCTTCCACACTTTTCTCCAAGCTGTCAGGTTCTGTCTACAAAATTTCTCAGAGGTGAGCACGAAAATTTGTTAAATCTCAGTGGAGGTGGGATAGTTCTGGTGCTGTCATTCTAGCAAAAGATTCTTTTTGTAAATGTACGTTTGGAACATAGAACAATACAGAAGAGCACAGGAACAGACTATTCAGCACATAATATTGCCAAATTAATCGAATAGTGGTCACTTTATCAGGTATACTTGTACAACAGCTTGTCAATGCAAATATCTGGTCAGTCAATCATGTGGCAGCAAGTCAATTCATTAAAAGCATGGAGACATGGTCAAGAGGTTCAGTTGCTGTTCAGACCAAACGTCAGAACGGGGAGGAAATGGTTCCCAGACGAGATGGTTTGAGTATCAAAGAAACTGTTGATCTTTGGGGATTTTTTCACACACAACAGTCTCTGGAGTTTACAGAGAATGAAACAAAAAAGAAAAAAAACTCCATCCAGTGAATGAAAGAGTCTCGTTAATGAGAGAGGTCAGAGGAGAATGGCCAGACTGGTTCGATCTGCCAGGAAGGCAACAGTAACCCAGATAAGCATATGTTAGAACAGTAGTGTGCAGAAGATCATCTGTGAACAAACAACATGCTGAACCTGGAAGTGGATGGGCTACAGCAGCTGAAGACCACAAACATACAATCAATGACCACTTTATTAGTTACAAAGGTTGCTAATAAAGTGAGTGAGTAACAAAACTAGTATTTTCTTCCGGCACAATATCCATATCCTTCCATTAACTCCATATTCACGTGCTTATCTAAGAGGCTCTGAAGTGCATTTATTGCATTTCTCTCCACCACCCAGTGGATCCAGGCACCCAGCGCACTGTTTATAGAAAAAACATGCTCCATACATCTCCTTTGAAATTACCTCCTTACACTTTAAATGCATGTTCTCTAGTGTGATATTATGACCCTTGGGAAATGACACTCCATCTATATGTGCCTCTCGTAATTTGATACACTCTCAATAGATCTTCTCTCAGCCTACACTATTCCAGAGAAAACGGTTCAAGCTTGTTTAATGCCTCCTTATAGCAGATGCTCTCTAATTCAGACAGCATCCCGGTAAACTACTTCAGCACCCTCCCCAAAGCCTCTACATCCTTCTATAATGGCACAACCGGAACTGGATGTAATATTCCAGATGAAGCTCAACTAAAGCTTGATAAGGCTGCAATTTAACTTCCTGACTCTTGTAGTCAAGGAATCAGTGAACAAAGTAAGCGTGTCAATGCATTCTTTATCACCCTATCAACCTGTGCTGCCACTTTTAGCAAGCTATGGAGCAGGGCCCCAACATGCCTCATGCAGCAAGCTTCTGCAGTGAAGATACTGAGAGGCACCATTAACCATTGCCCACAGCACAGAGCTCAATGTTCGGGCCATAGTACAAGCTGCAGGATTGATATCTACAGCGGTGGCTGGGCGGGTCAGTTAGAAGGCAGCTTCTTCACACTATCAGCAGTGTAGCTTCAATCCTTACTCCTGGTGCTGTCTGTGTGGAGTGTGCATGCTCCTTGTGACACTCCAGACTTTCTCTGAATGCTCTAGCTTCCTCCAATATCTCAAAGACATGCTGGGTCGTTTCTATAGATGTACACGGAGAGCATTCTGACAGGCTGCATCACAGTCTGTTGTGGGGGGAGTGTTACTGTACAGGACTGAAAGGAGCTACAGAAAGTTGTAAAATTAGTCACCTCCACCTTGGGTACTAGCCTCCAGAGTATCCAAGACATCTTCAAGGAGTGGTGCCTCAGAAAGGCGGCATCAATTATTAAGGACCCCCCCTCCCCCCGTCAGCCAGGACATTCCCTCTTCTCATTGTTACTGTCGGGAAGGAGGTACAGAAGCCTGAAGGCACACACTCAGCAATTCAGAAACAACTTCTTCCCCTCTGCTATCTGATTTCTGAATGGACGTTCCGTGTCGAAGGCCCTTCATCAGAATGATTCAAATGAAAAGGCCAGAAGCTCTGAAGGTGGCTGTTGTCTTAGTTACAGTAGATTACCAACATTTTCTGGCTTTTGGACAGATTGAATCCTTGAAGCCAAACAATGTTTGTTATACAAAATCTCTTCCTCCAAACTAAAATAATACTTGTTACACAAGCCTTACTTCTTGACACAGTGAAGATGCTGATGTGTTTTGTAGTCAGGATAGGTGCAGGTAGGAGCAATTAGTGCAGGTTCACCCCTACACTCAAATCCACATAAGTTATAGAATGGGACAATATAGTACAGGAACAGGCTCTCTGGACTATGTGTCTGCGCTGAACATGGTGCCAATATAAACAGCACACCCACCTGCAGCTGGTCATATCCCTCTATTCTCTCCCTGTGTACGTGCCTGTATAAAATCCTTTTAAGTTAAAATAAGGATCTAGACACTCACGTCAATGTCCATCTTATCATGGAAGTGGATGCAATCAAATTCTTGTGCACCTGGTTACATTAAATCAGAATGTACAAAAAAGCTGGATGAACTCAGCAGGTCGGGCAGCATCTGTTGAAAGAAGCAGTCAACGCTTCGGGTTGAGACCCTTTGTCAGGACCACAACATCTGCAGTGTATTTTGTGTGTACACTAAATCAGAGGTTCCCAACCTGGGGTCTCTGGGCCTTTTGCTTAATGGTAGGGGTCCATGGCATTAAAAAAAGGGTTGGGAACCCCTGCTCTAAATGCAGTTTCTGGTCTGAAGATCCAAATGTAAAAAAAAGTTACTCTGTAGCTAAACAAACGGCACAAAAAAATTGGCTGCATTACTCATGGGGGTGGGAGAGATGTATAATGCAGTGTTCACCTTAAAGGGAAAGTTGAGCTTATTGTTGCATGCACAAGTACAGGGATGCACAGGTGGAACAAAAAGACTTACTTGTGGCAGAATCACAAGCACACAGAGACACAACATTAGCAAGAAAAGTACCATAAATTAAACATAATATACACCAAACCATACAAGAAAGGACACAAAAATATTCGAAGTCCATTGTAGTGCCAAGTAGTCATAGTGCTCTATACTAAGGTAGTGATAAGAGTTGTGCTGGTTGGTTCAGCAACAGAATGACTGAAGAGAAATAGCTGTTCTTGAAACTGTAGGTGTGGGATTTCAGCCTTCAGCACTTCTTGTCCGAAGACTTCTTGTGAGAAGACGGCATGGCCCAGAAAGGGTGGGGATCTTTGATGACGGATGATGCCATCTTGACATGGCAACAACTGTGGACACTACTCTACTCTACTCCTGGTAATTAACCTTCTCCTGATGCTTGGCCTCTTGATGGAAAGGCAACTGAAATAAACAAGCTAAAGAGAAAGTGTTTGTTTTGAAAACCTGCAGAGGCAGCCCACACTCAATAAATTTGCTCAATATTTATTCTTCAGTTGTTTCAGTTTACATTCTATGAGCCATGGACATATTATTTCTTGTATCTTATTTATATCTTCAACATGTTCCTTATTATTACAACAAGTATTAAAAGCATGGAACATGCAGTTTTTGTTTTCAGTTGTGTATTTGCTCTAGATTACCAAGCTGCTGGATTTGTGTGCTTCTCAAGAAATACAGCAGTTTCACAGATGGTCTGGAATATTTGGTTTACAAGTCATAAAGCCATAATTGGAAACAAAATTGACTGTAGATGCTGGAAACTGATGGAGGATGTATGTGTGTGCGTGTGTGTGTGTGTGTGTGTGTGTGTGTGTGTGTGTGTGTGTGTGTCTATATATAGGGTGAAAGAAGGCAAGGGATTGACAAAACTGACGAGGTGTCAGGCCAATGCAGGACTTTGACACAAAGGATTGACAATTCCCTTCCCTGCACAGATGCTGCTCGACCTGCTGAGTTTCTCTAGCAGGTTGTTTGTAACGACCCCATAGTTAACGTGTTGACTTGTAATGGACTCTCTAACGCTTTGCAAACATGCCATGTCTCAAATCACTTATTAACTGAGCCATGCCTTGCAAGGAATTTCTTAGTCATTGTTTTGAACCATTTCAGAACCAATGGATTCGTTACCAACAATTTATTTATTTATTATTTATGGACATTCAGTTCTGGGCTTTCAAGCCATGCTGCCCAGCAATCACGCAATTTAATCCTATCCTAATCACGAGAGAATTCACAACCTACTAACTGGTTTGCTTTGGACTGTGGGAGGAAACTGGAGTACCCGGAGGAAACCCACACAGTTATGGGGAGAATGTACAAACTCCTTACAGGTGGCAGTGGTGGGATTTGAACCCCTGTCAACTGTACTGTAAAGCGCTGTGCTACACTACGCTACTGTGCCACCCTGGGAAATCATGTTCTTGGTTTATGTGTTGATTTATTTATTATTTGATTTTCCTTTTGTACAGTTTGTCTTCTTTTGCAGATTGATTGTGTTTAGTTTTTAATTGATTCTATTGTAGTTCTTTGTTCTACTGTGAATTCCTGCATGAAAACGAATCTCATAGTAGTATATGGTGACATATATGTACTTTCATAATCAATGCACTTTGAACTTAGAAACATCTCCATAGAAAAATTATAAACCTCCGAACCTTTACCATGCAGACAAATGACCTCCCCCTTCCCAGTTGCTACTGTTAGTTTCCTGGCACATATTACTTAATAATCATCAAAACTGACTCATATATCCAATCCATTTGATTTTAATTCATACTTGCTGGCATGTGCTGAGATATGTTCCTATGCAAACTGACCTTATTTTACAAGATATGTAATGTGCCTGTCTGGGCTTCTGAGTTGAGCCACTAACTTCCAAGTGAGATGCAATAATTCATAGTGATAGTTAAAAGTTATACAAATTAAAGAACATGCCTTAACTTTATTTAGCTACTGGGCTATCCAAATTCACAGCAATTGTAATAGGCAAATACCTTTGCATATATAAAACACAAGGCTGTGACTATTCACTCAGATCTCACTGTATACAGAGAAGAAGAAGACAAATAATTTAGTGCATGGGAACAAGCCATTTATGCCTTCTGAGCTGCACCTCAAGTCAAGTCACTTTTTATTGTCATTTCAACCATAACTGCTGGAACAGTACACAGTAAAAATGAGACAACGTTTTTCAGGACCATGGTGTGACATGAAGCAATACAAAATCTACACTGAACTACGTAAAACAACACAAAAAAAAAACTACACTAGAGTACAGACCTACCCAGGACTGCATAAAGTGCACAAAACAGTGTAGACATTACAATAAATAATAAACAAGACAATAGGCACAGTAGAGGGCAGTAAGTTGGTGTCAGTCCAGGCTCTGGGTATTAAGGAGTCTGATAGCTTGGGGAAGAAGCTGTTACATAGTCTGTTTGTGAAAGCCTGAATGCTTTGGTGCCTTTTTCCAGACGGCAGGAGGGAGAAGAGTTTGTATGAGGGGTGCGTGGGGTCCTTCATAATGCTGTTTGCTTTGCGGATGCAGTGTGTTGTGTAAATGTCTGCAATGGCGGGAAGAGAGACCCCGACGATCTTCTCAGCTGACCTCATTATCGGCTGCAGGGTCTTGTGATCCGAGACGGTGCAATTTCTGAACCAGGCAGTGATGCAGCTGCTCAGGATTCTTCGATTCTTCTTTCAGCATTTCATTGATTTTTGCTGGGAAGCAAGATGGCAGCGCGACGCAGCGCGCAGCAGCCATTCCAGGAATGAATATCTGTTATCTGTAAGTACGGGCCATGTACAATCCTGATTTGATGGAGACGGACGTGTGAAGCAGGGAGGAACATCTGGTGTAACTTTTGAAATGCCTGTTTCGCTGCCGCTGCTACTGTGCGATTGGAAAACTGTCCGGGGGGAAGGCCCCGAATCCTCGGCTTTGCCTGTCGCTTGGTGGCCGGTGCTGGGGTCGAAGCGCGTGGCAGAGATGGCGCTCGGTGTTTGGTGCTCGTTGTCAGAGGGCTCGTTGGAGGCTCGAAGTTTTCGGACAGACTCGGAGTTGGCTGTGGTTGGAGCTCCCAAAGTGCTGTATCGGCAAGCTGCGGCGCTGGAGGTTCATGGCAGGAAGAGTTTTTCTTCCTTCTACCATCTGCGTGAGATGATGGGCTATCGGGACTTTGCGACTATCTTTTAAAACCATGGACTGCTCTTTATCAGATTACGGTATTGCTTTGCACTGTTGAAACTATGTGTTATAATTATGTGGTCTTTGTCAGTTAGTCTTTTATCAATTATGGTTTTGTCTGCACTGTTGAAACTATATATAACTATGTGGTTTTGTGTAGGTCTTGTAGCTTTAGGTTTGTCTGATGGGTTTGGAGTTCCTTTCCAGGGAAAGATGCTAAGATGGTAGCGTGATAACGATATGCAGCAGCCTCTCTGGGCTCTGGATTGGGGATTACCAAACGTTATGTGGTTTTTCTTGTGTGGCCTGTTTTGTGCTTTTTTCGTGATATCATTCCGGACAACGTTGTCTCATTTTTTAACTGCATTGTATTTGTGGTTATAAATGACAATAAACTGAATCTGAATCTGAATCTGAAGATGCTCTCAATACAACCTCTGTAGAATGTGATAAGGACGGGAGGGGTGGGAAATGGACTTTCCTCAGCCTGTTGTTCTGACCCTCTTGTCACATTACTTCCTTTCAACATATCCGTCTACAGTTTGTAGTTCCTGAATTTGGATTACCCATGAAAGAATCAGAATCAGAATCAAAATCAGGTTTACTATCACCGGCATGTGTCATAAAATTTGTTAACTTAGCAGCAGCAGGATAATGCCATACATGATAGAATAGAAAGAAAAACAAATAGGAAATGAATTACAGTAAGTATATCAATAAATAAATAAATAAATATATATATACTAAATACATCAACAATTGTGCAAAAACAGAAATACAGTAGTGTAATATATATTTAAAAAATGTGAGGTGGTGTTCAAGGGTTCAATGACCATTTAGGAATCGGATGGCAGAGGGGAAGAAGCTGTTCCTGAATCGCTGAGTGTGTGCCTTCAGGCTTCTGTACCTCCTATCTGATGGTAACAGTGAGAAAAGGGCATGCCCGAGGTGATAATAATAATGGGCATCATCTTTCTGAGGCACCACTCCTTGAAGATATGTTGGAAAGTATGGAAGCTAATACCCAAGATACCGATGATTAATTTTAGAACTTTCTATACCTTCTTTCAGTTCTGTTCTGTAGTGCCCCCCCATACCAGAAAGAGATGCACCCCATTAGAATGCTCCCCATGAAACACCTGTAGAAACTTTCAAGTTTTTGAGGAATTAAGACAAGTTGGCGATATAGACTATATATATACACACACACATAAGCACACACACACACACACACAATACTGTGCAAAAGTCTTAAGCACATGTAAAACAAACTCTGTAAAGTGAAGATTTCTCAAAGATAATGAAACAATAGGTTTCTAAATATCAAAAAAGTCACTATTATAAAGAGTAAACAGTATAAAACTGAATCAAATTAGTATTTGGGGTAACCACTCTTTGCCACTAAAACCGCATCAATTCTCATAAGTACACTGCCATGCAATTTTATAAGAAAATCAGTGGGTAGGTTGTTCCAAGCCTCTTGGAGAACTTGCCACAGTTCTTCTGCAGACTTTGGCTGACTTGTTTCTGTCTCACCAGGTAATCCCACACAGCCTTGATGATGTTGTGACCAGGGCTCTGTGAAGGCCTTACCATCTGAAACCATATGACAGATCTAGAGTGCCCAAGATTCTTGTACAGTATTGTACTCATCAACGTGGAGTGGAGAGCAAGGAGCAGGAGAAAAAGATGATGAGGACAACGATGGTGCAGCACTCTGTAAAGGGTGTGGGACAGGTCACAGAGGGAAATGCCATGGGTGCAAACACACCCAGCCCTGAGACAACAAACGAGGTCATTTCATTCTGATGAACTGGTTTATTGATCATTACAGATATTCTCTCTGGTGTTTCCTGCTCCCTCCCCTCTTCCTCCAACTAGTTTTTCCAACTATGATCATTCTCGCCCTGCCCCTTTCCCACTCTCAGTCCACAGTAGAGACCCATATCAGAGTCAGGTTTATCATCACTCACATATGCCATGACATTTGTTTTTTTTTGTGTGGCAGACAGGCCATGCACACTTCTTGCTGCTGCCATCAGGAAGGAGGTACAGGAGCTTGAGCTCCTACAACACTAGGTTTAGGTACGGTCATCTCCCTCCTTGGGTGATAGGGTGGAGATACGTCTCTACCAATGGAAGTGCAAGGCATTTCTTCTTTCCGCTAGTCTGAAAGTCACCCTTGGGCAAAGTGTAGCACCTGCTTAGCCCCTCCGATCATGGTCACGTGAAGCCATGGGTGCAGGTGATGGATGGTCGTATTAGCGGCTAGTGCATATCTCTGCAGAGCATTGAAAATGGTCCAGATCACTCATCTTGTGAAGACACTGCCCCAAAGAAGAAAATGGCACACCACTTCTGTAGCAAAATTCCCTCATTGGCTCTTCACTCAACCCAGGAACTTCTGGACAGCAAAGATACATACATCAGGATGCTCTTTATCAACTACAGCTCAGCAATCAGTAATCACCCCCTCAAAACAAATCAATAAGATCCAAAATCTTGGGCTCAATACCTCCTTGTGCAATTGGATCCTTAATTTCTTCATTTGCAGACCCCAGTCAGTTAGGATTGGCACAACATCTCCTCCAAAATCACCATCAGTACAGGTGAATCACAAGGCTGTGTGCTTAGCCCCCTGCTCTATTCATTTTACACTTACAACTGTGTGGCTAAATATAGCTTCAAAGCCATATTCAGGTTTGCTGATGATAACACTGTCATAGGCCGAATCAATGTGGTGATGAATCAGATTATAGGCAGGAGTTTGAAATCTAGCTTAGTGGTGACATAACAACAAGCTCTTACTCAATGTCAGCAAACCAAAGAGCTGATTATTGACTTGAGGAGGAAGAAACCAGAGGTCCATAATCCAGTCCTCATCAGATGATCAGAGGTGGAAAGGGTCAGTAACTTTAAAATCCTCAGTATTACTATTATGGTGGACTTGTCCTGGGCACAGCATGTAAGTGTAATTACGAAGAAAGCACAGCTTCGCCTCTACTTCCAAAGAAGTTTGCAGCGATTCGTCATGAGTCTAAAACTTTGACAAACTTCTATGGATATGTAGTGGAGTACATATTGACTGGCTGCATTACAGCTTGGTATGGAAACACCAATGTCCTTGAATGGAAAATCTTACAAAATGTAGCGGATACGGCCTAGTCCATCACTGGCAAAGCCCTCCCAACCATTGAGTACATCTCCATGAATCACTGTTGCAGGAAAGCCGCATTCATCATCAGGGATACTACCATCCAAGACTTGCTCTGTCCTCTCTGCCGCCATCAGGAACCTCAGAACTCACTCCACCAGGTTCAGAAGCAGTTATTGCTCCTCATCCATCAGGCTTTTGAGGCAAAGTGGATAACTTCACTTGCCCCATTAGTGAAACGTTTCCATATCCAGAGGACTTACAGTACCTTCAAGGACTCTTCATCTCATGTTCTCAATATTTATTGCATATTTATTATTATTATTATTCCTTTCTTTTTGTATTTGCACAGTTTTTATGTCCATGTTGGGCAGTCTTTGATTCTGGTGCGCTTATTACTCTAAAGGTTTATTGAGTACACCCACAAGAAAATGAATCTCAGGGTTGTATATGGTGACATATATGTACTTTGATAATAAATTTACTTTGAACTTTAATTGGTTTTGCATAACATTGCGGGCTGGAGGGTCAGTTCCACTGCTGTAGTGTTCTATGTATAATAACACAAATCATTAGATAACAGATCAGCTAGGATTACATCAAAAGATGAAGAACTTTAAGGAGCTGAATGCCTCCCTCCTGTTCCACAAGGTTCTTGATCATAAGATCGAAAAATCCCCTGAAAATGATGGTGTTAGTTTAAATACTAGACTAGCATTGCTCAAGTCTGGAGAAAATCCTGGGCTATAGTCTCATGTTACTTTAACTCAGGTATTCAAAAGGGAATACAATGGAGAAAATGTTGGAAGGAATCTGATTAGGTTTAAAGTTTTAGAATCTGTTACTGCAGATTTCAATCTAAAAAGCCGAAATTTCCACGTGTATCTAAAAGTCCATTCCCAGATCAGTAACAGGCAGGGGGCAGTGTAAAAGGACATCTTTAACCACAGCTTTATTGGAGTGTACATATGCTTCAGGTTCCAAAGAGACGAACCCACCATCTATTCTGCATCAAACTGTATGATACCTGACACATCACCCACAAACATCCGAGCCCAGCTGCACAGCAAGTCTCTGAGGCCCTTGGGACATTTTGAGACCACAGCTAACAAGCGTTGCCACAGAACAACGCAGGCTCTCGAGGGACAACTCTTTCAACTGCTGTTGAAAGAGCTAATTCAGAGACACACCTTCCATAACCATAGCTAGATAGATGCACAAACTAAACTCAGATCGGTGCACAGAAATAAAGTGTAGCATTCCAGTTGTAGAGCTCAATGAAATAAGTATTAAATAATTAAATGCATTAATTGGGAGCCCACAGAGATAATTAGCTCTACTGGGTAAAATTACACCCATCATAAACCACTTACAGAAATTAGTGGATTAGTACTTAATTGGACACAGCCACCATGGCATTAGTTAGGGCAATAATTATAAAAAAAAACTTCCATTAAAGAACGGTTTTCCCCATAGCAGTAACTGCATAGAATTATAAGGTCTGGTTTAATCTAAACAAGGAAAAAAGAATCTTGATCATTGTAGGATTACCAATCAATATTTGGAGCTGTTTTGAGTTTAGTTACTTATCACCAGGAATCTTAATGAGTTAAAACTATTTCCAGTGAAGTTAATTTTCAGAATCTAGCAATAACTGGCAAGTTTCGGTCAGTGGCATTCACTGGTTATCCTTAACTTGAAGCACTGCCTCTTACAGATTGCTGGGAGTTTCAGAGTTACAGTCATGCCACAGATTCAAAAGTCACGCATTCACTATAGATATTCCCTGCAAGCTTTTCATGGAGACACAAGGGACAACAGGGGTGCTGGAATCTGGAACGCGGCGCAAGATGCTGGGGTTGCTCAGTGGGTCAGGCGGCATCTCTGGAGGGAAAGGCTTTTGATACAGACCCTTTATCTGGGTAGGTCCAGTCCAGAAGGAAGGGTGTCAATCCCAAATATCGACTGTCCATTTGTTCCAAAGATGCTGCAGACTCACTGAGAGTCCCAAATATTTTGCTTGTTGCTGCAGATTTTCAGAGGCAAAATGCAATGGGAAAGGGATTTTTGAGGTTCTTTTTCTTTTGTTAGATATATTATGTTTATATAAAATATTTATTAAAAATATATATTATATATATTTAAAAACTGTTAATTTTACCATCATGGGTAAAATCTAGATTTCTAGATGTAAAGGAAAATTTGGGCAGGATAGTGGATATAAGATAAAGGATTGACCCGTACTCTTTCCGTATGTGGAGCAGTCACCAACTTATTGCCAATGGGTATGTATGCATGTGTTCATAGTTTATATGTGTGCTGCTGTTGTAAAACATGTTATTTTATGTACACATGCGGTTCTGCGTGCAAACATTTATTGTCATTATGTACGCACATATGCCTGTGTTCTGAGTGTGTGCATAAAATATGTTACGTTATGGACACATACAGCACTGCGTATAAAACGTGTTTATAAAATAACACCATGAAGTGTGTTCAGCTGTGCAAGTGCGTGGTGATGTGGCCAGTGTGCACAGTTGAAGATAATGAGGACAAAGACATTTATCTTTAGACCACAAGATACAGGAGCAGAATTAGGCCATTTGGCCCATTGACTCTGCTCCATTATTTCATACAATTTTCCTCTCAGCCCCAATTTCCTGCCTTCTCCCCATACCATGACCAATTAAAAAAAAAAGGTCAACTTCTGCTTTAAATAGACGGTACAAAAAGACCTGGCCTGTTGCAAAGAATTCCAGATTCACCACTTTCTGGCTTAAGAAATTCCTCCTTATCTCCATTCTAAAAGGACACCCCTCTATTCTGAGGCTGTGTCCTCTAGAATTAGCCTCTCCCACCATAGGAAACATCCTCTCTACATGCACTGATGTGAGGCCTTTCACCATTCAGTAGGTTTCAACAAGATCACCCCTCAATCTTCTGAATTCTACTGAATACAGGTCCAGAACCATCAAATGCCCTTCATATGACAAGTTAAGGAAGCTGACTTTGTCAATGGAAGCTCAGGGGAAGAACATTAATGGGAAATGTCTGAAGTTCATGAGGGAGCTTTTCAGCTGTACACTACCTGTTTATCTAGCATTGTGCAGTTGAATTTTAAAGGCCCTTTAAATTCTTGCTCATGCTGAGAAGCAGCATTAATAACCAGAATACTTCACAATGTCAATTTGCTGTCGAAAGTTCTTCCAGGAATTCCATATTGGCCGCCATGCCCAGTTACATATTTAAATCACTCATAATCATTTGCAAATTATCAGCCTTCAGATCTAATTTCAGAATCTCACCTTCCAAAACAATCAAAGACTGAACCATACAAGATGACACATTTCTAAGATTAATATTTGACATGTTAATTCAGTCCTAATAAAGAGTTCCATTGTGTAAAGGGAAGATTTTTAAGAGTTTTGAGACTCATAATATGGAATTGGATTATTGCTTTACCTGAACATTAAGTGTTATTATGTTAATTTAATATTTCTAGAACTATATTTTCATCTCCACAATTTATGTTTCATTATTATTGAATTAATCTGTGTGTGTGTGGCTATGTGGTAGGTGTATGTGTGTGTGTGTGTGTGTGTGTGTGTGCATATGTGCGTGTGTAGTCAAAGAGCTGTACAGACACAAGTCCACTGTGTCTGTATTAACTATCATGCCTTTTACACTAATCCCACTTGCCTGCATTAATATCCCACTGTGCCTTACTTATCCAAGCACCTGTCAAGATATCTTTTCAATGCTGTCTCTGTTGCTGGTTTCACCACCTACTCTGACAGCACATTCCAGATATCATCTACTTTTTGTGTAAAAACTGCACCCCTCAGAGCCCGTTTAAATCTGCCTGTTCCAGTTTCAGGCACTGACACTGTGGGAAACAGGCACTGGCTATCTACCCTATCTACTCTATCTACATCACCTCTCAGTCTCCTTTGCTCAAGGGAACACAGAACCAGCTCATATTTCATGCTCCCTAATTGAGGTAATGGACATTTTTGTGAATCCTTCCTTCGCTCTTTCCTGCTTAACAGCTGGACGTTCAGAGCAGCACACAATATTTCAAGTGTGGTCTCACCAACATAACCTCCCAGCTCTTACATTCATTGTCTCAGCAGATCAGAACAAGCACATTCAGCACCTTTTTCACTAACCAGTCACTGTGTTTGCATTTTCAGGAAGCAATATACACTCAGTGGTCACTTTATTAGGTATACCTGCTGATTAATGCAAATATCTAATTATCCAATTATGGGTCAGCAACTCTGCGCATTAAAAACACACAGGTATGTTCACGAGGTTCAGTTGGTGTTCAGCCCAAACACAGAATGAGGAAGAAATGTGATCTAAATTACTTTGACCATAGATTGATTGTCAATGCCAGACAGAGTGGTTTGAGTTTCCTCTGGGATTTCTGGGAATTTCTGGGACATCGTCTGGGATTTTCACACACAGAACAGTCTCCAGATTTTACAGGGGATGGTGTGAAAAACAAAAGAATGTGCAGTGAGTGGTAGTGCTGTGGGCAAAAGCACCTTGTTAATGAGGAGAATGGTCAGACTGGTCCAAACCGACAAGAAGCCTACAGTAACTCACATAACTAAGTTTTACATCAGTGGTGTGAGAAGAGCATCTCTGAACAGGCAACACATTGAACCTTGAAGTGGTTGGGCTACAGCAGCAGAAGATCACAGAAATACACTTTGGACAAGAGTTCGCTGGTAAAGTGGCCAATGAGTGTGTTTGTACCCCAAGTACACTGATCAATAGCATTTCCCAGGCCTCTGCCATTCACTGTTTATGGGCCTGCCCTGGTTTAACCACTTCACACTTCCTTGAGTTAAATTCCATCTGCTATTCCCATGCCCACACTTCAGCTTGATCAGTAACCTTAGATAGCCACAGTTCACTACATCACCAGTTTTGGTGAAATTGCAAACATATTAACAAGCCACTTATATTCTCATCCAAATTATTAACATGTCTGACAGACAGGACACCCAGTACCAATCCCTGGTCCAAGGCCTCTAATCGGAATGCCAACCATCTGCTACCATCCTCTGTCTCTTACCATCACTCTCATTTTGCCCTTGGGAAGAAATCATTGTCTGATGCGTGTATGCATAAAGTGTGAATGTTTTGTATATATATCCATTCAGGGCCCCAAACAGTCCTTCCAAGTGAGACAACACTTCTGCTGCGGAACTGCTGGGGTTATCTATTGTGCTCACGATGCGGTCTCCTCTACATTGTTGAGACTCGCCATAAATGGGGGGGGGGGGGGGGTCAGCTTCGTCAAGCATCTCCGCACCATCTACAATAAACAGGACTTCGCAGTGGCCAAATATTAAAATAATGATTCCCATTCCAGTTCTGAAGTGTCGATCCATGGCCTACTCTTGTGCCCACTCTCAGGCTGAACAACACCTTATTCCACCTGGCTAGCCTCCAACATGATGGCGTGAATATGGTTCCCTACTCCTTGCGCTCCTCCTCTATTCCCCATTCCAAACTTTCACCTTCTCACCTGCCCCGAGTCCCCTCCTTCCTTTTCTCCAATCGTTGACTCTCCTCCCTGATCAGGTGATTCCTTCTCCAGCCCTAGACTTTTCTCACTCACCTGGCTTCACCTTTCACCTTCCAGCGTGCCCTTTTCCCCTCCCCCTACTTTTTACTTAGTCCTGGAGAAGGGTCTCGGCCCAAAACATCAACTGTTTAATCTTTTCCGTAAATGCTGCCTGACCTGTTGAGTTCCACCATCTTTTTCAGCACCTGAAGACTTTCTCATGTTTGTGTATGTAATGTTGTCTGTGTGTATGCTCGTGGAGTGAAGTGTGCGCAGTGGATATGTGCAGTATATGTGTACTTACTGTGTACATATGCATACAGATATGTCTGCCTGTTGCAGGTCTACTTGCGTGGTATGTTGTACGTGGAGGTTTGCTATTAAGAACACTGTATAGGTAGTATTTGTTTCTGTAGCAGCCACAATGTTGCACTGATCTGCCTTTCATTCTGTCCATCTGTCTCCCAACTCTGCCTTATCCCCCCCTTCCCTTATCTTGATTAACCTGCCTGTTATGGTTCTCCTCATTGCAGCCCACTAATCACCTGTGGGCCCTGTGTCACCACCCCTTAATCACACCCTTTACATTGGCCGTCTCCTTTCTTCATTGACAGTCCTGATACAGGGTTTCAATCTGAAATGTACACGACTCTTTTCCCCCAACAGACATTACGCAGCCCTCTGAGTCCCTTCACTGGATTGTTTTGTTGCTTCAGATTTCAGCAACTGCATTCCTATGTGTCTTGACTGTACTATCCCACTGCAAAGTCTCTTCAAGGTGTGCCCACTTAGGTACAAAAATCGCCAGAAAGTAGGGACAGAAATAGGGCACTCCCCCGGTCAAGCCTAAACCACCATTCAGTAAGGTCATGTCTGATCTCTGCAGGCCTCAACTCCTCTTTTGTACCAGTTCAGAATCAGTTTTAATGTCACTACCATCTGTTTTGAAATTTGTTGACTTTGTGGCAGCAGTACAATGCAGTACAAAATAATAGAGGAAAAACTGTGAATTACAGTAAAAAAAAGTTCAGTTAAGTAAGTAATGTAAAAATAAAAAGTAGTTAAATAGTGTTCATGGCTTCATCTAGGAATCTAATGGCAGAGAGGAAGAAGCTGTTCCTAAATCGTTGAGTGTGCGCCTGCAGGCTTTTGTACCTCCATCCTGATGGTAACAATGAGAAAAAGGCACGACCTGGATGTAGTTTCTCATAACAGTCAATTCCTTGATCTTTCCAGTATCTGTCTCCACTATTCTTGGGGGCAGAGAATTCCAGAGATTCACTTCCATCAGAGAGAAGAAATTTTGATGTTTTAAATGACCAAACCCTTATTTTATAGGTACCTCCTCTTGTCCGTGACTCTCAGCAAACAATCTGTTGGTGGAATAAAGAAGTAGCAGGTTTATTTTTTGACCCAAAATGCCAACAGTTGTTTTCCCTATAGATGTTGCCTGACCTGCTGAGTTCCTCTGGCAGATTGTTTGTTGCTACAGATTCCAGCATCTTCACTCTCTTGTGTCCACACGGTGAAATAACCATTTGAATCATGCTTGCTTAATTATTCTGGAATTTAGGGTAAGTAAAAGAGGAATTCTGTTCTTACTGAATGTTTCATTTATTTGTATAAGATTATTACACTCTATTAAGTATTTCAATCAATGCAGAAAAATAAACTTTTTTTTGCAATGTTTGGTCTTTAAAAACTTCCTAAAGGATTACTTTAGAGAAGAGTATTTGGAGAGCAAAATGTTGATAAATCAGCTGTAATTACCCTGACATCTTTAATTTTGTGACTGAAATTGCTTTCTAAGGTACACACATCTTTTGCCGATCCCTCCCCGTCTTCAACCTACAGTCCAGGAACACAGGGCCTAAATTATTGGGCCAGTAAGTAGAGGTCCCTATCATTAATCTAAAGGCAGGCAGGCTTCAGTTGTACAATGGCAGCTTGTTATCTTAAATAAATCTGGAGTGAAAACAGCTTTGGTAACAGAAACGGGAGATCTTGGAAACACCCAGCACATCAGGCGGCATCTGTGACATGAGAAACTGAGGTAATGGTTCAAAGACACTTTGTCAGAAAGTAGGAGGTCTTGACCTGTAAGTGTCAACTTTTTTATACGTCTCCACAGATGCTGTCTGACCTGTTGAGTCTTTTTACTAGTTTCAGTTTTTATTCCAGATTTTTAATATCTGCAGATTTTTTTTTAGTATTGATACAGTTTTTAGGTCCACAGTTTAGGGCCAATTAAGGATGGACAATAAATGCTGGCATTCCCAATGACATCACCATTTGTGCATAAATAAATAGACAAATAGTTACCTAAATATTTCCTTACTGATGATTTGAGGAGCATTCAGAAGTGCTGTCAGAAGAACATGCAAGGATTTGGTGTAGAAAGGGAACAGATAGGGAAAGCAACATCTGGCACATCTGGTAAAAAATCTGCTTCAAAGGAAAATTATTGTTCAGGAGGACTGTTGGGCCTCTTCTTACCTAATTAACTACAAGCCTAGACCCCACAAGTTCAACTGTAGCAGACAAAAGATGAACATATAGTGGGATTTTCATTCTTGCCATTTTGTTCATGATAAAAGTGTGTGGGCAAGTGGCCCTCCGTTTAGTCAGTGATGCTTCTCAGAAGTGTTTTAATGTTTACCTTTTCTAACAAGTTGGAAATCATATCTAAATAAAAAAAGAGATACACTCCACAAGAGATACAAACTTCAGAACACTCTCCAACACAGTGTGTGTCACACCTGCATCTCTAGTCTCTCTCGGGAGATTGCTTTGCACTCAGAGAACGACGTAGCAAACTGCAAATCCATGCATCAAGGCAAATTAGGCTCTGTTTTGGAAAGTCTGTTGAACCTATCCACTCGAGGGCAGAATTTCTTGTATGTGTTGATGACTGAAAACATCACCTCTTTCATTTCTTAAAAAAAAAACTGCTCGGTACAATGACTGTTACATTTTTACCAAAAGCATATACTGGAAATACCCCTGGGTATGAATGGAACTCAGTTCATCAATTATACCATTACTTTACCTGAGAACTCTGAACCCAACTAGCTACTGAACTGGAAATTTACAGAGAAGCTATAAAAGCCATGTGTGAGAAAGGAATAGAGGAATTGATTCAACGGAATAGGTGCTGTAAGAAAGCATATTCACCTTCATAGACCCATTGGGTTGATCAGCCTGCTATATCTTACAACTCAGTCAAATCACATAACTCTTTTTAAAACACTCAGCATGTACATTCATCTTTTGTACTTATAGTATGAATCAGAAGTATGAGTTTAAGCTCAGAACCACTTACCTACTTCTGTGTTGGGGTCTTGTGATGGTATCTTCTGTCTCTTCCTGTGTGTAACCACTCAAACAAAGCTTACCAAATGACACCTCAGAATGACCTAATTTTTTTAAAATTCTGTATACTGGACCTTAAGCCAACAGTACCGAACCAGTTTCATTGGTAGGTTAATTGATGGTTTCAAGGTCAAGGAATGAATATGGAGTTAATGGATTCAGGATCTGCATTCCATTGGGAGATCATAATCACTCAGACATCTCCAGGAGGGCTTTTCTTTGTGGTTCTACATTATAATAGCAAATACATCTATCCAGCTCTTCCCTGATTAACCCCAATCCACTCTGCAGAAAGCCACATCTCACCAGAAGCTGGAGAATATCTCCCAGAACTCAGAATAAGATAGATACAGTACTGTGCAAATGTCTTAGGTATATAGCTAGGGTGCCTAAGACTTTCACAGTACTGTGGTAATTTTATGCATCGCACTGTACAGCTGCCACGAAACAAAATCATGACATACGTGAGTGATGATAAACCTGATTCAGATATGGGTATCTATTGTGGATCAAGAGTGGGAAGGGAGCAAGGCAGGGGAATCAGAGTTGGGAAAAGGGGAAGGGAGTGGGAAGCACCAGAGAGACATCTGTAATGACCAATAAACCAAATGTTTGGAAGCAAATGCCCTTGCCTGCTCTCAGGGCTGGGTATGCCTGCACCCATGCTACCCCCATCACCTGGCACTCCTTCTCTATCATCTGCCCCACATTCCTTCCATGGTGATCCACCCACACCATTCCCAACATTCTTTGCTCCTGCCAGATTTACAAACTTGCTCTCCTCTCCACACTGATAAATACAGTACTGTGCAAAAGACTTAGGCGTCATAGAGCATAGAACACAGAAATTTATAGCACATTACAAGGTCCTTCAGCCCACAATGTTGTGCTGTTATGCATATATTTATCCCATCTATAAGACCATAAGACAAAGGAGCAGAATTAGGCCATTTGGCCTATTGAGTCTACTCTGCCATTCTATCATAGCTAATTTATTATTCCTCTCAAACCCATTCTCCTGCCTTCTCCCCGTAACCTTTGATGCCAATTCTATTCAAGAACCTATCAACCTCAGTTTTAAATATACCCATGACTTGGTCTCCACAGTCATCTTCGGCAATGAATTCCACAGATTTACCACTTTCTAGGTAAAGAAATTCCTCTGTTCTAAAGGTATTGTCTTGTTTCTAAGACTGTACCAGGCTACTGTATTGGTCCTTCCTTAATCGTTAACCAGACTTGGTCAAAATCAAGCTTTGCACTGGTGGCATGCAAAGTTTATTCCTTTATTCTCCGGATATAAAAACTAAAATTACATCAGCCTTCGTGATTAATATCTTTACTTGCCCATGGCTTTTGAAAAATCTGCATCCCAAGCCCATTTGGACCTCCATTGTCTCCAAATACCCCAATACCTCATCCTTAATAATGGATTACAACACGTTCCCAACCACTAGAGTCAGGCAGTATGCACTCCCTAACAGATTGTTAGCTACATATCTTGGCCCGAAACTTTTGCACAGTATTATACCTCCGTACAAAATTAACTAACCACACTTAAGAGATCAATTTTCCCTGGTTGACATCTGTTCACCAAAGGACTGCTAACCCTGCACTGCGTCTCTGATGTGAACTGTTTGCAAAGCATGTTACCCGCACAATTCAATGCATATTGTAATGTTAGGAAGAGATAGATTTCTCTTATAGAACACTTCAGAGGAGTTTTTAAAATGATGTGAGGCACAGATAAGCGCAAGATAATATTTTCCCCAGGGCAGATGAGCCCGAAGCTAGGGGGAATAGATTTAGAGTGAAAGGGGAAAGATTTCAAAGGGTGACGATATGGAATGAGAAGCCAGTGGAAGTGGTTGAGGCACTTAAGAAGTACTTGGATAGGTAGACGGAGCAGTAGGGCTTGGAGGGATATGGACTGAAAGCAGGTAATGGAAACTAACCGATGGGCACCACAGTTGGTCTGGACTAGTCGGGCAGAAGGGGCTGGGTCTGTGCAATATTGCTCAACGAGTCTACAACAATGCAGAGAACATTTCAAAGAGAATATGAGGGTGTAATTCTCAGGAAAAGGAAAGACATGGTCTCTTCTCTGAAAAATCTGAGAGCTGATCTAATACAAGCATGAAGCACTTTGACAGAGTGAATGCGAAGAAAATTTTTCCATTTATGGTGAGGAACGTAACCGGAGGCCATCAGTGTAGGATCATAGACAAGGGGTATGCAAGACAAACTTTTCTCCCTATGCCCATACACGCAACAATAAACTAACTCCTCTTATTAGATCTATCTAAACTTGCAATCTCAAATCACTTTATGTTCAATGATTAGATGAAAGCAGCTCTTCAATACAATGCACAGTACAATTAAACATTTTTCAAGACATAAGATAAGATTTTGGAACTCTTTCAGAGATTCTGATTACAGCTTTTAGACAGCAACTCTAGCAAAAAAATTATCCCCCCACCGCCGCCCCCCACCGACAAAGAGGTTTTGAAAGAAATCAATCAGTTAAACAAAATTGACAATCCTGCTCAGGATGTGATCAACGTGTTATGCAGAGTTCCTGTAATATATTGGTCTTAAAGTATATAAAAAACAATTCAAAGAACAAAAATTTATTATACATAAAATGTTTCAGAAATTAGCATAAAACAGGGACAAGGACACATGACGTTTGGTTAATTTTGTGAAGCAGTTGCATGAGTAACACATATTGATGCTCAGTAGATAGTTCTAAACATCCAGATATCAAAATGAACACTTTTACTCCCTGGAGAGAGAAAAAAGAATGAAATAAAATCTGATGATCATTTCATGAGGTATTTTGCATTATAAAGGAAATGCTTCACTTTATACCAACAGTTCAGCAAGAAATCATTGTGGGAGGAGAAGCTGGCAAAAAGAAATGCTAGCAAAGTATTCTAAAGCTATTAAAATCTACATTGTGAGTTGGGAGCAGATAGTATAATGTCTGCCTTTGCTTTCTGGTTCAGCTAGGGATGAAATAGAGTTGCAGCTTTGCAAGGAATAACTGAGGATTCCTATCCCTTGCAACCAGACTGATGACAACCAACTCCATTTTGGTTGCTTCACATTCATATCCCTCCCCTGTCCCTTCCTTTCACCTTCCACCACATCTTCAGCTCCCAGATCTGTTGCATCCCACATTTCCTGAGGATCAGTCCTTTGGTATTGGTTTATTATCAAAATTGTAATTAGCCTGGTTTATTTTATTTAAACACTGGTTTTCTTCCTTTCTCTCCTGAGGGCCTCCCTTGTGTGAATGCAGAAACACTGGAAACAATACGGGTGACTAGATATTAAAATTAGGTATGAAGCTCCATTGTGAAGGAGTGATACACTGCAGGAATGCTGTTTTTTTTTGGAGTGATATGTTAAATTGGTATTGGTTTATTCTCTTCATATGTACCAAGATGCGAGTGAGTTTTGTTTGATTGACTTCCATTCAGATCAATCCAGACATAAAAATGTCAAAGTTATATAAAAGTAAAATAGAATGCAGAATATTGTGTTTCATTTACAGAGAAGGTGCAGCACAGGTAGACAAATGAAATGCAAAAGTCACAGTGAGCTAGATTTGGAGATAAAGAGTTCACCTTTAACCATATAAGAGGCCCGTTTAAGAGTCAGGAACGAGGGGATAGAAGTTGTCCTTGAGCCTGGTGCTGCATGCTGTCAAACTTTTGTATCTTCTGACCAACAGGATTGGAGAAAAGAGAGCATGACTGGGGTGGGATGGGTCCCTTTGCTCCGGTGCTTCTTCCTGAACAACCTTCACTTCTAGCACATTTTTTTATGGATGCAGCAAACGTTGGGGTACAAATACATCAGGAGTTTCTATGCACGGACCACAAAAGGTTAGTGTGCAGGTAGAGCAATCAATTAGGAAGGCTCATTGAAAGCTGGCCTTTATTGTCAATATGAAAATAAAAATAAGTTTTAGTGCGTCTTGTCCAAGGCAGCATTTAGACGAGATGTGAAAGTGGGAGATGGGATAGAGGTTGGAGCTGGTGGACTGCTGTGAATATTTGAAGAGGAGGGGTGTGGGATTGGAATTGGAATTGGTTTATTTTTGTCACAGGAACTGAGACACAATGCAAAGGTTGTCTTGCATTCTGCTCCCCCAGGTCAAAATCATTACACAGCGCACTAAGGAAGAACAGGGTAAAACAACAATGATACAGAATAAATTAGGAAAGTAACAAAAAGAGTGAAGTGCAGGTAAATAATAAAGTGCAATATTATAATGAGATAGATTGTGAGGTCAAGCGCCCACCTTATCTTATTGGCGAATTAGCTACCTGAATGCTGAAGTGACTGCCTTCAAGCAGCCAGTCACTGGTCAGGCTGGGCCCATGTTGTGCCACTGGATCTTTCAGTTCCAAAGCCAATGAACAGCCGCGACATTCAACAGTGCACCTCCACTGCACCAGTTAGATGCAGACCTCACTCTGACCCCCTGTGAGTCTGGGAAATGAACAGAATCTGGAGACTAACAGCCCAGAATCTAAATTCAGACACAAGAGACTGCAGCTGTTGGAAGATGGAACAACATACGAAGTGTTAAAGGAACTTGGCACAGAGTCCAGATGCACCGACTGTCCGATTCCCTCCACAGATGCTGACTGATATGTTGAGTTCTTCCAGTACCTAGCATGTCTCTTTAAACTGAGCCAATTACTTTAAATCTCAATAAAGTCACTACTTAAGTAATTTCAGATGGCAGTTATGGATGGATGATTGTACTGCAAAACTGGTAATTCTTCCATTATTAGTTTGTTCAAACGAAATGGATAAGTTATGTCAGCATAGTGACCACTGCTTCAAAATACTTGGTTAAATACAGGGCTGAGACCCACACCTATCAATCTTCACAGATCACAAAACCAAAAATGCTGGAGAGAGAAATGGAGTTGACATTTCAGATCAATGGCCTTCACCGGTCCTGACAATTGAAGTTGGTGGTAAATGAACTCCAGTGAACATTCATTACTGTAAAACATTAACCCTGATTCTCTCTCCACAGATGCTGCCTAACCTGCTAAGTATTTCCATCTGTTTTTTGGAGGGTTTATTTCCAGTATCTGTGTGTAAAGGGGGTATCTTCTTTTTCTTTGTTACTGTGTATGTTAAACGAAAATGGCTTCTTTGTTTTGTTAAAAGTGGGAATGCTTCTTTGTTGCGAGAGAGTGCTGGAAGCTTGTTTGGGTTAAAATTTACTGATAACGAGAATTGTATTCCTTTGTAAACCAATTGGGATTAATGTTGTTCTTTCTTCTGAGTCTGTAAGCTATTGTTGGCGGGCTTTTGGGGAGAGGGGGTGAGAGAGAGAGAACAGAATGCTGTAAACTGGGCGAGGAACAGACCCCAAGCGGGGGCCCAAGGTCAGGAGGTACCCTGAGGAGAGGAGACGATGATAGATGTGCTTGGTTGACCACTTCGGGTGGTCCTGAGCTGCGAGTCGAGGAGTTTGAAGAGGATCGAATGGTGGCCAGAAGACTTCAGTAATTGAGCTCCAATGGTTGAGCATGAAGTGGTTTGGACTTTGATAAGTTTGGCGCCTTTTCTTTTTTTTTTTCCTTCATATATACTGTATTGTTATTAATCACTTAGTTATAGTAATCTTTATAAACTGTACTCATTTAATCGCATATGGTGTACTGTCTGTTTTTGGGCGCGGCGGGGACATCACACAGCATCCACACCAGCTGATTATTCAGTTTGATGGGGCTGAAGGCTGCTCCCCCTAGACAAGAACGAGCTGAGCGAGCCTGAGTCGATCCAGGGGGTTACATGTGTACTTTTGGTTCTCCTCTAGTCTACATCTGTGTTGAGACAGGAGATGAATCCAGTGCACTAACAACATTTAAAAGGTACCTGGATAGGATAGTCTTAGAACAATATGGGCCAAACTCAGGCAAATAGGACTAGCTTAGATAGGGCACCTTGACCTGCATGGACCATTTTGGGCTGAAAGGTTTGTTTCTATGATGTATGCATAGGTCTATATTCCTCTCTGATAGACTGACACATCCCCAGATCTGATATTCATTGCTCATGACTGAAATCTGTTTCCCTGACTCTGCAGAATTATAGAATCATCCTGGCCATTCAGTACCTCGAGTCTGCTTGTTCCTTATCAGCCCCATTCTCCTACCTTTTCAAAGTATATTTATTATCAAAGTATGCATACTATATACAACCGTGAGATTCATCTCCATATAAGCAACCAGAAAACAAAGAAACTCGATCGAATCCATTAAAAAAAAGACCATCAAGCACCCAATGTGCAAGGAACAAAATATTTTGTACAAATAATGATAGTAAGCAAATACTGTAACATTCAGAAGAGAAGTTTGTAAAGTGAGTCCACAGACACGAATGCAGCAGCCGATTCTGGAGCCCATTAGTTGTAGGCCACAGCCTCAGTTCAGCGCAGAGATGAGTAAACCACACAGAGTAGGGAGCTGATCCAGCCCTTCAATAACAAATTGTTCAGTTCAGACCATTGATAATAAAATGGTTGCTGACATATTTAAATCTAACTGCATCACTCCCCAGTGACAAACTCAGTTTAAAAAAACACTGCCAGACAACCCCCCTCCTCCCCAGAAGACGTCAATATAGCTGTTTCTTGGAAACTTGGCACCAAGCACACCAGACAAATCCCAAGCCTTCTCTCTCCAATGGTGCATATCCTATTATCATTTTACATTGATGCATGAAATATGCATCAAAGCACCTTTCGATCTCAGTTATCCTGAAACAGTACAGCCACAGTTATAAGGAGGACAGGGAAAGGGAGAGAATCTGTAATTAATTTGTTCAAATATTCAGAATTCAGGAGCAGACCCTTTGGGCAAAGAGAGGGCACCACATGATTATTCTCAGTGAATTTTAAATATGCTCCAAAGGACGCACTGAAACATGACTCTTCATGAGAGGAAACTGAGTTCAATTGAACTGTAAGGCTCAGTCAATTAAAAATGGGACTCTCCTTAAGTGGAAGTGCTGCCATACATTACAACTGGAGTGGAACACTCCATTCATCAATATTTTAATTTAATCTTTCACGGAGGGTTGGTATCACTGGCAAGGTCAGCATTTCATTGTCGCAAGAAAAGAACTTTATGTCCTTATTATTCATTTTTGGGATGTGGGCCTCAATGCTAAAGCCAACATTTATTTTACAACTCTCTAATTACCCTTAGTTAGGTGACAGTGAGCTACGTTATTGAACTGCTGTAGGCCTTCTGGTTATGTACTCTCACTGTGATATAGGGAAGATGGTGCAGGATTTAGACCCAGTAATGTTGTAGCAACCCTGCTATATTTCCAAGTCAGACATGCAAGCAGTGGTGGTCACATATGTCTGCTCCTCTTGTCCTTCTTGTATTAGACATCAGGGATTTGGAAAGTGGTGACAAAGTAGTCGGGGGGAGAAAGTAAAGTGCATTTTGTAGATGGGTCGTAGATCTGCATGCCAGTGATGGATGGAATAAATATTTGATGTATCAGTGAAGGAGGGAATTGATGTTTACATGTGCTAGTGGTGGAGGGAATGAATTTTCAGGTGCACCAGCAGCAGAGGGAATGAATAGTTAGGTGCACCAGTGGTGGATGCCAAACAGGCTTTATCCTAGACAGTGTCAATCTTGCCTAGTTCTGTAGATGCAGGACACATCCAAACTAATGTAGGGTATTCCATCATACCGCTGGCAAGCTTTGGAAAAGCTTTGAGGTATCAGGGGACAAGTCACCTGCCACAGAGTACCCCCTGATTTGGTAGCAAAGTCAACAAATTTACACAGTGGAGTTTCTGGTCATTGGAGAATTGATGAGGTTTGGAGCAGTGTTCACGGAAATGATGCTAAATATCTGAAGACTGGGCTAGAAATCTTTGGAGAGCTTTAAGATTTAGCAATGTACAGAAAGGAAAGTTATAAGAAAATGTTTTATTAGAGAACAAATAGGAGCCACAGAAGTTATTTGCTTTTAACTACCCGACTGTGTTGTTTTCTTGTGAGGTCTTGGGCGAAGAGGAAAGCTTTCCAAACAATCACTAATTAAAATTGAACTTAAGGTTGGTTTTTGATTCTACAATATATAGTGGCACAAAGCAATCTAGTTTATATTCATCCTTGTTGAATTAATTAAAACAAAATGGCTGCATAACTCTGGTCAGGCCCCATTTAGAGCACTGCACTTCATTCTAGAAAGGATGTGGTGGGCTTTGCCGGGCAGATTCACCAGGGTGCTGCCCAGTTCGGAAGATGTGCAAGCAGCGTTTGGACAAGATGGACCTGAGGGGTACTTTGAAAGGAGTTTATAAAAATGATGCATGACATAGACAGTCAGGAACCCTTTCCTGGGATTGAAACATCTGATCCTGGAGAGCATGCTGGGGTGCAAAACAGATAGGCGAGACATTTTGTTTGTATGCAGAGAGGGTTTTAAATTCCTATCAGGGTTGATGGTGTTAAGTACAATACAGGGACTTAAGAGACTCTCAGATAGGCAGATGAATATGCAAAGAAGAGAGGGTTATAGTCAACATGTGGGGAAGCAGAATTAAATTAATTAGGAATCATTGGTTTAATTTATATAGTGCAATATCGTGGGTTTGTATTCTGTGCTGTACTGTTCCAAGTTCAGTGTACATACATTGTCTATACAATTCTACAACAGATGGAGCAGGATTAGATAATTCTATTGTCCATCAAGCCTATTGATGGACATTCAATGGAAGCATGTAATCTGTGTGTAATCGTCCTCCGTGCAATGCACTTCAGGTGAAATCACCTGCAGGGGAAGCAGCTGTAATTTAGTATGTTTCTTTTTGTTCCCCATCCAGCCTATCACTGAGTAAAACTGACATTGTTCACTATGCAAACAAACATTTGCTGGAAGCGCAAACGCCTGCCCTGTCCTACCTAGAAATTAACTGGCTGACAGCAGAGACCTTGACACAAAACTGGCAAAGGATGCATTCTAATCGGATGACCCCTCGCTGAAACATTTCCTTTCCCACTCTCAGTGGAAACTGAGAATGGAATTTCACATGGAACACTGTGTTGGAATATTGGATCATTGATGTACTCTGTTCCAGATGGCTGAATGTTGAAACACAGAGCATTTTCAGTGCTGAGATTAGTAGATTTTGTACTCCAGGGGAATCAAGGAAACCGGGATTAGATGGGCAGGTAGACTCGATGTTTAGGATGAACCGTGATTTTATTAAATGGCGAAGAAGTCTCAAGGGAATGAAGGCTCAATCCTGCCCTTATTTCTTTCTTTTTCACCGAAATGAATGAAATAGCATGATATGTGACCAAACACTGGCATGTAAGAATGAAGGGGAAACACATACTGACAGGTTATGATAGCAGACACAACAGAAATTGAATACAAGCCAAATTAAACAATCTTACACACTTACACAGTGAGTCTCAAAGCAAAGTGAGATAGAATTGGATTGAATCCAACTGGTAGATGAGAGGTCTTGATTCAGTACAATATATGGCGCAGATGGACGGATTTTTTTATTAGTATAAGAAACTTGACAAGGTGTTGAAATTGCTAAAAAGAAGATAAAACTGAAAATAAATGAAGCTCAATTTTGAACACGCTGATCAGAGTCGAAGCAGAAAGATGTTAAGCTATTTGCTTTTTACCGGCATCAGATAAATGGTAGACATTGCTATTTCTAAACCTCAAAATAATTGCAAGAAAATCTTCGGTCTGTGCTTTGTTAAAATATCTCAGTTTAACAGATTCCAAAAATACAAATAGTTTCCGAGGTTCCGCTGCTATTTTCATCTAATCTCACTTGTTCTTAGTCATCATCCTATTCAAGCTGTCGTGGTTGGCGCACAAATTTAATTCTATGTTAGTGAAATAACTTAGGCACATCACAAAAGATAACACTTTTTTTTCAAATGTCAGTAATTTGCAATGCTGGAGAGAGCCAATCTATTTAACAAGCGAAAATGACAGACAAAGCCTCCAACATGATGCCATGAACATTAATTTTTTAATTTCCCATATTTTCCCCCTTCCCCTTCCCTCTTCTTTTATTCCCCACTCTGGCTCCTCACTCACCTCTCCTCTTCTCCCTACCTGCCTATCACCTCCTTCAGTCCCCTTCTCCTTTCCTTTCTCCCATGATCCACTCTGCTCCACTGATTCCATCCTTCCAGTCCTTTACCTTTTCTACCAATCTGCTCCCTGTTTCTTTATTCCTTCCCTACCCCTCTGGCTTCTCCTATCACCTTCTAGCTTGTGCTCCTTCCCCTCACCTCACCTTATTCTGGCTTTCCCTCCCCCCCTTCCTTTCCATTCCTGAAGAAGGGTTCTGGCCCAAAAGACCGACCGTGTATTCATTTCCACAGATGCTGCCTGACCAGCTGAGTTCCACCAGCATTCTGTGCGTGATGCCTTGGATTTCCAGACCCTTCAGAATACCTTGTGTCTATAACTTCTTGTTGAATATGGTTTTGATTTTCTAGCTGTTCACTGAAAGATTTTACTCTTCAAGGCATCCAGCCTCCTGTGAGATTAGTTTGTTGGGTTGGGAGTGTGAGGTGAGCATTGAATGCAACCCAGCAGACTTTATGTCCAAACATATATGTAACAACAGAAATGGGCACTTCAGCTCCTCGAGCGAGTTCCACTATTTGATCATATTGTGAGTGTGGGGCAGGATCGTTAGGCTGCTGCCTCACGCCTCTTACCACGTTGGTCCAATCCTGACCACAGTTGCTGCCCATGTGACCACAGGGGATTCTTCCAGGAGGCCAAGTTTCCCTCCCAAATCCTAAAGATGCATGGACTTTAAGGTTAATTAGGTCACTATAAATTGCCCCCAAGTTGGAAGGGAGTGGTGAAATTTCAAAGTTTTAAGTAAATTTATTATCAAAGTACATATATGTCATCATATACAGCCCTGAGATTCATTTCCTTGTGGGGATACACAGTAAATCCAAGAAACATAATAGAAGCATGTCTATCCTGCACCCAGCAGGATAGACGAACAACCAATGTGCAAAAGACAACAAACTGTGCAAATACGAAAGAAAATTAATAATAATAATAATAATAATAAAAAACAATAATTATTGAGAACATGTGATGAAGAATCCATGAAAATGAGTCCATAGGTTGTGGGAACAGTTTACTGATGGGGCAAGTGAAGTTATTCCCCTTCATTCAAGACCCTGATGGCTGAGGGGTATTAACAGTTCCTGAACCTGATGGTGAGTTCTGAGGCTGCTGTACCTTCATCCTGATGGCAGCATTGAAAAGACAGCATGGCCTGGATGGAGGGGGTCTTTGATGATGGATACTGCTGTCCTCTCTGTGTAGATGTGGTCAACAGTGGGGTGAGCTTTACCCATGATAAACTGGTCTACTACTTTTTGTAGGATTTCCAGTTCAAGGGCATTGATGTTTTCACACCAGGCCGTGATGACACCAGTCAGTATTCTATACACCACACATCTATAAACGTTTGTCAAATTTTTAGACGTCATGCTGAATCTTCACAAACTTCTAAGGTCGAGGCACTGTTGTGCTTTCTTTGTATTTGCATTTACACGCTGAGCCCAGGACGGCTCCTCTGAAATGATAACACCAAGGAATTTAATGTTGCTGACCCTCTCTACTTCTGAGGAGTGGCTCATGGATCTCTGGTTTCCTTCTCCTGAAGTCAGTGATCAGCTCCCTGGTTTTACTCACTTGGAGTGTGAGGTTGTTGTGGCACTAGTCAGCCAATCTCCCTCCTATAAGCTGATTCAACACCACCATTGATAGAGATTGTATAAAATCATAAGGGAGGGTGAACGTTGACAGTCTATTACCCAGGGATGGGCAATCAAAAACTGGAAGGCAGAGATTTAAGGTGAGAGGAGGCAATTTAATTGGAATCTGAGGGGCAACGTTTTCCACTCAAAGTGTAGTCAGTACATGGAATGAGCTGTCAGAGGAATTGGTTGAGGTAGAGATATTACAAAAAAAATCTAAAAGACACTTGGATAGGTATATGGATAGGAAATGTTTAGAGGGATATGGGCCACACTCTATAAGCAGAACTAGTTTAGATGGGAACTTTCATTGGCATGGACCAGTTGGCCTGAAGGGCTTGTTTCTATACTGTTTGGCTCTATTAGGGTGCCGGGGTGGACAGACATCTCTACCAAAGGAGGTGTAAGGAGCTCCTTCCCTCTGTTAGCCTACATTTCACCTTTGGGCAATATCCCTCTGATCAGTATCATGTAAAGCCATGTGAACAGGTGGTTGATGGTGGTGAGAGCAGCTGGTGCATATCGCAAGTCCTGGTTATGTGGCCATTGATGCCAGGCAGACAGTGCTCTTAAGAGCACTGATAATGGCTGGGGTCACCCACCCTGTAAGGTTACTTCTCAGAAGAAGGCAATGGGAAACCACATCTGGGGAAAAAATTGCTAAGAACAATGGTGGTCATGGAAAGAACATGACTGCTCACCTCACACGACATGGAACATAATGAACAAACAATGTCGCTCTGCTAATGCAGGCCATTCCTTGCCCTTTTCTCAGTGCCTAACATGAACATGTCCTACTAAAGTAAATTGTTAAAATAATCCCTGAAACTTTCTGCAAGAAGGCCTATGAAAAAAAGTGAATGGATTTTCCTTTCACTATAGTTTACACAATTCATTATTTTCTTCAATACAAATGGAACTTGTCTTGTTATCTAGACGAAAACAAAACTTGGAAATAAATATTTCACATTTTTTGCTCATTGCACGCCTTTATTTCAATAAGTTTGTGGATCACACGCTGCCATTCGCACTGTGTAGGCGTATACGAGGGAGGCTGGGATATGAAAGTAAGGATCTATATCTCTTTCACTGCCTAAAGGCTGCATTCATTCGGTGGCAGCCCCCTTTAAGGCAGTACCAAGATCAAGGACTACACTCTGTCAAACTTTACAGGCAGATATCCAAAGTCTCGGTATTCGGAATGCAACACGCTGATGGCACAGTAGGTTGCCACAGGAAATAGGAACTTTTCCTCCGATAGTGAGATTACCCCTGGCAGTATGTCAGACTCAGCTTCTGTGGTTCACAGTTAGAGATACTGTTGCCATGCCAATATTTGAAACAATGCAGATTTAACTTTGATGTTCAAGACCCCTGATGAAAATAGACAATGCTGGAAACACCCAACAGGTCAGGCAGTGTATGTGGAGAGAGAAATGGGGTCAACGTTTAACTCTGTTAGCCGCTCGACAGAGGATGACAAATGACACAGCAAATGCTAGAATCAGGAGTGACGCACAAAAGGATGGAGGAAATCAGGGGGTTGGGCAGTATTTATGGAGAGAAATGGACAGTCAAAGTTACAGATCAAGGCCCTTATCTAGATTGAAAGCTAGAGGGGAGATACCCAGTACCGTGAGCATAATTCTTTTATGGTACTAGCCCCTCAGTTAAATTCCCCTGCAGTCTATAAGTTCTTCCCATAACCGTGTGGGTTTCATCTGGGTGCGCTAGTTTCTGCCTAGAATCCAAAGGTGTACCAGTTAGTATGTTAATTAGGCACATGGGTGTAATTGGGCAGCACGTGTTTGTTGGGCTGCAAGGGCCGGTCACCAAGTTATATCTCTGAAATAAATCCCTAGAATGTTTTCTAAAGATGGAGGGAAGCGATGGAGCAGATGATGGGTTTGATTCTGGAGGATTCAGGTGGAGAGAGGCAACAGACAGATGGGAGAGATGAGAAAGGGATAATGCCAGAGGCTGGGAGTTGAAAGCTGGAGATGACAAAGATTGAAGATGATGGAATCCAATAGGATGGGAAGAATATCGCTCTGCTCTTTAGAACGGACCTACATCTGTGCGCTCTTAGGGAGCAGTTCAAAATGCATCAATAGGCTACTGACACACAACGTTAAATACTGTAGTATGCCTGAAATTGACAGCAGTCACTTTGAGTTCATTCCTTCAATTAATCTACCAGGAACATGGACTGAGTGTTTTGATATGGAAAACAGAATGAAAATTGGACAGTTGTTACAGCACAGGCAATGTGCACTTACGTAGCATGCATAATATGTTAATATGTCCCAGGGCATTTTGCAGGATTGCTATCAAATAGAGGTTGATGTTAAGCACACAAGAAGATATTAGGATAGATGATATGATCAAAGAGAATGCAACATGTTAAAAGTAGCTAAAACACTCATGAAATGCTTTAAATATATGGCTATTTTAAAGATTTGCAGATGTGTCTCACTGCTGTAATGAAACAGTAATTTAAGATGATTCTATAGCTAAAGCCCTGGATCGGAGAGCTTGACAGTTATCACAGAAAACACTGGAGGAACTCAGCAAGTCAGGCAGCAACTAAGGAAGAAAATGGATACGTGATATTTTGGGTTGAGACCCTTCACCTGGGCCCAGAAGAAGGGGCTTAGCCTGAAGTACTGACTACTTCTCTCCATAGATGTTGCCAGACCCATTGTGTTCTTCTAGCACTTTGTGTGCTGCCAGTGACCACACTTCTTCAGAAATTTTCTGCAGTGCTCTAGATCTGAGCAACTGCAGTCTCTTATGTGTCTGACTTGAGTTATCGGGGGAGACTGGAGAGGCTGGATCTGTTTTCTTTTTTGCAAAGGGATATTAAATTACGAGAGTCATTTAGGGTCAAAGCCAGAGGGTGTTTCCCATGGTAAGAATCTCATAAGCTGCAAGTGAGAAAGAGGTCATTTAAAGATCTGAGAGGAAAGTTTCCCCACAAATTTATGAATTGAGCTGCCAAAGGATGTGATGGAAGCTGGTACTTCAATATGTAGGGTGAGAGGAAGAAAAATTATAGAAGTCAATGGGTGGCATGTAATACAGTAGCGTACCAAATAATATATCACTATTACAGAGCTAGTGACCCAGGTTCAATTCTGCCACTGACCGTAAGTAGTTTCTATGTTCGACACATTATCACGTGGGTTTCATAGAAACGTAGAAACCCTACAGTGCTATATGGGCCCTTCGGTCCATAATGCTGTGCCTAACATGTCCTTACTTTAGAAATTACCTAGGATTACACATAGCCCTCTATTTTTCTGAGCTCCATGTACCTGTTCAGACCCTATTGTATCTGCATCCACCACCGTCGCTGGCAGCCTATTCCACGCACTCACCACTCTCTGTGTAAAAAACTTACCCCTGACTTCTCCTCTGTACCTACTCCCCAGCGCCTTAAAACTGTGCCCTCTTGTATTAGCCATTTCAGCCCTGGAAAAAATGACCATCCACTCCATCAATGCCTCTCATCTTATACACCTCTTTCAGGTCACCGCTCATTTTCTAGGCTCCTAAACTCAATCCCACAGTTGATGAAGGCCAATACACTGTATGCCTCCTTAACCACAGAGTTAACCTACACAGCAGCTTTGAGTGTCCTGTAGACTCGGACCCCAAGATCCCTCTGATCATCCACACTGCCAGGAGTCTTACCATTAATACTATATTCTACCACCATATCTGACCAACTATAATGAATCACCCAACATTTACCTGGGTTGAACTCCACCTGCCACTTCTCACCCCAGTTTTGCGTCCTTTAAATTTCCTGCTGTGGCCTCTGACAACCCTCCACACTATCCTCAGCACCCTCAACCTTTGTGTAATCGAGCAAATTTAATAACCCATCCTTCCACTTCATCATCTACGTCCTTTATAAAAATCAAGAAGAGAAGGGATTCCAGAACAGATCCCTGAGGCACACCACTGGTCACCGACCTCCATGCAGAATATGACCCGCCTACAATTACACTTTGCCTTCTGTGGGCAAGCCAATTCTGAATCCACAAAGCAATGTCCCCTTGGATCCTATGCCTCCTTACTTTCTCAATAAGCCTTGCATGGGGTAACTTATCAATTACCTTGCTGAAATCCATATACACTACATCTATTGCTCTACCTTCATCAATGTGTTTAGTTACATCTTCAAAGAATACATTCAGGCTCAAAAGGCATGGCCTGACTTTGACAAAGCCATGCTAACTATTCCTAACCATATTCTGCCTCTCCAAATTTTCATAAATCCTGCCTCATAGGATCTTTTCCATCAACTTACCAACCACTGAAGTAAGACTTACTGGTCTATAATTTCCTGGGCTATCTCTACTCCCTTTTTTGAATAAAGGAACAACATGTGGAACTTTCCAATCCACCGACACCTCTCCCGTCCCCATTGATAATGTAAAGATCATTACTAGAGGCTCAGAAGTCTCCTCCCTTGCCTCCCACAGCAGCCTGAGGTACACCTCGTCCAGTCCCAGTGACTTATCTAACTTAATGCTCTCCAAAAGCTCCAGCTTATCCCCTTTCTTAATATCTATATGCTCACACTTCTCAGTCCACTGTAAGTCATCCCTACAATCGCCAAGATCCTTTCCCGTAGTGAATACTGAAGCAAAGTATTCATTAAGTACCTCTGCTATCTCTTCCAGTTCCATACACATTCTTCCACTGTCACACCTGATTGGTCCTATTCTCTCACGTCTTATCCTCTTGCTCTTCACATACTTGTATAATGCCTTGGGGTTTTCCTTAATCCTGTCTGCCAAGGCCTTCTTGTGGCCCCTTCTGGCTCTCCTAATTTCATTCTTAAGCTCCTTCCTGCTAGCCTTATAATCTTCTAGATCTCTATCATTACCTAGTTTTTTGAACCTTTCATAAGCTCTTCTTTTCTCCTTGACTAGATTTGCAACAGCCTTTCTACACCACAGTTCCTATACCTTACCATCCTTTCCCTGTCTCATTGGATTGTACCTTTGCAGAATCCATGCAAATATCCCCTGAACAATTGCCACATTTTGTCCGTACTTATCCCTGAGAGCATCTGTTCCCAATTTATGCTTCCAACTTCCTGCCTGATAGCCTCATATTTCCCCTTATTCCAATTAAACACTTTTCTAACTTGTCTGTTCCTATCTCCCTCCAATGCTATGGTAAAGGGGGATAGAATTATAATCACTATCTCCAAAATGCTCTCCCACTGAGAGACCTGACACCTGACCAGATTCATTTCCCAATACCAGATCAAGTACACCCTCTCTTCTTATAGGCTTATCTACATATTGTGTCAAGACACCTTGAACACATGTTACATACTCCACCCCATCTAAACCTCTTGCTCTAGGGAGATGCCAATCAATATTTGGGAAATTAAAATCTCCCACCTTGACAACCGTGTTATTATTACACCCTTGCAGAATCTGTCTCCCTATCTGCTCCTTGATGTCCCTGTTAGTATTGGGTGGTCTATAATAAACACCCAGTAGAGTTATTGACCCCTTCCTGTTCCTAACTTCCACCCACAAAGACTCTGTAGACAATCCCTCCATGACTTCCTCCTTTTCTGCAGCTGTGACACTATCTCTGATCAGCAGTGCTGCACCCTCACCTCTTTGCCTCCCTCCGTCCTTTTTTAAACATCTAAAGCCTGACACTCACTATTTCTGCCCCTGAACCATCCAAGTCTCTGTAATAGCCACAACATCACATCTCCAAGTATTGATCCACGCTCTAAACTCATTTGCTTTGTTCACAGTACTCCTTACATGAAAATAGACACATCTTAAACCAATGGTCTGAGTGCATTCCTTCTCTATCAGCTGCCTATCCTCCCTCCCGCACTGTCTTCAATCTTTCTCTGTTTGTGAGCCAACCGCTCCTTTCTCTGTCTCTTCATTTTGGATCCCACTCCCTGCAATTCTAGTTTAAACTCTCCCCAATAGCCAAGCAAACCTCCCAGCCAATATATTGCTCTCCCTCGGATTCAAGTGCAACCTGTCCTTTTTGTTTAGGTCACGCCTGCCCCAAAAGTTTCCTCTGGGTGCTCTGCTTTCCTCCATTACAAAGATGCGCAGGTTGGTAGGTTAATTGGTCACGTGGTTAATTGGATAGCACAGGCCCATTGGGCTGGAATGACCTGATAATATGCTGTATTTCTAAATAATAAATAATTTTTTAAATGGGAAATGGTATAAATGCAGGCAAAAGGAGACTATCAATTGTTGTCCCTTACGGATGCTGCTTGATCCAATGGGGTGGCATGGCAGAACGCTTTACGATATAGGCAACAAGGATTCAATACCTGCTGCTGCCTGTAAGGAGTTTGTACATTCTCTCCCAGACCACGTGGGTTTCCTCTGGGTGTTCTGGTTTCCTCCCGCAGTACAGGTCAGTACGTTAATTGGTCATTGTAAACTGTCTCATGATTAGGCTAGATATGAATTGGGGGGGATACTGTGCGGCACGGTTCGAAGGGCTGGAAGGGGTTATTCCACACTGTATCTCAATAAATAAATAATAAATAAACAACAAGAGAAATAAATAAATAAATAAATAAATAGATAGATAGATAGATAGATAGATAGATAGATAGATAGATGGATGGATGAATGAATGAATGAATGCCTGCCTCTGGCTCCCAATTCCAATATCTGCAATCTCTTCGTAAAATAGGCATGATAGTCAGCATTGACCCAGTAGGCCAAAGGACCTGTAACTCTGCTGTATGATCAGCTCTGTGACACTGATTAGTATGACGTTGGTATGAGCTCAGGAAATAAAACTAGTTCAGATAACATTGCCAGCTATGAAGAACACGTAGAAATGGGATAATTTTTAAAATGCGCTGACTTTGAATGTCATGGCATTGATTTAGACAGAGGTGTTACATTGGAAACCGTTGCAGTGCCTGGAATAGGGCAAGGAAACAAAATTCACCAGGAATGTGCTAACAAGTTCATTATCATTCAACCGTATACATGCATACCGCAAAATGAAACATTTCTCCTGACCAAAATGCACACTCACAATACATAAAGGAATATCACCAAAAAGAAATTAACAAGTAATAAAATACCACCCAGAAGACTGAAATTTAGCATAGGATGCATTAATGACATATGTTACAAAGTCATGTTAATACTGGTCCTTCATATTTGATGAGACCTGGGTGGTAGCAAGGAGAAACTATGGTACTGAGAACAAGTAAAAGTACAGTGGGGCCAGAGAAAAGAGAACAACAAAGGGGTTTAAACATCCAGAGGTCCTAGTGCCTACAGCAACAGAACGCAGGACAATTAGCATGATGATCGCACACTGGGAGCAGCTTGATCTCGGATGGAGCAAGCACAGATGATAAGGAGCCATACAGTCTGCAGAAGGAGAAACAGGGCTTGTAATGAATAAAACATAAAAAGTATTTCGAGATTACCGGGGGGGGGTAAGATGGCTCAGGAGACTTGTTGTAGCAAGTAAGAACAAGGAGGAAGAACATATAGAAGTATGAGGTCAGGGAGAGAGTTCAAGCATGTCCAAAAGGAAGAGGATTTGCAGTCATCAGGCCACAGCAGGATAAAGAGAAATTGCACTGCAGTCATGCTGAGGTTGAGCTTCTAAGTTTCTGAGGAAAAGGCTCTGGCTAATGTCTTTGTTGAGTATTGCTTCTTCGCATTGCAAGCAATATATCTGTGACCAAAATGCCTACACACACTGGAGTATGTTGGTGTCATGAACAAACCATTCAAGTTAGTGTACCTCAAACCTTGAAAATGTAACAGGTTATGAACAGACAACCTTACAGACTGAACACTGAAACAGAAGCGGGAAAGGTAAGATAGGGAATTCGAAAGCTTAAGGCACAGATTTTCATGATCATCCCCAATTAAATTCAGGGATGATCAAGAAGTCAGAATTGGAATAGACCACTGAACCTTGAGAGCTTTAGGGATGGAAGAAGTGACAGAGGTAGGAGTGCCATGAAAGACTTGAACTTGGCCATGGGGCCAATCATCGGTCAATGTTGGTCCGCAAGCACAGGGTTTAGGGTGAATGAGACATGATGAAGCTTAGGTAGGACATCTGTCACAGAGTTATGGATGGCTGCAAGTGTATGAATTTAGTGAACAGTTCATGCCATGAGTTGGTTGGGTCTAAACTTTATACTGAGGTGAGGGGTCAAGGGAGGATTAGATGGGTTTGGGTTGTAAGTGCCTGGATGGTAGTGGAACCAGATACAATGATGGCATTTAAAAGGCCTTTAGATAGGCAGGTGAATATGCAGGGAACTTATAGATATAGATCATGGACAGGGGATTGAGAGTAGTTTTACATGATATCATTCTTGGCACAGTCATTGTAAGCTGAATGGCTTGTCCCTGTTCTATATAATCCAGGCCTCTGGAAAAGGAATCATAACCACAATGCAGTCATACACTGGACAGTTCAGCATTTCACTGCAATGCTCCACATTCAAAATGTCTTTTTCTATTTCTTTCTCATATGTGTCTTTTGAGTTCAATATTTTCAGATATAGCCTACTCTCAAATATCTTCACTAACCACTGAAATTCAATTAGTTTAATGCCATTCTATGGTAATATTTGATATTTGATCCGTGTGTCATGTTCCTCCAGTGAATGACTTTCCTTGTTATGACAAATTCTGCTAGTGTCGTCTTATTGCATAACTTAATGCTCATTGGGTTACCGTGTAGACCAGGAGATAACCTCACTCTGCTTTCCATCAGTCAACAGCAGCAAAAACAAATAAATAAGGAATAAAAGTGTGTTTTTTTTAACCTTAGACTTGAATGTACAAAATGTCAAGCAGGTTAATACAATCCTTATGTTTGAAAACCAACTGCAGCGGATATAGTTTGAAAACCAGCTGCAGCGGATATGATTTGAAACTTTACACCAGTCCAGTTACTGATGTTAGATTCTAAATTTATTGATAATAGGTTGAATAGATTGCGACACGCTGATTCCCCTTATTCTTTTCATTGAGATATAACTTTCCACTAATTGGCAAACCAGAATGCTCACAAATAATAAGAATGGATTTTTCATACTGATACACATTGTTTATGGATAGAGAAACCATCAGTATCAACTGATAGTGATGTGTATAAGGTCTAATATTAATATTGGCTAATATCATTAGCATTGATATTGGTTAACCCCAGAGGAACACCATTTCATTTAGCTGAATACATGTGTATGGTTGCATGACAATTAAACTTGAGCTGGTCTTCAATGCACCCACTTTATTGGACCAGACATTGTGCACAGATGACAGCCAAGCCCTGAACTCCCGGTACATCTCATAGTGGTCACCTGAAATACTACAAGGACCCAGGCACAGAAACTAGGTGTGGACACCACAAGCTGCCAGGAGCAAATTATCAGTCATCCTGAATTTCATCTAATCGTCCATCAATAAACCTTTGGAGCTGGGAAGAGAGAGGGGAAGAAGGGAAAAAGGAGATTTCTTTGCCAACAGGAAGCCTTTGGACCTTCTGATTCCAACACTGACATCCAGACCCAAACATAAATTTGAGGGTATCATCCTCGAATCGTGGAATTGCTAATAATCAGTCATATTTCCACCACCTGGTTCAGTTCCTTGAGATGAAACAGTTACTTTAACAAGAACATGACTGGAAAACTGAAAGAAGACAGAGCAATCACTTGATATATCCTAGTAAGTGGCAAGATATATTAAAAGAGCAACTGATAAAGCTCACATGGCCCTGTGATTCATAAACAGAGGCAAGGACTACAAAAGTAGGAACATTGGTTAACCCACAAATGGAGTGTTGCATCCACTTCAGATCTCCCCACTTTAAAAGCTTGTAAAGGTTCTAAGCAGGATGGTGAAGAGGTTGCTGATATGGACTTTTGAGGATTTCAAGGTTGTGGGCTTTCTCCTGCAAATTTCAAGTACAGAAGCTCAGATTATTCTTTACGACAAGGGTTCCTGCAGATGCTGCAAATCCACAGCAACGTAGACAAAATGCTGAAGGAACTTACCAGGAGAGGAATGAACACCTGATCTTTTGGGTCAAGACCATTCTTCTGTTGTAGAGATGTAGAGTTTCTGATGTAGAGGTTCAAGCCGAATCGCCAGGTGTTTATGCCTTTTGATAGATACTGCCTGATTTGATGAAGTCCTCCAGCATTTTGTGTGTGTTGCTGAGATTACTCTTTTTGGACCAACAAAGGCTGGGGAAATTTGGTGGATTTGTACAAGGGCAGATTGGGTTTAGACAGGGTGGGGCGGAAGAAACTACTGCTCTTGACAGAAGATTCAGAAACGTGGAGATGCAAAGTTCTGGGCAACATATAAAGAGGACATTAGGATCATTTTTTGTTGGAACACAGTCAGCAGCTGGAATCCAGACCTTCTTGCCTGTAGCAGTGATGGAATTGCAATTAATTAGTACTTTCTAAAAAACAAAAATGGGATGGGACCTTGGAGCAGAGAGAAAAAGGAAGGAATGGGATGAAGGGTTGTTGCATTAGGAGCTGTACTAGATGTGATGGGTCCAACAATCTCCTGCAACAAGCCCATGAAACCTTCTCCAAAATCTGTAACAGCCTACAAGACAGAAACTTGTGTGTCTTCCACCCCCAAGACAATGACCACACTTCCCCACAATCCAGAACATTCGCAGACTACTGGACAAAAATTTAACCCTGTGGTGAGTAGTTTTTTTTTCTGTGAGGAGTAAGAGGTGGTGTGACAGAAACATTCAGTGAAAGAATTGTGAAGTGATGTTAATTTCCATTTCACCAACAAGAGATAAGATTACCTTGAAGTGAACTTTAAAATTAAATTTCCTACTTTGCCATGGCATTTTTAATTAATTCACCTTGTGGCCTGTTTTTAAATCCACTAAATATATTAATGTCATGTGGCTTTTTTTAAAAATATAGGTATTCTAGAGAATCAGAATCAGCTGAGAACTGCCAACAGTTACACATGGAAGGAAATGAGGGCTTTTTCTTACACTATTCGCAAGAAACCCTGGATTCCTCTTCCTTTCCTTGCCCTGCAGACCATCATCTGCACCGCAACTGATACCTGCCAGCCCCAATCTCACCCCTTCCTCCCATCACCTCTTTATACTGGCTATCATTGACTGACTAAATTTCTTAGTTACTTACTTACTGATATACAGTGTGGAATAGTCCCTTCGGCCCTTCAAGCTGTGCCACATAGCAATCCCATGATGCAATCCTAGCCTAGTCATGGGACAATTTACAATGACCAGTTTAACCTCCCGACTAATACGTCTTTGGACTGTGGGAAGAAACCGGAGAACTGGAGGAAACCTACGCAGTCACGGGGAGAGTGTATAAATCCTATACCAACAGCAACGGGAATTGGACTTGGGTTGCTGGAACCGTACAGCGTTGTGATAAAAAACACTACTGTACCTCACCTACACTCTCAGTCTTGAAGCAGGGTCTCAATCTGGGACATTGACTACCCATAGATGCTGTCTGACCTGCTAATTACTTCCAGATGGATATATTTTTACTCCAAATTGCAGCATCTGCAGCCCGCTGTCATCCTAAACCAACAGATATGGCTTAGCTGGCTGTCAAGGTGTTTTTTTGCCATATGGTTTTGGGTGAACTATCATTCTACACCATATACATCAAGAAAATCCTACAATGCTACACCATGCTGAATCCATTAGACCCAACTTAGTAGAGCAAGTTGGCAACAAAAGATTTTTTTTGTGAGTGGGCAAATTGTGCTGCATTATGTTGTGTCTCCATTAAGATTTCACCATTTAGTCTGTAATCTGCAATTCAACACAACTGTTCCAAACACAGTTTAAGAAAATGTTCAAGTAAAAACTATTGTAACATGACTCATTTGACAGAAAAAAATTATATGACTGAAAATAATTAATCTAACACACGTCCTGCATTTACCCCAACAATGCACACAATGCATGTTAAAAGGGTTATAAATCCAACCTTCCTAAGCTTATCTCTTCTGGATAAATGCAATCTTCAGTCATTTCACTGCCAAGGCCATTTTAAACAGCTTCATTTTTACTGAAGGTAGTCATAATTTCATATGTGCCATCTAGAATATGTAATTGAAACACAACAGGTTTCAACATAGCAAATTAAAATGAGATAAATTAGGATGTAAGCGCACATAGAATATCTCCCTTTAATATCATCAAAACTTATTTCAATCTTTGTTCTAAGCAGCAGCGAAATTTTAGAGTTGAAATTCAGGTTTGAGAATTAGAATGAATTTCATTTCAAAGGGTTGAAGATCTTTTATCAACTGAGTGTCCATAACATGTGTCGCTACATCAGTAAAAATGAGTCTTTAATTCCTGGTTTGTCTGAACCTTGTTACCCTCAGGTACTTCAACAGAAACAATGTTTTACTCATTAGTGAACTGAACATGTAAATGCAACGCTGAGTGCCCTGTTTTAACTGAAAAAGATAGTTAATCTCTGCAGCACTGCTTCCAACTATTTCAGTAGCTGAAATCTCTACTAAAATTTTAAACATTTTGACAAGGCCCTAAATGTTGAAGCTTTGCAAACATGAATGTGTGACAGTTTGGAAGCGCAGTTTTCTGTGTATCTACCTGTAAAAGCTTTTGAACTGTGCTCAATGCAACATCTTTCTTTTATGTTGCTGAAAACCTGTACTTACAGTAAACTAATATTTGTGATAAGTGACAAAATATTTACGCCTTACTTTCAATCCGTGCCCGGCAAACCCTGCTGTGCAAAGTAAGCCCAGACTGCCATGAAATTCCATCTGATTTGTAAAGCTGTGCTGCTCAGTTGTTAGTTGGCAGACAAAGTGTGGAAGTCGACACAGAGGGAAGGAAAGTCCCGTATTTATATATCACTGTTCTTTCTCAAACAAGTCAAAACAGACTAGAAATAAAAACAGAAAATGCTGGGAAAACTCAGCAGGTCAGGAAGCATCTGAGGAAAAAGAAATTTTGTTGTATGTGAAATAACTGCCACATTTTGTACATAATTACACATTAAAATATGCCAAACGTATTTGATTGGAGTCCAGATTATTGTTTTTATCTTGATTTTCCTTGTAGTTTTAAGCTTTCTGTATACTCGCTTATATGTTTCTATAATGACCTGTTTGTAAATGTTTAATAATTTGTAGTTTATATATTTTTAGAGGAAGGGATAGCAACTCTGGTGAAGGGGCATGTTGGGTCCATTCCAGGGTAGCTCACTCAGCTTTGGACCCCACTGGACACTCAGCTCTCACCCTGTGGCTGCTAGAAGCTGTTTGCATGTAATGACAACCACACCCCGGTACACTGCTTCGACAAGTGGGCTATACCAGGTGAGTGGAGCCAGCAGTCTCATACCTCTGCCTGTCCTAGCATTTGCAGTTAGCTATAGTAGACTGGGCAGATGAGATCTACAGTGAGATCCAATAGCCTGGAAGGTGGTACTGCAACGTTCTGAGACAAGCGAAGCGTATGATAAGGCACAGAGGACATCTTGGTCATCCACTTCAACCAAGTTTGTGATGTTTGCTTGTACCAGTGGACCCAAATTTCTGAGGTCGAGAGTGTGGAACTGCCCCAATGCAATGGCTTTTCCACTTCTAAATCTCACCGGCACGTGTTTATGTCATCATCAGATACGATGAACAATTACCAGTATATTTAGTTCTGAACTTCTGTTGTTCCTTTATTTGCAAAGCCGAAGTGTGTCTCAGTCAGTCACTGTTCACGGGTTTCTATCTATACCCAGTTCAGACCAGTCTGCAGTATAAAGGGAGACCCTGTGGTCAAGGTATTTTGTTACCTTTTACTGGCCTTGTCTCCAGGCACAAGCTGATTCGGTCTGACTTGTTCTATAATGAATATCTAATAAAACATAGCTGTGACTATGAGATATGTGCCTCATTCTTAACTTCCAAAAAGCCTTCTGGAAAACATGATCTCCAGATACAACAATGACCTAACCAGACCAGGTCTAGCCAAGTGCTAGTGAACATCTTGAGGTCATGAAAGGAAATAAATAATTACTATGTAAATATTACTTCATTTTTTGCTTCTCTTTTCTCCTGAACAATAACTGTATTTCTTTCCACAGATGCTATTGGCTTACTTACATTTATCATTTTCTCTTGTTATATCATGTTGGCTCAGGTTTTTTTTTAAATTCTACTCGTATGAATATGGTTCTAGGCAGGTTAGTAACTTCTTAATGTGTAGTTGTAACCAGGTCAGGAATCTCAATGTTATCCTGAAGAATGGAAACTCGGCCAACGAACTGAGATCAAAGAATTACTTCTGTGAACTCTAGTCTTCAACTTCAACAATCCAATATCGCCGTGGATCCATGGGCTCAGTTCATGTACAGAGTGATGGAGAAGAGAATGAGAACCTTCAGCCCACTTTGACCATGTGGACCAAGATGCACATCTAACTAGCCCCATTTACCCACACTTGGCCCATAACTTTTCCTGCCAATGTACTTAACTAAATGTTTTTAATGTTGTTGGATCTGCCTCGCCTGTTTTCACTGACAGCTCATTCTATACATGCAGCACTTTCTACAAGAAAAAGATGCCCCTTATGTCAGGGGCCCCACAGAAGCAGTGGAAAGAGCTCACTACCGCAAAAATCATCCATCTATACACCGTCAGGAACCCTCTACCCAACCATGGAACTACTCAATTATTTATTGAGAATCAGCACCTATGAACTGTTATGTCTCTAGACCATGGGAGGATAATGGAACACCCAAAGAAAACTGGTGCGGTCACGGGGAGAACGAATAAATTCCTTACAGGCAGTGGTGGGAATTGAACCCAGGTAGCCCGTACTGTGAAGTGTTGTCCTAACCATTACGCTACTGTGCCACCCTAATGTGTGGCTTCTACATTTGTTCTGAAGTGGCTGATGAAGGCCACACAGAAAAAAAGTTGAAAAAATTATCTTTGATTCCCATGGACTTTCTAAGACATTCAGAGACATTCACTTTTGTAGAGTCCATTAAAGTCCTGTGATTCCCTCCTGTGAAATTTATAATTGAGCAGATGGGTTCTTGCAACAATTCTATAGCTCATTTGTCACCAAAATACCAATACTAGCTTCCCACTGCAGATTAGTTTAACTAACTATATTAAACTTCCTCAGCTGTCATAGATTCGAACTCATATATCTGGATATTAGTAAGTGCTCCTGGATGACTAGCCCAGTAAGTAACACACACACACAAACACACGCACGCACGCACACATACACACAATGCTACTACACTCTATAATTATTCAACCATTAGATGAAATAATTATATTTCAATCTAATTTTATTTTAATGCCTCTGGTGATTGCTCTCCCCACCACTATCCTCTCTTGGTGATTTTTATTTGACACAAACGAACTTGAATTATTTGGCTTAAACTGCAACAAGAACAATCAAATGCAAATTGTCAATTTGCAATATTAATAAGTAATAACACACATTTAAAAACAATATTATACTTGAGCTGCAAGGCTTTAGCACATCTGGAAGTAGATTGAGCAGAGATTTTTGCTTTGATTAATTGTATGGAGAGGTTCAGGTTATGAAACACTTGACAAAAGTTAAATACTCTATTGCATATTGAAGTACCTCCAGCTCTATAGTACCCACAAATTATAGTGCTAACATTTTCATTACTTCAAAGAACGTGAGGGAATCTGTAACTAATTTGTTCCGGAGAAGTCCCTTCGGGCAAAAAGATAGCACTGGTTGAAAAGAAATTTAAATCATCAGACAAACTAAAGCGCTGAAACACAATTTTACATGGGGTGGTAATGCGTCTGATTGAACTAAAGGAGCAAGACAATTAAAAGTCAAATCCTCACTGCGATCCTTCGCTAAGGAGCACAATGTTCTGCCCATCTTAATCAGATATTTGTAAGTACTTGAATTGATGCAACATCTTTCCACGGAGAAGGCAGTGTAATCAGATACAATTACATTTATGAGGTATTCAGACATCCAGTTAAATAGGAGAATACTGAGGCAACGCAGGCAAAGGGGATAGTGTAGGTGGGCTAAAATATTGACATGGGCATTCATTGAGTCAGAACGCCCTTTTCTATGCTGTTTGACTTTATGACTCCATGGTTCTATGACACTAATTTGTGACAGGACACTTTATAATCATCATCGATTGACAGAACAAAAAAAAATGGAAATCAACTTAAAAGAGTCACACACAAAATTCTGGAGGAACTCAACAAGTCAGTCAACATTTCAAGCCAAGGCCCTTCTTCAGGACTAGAAAGAAAGGGGAAAGATGCCAGAATTAAAAAAAAAATGGTGGTGGGGTAGAGGAAGGAGGATAACTAGAATGTGATGTCCAGGTGGAGTAGGAAAGGTAAAGGTCTGGAGAAGAAGGAATCTGACAGGAAAGAAAAGCGAACCATAGGTGAAAGGGAAGGAGGAGGATACCCAGGGGGAGTTGATAAAGAGATAAGAGACCAGAGAAGGGAATGAGAGAGGGAGGGATTTTTTTTTTAACCAGAAGGAGAAATTGATATTCATGCCATCAGGTTGGAGACTACCCAGACAGAATAGAAGGTGTTGCTCCTGCACCCTGAGGGTGGCCTCCGAAGTTGTTGTCTCTCTTGGAGACACAGAAGGCTGCAGGTGCTGGAATCCGGAGCAAGTGACAATCGGCGGGAGGAAACAGCTGTTAGGCTCCAAAACATTGACAACTGTTTTCCGCATAGATAGAACATAGAACATAGAATAATACAGCACAGTACAGGCCCTTCAGCTCACAATGTTGTGCCATCCCTTAAACCCTGCCACCCATATAACCCTACCTTAAATTCCTCCATATACCTGTCTAGATGTTGTACTGCACTGTGGCCACAAAACATCAAGTTTCACACCAGTCAGTGATGATAAAACGGATTCTCTTGCTGCTTTAGCCACTGATTGTCTGTTGCTTATTTTATCAGTATCCCAATACTGATGGAATGCCTACAACCTGAAACATAAATGCTATTTCTCTCTCCATTGATGCTGCCTGACCTGCAGTGTGTTTTCATAGAGATAGGTTGTGAGGTAAAGTGTCCATCTCATCGTAAAGAGGTTCATTCAAGAGTGATATGTCTGGAGAAAGAAGAGATATCCTTGAGCCTGGTAGTGCATGACTACAGCCTTTTATATCTCTGCCTGAGGGCAGGGGGAAAGAAGAGTGAATATGCGAGATAGGTGGAGTCCTTGATGATGTTAAGTCAGCAAGAATGTAGACAGAGTCCAGGTACGAAGGTATAATAGGCAACTAGATCCAAATTGTGATGAATGCATTGGTGCTGCTTCCTACAACCATGAGGAGCTCGTCAACCTCATCAACTTTGCCTCCAACTTCCATCCTGCCTTCGGATTTACCTGGTCCATTTCTGACACTTCCCTCCCCTCTCTCAATCTCTCTGTCTATATTTCTGCAGACAGGTTATCTACTGATGTCTATTATAAACCCACAAACTCTCACAGCTACCTGGACTATACCTTTTCCTACCCTGTTATTTGTAAAAACGCCACTCCCTTCTCTCAATTCTTCCACCTCCGCTGCATATGCTCATAGGATGAGTCTTTTCATTCCAGAACAAAGGAGATATCCACCTTTTTCAAAGAAAGGGGCTTCCATTCCTCCCCCATCAACACTGCCCTCAACCACATCTCTTCCCATTTCATGCACATCTGCTCTCACCCCTTCCTCCCACCATTCCACTAGGGATAAGGTTCCTCTTGTCCTCACCTACCACCCCACCAGCTTCTCCGTCCAGCACATAATTCTCTGCAACCTCTGTCATCTCCAACGGGATCCCATCATCAAGCACATCTTCCCCTCCCTCCCACTTTCTGCTTTCCACAGGGATCGCTCCCTTATCCATTCGTCCCTCCTCACTGATCACGCTCCTGGCACTTATCCATGCAAGCGGAACAAATGCTACAACTCCCCCCTCACTACCATTCAGGGCCCTGAACAATCCTTCTAGGCAAAGCAACACTTCACCCGAGAGTTCGTTGGGGTTGTATTCTATGTCTGGTGCTCCCAGTTTGGCTTCTTGTCGGTCAGTGAGATTTGATGTTGATTGGGAGATTGCTTTGCTGAGCACCTACGTTCTATCTGACAGGAGAAACGGGATCTCCCAGTGGCCACCCATTTTAATTCCACTTCTCATTCTGATATGCCAGTCCATGGTATCCTCTACTGTTGCAATGAGGCCACACTCAGGTTGGAGGAACAAAACCTTATATTCCACCTGATGGCATGAACTTCAGTTTCTTGAGCCCCCGGTAATGCCACTCCCTCACCCCCTTCACCATTCCCCATCCATTTTTCCACTCTCACCTCATCTCCTTGCCCGCCCATCACCTCCCTCTGGTGTTCCTCCCCCCTTTTCTTCCTTCCATGGCCATCTGTCCTCCCCTATTAGATTTCCCCTTCTCCATCCCTGCATCTCTTTCAACAATCAACTTCCCAGCTCTTTACTTCACCCTCCCCCACCTCCCGGTTTCACCTATCACCTTGAGTTTCTCAGTCCTTTTTCTCTCCAGTCCTGCCGAAGGGTCTCAGCCTGAAATGTCGACTGTACTCTTTTCCATAGGTGCTGCCTGGCCTGCTGAGTTCCTCCAGCATTTTGATGTGTGTTGCTTAGATATTCAGCATCTGCAGATTTCTTCTTTGTGATCCAAATTGTGTGTTTCTTTTCAAATGGACAGCAGTGGAATTTCTATTTGTCTTTGAATTGTGTCACAACTATGTCCTCCTGAATCGGCAGACAGGAACTTCGAATAATAGCTGAATTATATCAATGGTGCAGCTGATAAGGTTAAACCAAAATTTAGTGTTGACTTCTTGACACCATCTCTGGAACTAACTGTCAATGAGAAACAACATTGAAATAAAAGCAGAATATGTTGGAAACATATAGCAGGACAGGTAGCATTGGTGGAAAAAACTAAGGGTTAATTTGTAGATTGAAGATCTTTTAACAGAAGGGGGAAAGTGAGGAAGCAAGTTTTCTTAAGTTGCAGAGAGTGTGGGGCAGTGATTGGGAGTATCACTGGTAGAGTGAGGCCGGGTTTTCCAAGATGATTCTGCTGTTCACGGACTGGAGAGAGAGAGGAACAAGGGTCAAAAGGATATGCTTAAGCAGTGAAGTGCAGGTCAAAGCTGTTGCTAAAACCTTGAACCAGAAGCGGAATACTAGAAGTGCAGTATATATGGAGAGAGAAGAACTATTATAGATGGCTAACCTTACAGCAGAACTGGCCAGCACTGAAAGAAACAGAAGCACAGCAAGTTACCTTAATTAATTGAAGTTGTTTGTTTTATGGCACACTGTCATGCATTCGGCATAGGTTACCCTTTGCCTTATGGTGCCAGTTACCATCCTACTCCCCCTGTGCCTGTGTCCGCTTGTATTCTTCTACAGATGTAGCTCAAAGGATTGCACGAGTCTGCAGAGTGCTAGTGTTGCCTTTAAGGCATTCGTTTAGTTTATTATATTTTTGCTTTTGTAATTTGTTTGTAATTATTTTCTAGTTAAAGTTAAGGTTGTTGAAAGTAAATTTGTTGTCTGTGATATATCGCGGCATGCGGTGACGTCACACCCAGTTTTGGCACGTCTTGTGGGAAATACCGGTTTGGAGAATCGGGAAGGAGGGGGCTTGTGTGTGCAGGATCAGGACGAGAAAAGTTTTCTTTCTACGCACTAAGAAACATCATAGAAGCAACGCTATAAGTTCATAAGATAATCGATATGTTGAAGTAAAAATGTTAATGCTGATTCTGTTAAAAGTAATGATGGTTGATAAAGTTTATGTTCTTTGTTACTGAAATTGGATAGTTTGTGTTGAAGTGTATTTAAAGCAGTTGATGGCATAGGTAGGTTCTGACTGTATGTTGTACTTTAATGTAATATAGTTTGTTGTTTTACTTTTGCAAGTATTTATGATGTAAATGTGATGTCAAGAAGGAAACAAATACTGTATATATTTTGTGTTGCTTTATCAACAGTTTTCACCATACATTAATGTGGAAAAGTGAACAGTAAACGGTTAATCTTACTGGGATCCTGCTTCATTGACTATGGTTTACCTCGGTGTTTAGTTCAGAGTTCTTACACCGAATGAGAACACTACAGTGCTAGAGACTCCATCACGGGCACTGTCCTCACCAGCATTGGCAGCGTCTTCGACAGACACTGCCTCAAGAAGGCCACATCCATTACCAAGGACTCTCACCATCCGGTATATAGCCTCTTCTCATTACTACCATCAGGGAAGAGGTATAGGAGCCTGAAAACACAAACTCAACATTTCAGGAAAAGCTTTTTCCACTCTACCATCAGGTTTCATAAACATATAAAACTACCCTGTTATTCCTCTTTAACACTATTTATTTTTTGATTGATTGATTGATTGATTGCTGCCGCAAAACAACAAATTTCATGACACGTCAGTGATATTAAACCCAATTCTGATTTTGTTGCTTTTAGGCCGCATATAACTCGAGAAGCGCTATCTCATCTTCTGCTTGGGGACGGACCCACTTTAACAATTTCAGATAACTGGCTTTTTTTTCCCTTGTACCAGAATTGTCCGGCTCTGCTGTAGGGTCAACTAGCCTGCTGAGACTCATTGTCCAGGCTAAAACATGATGAATGGCCACTTGTGTGATATCCCCGCTGGGTGCCATTACCGAGCCTGCAAATAGCAGGAGAATCAGAGGAAATGGAAAAAAATCAGAAAGCAAATTGCCCTCTAAATTTCCACTCCCTTACTTAAGTCTCAAACACTCTAAATTGCTCACGGTATTTTTCTCTTTCAGCAGCGGTCTCGGTCGTTCAGATGGACTCAGAATAGTCTGCCGTGGAAATTTCTGTTTCAGTGTTACATCAAAAGGTTGGCAATGCTTCTGACTTCTGAGCATCAAAATGACATTATGGACACCGACAGCTCTCTTCTTCTTAGTGCTTTTTCAGAGAAGGAATAGAGCGTTTGGCACACTTAGGGAATAATGCCTTATCCACAACGTTACATCGACAACCATTTTACTGATTCCGAGCCGTTGTGAGAGAGTGGCTATGATTGGCCTCAGTTTTCAGTATGAGTTCAGTCGCGGCTGCAACATGCAGAGATCCAGTGGCGGGCGCTCTAACCTCTGAGCACAACTCCAAGGTGCCTGTACTGAACTGTTGGAAGGTCATTGCTCTAGGTAAATTTCTAAACTGTAAGCAGACACCACGGCATAATGTTGGGTGATTGGGGTGAATGCTGTTCTTCGTTGATTTATTCTTGAGGACTTGAGACCTGGGGCACAATTATACTGAGTGAAAGGGCAGGCATGAGGGGCCGAGTTGCCTACTCCCGCCCCTACTTCCTCATGCTTCCATGTTCAAGTGGTGGCACGTCAGTGTAGTGGTTAGCACAACAGTAGGGGTGACCCGGCTTCATTTCCCGCCCCTGTCTGTAAAGAGTTTGTACATTTTCGTCCGGGTGCTCAGGTTTCCCTCCACAGTCCCAAGCACACCACTTGGTATGTTAATTTGTCATTGTGAATTGTCTTGTGATTAGGCTAGGGTTAAATCAGGGATTGCTGGGCTCGAAGGGCCTATTCCACACTGTATCTCAATAAATAAATTAATAAATTTTGTGTTTCTAAGAGCCATATTTCCTAAAACACTGATTCCTTTTTAATTAGATGTGAAGTAGTTTAAAAATTATCCTGAAGTCTCTCTGCTGCTCATTAACCCCATTAAGTTATGATGGGATTTGTGTGAATGTTAATTCCAAAACCAAGATCATTGGTAGCATTGCTAAAAGAACACACCCTCCACAGCAGCAAGCACAACGCATTCAAAAGTCACAGCAGTCATTTAAGACACTGTCTATTTTTCAATTTCTTGATGATTTGTTCATTCTAAACCCCTAACTCTAAAAGCATGCCATAATGGCACACAGCAGCTGCACACAGCGACAAGGCCAAACGCTGAGAAGCTAAACCTTTCCCATAACTTTAGTACATTCATTTCAGAAGTCAACTTGTTGGTCTTCCTGCACTGCCAGCTGTCCGTAAGGGAATACTGCTAACTGGCACAGTCCAGGTTGCAAAAATATGTGCTGAGGGACATACTGAAGCTCAGTGCAGCCAATGCAATGGTTCTGTGGGGAAGGGCTGGTGTACTAGCTCCTCCTGCTATTGTGCAAAGAGAGGTAGGAGTTGGGTGGGAAAGCTCCTCAATAAACAATAAAATTGGTATCACCATCCGGTCACATGCCATGGCAATGGTCCCTTTCCTTTGGCTGAATTTGTCTTCTTTACTCTCTTAAAAGTTTACACTATGTAATGTAATGACCAAGAACATAAGGATTTTTGTACTATTACGTGTGTGTGTGTGTGTGTGTGTGTGTGTGTGTGTGTGTGTGTGTGTGTGTGTGTGTGTGTATACAGTACGTGCAAAAGTCTTATGGAAATATATACATCTAGGTTTAGCTGAAGCTGGGCGAGCCTTGGATCTCGGTCACTCCTACTGATAGGCACATCCTCTCCACATCCATTCCTTCCAGGCTTTTCAGTATCCAGTAGGTTTCAATGAAATCCCCTCCGCCAACCCAATCTCATCCTTCTGACTACAGGCCCAGAGATGTCAAACTCATGCACTAAACCCTTTGTTCCTGGGATCATTTTTGTGAAGCTCATCTGAACCCCCTCCAAGGCCAGCACATCTTTTCTTTTGATACCGGACCCAAAATTGCTCATAATATTTCTGGGTTACATTTCTATTTGCCTCCTCTCTTATGTGGAAATGCATTTAATGCCAAATTGATTGCTTTTTGACACCCTCGTCGCACCTGTAAGTTCTCCAATTCCAAGCAGTGAGCACCCTCATTGCATTGCAGGCTAAGGCTCCAAGCCCATTGATGTTTTCTTTGTGCCCTTTGATGCTGAAACCTGGTCACCTAACATAGATTCCTTAAGTGACGTTCACTGCTAGGTTGAGAGAGAAGGAGAGAGAGAGGATAAAAGAAAGAGAGAAAGAGAGAAAAAAGAGAACGAGAAAGGAAAAGAGAAAGAGAGAGAGAAAAAGTGAGAGAGAAAGAAATAGAGAGAAAGAAAAACAGAAGAGAGCGAGATCTGAGTACTTCTCTGTCCAAAAAATAAACAGAAGGCTGATGCATGCTTACTTAAGTATTGTTTGACACACCTTAAGTGACCATTTTCACAGCCACATTTTTCTTTCATGTAATCCACCAATGCTTTCAGCAAATAAATAAAACATTGCATTGATTTAACGGCTCAGGAAACTAATCAGCACTCACCACTGGGCTCCAAAGGCATATCCCATCACAGGGAGAAACATAAATTCCCAACATCCCATCCAGACATGATCATGTAAGAACAGAACCTGCCAGGCTAGCCTCCCTCACACTTTCTAGTGATAGCCACTGGAGAACAACACCGAGCAATTATAGTGAGAAACAACCAAATAAAGGAGATTTCTTCCATAAGATTAGATCTATGGTTAAAGAACAACAGAGATACACTGTTGTAAGCCTCTGGAATAATAATAAGAGTCCATGAGCAAAATTACAATGAGTGGTTACACAAGCCAGCATTATATTCCCTCGATTTTAGAAGGTTAACCAGTGTTTTGACTGAAGCTGTCAGGAGATTAGGAGGAAATGATACTAAAGCTTGCAATAAGCTTGTGGAGTCCATGGCTAATGCACAGAGCATAGATTAGAGGTACATTGCTAAATTGTGAGGTTAGCAAAATGCTTCAAAAAGACACAAGAGGTGCTAGAAGTTTGGAATATTCTTCAACAGCTAATTGATGATGAACCAATGCTTGGTGTTCAAAATGAATACAGAAGTCGTACAACCACACGGTGTCAGAGACTGAGGTGCAGGCTGTGTAGATTTGAGGGCAATCACGTAAAACAATTTTTATTACCACTTTACATGATAAATATGGACACGGTAAGTTGAATTTCTAGAATGGCAGTTCCCTGCAAACATCTGTCAGGATAACACCTTGCAACGGGCTCTTATATATTATAACAAATCTCTCACAAATGTCTGTCAAACCTGTCCTTTACAAAAAAATGAGGCTACATTAGCTGGCTTTTCACATGTGATCTTAAAAAAGCTTTATTCCTAAATCTCTGAAGTAATAGTGACAGTCACATTGTGCACCTTCCACAGGTCACAAGACAAGAGACAACTTGCTGCCCCTAGCAGAGTCAGTACCACATCACGATAACAAAGGATAGGCAGGAGAATCAAGATGAAAGGGAAGTTATTCTGCTAACAACAGGACTATAGTTATGTGGATAAATCTTGTAAAGAGAATTGGGTTCTACCAAATAGACTTGCTATAGCTGCTGTAAGACAGACTTCAGCTGACCTGGGTGCTGCTTCACTCGGCCTTGCGATAACATGCCATGGTTCTTAATAGTGGCGTGACCAAAAATTCAAGCCCCATGAAGACTTGCCCTCACTCATCTCTTTTCACATTCTCAGGATGTACTTAATAGTTTTGCACCTTTCTGAATACTCCAGCAGACTTCACCCTCTTTTTCTAAATAACAAACAATCTGCTGGAAGAGACACTAGAGATGGCAGATGCGGGAACGCAAAAGGGGCTGGAAGAACTCAGCGGGTCAGGCACTATCTGAGGGAGGAAAGGAATTACTTAAATTTCAGGTCAAAACCCTGCCTCACTCCTGCTCAACCTGCCGAGTTCATCCAGCATATTATTGCACTGATCTGCATTCTCCTGTGTCTCTCTCTATCAAAGTAACTAGCAGCTAATTTGCACAGCAAGTTCTCACAAGGGCAATGGCCCAAGGAAATGCTTTAATGCTATTGAATTGGAATTAATACCGGCCAAGATAACAGACAAAGCTTTTTATACGGCCTGAAATAAAAGTCTATCAAAACAATGATAACAAAACTAATAGGAACAAATCCATTTACCCTGCCCCCAGGATTCGAGGTCATCCACTCACTGCAGAGAGGTGTGGACTTGCTCCAGGTTTAAATGGGACAGGTTTCCAGCTAGTGAGGTGGGATCTTGCTGTTTTGTCAGAATTCACTGGAGCAGCAGAGGAGCAGTCCAGCCAATAGGAGCTGGGCAGAAGAAGACCCATACCAACTCAGTCTGACAGTGCTGCAGTGGACTTGGATCTCCACAGAAACCCCCAAATAAGTCCCAACATCAAGGTGGAGGGTATGCTCCAATAATGATAGAGTAAAGCATGACGTATGAAACATAAGAAATAGGAACCCGATTTGGCCATTTGGCCCATCTATCATGACTGATCTGGCCGAGGACTCAGCTCCACTTTTTTCTCATAACCCTTAATTCCCCTGCTATCTTAACATCTATTTAACTGTGTCTTAAGTATATTAATGAGGTAGCCTCTATTGCTTCCTTGAGCAGAGAATTCCAGATTCACTGCTCTCTGGGAAAAGTAGTTTCTCCTCATCTCCATCTTAAATATTAAGACCATAAGACAAATGAGCAGAATTAGGCCATTCAGTCCATCAAGTCAACTTCACTGTTCCATCATGACTGACTTATTATCCATCTTAATCCCGTTCTCCTGGCTTCTCCCCATAACCTTTGACATCCTTACCAATCAAGGTCTTATCACCATTCACTTTAATTACACCCAATGACTTTTGCCTCCCTAGCTATCTGTGTTCAGCCCAATGCGTATGTTTTACAACAGAGCAAACGTACTCCCTAAATAATATTCCCTATAATCTTCCACACCCCACATTCCCATTATTCCCCACAGATGCTACCATTCATTTACCCACAAGGGGCAATTTATCCTTGGCTAATTAACCTGAATTTTTTTAGGCTGCCGGAATAAACTGCAATAAAGATCTTCATGTGGTGGGGTGGGGTGTAGATACGTCTCTGCCAAAAGAAGAGTAAGGCACTTCTTCCCTCTGTTGGCCTATAGGTCACCCTTGGACAACTTGTAGCATCTGCTTAGCACCCCCCCCCCCCCACCCAATCAGGATCATGAGAAGCCACAGGAGCAGGTGGTGGATGGTCATAGGAGCAGCTGAAGTCCTTGTTATATGACCCATGATGCCAGGCAGACAATCTCTGAAGAGTATTGATAATGGCTGGCGTCACCTGTACTGCAATGACACTGCACAAAAGATGCATTGGCAACCACTTCTGTTGAAAAATTTGCCATGAACAACCATGGTCACGAGACCATGATTGCCCCCATCACACATGCCACATGAAGATGATGAGTACAGGTCAACCATGTTTGATTGGTCACAAAATGGAAGGTCCAATACCTCTATGGTTCCTGTTGAAAAATTTCTATTGCAAGGCAATCAACCTAAAACAGTAACTCAGTTTCACTCTGCATAGCTATTGCCTGACCTGCTGAGCCTTTCCAGCATTAATTTTAGATTTTCTGCATCTGTGGTATTTTGCTCGTTCTCATATTGATTGGATCGATACTTGAAGGCACTCTTCTCCCCCCCCCCCCCCCCGAGGATGTCAGCGAACCAGTTGCCCTTTACAACAGCTTTGATGGCGAATCATCTAGCTCATCTTTCAGGCAGTTATTTGAAACTCACTTTCTCTGGGTTATTAATTCAAGTCTCTGGGATGTTAGTCCATTAAGCCACAGGCCTCTTCACTCTAACCCTGTCAACTGAAAGTAGTGAAGGAAAATTGATCAGTCTTCACTTTGCACCTATGTAACTGTCAGATTGATTTTAAAAGCTCACTGGCAAAGTGGAGCCAGGAACTTGAGTTAGTGAAGTCAACAGGGTGCATGAGAGCAAAATGGTTCATTTACTAGATAAACAACGTAGACGACAGTAATGATAGTCCAGAGACATTCACTTAAATCTCACCATGGCAGCTGACAATTTTAATTAGATTGATTAATAAAAACCTAGCTTCGGTAATACTGACCAGGAAACTGCTGGACTCTCACAAAGAAACCCATCTTTATCTCATTGTTGGGGAAGCAAGAACAACAGGACTGACAATGAGCAGGAAGAGCTTTAATAGGAACTTGAGGGAAAACTGTTTTTTAACTGAAAGAGTGGTGTCTACGTGGAATGAGCTGCCAGATTAAATGGTTGAGACAGGTACAATAACAACATTGAAAAAGACAGGTACATGGATTGGAAAGGTTTATAAGGCTATATGCTTAAATGCCAGCACATGGGACATGCTTGGATGAGACATCTTTTTTAGCACACATAGGTTGGGCCAAAGGGCCAGTTTCCATGATTTATGACTAGGTACTTCAAGGAAGAAACCTGCGTCCCTTAATTGGCTTAGACTGGCTTATATATGACTGCAAAGCAGGTTGTCCAATCATAATGTTGAGGCTACTGGAAGCATAATGCCATATGGTTCTCAACAGACTCCTGAAATGGCTCCCTGTGCTCTTCCATTTATGGACAAATAGGATTGGTCGATAGTTGTCTCTTCATACATCAATTACTTGTTGGGCCTTTCTCAAGATCCACGTATCATGGCTTGCTATGGCAGACGCTCTGCCCAAGACCGAAAGAAATTATACAGCACTATAGACATAATTTGGCATATCATGAAAGCAGCCTCTCCTACATGTATGTTGGCTACACTTGTTAATGTCTTAATAAAGCAGGCAACATACTCAAAGACCCCACCCATCCCACACATTATCTTTATTCCCTCCTCTCAGCAAGCAGGAGATAGAAAAAGCCACTGGATTCAAGGGCAGCTCCTTTCCAGCAGTTACAAGACTATTGAATAGTTCCCTAGTCCAATTGATGGATTCGTGACCTTGTTATTGCATGTTACTGTCTGCCTGGACTGCATTTTCTCTGTAACTGTCAACACTTTATTCTGTGTTCTGTTTTTTTTTCCTTGTATTGTAATGAAACGATTGGTATGGATGGCATGCAAAACATTTTTTCACTGTACCTTGGTACGTGTGACAATAATAAACCAATTTACCAACAGCACATGAGTTGGCAAGGTGTTTAAAATGCTTAAAGTAATTACTGTCCACTCTCTGAAAACTTACTCTTGCATCCTCTTTGAAGTTGCTCCCATTTTCTTCACTCTATTTTCTACTGATTCTGTGAATTTACCTCAGGATGGGAATCAGCCAGAATATATTAAATAAACTTAATTCCATTCAAACGTCATTCCCCAGTCATTAACCATCATTTCTGCTGCTAAATTATTTGAAACACAATGGCATTTCTTTCTTCCCCTAATATTCTCGTGCTTGTCTTCCAGAACCAGAAGCTGGCCTGATCACGGGCAAGGAATAATAACGAACACACCAAGTATTCTTAATTATTCCTGGTAGATCAGATTTAGACAGTTAATTCTCTGAGGACAGATGCCCATCTTCTAAAATGGAGATTGCTAAGAAAGATTTTAGTTCCTTTATCTGATTTGTTCCTTGAAATTTGAAGAATTAAAGAACTTTTTTTATTCCCTGCTGTAATCTCGAGAGAAATGAAAATCAATTTTGAAACTTCCACATCAACCTAAAGGAAATAACTTTCCAAGTGCCAAATTGTGCAGTGCTTTAGAAACCAAATATTTGAAATTGCTATAAGCCACTTCAGTGACACAAACTGTAAGAGAAGAGGGGGATATTTAGTGCCTTAATTCCACTCTGCCAATCAATTAAAATCTTGCCTGATTCTGCGGTTCAGTCTTAGTTCTTGTCTGAATCCTAGATGCTAGATACTAAGGCTCCTCTAGTCTTTAAGTATCTATCTATTTCAGCCTTACCTGGCTTTGGTGTGAGGAATTTCAACTACAAGGTTAGACTGGAGAAGATCTCCTTGGATTGAAGGAGGCTGAGAGGGTATTTGGTAGGGGTGACCAGGTAGAGAGAGTCAAGTTGGACCCTTTTATGGACATTTAATGAACCGGAGAATCTGGATGAGAACTTGGATCAATATGTTTTGAGTTCCTAACAGGGTGCATCATCATCTGGGATGGATTGGGAGGGGAGGAAGGTGGCTACTGTACAGAATTGAAATAAACTGCAACGAGTTGTAAACTTAGTCTGCTCCATCATGGGCATTAGCCTCCCGAGCACCCTGGACCTCTTCAAGAAGCGATGTCTCAAAAAGGCGGTGTCCATTAGTAAGGATCCCTATTACCCAGGCCATGCCTTGTTCTCATTGTTACCATCAGGAAGGAGGTACAGAAGCCTGAAGGCACACACTCAACGATTCGGGAACAGCTTCTTCCCCCTGTCATCGTATTTCAGAACGGGCATTGAACCAATAAACACTAACTCACTGCTGTTTTATTTCTATTTTTGAACTACTTATTTAACTCCTTACTGTAATTCAGTTTTTTTTCCCCCTAATTGCATTGTATTTTTCCCATATTGCATTGTACTACTGTGGCAAAAGCAACAAATTTCAGGACATATGTTGGTGATATTAAAACTGGTTCGATTAAGATGGGTATCTGATGGTCATCATGGATATAGTGGGTCAAAAGGCATGTTTCTGTGCTGTATGACTCTTAGAATCTAAGACACAGAGTTAAAATCTGCACAACAGGTGAGGGGAGGGGGTGGTGGAGGTTGTAAGGAAAATTTTCCAGAAAGTGGAGATCAAGTGGTCAAAAAAGAACAAATCATGACATCTGAGAAGGAATCAGATGGGCACAAGAAGGTAAAATTTGTGTGACTGCAAGAAATTGAACTAGCAATATTGCTCTACTTGCAGCTAACACAGTCAGTGAGTTGAATCGTCTTATACTGTGAGATCCTATGATTTTCTGAACGTACGCAGTGACAAGCATCAATAGGAATAGAAAAAAACCTGACTTACAACAGTCTGGGTATGGTTCCTCTTCATGGATTTGAAGAGCTGACCCGAGAGACTTTTAATGGAGACTTTTCCATTGAGCTGTGATCTGTTGAATGACATCTCATGTTTTGAGGTTTCCTTTGCCTCGCGGAAGCCAACTTGAAACCAGAAAAGCATCGGCATTCAAGGTCTCCAAAACCACACTTGCTCAGAATTAATCCTCCCTCTATCGCATGGGAAAATGTGATGCCTGACGAAGTGCCATACTTGTCAGATATTTCACATGCAGCGGAAGATGAAGTAAAAGTGATGCATGAATCCTAATAAGGTCTGAAGGAAGTGGTCAATACTGCCCCTCCATGCCCAGCCCCCCAGCAAAGTGAGAACAAACACAAATTTTCTCTTCTCATCTGTCCTCCTAACATGGGTGCATTTTCATGAATCTCCATACAATACCAATGTTGTCAGAAATAAACTACTGAGAGATATATAGCAGGGAAACACTTGGAGATCTCCTAAGGAAGAGTATCAGGGAGTCTGCAAAAGGACTTAGACAGATTAACAGAATGGACAAAGAAGTAAGAGATGGAATACAGGACAGGAAAGTGTATTGTCATGCACTTTTGTGGAAGGAATAAAGGTGTGGACTATTTTCTAAAAAATGAAACAAATTCAGAAATTGGAGGTGTAAAAGTAATACCTTCCTTGATTATGTGACTGTGCTGACAGCAGACAGCTGGAAAATGCTAAAATGGGAACAGACAATTGTTTGCTCACCCAAGTTAATTGGTCCAAAGACTGGAATCACAGAGCTTTAATTTGGATCTTAAAAACTTGGTTCTCTGTGATGGGGTGGCTGTGCAGAAACAAAATGGTGCTAATGGAGCAATGAGCCATTAATTATATTGTCCTTGTCATAAAACTGAGCAACAAACTTGCTAGTCTGAGCTTCAATATTAAGTGTGACGACGCTTTCAGACACATTGTCTGTTTTCACTAACAAATGGAATCAGAGGCTTTGGTTGCTGTCTGAAGTTTACCTAAGATTGTTACCACCCTCGAAATATAACAGGCTTTACACTTCAAAAGGAATTATTTTATGCGCAATATTAAGTGTGACTCTTTCAGCCACATTGTCTATTGTCACTAACAAATGTAATCAGAGGCTTTGCCTGCCATTTGAAGGTTACCCAAGACTGTCACAACTTCATAAATATAACTGACTTTACACTTGGAAAATAATGATGTTATGTGCAAATTTTAATGCAGGCATTTTGACTTTGCATTTGTAAAAATCATGTTATTGAATAGTCTGATATGAAAGCATTATGGTCCAATTACTACACCACATTGAGAAAACCATGGCATCAAATCCCACCATATACATTTTATCAACTTTCTGCACTAATAGATACTGGGAAAGAAACAACAGAATACTAAACAGGGGTTCCTGGTATCCAGGCCAAACACTCACTGACAATTAGACATGCAGAGTAAATGCCCCAAAATGATTAAACAAACATTTGGCAATCCAAGCCGAGTTCGAACCACTGGCTGTAGTAAAACTGTGCTCCACAGAAATGAATATAATCAGTATAATTAAGCATAGTTTAAATGTTAAAAATCTTCAAAATTGAGCATCTTATAAGAAACATGTAAGTGCTGACAGAGAGAGAAAATAAAGATATAAATGTAGAATTAGGGAATGTAATTTAAACTGAAAGCCCTGTGGAAGTTTGGTTCATATCTCCATGTTCTCGGAACTGGCTTAGTTCCATTAAAGCAGTTCCTGCTAGTGCTGTAAGATTGACAACTAACTCTGTAAAGGATACACAAACCTTTCTGAACCTGGCTCGATTTCCTGTACAAGATGGTGCCAATCAGAAATTGCAGGGTTATACGTCAATGAAAATGTATGCATGGAAGCTCGGCAGACAGTAACACACACCAAATGGGAAAAAGGCTGACGTGTCTCAGGCTTTTCTGGTTTGGCACTCATGAACCCAAGTTAAAATCCCTTGGATTTATTACTTATGGAAGATGTGAAAGATAAAGTTGTCATGCTGATGTCAAGAATATCTTGTAAGTAGGTGGAATGATATGTCTTGTATGGTGAATGATGACATAGAGCAGTGAGTTCATGCCTGCAAATCCACTGAATAAAGTAAATGTTTGAAATAATTTCTAGTCAAACATAAGGAGATAATAGGCAGGAAACTCTACAGACAAAGACTTTTCCAATATTTACAATGCCTATAACCTCTCAGAGATGAGGAGGACAGCATAAAATCAAGTTGCAGGCCTGTCATTCAGACGTCCAATGCCTGATTCAGAAGTACAAGTTCAAGACTCATCATGGCAGCTGGGAAATCAACATTGACTATGTTACAATGTTTGATTTCCTTTACTGATGAACATTTGTAAACGAGAGCAATTTTCAACCATCCTACAGTTGTGTTGTCACCACTATTGATCCTAGTTTGGCAACGTGGCAACACGCACAATACTTGAGTTGAATTGGGTTGTACAACTCAAAGTAAAGAGTTTACTGAACAGCAAAAACAAAAAATCAAATTCTACAAATAGAGTTTGTTTAAAGGGCAAAGCAATAGAAACCCTATTGGCATAAAATCAATCATATTTTTTTCCAGCTGTGTCCTCACTAAGTTTTGCCTGGATAACTTCATTTTAACTCCAATGTTCAAAATAATCCATTATCTGAAAAACTGTGCCTTGTTTGTAATATGGGCACCAGGCTTACACCATCTATGGACAAACAAATTGTAAGTGCCCATGTTAAAAATATTAGCTTCTATCATCAAGGATTCCCATCATTCAGGTCACGCACACTTCTGACTGTTTCTGTCGGGCAGCTGGCACAGTGTCCTAAAATCTTGCACTATGAGGTTCAGGAAGAGTTATTTCCCTAGAATCATCATGTTCTGGAACCAAACTGCACAACCATATCCCTACTCTGCATCGGAACACTACAAACCACCTCTTGCACTACCATGGACTTTGGAGGAAATCATTGTTTTAATGCACTAAACATAAAACCCACACTTACTCAGAATTAATCCTCCCTCGACCACGTGGGAAAATCTGAAGCCTGACAAAGTGTCAGGTTTCCAGAAGGTGAAGTAAAAATGATGCATGAATCCTGATCAGGTCTGAAGGAAGTGGTCAACATTCCCCCCCCCACCTCCACCCTCAACCCCCAGCAAAGTGAGAAAGACCACAGATTTACTCTTGTCATCTGTCCCTCTAGCATGAGTGTATTCTGACCAATCTCAGAAATAAGCTACAGTGAGACAGACAGCAGGGAAACACTTGGAGATCTCCTAATCAAGTGTATCTGGATACCTCATCCGAGCGCATCCCATGTATTCACTTTTAAGCCTATAACCTCATAAACCTTTCCTATCCATGTACCTGTCATTTTAAATGTTGTTATTGTACCTGCCTCAACTAGTTAATCAAGCAGTTCATTCCACACAGACATCACTCTTTCTGGAAAAAAAAGTTTATTGAGGTAGTGTTCATGGGTTTAGTGTCCATTCAGAAATCAGACGTACCTACGTGCCTGTGATGCTGCTGCATGCAAATTTTTCCTTGTACCTGTACCTCACTGCACTTGTGCACTTCCCCAAAATTTCGATTTGACATGTCTTGGAGATAATATCACCCTCCTTGGAGAAGTTTGAAAGAGATTGTCCAGTTAAATAATCAGAAAAGGGATTAGCTAAAAAGCATGAGAAATTTTGTAGATGCTCGAAATCCAAAGCAACACCCACAAAATGCTGCAGGAACTCAGCAGGCCAGGCAGCATCTACGGAAAAGAGCAAACAGTCGACGTTTTGGTCCACGCCCTTTCATCAGGATCATTCATCAAGATTAGCTAACAATGGGATACTTATTTACCACTTTGCATTAAAATGTAGGAATACAAGTTTAACATCCTTGCATCTCAGGTAGTGAGACAGGGAACACAAAGATATGGAGAAAGTCACAGAGACGCTGATCATTTAACAGCCAGAGTTCTGGACCATAGTTCCAGAGAAGTGAGCTTGAATCCAACCAAGGCAACTGGGGAATTGAAATCCAAGTAATTGAGTTAAAAATACCGAATTCAAATTTTAAAAAAGCATGAAACTACTGGATTGTTAACAGCTCTTCAGGTTCATTAGTGCCTTTTCGGAGAGGAAGTTTGCCATCCATACTCAGTGTGGACCTTTATGAGACTCCACTCAATCATGTCGTTGACTTTTACTGTTCTTCTCAGTTGGAATGTAAACATAGATGGACAATCAGTGATGGCCTTGACAGTATGGTCCAAATTCCATAAAAAATTTAAAAGTAAAATTGTACCTATTGCAAACAAGAAAAATGTACCATTATTTCAAATGCAAAGAACCTTGCCATGAAAGATCATGTTGCAAATGAGCTCGACCCTGGATTAACTACAAAAACATTTTTCCTGACCTCAAATGTATATTCTACAATTCTTGTCTCTAAGTGGCATCCTGCCAATCAAACTATTTTCCCCGCAGCTTACCTTTCTAATGCTCATACTGAAGTGAAATACTGCTTTCAAATATATCCCTAGGTGAAATATTAACTCTCAAAGTAGCTGTATAAGAAAATCATCTTTAACTCCCTCTCTACCACTCATCTCAATCCTCATTCATATTAAATCATTATTTCTTATTCACACTGCAAGCACACATCTGGGATAATAATCCATCTTAAACCGTTTCCAAAGAGGCAAGAGTCTGAAGATAGTTGGTATTCATAAAGCATTGTTCACCAATAACAGAAAATAACCTCCTTGATTCAGCAGAAGTAAGGAAAGTAAATGTTATGTTTGCTTTATTTCAGAATTGTGAAGTAAGAATAAGGTCTTCAACGCTATTGTATCCTTTATTTCTTAAGCAGTCCCTTGGGTCCCAGGATGAATTGTGAGTACGAGATCACATTTCAATTATTTCACATAACTTAGGCAACCTTTTTAAAAATATTTTCATTGGATAGGGATGCTGCTGGCAAGACCAGCATTGAGTGCCCATTTATAATGAGCCATGAGAAGGTGGTGGTGAGTCATCTTCTTGAACTGCAGTGGCTATTCTGATGAAGACATTTCCAACAGTTTGCTGGGAAGTGAGATTTGGTATTTAGACCAGGTAAAGATGAAAGACTGGCAAAGCGTTTCCGAGTTAGGCAGCAGTATTCCCACATGCCTACTGCCCTTGGTGGCACAGATCACGGGTTTGGCAGATACATCAATCCTGGCTTAGGTGATTATTCCGCAGTGAATTTTTAGACGAATCACACTGTTGCATCAGTGCATCAGTATTGGGGTGAGTGAGTGATTAGAATAATGGATGGGATGCCAAACAATTGGGCTTCTTGATCCTGGTTAGTATCAAACTTCTTAAATGCTTTGGGGTTGCTCATGTTCAGATAAAATGAAGGAAGCCCTCAAACTGCTACTGTGTTCCATTGACAGTGGAAAGGCTTTGTGATATAAGTAATATATTTAAGTGGCTAATCCAGGGGTGTTGCTGCCCAGTGAAAACTGGCCCATTTCATCAAAGGTGGGAATGTCATGACAACTAATGTAGCTGGTGTGTTCTTTTATCCCCCGCCCTGCTGTTACAGAGAATGAGAAGGTTATTCAGATGTACAAAATTCTTAACAAGGTGGATTCTGGGAGAAAGTTTTCCATTGCTGAGAAACTGAACACTAGAGGATCATGATCTAAGAAAAAGGAGTCAACTGCTCCGAAAAGTTCTGGACAGACATCGTTGAATCTGCAGTTTTTAAATACATTCAAAGCTAAGATTTGATATCTTATGAGGAAAGGTTGAGTGAGCTAGGACTTATCTTATGGGCCAAAGAGATCAGAGGCAACCTGCTGGAGGTGCATAAGATGATAAGAGGCATAGATTTAAGTTTTATAACTTCAAAACAATAAACTAATTCTAAGGAAGATAGGGGAGTCCAACATGCTGATGTAAGTTTGAGTTTACATTAAGAGAGGCACGCACATATCACTTTCATTCCAGACTGCACCTCATTTCTTTTTTTAAATTTTTTTTAATTGAATTTTCAAATAGGTTGCAGAAAGAAAAAAGAAAATTATCAACCCTTCCCCCTCCCCTTAACCCCTCCCCCCAACATATCCCTATAGAAAAAAAAAGAAGAAAAAAGAAAGAAAGAAAGAATGCCTGGATTTCAGAAGATCTCCATATGCTCCATGGAGTTCATAATAGTTTTAATATGTATATTTATTTCTTTCCCCACATAACCAATAATTTTATCTTCTGAGCACCTATATATATAATCCTATTTATTGTAAATAAGGGCACCAAATTTTCAGAAATATTTCATATTTATCTCTTAAATTATAAGTATTTTTTTCAAGTGGAATGCAGCTAAAAATTTCATTCTTCCAACAATCTATACTTAATTATGAATCCGATTTCCAAGTAACTGCAATAGCCACTGCAACTCATTTCTGTCTCTGTCTGCTGTTTCCATTGATACAGCAATTTTGACTGCTCTTTTAAATGGAAGTTGTCCTTCAACTTCAAGTCATTTTTGAATGCTTTCTTTTAAGATTCCACAAACTAAGCAATCTCTCAATATATCATTAAAGCCATTACTGAACTGACAATCTTTTCCATTCAACCATGTACGCTGAAATGGATTCCTCTTCTTTTTCTTTCCACTTATGAAACTAAAGCATTTTGCAGCTAACAATGGCTTCAGTTCTAAGTGCTCTCACATTACTTTTACAATAGCAGCAAAGCTAATTTCTGATGGCTTGGTTGGAGCAGTCAAATCAAAGCAAACCGTGCGACTTTAAACTCAATACGCTTAGCAAAATTGGTACTCGGTTTTCATTGGCTATTTCATTTGCTTCATAATACTGCTCAATTTGCTCAGTGCATAAAATAGAATTATTTGTTGTGTAATCAAATGTGTCAGCCTTTCTGATGTAGCCAGCTATTTCTGCTTTTTATAATGATTATTATCACCCGGTAACAAAGCACACAGAATGCTGGTGGAACGCAGCAAGCCAGGCAGCATCTATAGGAAGAAGCACTGTTGACGTTTCGGGCCGAGACCTTTTATGAACCCTGAATTCTTCCGTTCGCAGCCTTTTTTTCAAAACTCAATGCCTCTGCCCGCACGGGGCTGTGTTTAATTCGATTGCTCCTCGCTGCGCTACTTTTTCAAACTTGGAAGCCTCACTGCACTCAAACGTCTTGGGTTCATTTTAGAAATCCAATCCTCACCACTAATATTATGATTTGTAACTTCAAAACATTAAATTAATTCAAAGGAAGACACAGAAGTCTGAGAGACAGAGTGCACAGCCAGTGCCTCTTCCCCTGGGTGAAAATGGCTAATGCAAGAGGGCGCAATTTTAAAGTGATTGCAGGATAGTATAAGGGGAAGGGTATAACAGAATGAGGTTTTTTACTCAGAGTGGTACACTTTGCCAGGAGTGGTGGCAAAGGCAGATACATTAAGGACATTTAAGAGACTCAGGGATGAAAAACAATGAAAGGCTATGTGTGAGAGAAGGGTTAGATTAATCTTGGAGCAAGGTAAAAAGGTTGGCATAATACAATGGACTAAAGGGACTGTTGTGTGCTGTATTGTTCTGTTTTGTACAGAATGTTTCCAATACCTGTACCTAGTGAACAAATGGACTGGTGTGAGAAGCTGAAGTTAAATTTGAGGTAGGACAGATTTGATCCTAAAAGTAAGCTTTAAAGGATGTATAGTTATCCTTTCTATTTCAAATGTTCTTAAAGCAGCATCCTGCCAGAGATCTGAGCTTTCCTGGGAAGTTTGTTTTCATTTTCCATTTTCATTTCAAATAAAACAGAATGACTGCATCTTCCCATTTGTTCTCCCAAAGTCTCTGCCTGCCTTTTCCCTTGCCTTCACTCTAGATCAAGACCCAGCTCAGTGCCAAAACGGTGTTTCAATGGAAGCACTGGAATTAATCACACCCAATGCACATCTCTTCATATGACCCTGTGGGCACCAAGCCGGTCAATGAATTACACTAATCGCCTTCAAACCTAATAGGAACAAAATAAAATGTTGAATCATTTATACCCTCAGGAGAAATAAAGGTAATAATTGAATTCTTAAACAATAATTAACCTAAAATCTATGGGTGACAACTGCTTCAGGGTTTTCTGAGTGCGAAGAGCCTTGGGTACTGTTCAATTATTCATTTTTCAAATGTTATCAGTACTCTGGAGCTGTCGAGGTCATATTACTTTAAAAAAATACACCAGAAAACACATTGTTTCAGGCAATTAGCTCAACAGTAGAAATACCAGGGAGAAAACATGAAGAACAGTTTTTCCAATAATAAGCAAGAAACTAGTTTTGTGATTAGCCTAATCTCAACATAATTCATTTACCAAAAAAACATCGAGTTAATTAGCACATGATTACTAATAATGTCAATTGCTCAGCAGAATGCTATTCAGGACTTACTTGGTAAATGACTGTTGTGAGAAAAACTATAAAAAAAATTTACTCACTTCATCAGACCCCATTTTTTTTTTGTACTGCTAAGTGCTACTTGTTTTCCCATGCCTCAGGCTTTCGTTTGTTTTACGCAGCCTGGTCCATATTGCATCTGACACAGCAGCATTTGTCAATGTTCTGCTGAGAATTGATTAAGGCTTTGGCTCAGCAAGTCTGTCATAAGGCATCAGGGAATCAAGCAAGAGGGGACACGGCAGAAGAAAAGCATTCACTTGTGCTCAGACTGTCAGCGCCGGCTCTCTGGAGTTGGCATGACACGCGTTCGGTGTCCTTTTGAACTGATCGCGCCAACCTCTTCCAAAGGACAAATCTGTGGGACCAAATAAAAGACCCCGCATGGAATGAGGATGAGAGTGTTGCCTGTGGAGCCATGTCTAACAAGTTGAAAACACCGGCTTTTGCGAGCGTGCCAGTGTGTATCCTGATAAATACCAATTGTCAGCAACTCTTCCACAGCAGATAGTCTGCAAAATGAATGCTTGTCAAACAGACCTCCTGGAATAATAAAAACACAAATACATTTGTCCCAGTTATTTATTTAGAGAGACAGCATAACAACAAGACCTATCGGCCCAGCAAACTCATGCCGCCCAATTCCACCCATGTGATCAATTAATCTCTGAACAATTACATGTTTGGAATGTGGAAGGAAACCAAAGCAATCACGGGAAAAGAGTATACACTCCTTAGAGACAGCAGTGGAATTGAACCTGGTTTGCTGGCCCTGTCATACTGTTATACTACATTACCATGCTTCCTGTACTACTCCCCTGAAGCTTGCTATGCCCCGGCAAAGAAGGTCCTCTATCTATGGCGGAGTGCAGGGATTCACTTCCGTTCCTCTTGGTTTTCACTACTGTCAGTGATGCAAATCCCAGGTGGAGACTCAGGAATAGCATTGCACTCAGTTGTAGAAGAATTCTTCATTACTGTTTCCATAACACTTTTGTTTTACCAGTCAGGGTTGTTGCTGAACCCCTGAACTCAGACCACTAGTGGACCACTCTTAGTCTGGCCACTACCCTTTGACCAGTTGGACATGGGTGACCCTACCAAGAGCTAAAGCATAAAGCCTGACTCCAGCAAACAGCACTCTGAATCTTTGAGGCACATTAGCCTCCAAACCATGACAAAGTTGTGATCCTCTTGGAGGTGGTGCCCATAAATGGAAACTGAAAATACTTCAATCAATAAGGACGGGATGAAGGGTCTCAGTCCAAAATATCGATTGTTCACTCTCCATAACTGCTGCCTCATTTACTGGCCTCCAGCATTTTGTGTTTGTGAAATCTCTTGTTTTCACAAATAGCTTTAACTGCCTAAACAGAGGGTGTCCAACTGTTGCCAGCAAGATTTAGGTTATAATGATCTTGCTGAATATTTCCTGGTGAAAATGTGCCCATTGTAAGATCACAATGGGCACTTAAGAATCAGGAACACAAGTCGGTTATCAAACCTTTCCTGTTGCAGCATTTTGACTCAAAACATTGACAGTTTCTTTCCTTTCCCCAGATGCTGCTCAACCTGCTAAGTTCCTCCAGCAGATTGTTTGCTGATCCAACCCTTCATGTCTGTGTTACCTTTCACCAAGACCACGATTGACTGACTGCTTCCACACCGACGCTCTAGCACTTCCGCTCACTAGTAGTCATCACATCCCTTGATTACCATAACATGCAGAAATAATTCTTTATTATTTATGAAATTAAGCATGGAGTAGACTCTTTGAGCCACGCCAGCTTGCAACCTCTGATTTAATTCCAGCCTAATCATGGAACAATTTACAACGTCTAATTAACCTACCAAAAGGCACATCTTTGGACTGTGGGAGGAAACCGGAGCACCCAGAGTAAATCCATGTAGTCACAGGGAGAACATACAAACTGCTTACAGACAGCAGTGGAAGTTGAACCCAGGTCACCTGTACTGTAAGGCACTGTGCTAACCACTACACTACCATGCCGGCTTCGATGACTAAGTTTCTGTGATCAAGCTTCTGTGAATCTCTAGGACAGCAAACTCCAGAGATTCACCACTGTCTGAAAGAAGAAACTTCTCTTTATCTCTCTCTTAAATGGAGAGCCCCTTCTTGTCAGACTATAACCTCTAGAGTTGGACTCATCAACCAGGTGAGGTATCCTCTCTGCAACCACCATGTATGGTTTTTGTAAGTTTCTATAAAGTTACCACTCATTCTTCAAGCCACAATAGGATAGCTTAGATCTCTCCCCCATTGGATTCTATCTGCCCTGCATCTCTCCCCTAATAGTTCCCTTTAGCACCATCCTCATTGTTCAGATTCCAGTACTGGTAGTTTTTGTGCTCCCATTTTTCTCTCTTTCCAGCAGCTGTCTCCACCATCATCCTCCTTCTCCCCTCATCTGTCTTTCCTTTTCCTTGCCTGTCTCTACCTACCACCCGGATTACTCCTCCCCTTCCCCTATCTGGCCTCATCTGTTCATCTGCCTTAACCACTACTCAGTCCACTGTCTATTGGCCCCCACCATTCCTCTTTATACCAGACACTTTCCCTCTCCACTTTCAGCCCTGGTGCATGGGCTCAACCCGAGACACCTACAATTTCTTCCTCCTCCTTCATCACTCTCAGAGATGCTTCTTGCCCTGCTGAGTTGCTTCTGCTATTTGCTCATACAAAAGTCTGCTCAAACTCTTCCTCAAAACAGTTAGGTCAACAGGTAAACTGATGACCTCCTTCATGCAGCACATGTGTTTTGTTTGAGTAGGAAACCAAAACTACACAGTAAACCAACTGTGACCTGACCTGAGCATTATAATATTGTAGTAGTATACCTTCTACTTAAATGTCCTGGTGAGGATCCATGCTTGTGTTTGCATTTTCTTTCCCAAAGCACTGGACAGATGCCTATATTACTTACTAAGTCACAAAAGTACACATTAACTTTTGATGTCCTTTAAAGGGTTGCAGATAATGATGGGACTATTCAGAGGGCAATTCCAAGACTTATTGGAGATCGTGCACACGTACCTCCCAAAGAACTGAGTCAATGTTCAAAGCAGCAAGCAGAGCTGGAAAGAGAATTATTCCACTGCATGCCTCAGTAAGCCCTTTGGCTAATGAAAAGGAAGAGGCCCTTCTCCGTCAATCTGGTGGAGCACTACAGACAAGGGTGTTCACCCCATAATCTCAGTTGCCTCCCTGGTTTCTGTTTCAATGGAGGATGCAAGCTGAATAACCTTCCATTCTATGTCTAACAGTCAATCTAGGTTTAGTGAGCCTTGTAGAGTAACTAGCTTGAAGAGTGAGTGAGTGAGTGAGTGAGTGAGTGAGTGAGTGAGTGTGTGTGTGTGTGTGTGTGTGTGTGTGTGTGCGCGCGCGCATGCGCGCACACACGCTTGTACATGTACGTTTGCAAGAAAATGGTGAACCCGTGGAATTTGTTGCCACAAAGGACTATGGAGACCCATCGGGAGCATTTAAGGCATAGACTGATAGGTTCTTGATTGCTAAGGGGATTAAGGGGTATCGGGAAAAGGCAAGAGAATGGGGGTTGGAAAAAATCTGCTATGATTGAATGGTGGAACAGATTTGATGGGCTGAATAGCCTAAATCTACTCCTATATCTTACAGTTTTATGGTTTTCCCTGGGTACCTACTGGCAAGTGAGGAGTAGCATTTTAGTCACTGCAGTGTTAAGTCCTTGACATTCCTGATGACCATTTTCTGACACTGCTCCACTTGGCCTGTATCGAACCCACTAAAATTACAAAGTCTCCCTCAGAAAATCTGGGAACTCCCTCCATGTTCTCTCCTGCCAAGGCACCAGCTACAAGATGATGCTATAAGGAGTGTACCTTTAAGGACTGTTACCTTGCCTAACTGCTGCACACTGAAATGGAATTAGAAGTGCTCCCCTTGGGGCCAGGCACGCATGACTTAAAGTCTGGTTCTGGGTGGAAACCACGGTAACCACGCATCCATACGGTTGCCACCAATCTTATCCACACTTTGGGGGTGGAGATGCATTTGGTTTCATGTTTCACTACAACAATAAGAAGTAAAATTCAATTTCTATGCAAAGGAGCCTTGTAGTACGAGGGCAAGAGAACACAATGAACATTCAAGCAATGATTAACAGGGGCTGTGACAATGTCAGCAAGGTTTTTATTAATAACTGCAGTACAGCTATCACTGAGACAGCTACACCAGGTCTTCCAATTGGATACACCACTCTACAGGAGCACATTAACCCGAAAAATCTTCAGGCAAGCATTTACTGAATTGCACAGGTGTGATGTGTGATGGCTTGCTGTAACTAATTCTGAGCCTTGGATATGGCCTTGAATAAATCATACTGATTGCTATTTCAGTAAAAGGCCACTTCCTTTCATGAGAAACCCAGTTAATCATCTAATTCCACGGATGCTGCAGTTCCCAGATTTAGTCTTGAGTTTGATGTAATTAAAAATGGCTCTATTATTTTTAAACCAATGAGCTTCCTTACCTTTGAAGGTAAATTTGTTTTTTTTTTAATTAACTCATTTTGAACCTGACATAACTTGAGGAGCGTAAAATTCATCTGTTAATGAGTTATTGGCACCTGTCAGTTTTTGACTCTGATTGAATGTTTGCTTTGCAAAGAAGCATTTGCAGAAATTGCACATTTCAAAGTTACATGGCAGTTCATTACTTACAGTGAGAAAGTGGCTGATTGTTCATTAAAAGTGGAATTTTATCTCCTTCACAGTGTTTTCCAATTATTTTGAGACCTGATGCCTTAATGTGTGTTGGAGGAGGTTCATACAACTGACTTTAATTCTCTTGCTTGCTCAGTTCACACTCAGCAATCAAACCTTTCATGATTTCTTTTTGTATATAAAGTAGATGAGACAAATATTATTTATTACATAGGGTCAGGCAGCATATATGGAAAAAAAAAGTTAATGCTTCAGATAGAGACCTTTCATCAGAACTGGGACAGTTAGAAGACATGCACAAAATGCTGGAGGAACTCATCAAGTCAGGCTGGGTCTTGGCCCGAAACATTAACTGTTTATTCCCCTCCACAGGTGCTGCCTGACATGCTGAATTCCATCAGCATTCTGTGGATCAGATTTCCAGCATCTGCAGAAATTCCTGTTTTTTATAAGTTAGGAGACACTTTTAGTTTGAAGTTGAGTGTGGGTGGGCAGAGGTGGGCAAAGGGAATATCTTGATAAAGTGAGGATATTGATTGATTTCAATGTTTTATTTTCTCAATTTCCCACTTGTCCTGAAGTATCTTTAACCAGAAATGTTACTTTGTCCCCCACTGTACGATACCAGCTGACCACCTGAGTGTTTAGAGCATTTTCTGGTTTTACACAGAATATTGGATAGTACAGAGCAGTACTGGCCCTTTGGCCCACAATGTTATGCTGACCCTTTAACCTACTGCAAGGTCGATCTAATCCTTCCATCCCACATAGCCGTCCATTTTCTTTCATCCATGATGCAATTTTAGATTCTCAGCCCACGTTTTACATTTTTATATTTTTCCATTTTTCATTAAATGTTGACATGAGGAAAGGTTGCTCTTGATCTTTCTTTCCCACCCTTTGACGATGTCTGCAAGGTGTGTATATGTCTTCCCTTGAGTACATAAGTTCCCTCTGGGTGCTCCATTTCCTCCCACAGTCCAAAGACGTGCTGGTTAGTAGACTAAATGCTCATTGTAAATTGCCCTGCAATTTGGCTAGTGTTAAATAAATGAGTTGATGGGCAAGAGGGCCTGTTGCGCATTGTATCGCTAAATAACATAAAAGTTAGGCCATTTGGCCCATTGAGTCTGCCCCACTATTCAACCATGACTAATTGTTCTTTTCAACTCTCATTCTCCTACCTTCTCCCCATAAACCTTAACTCCCTTAGCAACCAAGGAACTGTCAACCTCTGCCTTAAATGTATCCAATCACTTGACTTCAATGCCCTTTTGGGCAACAAGTCGATGCTTTGTGGCAGCAGTACAGTAGAAGACATAAAATGTACTATAATTTATAATAAATAAATAATGCAGAAGAAAAATAGCGAAGTAGTGTTCATGGACCATTTAGAAATCTGATGGCAGAAGGGAAGAAGTTGTTCTTAAAGTGTTGAGTGTGGGTCTTCAGAGTTTTGAATCTGTAGTACAAATCTGTACTTATTAACCTATTATAACTATGATCTAAAATTAACTATGATCATACTAATCTGTAGCTAATTAACCTACCAATGTAATGTTTTGTAATCTCATTTAACTGTGTTTCTGACTTAGGGAAATTTTGGTTAACAGCTATTCTTAGAACCATATATCTTCCATTTTCCTCAACTCTCTCCCCATACTTAACAAGAACTGCTCTGCTGCTCAGGGGAAGATGACCAGGGGGCAATTTGTGTGGTCCCACACCAGTCAGTTCCCAAGTGTGCTGGACTAGAGAATTTCGATCTGTACAATCTAGGCACTAACTCAGTGCCAAATTGAGGGAATGCTGAACTATTAAAGATACCATTGTTGAAGTGTTAAACCAGGCTCCATCACCCAACTTGTATGATGTTGGAAATCCCAAAGCACCACTGTGAAGAACAGCGTGGGATCTCGGGCCATTGTTTATAACTCAAGCTAAAATTGCTCGTTACCTCAATGCTAAAGTGGGATCTTGCTATATGCACTTGACAGCAGTGTAGCCTACATTGTACGTGACTTTGTTTCCCAAATACTTCACTGGGTGGAGATAGCTCCGGGATATCCTGAGATTGTGAGAATGTCTATCAAAATCTAAGGCAAGACAAAATTTAGACACTAACTTGCTTTGGAAATATATTTAAATACATAGACTAATTGAATTATCAACAGGTGTGTTGTTAGAGGTGGCAGACAAGGACATGATTGATATCAGCGTGTTTCCCAGTGGAACATGCAACTATTATTATTACAATTTCGGACCAGGTTGTATCACTGTTTGGTATGGCAATCGGTCACAATCAGAATCATGTTCCATATCACCAGCATAATATCACTGGTGAAATTTGTTACCTGGCAGTATTACATTGCAATACATAATAATGAGTTGTGAAGAGCAGTAAATATACATATATATATATATATGATGTTAGCAATGAGAAGCTGCTTTGCCCAAGACCACACAAGAACTGCCGAGAGTTGTGGACATGGCTCAGTCCATCATGAAAATGATCCCCTCCTCCACAGGCTCTGTCTGCACTTCCCACAGCCTTCAAAAAATGAGCAAACATAATTACCCATCCCAGACATTATTTTCCCTCCCTCCTTCTATCATGTAGAAGATGCAAAAGCTTGAAAGTCAAGCTCAAGGACAGCTCCTACCCGCTGTTATAAGACGACTGAATAAACCTCTTGTACATTAAAGGTGAACTCTCAATCTCACAATCTAACTCATTGTGGCCATTGCATCTCATTGTCTACCTGCACTTCCTCTATTAATGTAATATTTCATTCTGAAGTCAGATATAGATTTTTTCCCTTTGTACTGCCTTAATGTACTTATAATTTGAAATAAACTGCATAGATGGCATGCATGAGTTTCCCTGTATCTCGATACATGTGACAATAATAAAACAATTCCAATGATTAGACATTCGGTACAGAAGAGATGCAGGTTAAAGTAATTATAATGTTAGTCTTGAAGAAGGGTCTCGGCCTGAAAGGTTGACTATTCATTCACTTCCATAGATGCTGCCTGACTTACTGAGTTCCTCCAGCATTCTATGTGTGTTGCTTTGGATTTCCAGCAAATGCTAACTTACTCATTTTCATAAAGTGAATTGATTAGTTCTGCTCAGCCTCTGTCAATGCCTGGCATTCTAAACATTTTTAGGGCCCAAGATAGGAGAACAACTAATTCTCATTATTTGTTTAACTTTGAATTAAGAATTGACAGCTCTGTGGAATCAGGAGGAAGAGAGTAAAAATCAACATTGATTCCAATGCAAAGAAAACATACACATAATTAAGTGGCAAAGATGGTAATTAATTAGGTCGTGGTGTTATTCCCTCAAGTCTGAAGTAGACCAGTGGTTGAAGTAAGCAGGTAGAAATTTGACAGCCTAGTCATTAGGAATGTTAAGTTATTGGCTTATATTCATCTGTAGTTCAATCCTGGGCTTAATCAACCAGCTGACATGTTTTATTCTTAGATCAGTCTTACAACTTGTAGCAAAAGTTCCACCAAATAAATTAATAAACATCACCTTTTTATTTATTACTTATTTATGAGATACAGCCCTTCAGGCCCTTTGATCCATGCCACCCAGCAACCCCTGAATTAACCCTAGCCTAATCAAGGGACAATTTACATTGACCAATCAACCTTACAACTAGTAGGTCTTTGGACTGTAGGTGGAAACTGGATCACCCAGAGGAAACCTACGCATTCATGGGGAGAAAGTACAAACTACTTTCAGGCAACCTTGGTAGTTATATTAGTTGTAATACTTCTAGACATTCTACTCGTATAGAATTGCGAAGTCTTTGTTACAAAAATGATTATTTTTGCTAGCAAAATGACAGTAGGAGCTTTCTTGTGATGTCCTGGGAATCCTTTGAGTTCCCAGTTCCTACCAGCATGCAACATACAAGCTGGTACTCTTGTGGGCACAAGAGGTAGAAAACAGTACAGTGATGGATGGTCACAAGAAGAAGGCAATTTTACCGGCAGTCGTTTGCCAATGAGCATTCCCTTGTTACTGAATGACTAGCATCAATGCATTTGACCATGAAGACATGATTAAACAGTTGGCATTTCAAAGCTCAGTTAAAGGTCATGAGGTAGGTTTACTTGAGATGCTATCAGGAATTAGCACCAAAACACACTTTATCAGCTTGAGATAAAATTGGTTTGCATACTCATAAATATGAAATCACATGAGCCAAATGCAATGTAGTTGTCTGACAATATTAATAGGCAGCTGCTGCAGTTTTATTAATACTTTGAAACTAATACTATCACACAATTAAGAGTTTTAATAAGGTTGTCTGCTCTTCCATAAGTAAACATTAAATTGATGGAGAACATCTTTGTCAATGGGTCAAAGAAACTAAGCATAATGAAGGAGAAGTTGTTCACAAATCATTTCAAACTTGAGTGTGGGGGTACTTGAGAAGGGTCTAATTTAGTGGTTGCTTAGCATTAAAGCTGTATATTTTTGTAAAGACAATGTTGGTGATATCCTTCTAATGCTTGGAACTGCCTGGTGTAAGTAGTACACAATGGCAAAATGTACAGGAAGGTGAGATCACAGCTGTTCAGAGGAGCAAAGGTTTTGTACTGGGTTGAGATCTTGATCTTCAAACATTCTTCCCCTTTGACTCCCAAAAGCCAGGCTGGTGTACTGAAGGTGACAGAGAATTCCATCACCGATGTTTGGATTTATTGTGAGATTGTACCAAATCCATGTTTTCTTCATATCTTCCAGTATTTTGTCATGACGATGTTCGATTAAAATGTAAAATTTTCTTCTTTTTTGGTAATTTAATGTTTCTTATGCTTGTTATACAGTATATTTGTAATTGTTCAGTGATTTCTCAAGTAGTCCTTGTATTTTTGCTTCAGCATTTTTCTAGAAGCTTCTTAGTAGTTTTTTTAGGCAACTGACACATACCTTAAACCTAGCTATTTTATAGTTTAATTATTATCTCTGGAATGTTATTATCTTTTTAGTCAGTGCTAATTTTTGTAAAAGCAGCGTAACTTTTTTGTTCTTCCTACTTTCCTCTGTTCATTCTCTGCTCATATAACACTCAGTAAACGGCTGTAAATAATATGCCTTATGCTTCATTCCTGACTTCCAAAATCACCAGGACTTAACAACAAGAGCAGGTCCTTGTGGACACTATCTGTAAGGCCTATGTTCTTTAACACTTTCGTCAATAAGTCAATATTGATTTCTAACTCCATCTCCAATGTGGGCAACATTAAGTATTGTTTACATATTGGAATTTAATGACTGACTCCCCAGTCACTCCTAACCTAGCCTCATCTGACATCGATAGAAATGATAAGCAAGATCACTGATAACACTTGGCAACAAAGATATTGCTTCCTGAATACTTCTGGGCATATCTTATGGATTTTGGGCTGCTGATCATGAAAATCACCATGAAATTTCCCCATCACATGCTATTTATTTAGATCACCTATATTTGTTATTTCAATTCATAATTCAAGTCAGAAGAACTGATGCCAAGATTAAAGAAGACATTCTTGTTGGTCCACAAATCTAACAGGTTATTAATGACAGGCAATCTGAAGAACTTCTAGTGGAACTGAAAAAATTGCACGGAAGGCACTCAAGGATTTTGTTGACCACTACAGAACACTAAACTATGTGCAACTGGTTGACAACATGCTTCAAGCATACAAGACCATGAAGTGCCACATGTCACGAAAGATTCATTTTCTGCACTCCCACTTAGACTTATTCCCTGCAAATCTTGGCACTGTCTCTGACAAGCACAATGAAAGGTTTCACCAGGACATTGCGGTCAGGGAGAAACGATCAGAGCAACTGGAATCAACCAGTGCTGGCTGCACTCTTCAGCAACAAGCCTCAGACACTGAGGGCAAAAGAAAACCATCAGCAAAACATTTTTAGCTTAGTTGAACTACTGCAAAGTGTCAGCATCATTATGCAATTAAACACATTCTACTCAATAAAAGTTCATTTCTTGGTTCTTACATGATATAAGTAATCTAAAATTATATTTGCGTTCATCTTCAAGTGGTCTTTCATAAGCAAAAACACAATTCTGAGGAAGCAACACTTTTGGAAAAAAATTGTTGGCTAGTGTAGTCTTTCTACAAACACTTTTCACGAAAAGTATCCCTGATCTGTCAGAACAGTTTAAAATGAATTCACAAATATCAAATAAATTGTAGTCCACAGAATACAAATAAATAAATTCCCGGCTTACAGCTCCACAGGTTGGAATTGGCGATTTTTTATTACGTGCCACAAGATAACCCGAGTAGCTGTGTGGAACAGTGAACTGTCTACTCCTTCATACTGTGATTCTCTATCAAAATTTCTCAGGAACTGATCAAAGCAGGCAGCTGGATGATTGTCACATGCTAGATATTACATAGAAACTTGTTTTAGCAAGACCTTCAGCAATCAGTGAGAGTGGTTACAGTAACAACACATCTACCTGGCAACTAACTGCCACCCCAGCATGGTTAAACAATTCCCCCAGAGAAGAGGAATTCTTGAGCCTTATTGAGTTTGACAAACAGAATTTGCAGACCATTAGAAAAGAAAATACTTACCCAATATCTGAAGAAAGCAATCGTGCCCTTTTATGGTCTCCTTTATGAAGCAAAACCTTTGTTAACCATTCAAAATACCTAGGTAGAGGTTTCCATAGGGAAGAGGGTCCAAGATCCAAGGACACAGCTTCAGAATAAAGGGACATCCCTTTTGAACTGAGACGAGCTTCTTCAGCGGGAGAGGAGTGAATCTGTGGCATTCATTATCATGAAGGGGAGGGTAGAGGCCAAATTATTGGGTGTATTTAAGGCAGAGGTCAATAGGTTGTTGACTGGTTAGAGAGAAAACGGGAGAATGGGCATGGAAAGAAAACAGCCGTGATTAAAAGGCGGAGCAGATTCATTGAACAGAATGGCCTAACTCTGATCACACACTTTGTTGTCTTACAAATACTGTATACCTGAGGTGATAAAAACAGATTTTTAAAACAGCTACTAAACAATTTAGCAACCTGTAGTAAACTGAGGAATTTTTAAACAGAGTTAAAAAAAACAAAACCATGCAGAGCATAAAACCAGTAATTACCACCCCACAAACAAGAGAAAATCTGCAGATGCTAGAAATCCGAGCAACACACACAAAATGCTGGAGGAACTCATCAGGCCAGGTTGCAGCTACGAAAAAAATGAACAACCGATGTTTCGGGCTGAAACGCTTCTTTTTTTATTGCTCTTACATCACAGAAAAGTAATATGTGAGCCTTAGGTGTATTCACAACTCTGTAAAGATGTAACTTGATATTTGGGCTATTTACACCCAGCACACAAATTCTATTATAATGTTTTACTATATCCTGTTGATGATAACATGTGGGAAGCTTTACTTCTCGATTAGACTTCAAGATGCACTTTGCAAACTCTAAAGTGCTTTGTGAGGCTTTGAGCTCATAAATGGCTATAGAAATGTAAATCTTTTCTTGTTTTATACTGTGCTAAGATCCTATAAGAATAACTAATGTTCAATGCACCATTTACTCACAGAAACAGCTTTTTCAGCCAGGTATTGAACAAAAGGGCTTATATGTATTTGAGCGGAAATAGTAATATTCCATACAGTATTAGAATTAGAGACCATCAGAAAACAGTTCTTCACATAAAGAGCTAGAGCTCTCTCCTCCAAAGATACCACTGCAGCACTGCATACAAAGTTTTCTAAATTCAACAAAGGATTAGAATACAGACCAATCTGATCAGGATGGCGACTTTACTCCCAAAAGACGAAAGCAAACTTGATGATGGTCTTTCAGGTTTTGATAGGAGGGTCAAAGGCGATGATGAGGTTTCTCTCATGCCTAACACTGAGGGTAATAAATAAAGTAACTAATAGGAATGGTTGGGTAGTGGTCCAAATGGGTGACGATGAGTTTTCTGCACACATAATATTCAGGGTAATATATATAATATCTAATAGAAATAGTTAGAGTTTAGAGAGAAGTAACTTAGGATGAAGTAAAGAAAAGTGACGATGAATGCCCATTCAGTGGGATGGGAAGAAGTATGTGCTGATTTGGAAGGATGGGGACTATTGGAGAAGGGTGATTAGAGAATGGGCCTTACGTGCTACATGACCTATCAGGTTGTCTGCAATCGAAGCTCGATTCACACCTGTCCTGATCAGTTTCTAATCCTCGTCCAGAAATCCACTCAATCTGGCTCCTACCCCAGGCATGCAAATGTGCAACTGTGGCTGACTACTTGAGAGACTCAGAAAGGCTGTTGCTCTTTGCAAAGGGTCCAGCGCTCGACTGGGAGCTTAAACCATACCTCTGTCTCCCACTGCAAAGCAGTGTACAATGGTGGTGTCCCACAGACTGGAAAAGGGCATCTGAGCTCTCCCATCACCTGGACAAATATTTATCCCTCAACCAAAGGGAGACAAGAGTGAGTTGGGAGGTGGTGGGGGGGGGGGGGGGAGGTAGACTCATTGCTATGTGTGTGATCTTGCTGTGTAAATAGACTGTCATACTTGCTGACATTGCAAGAGGGAGTAGACTTCAAATTGATTTTGTTGGCCAGTAAACTGTTTTAGAAAGGTTATGAGAAGTTCCTTATAATTGAATTTTCTGTCTTGTTTCTATCTATATTGTAACCCAGCAAAGTAATCTAGTGGTGCAGATGATTGCAATGTACTGCTGAATAATCTCATAAACCAGTAGCTACTGCCAGGATTCCATTCATCTTTTTTTTAAAGCAGTTGTCAGCATTTCAAATAATCTCCTGTACATTTTCACTTTATTTAAGTTTTAATGTCCTCATTACGACCGTTTTTATGTTGCTTATTAGCTCAGTATCTCACGATCAATCCCATTGAGCCAACTTGAATGTAAAATTAATAGGTTAACCGACTGAGAGTGAGGAAAAGACATAACATAATTCAGTTTGTAAGGTTCTGGAAATCTAGGAGGCTTTTTTTCTGCACTAACTTCTTGCTGTCATGACTGGAGATAATTTGCAGTGTTCCACATGACTTTTTGTATTAGTGCTTTTTAAATATTAGACATTATAAGTTCCATTATAGTTATAGAATAACACAACATGGGAAAAGGCCCTTTGGCCCAACTCATGCATGCTGAGCAGGATACCCCCCTGGGCTTGTCCACATTTTGCCCAAAGCCTTCTCAACCTTTCCTATCTGTGCACCTTACAAACATCTATTACATGTAGTCATTTTGCCCATCTCACCTATTTTCTCTGGCAGCTCCTTCTGTATGCACAGCATCCTCAGGTCCCTTTTAAGTCTTTCATTCTTCGTGCTAAATCTATGCCCTCCAGATTTTTGGCTCTCTTCCCCCAGATAAAAGGCATTTATGCTCTTCATGATTTTATACACCTCTGTTCGGTCGCTTGTCAGTCTCCTATGATCCAATGAACAAAGTCCTAATCTACCCAAATTTTCCTACAACTCAGATCCTGGCAACACCCTTGTAAATCTTCTCGGCACTCTTTCCAGCTCAATGACATTTTTCTGATAACAGAGTGATCAAAACTGTACTCAAAACTCCACCTGCAGCCTTAATAATGTTTTGTAAAATTGTATTAAATTTCCATTAAGGTTCGTTGTACAAACCATTTGTCATTTTCTCAGGATTTTTTCTCCACTTGCTAAGCCAATGATCTCTTTATATGTTCCTGGGTCACTTGACGTTTCTTGCTTCGGTTCATATCCAAAATTAGCAAACATGCTTCTTCCAGTAGGGGAATTCTCGGTGGCCAACACGACTAATGTTGGGACTCCAACCTCTGAGAATGAATGTTCTGACACAGAAGCAACAACCCAAGCCGGTGTCAGTGACAGAACAGTCAAGCTTTTAGAAGGTACCCCAGCACTACCTCCTCTAGGGTATGGGGATGGATAATAAAGCTGGGCTTGCCAAAGACACCCACAGACTGAACACAAAACACACAATAAATACCCTCAAAGCTAGAGGGAAGCTTTATCCATGAAAGCAAAGTAAACAGTTGGAAGAACAGGTACTGGCTCTGGGCCACAGTGTTCATTGAATCTCTCTTGATTCGGCAGATTTAAGGTTGGGGTATCCACTTGCAGTTTCCAAGGCAACCACTGGTGAGACCACTCACCACATGGTAGAAATTGGAGGAGTCTATCTCTCACACCATCCTACTCTGCTTCAAAGATAGGGACAGGTGCCTGCAAAGACAAATCACTCCAAACCACATATCATTAAGCATCTGTGTTTTAGGGTGGACATGCCAAGGCACCATTTGCTTTGAAAGGATCTTAAGATTACATTCTTCTATCAGTCTTGTGAAAATAAGGAGGATGAGGACATGTAACAGCATGAAAACCATCAAGACATTGTGACAGATGGGATCACTTTCAAAGGATGGAAGTTGAAATTTATTTCTTGTGTGTCTTGACAACTTGCAAGATTCATTACAATTCTTATTGCAGCCTTTCGGCAAATAATTCGTTCATTCTGGGAATCAGCACTTAGCAAAAAAACATTTTCATTAGTAAACAAAAAGTGGTCAATAAGATGCATCAACTATTGGCTTTGTTCAATCTCTGTCAGCCAATATCATGGATACTATGTTCATGCACTGATATAGCATTCCATATGGTGGTTCTATTCTTCAATTCCTAACCTAATTCTGAGGGGAATCCCATGCAGGAACTCTGCAACTTGTTAGTCCTTTGTATCAAAGGCTGGACTTAACTTTTGTTTCTGTCATGGAGGGAGTGGATTTCTCTGCTTAAGCTGGTGCCGCTTTCATCCATGTGGAGGAGATAAAGAACGCCCTTTCAGCAATCTGCCAGTAATGTCCTTTAGCTTAGAAAGTTATTCCATCTGTCACAATGCCTTGTTGATTTTCATTCTGTTACCTGCCAAGTTGATTCATTGGGACCTTTCTCAAAACTTCAGCTGGGCTATACAGCTTGTGGAATGAAATATGACCGACTGAACCCTGCAAAGTACCTTCATTTCCTCGAATGCATGCAGGCACCCCTCTCTGAAGCCCTTCCGTAATTTTTCATCACAGTGACGTGATTGACTAGAGCACCCCACAAACAACTAGGAAGATTGCTCCTCACTCTCAATAATTTCTCCTTCAGCTCCTCCCACTTCCTTCAAAGTAAAGGTGTAGCCATGGGTACTCACATGGGTCCCAGCTATGCCTGTCCTTTTGTCGGCTAAATGGAACAGTCAATCCAAAACTTTTCTGAAAGCTATATCGCGGACGCAGACTTAGATGATGCTGCTTCCTGCACTCATGCTGCGCTCGTCGACTTCATCATCCTTGCTTCAAAATTCTACCCTGCCCTCAAATTTACCTGGTCGATTTTTGTTCACCTCCTCCCCTTTCTCAATCTCTCTGTCTCTATCCCTGGACAGTTTATCTACTGATACCTTTTATAAACCCACAGATTCTCAAAGCCACCTGGAATATACCTCTTCCCACCCTGTCACTTGTAAAGTTGCCATCCCCTTCTCTCAATTCCTCTGTCTCTGCTACATCAGCTCTTAGGATGAAGCTTTTCATTCCAGAACAAAGGAGATGTCCTCTTTCTTCAAAAAAAAGGGGCTTTCCTTCCTTCACCATCAACGTTACCCTCACCCACACCTCTTCCATTTTGAGCATGTCTGCACTCACTCTATCCACCCACCACCTACCAGGGACAGGATTCCTCTTCTCCCCATCTACCACCACACCAGTCCCTGGTCAGCACATAATCCTCTGTACCTTCCGCCATCTCCAACCACCAAGCTCATCTTTTCCTCCCCCAGCCCTACTTTGCACTTTATGCAGGGATCGCTCCCTGCACGACTGCCTTGTCCATTTATTCCTCCACATTGATCTACCTCGTGGTACCTACCTCTGCAAGTGAAACAAGAGCCAAACCTGACCCTACACCTCCTCCTTCACTACCAGGCACCAAACAGATAGGATTGTTTTCCAGGTAGGGTGACACTTCACCTGTGAGTCTAATGGAGTCATCTACTATATCCAGTGCTCCCAGTACGGCCTCCTGTACATCGGTGAGACCCGACATAGAATGGGAGACCGCTTTACCCAGCATCTATGCTCAGTCCACTAGAAAAGGTGAGATCTGGTGGACACCCATTTCAATTGTACAACCCATTCACATTCTGACATGTCTGTCCATGGCCTCATCTACTGGTGTGATGAGGCCACACTCAGGTTGGAGGAGCAACACTTTATATTCTGTCTGGATGCCCTTCATCCTGATGGTATGAACATCAATTTTTTGAACTTCTGGCAATTGCACCCCCCCACCCCCCACACCTCTCCTTCATCATTCACCATTCCCATTCCCCTCTCTTACCTGCCCACTACCTCCCTCTGGTGTTCCTCCCCCTTCTCTTTCTTGCATGGCCTTTTGTCCTCTCCTGTTAGATTCCCCCTTCTCCAGCCCTTTATCTCTTTCATCAATCGACTTCCCAGCTCTTTACTTCTGCCCTCTCCCTCTCCCGGTTTCAGCTATTACCTATTATCTTATACTTTGTCTTCCTTCCACACCTTCTTACTCTGACTTCTCCATCTTTTTTCTCTAGTCCAGATGAAGAGTCTTCGCCTAATGTGTCAAATGTTTACTCTTTTCTATAAATGTTGCCTGGCTCGCTGAGTTTTTCCTGCATTTTGTATGTACAGGCTGGTAATATATCTGAGCCACCAAATGCTCCTCATTTGTTGGAGACGGTTCAGCAGAGGCTCACAAGAATAATTCCAGGAATGAAAGGGTTATCATATGAGGAACAATTGATGCCTCAGGGTCTGTATTTGCTGGAATTTAGAAGAGTGAGTAGAGCTCTCATTGGAACCTATCAAATGTTGTAAGAACTAGATAGAGTGGATATGGAGAGGATGTTTCCTGTAGTGGGGGAGTCTAGGACCAGAGGACACAGATAGAGTGGATATGGAGAGGATGTTTCCTGTAGTGGGGGAGTCTAGGACCAAAGGACAAAGCGTCAGAGTAGAGGGACATCCATTTAGAATGGAGAGGAGGAGGATTTCCTTTAGCCAGAAGGTGGAGAATTTGTTGCCACAGGTGGCTGTGGAGGACAAGTCATTGGGTATATTTAAGGTGGAGGTTGATATGTTCTTGAATAGTCATGACATAAAAGGTTATGGGAGAAGGCAGGAGAATGGGGTTGAGAGGGAAAATGGATCAGCCATGATGAAATGGTGGAACAGACTTGATGGGTTAAATGGCCTAATTCTTTTCCTATCCCTAATGGTCCTATGGTCTTAAAAAGATGAACATTTGTCCTTTGTATTGCATGCTGAATGTGCATTAGGATGTTATAGAACAGTTCCACACAGGATGTCTGTGCTGAACATGGCACCAAATTAAACAAAATCTCTTCTGCCTGCATGTGATCTATATCCTACAAACTCTTTGACCCCCACCATCAGGCAGAATGTATCATAGCATTAAGGCAAGGACTGTTAGGGTAGCAAATAGCTTCTTCCCCCAGGCTGTTAGACTGCTGAACTTCCTGTGTCGTCCCCCCCCCCCCCCAGGTCTCATCACTCATGAGTAGTGCTACACTCTTCACTTTTTAAGCTTGGCTCCTAAATGCACCTTATGCTAAATGTCAGGGTGTTTTTTACAATCTTTGGTATTCTCTACATCAGAGACCACATAGATTCAGTCATTTACTGAATTGAATACTGAAATTGATAGATTAGAGTTTTAGAGGAACTTGGGGACAGTCCATGAAAATGATGTTGAGTGGAAGATCAGCCATGATCTCGCTGACCGGCTCAGGGGTATCTAATGGCCGCATTGTGTGATGCTCTTAATAGAACTGATTCCTGTGGGGAAAACTACTTAAAGGCTGGTATAGGACCAGGCAACAGAAATCCACAACAGAAATCTGCCATTAAGCTGGAAAGATTGCTCCGGAGATTTACGAGAATGGTTTGCAATCAAGGTACTGAGACATGGAGAGAGGCTGCATGGGTTGGGACTGCTTTCATTGGGAAGTCGGAGAAAGAGGGATGATCCTACAGAGATGCATAAAAAACATGAGGAGCATAGATAGAGGGGCCATGATGAGGCCACCCTCAGGGCTGAGGGACAAGACCTTATATTCTTTCTAGATAGCCTCCAATCTGATGGCATAGCTATCGATTTCTCATTCTGGTTAAAAAAAAATCTTCTCCCTCCCCTCTTCTTTCAATCCACACTCTGGCCTTTTACGTTTTCTCACCTGCCTATCACCTCCCCTTAGTGCCCCTCGTCCTTCCATTTATCCATGATCCACTCTCCTCTCCCAACAGATTCCTTCATTTCCAGCCCTTTACCTTCCCCACCTACATGGCTTCGCCTATCACCTTCCAGCTATCCTTCTTCCCTCCCCCTACCTTTTTATCCTGGCACCTTCCCCCTTCCTTCCCAATCCTGAAGAAAAGTCTTATCCCAAAACGTCGACTGTTTGTTCATTTCCATGGATGCTGTCTGACCTGCTGAGTTCTTCCAGCATTTTGTGTGCGTTGCTTTGGGTTTTGTGCATCTGCAGAAACTCTTGTGTTTATAGATTCAATGCACACAGTGTTTTTCACAGGACTGGGGAAACACGGACTGGAGGGGCATAGGTTTAAGTTGCGAGGATAGACATTTACTAGGAACTTCAGAGACTACATTTTCATCCAGTATATGGAATGAGCTGTCAGAGAACATGGTTGAGGCAAGTACATGAACAACATTTGAAAGGTTCTGGGGGGTGGGGGGTACATAGATAATAATAGTTTAGAGGGGTAATGGGCTGTAAACAGGGAAATGGGTAAGTGCAGACGAGAATCGTGGTGGTATTAATAGCTCGGTTGAAGGTCCTATTTGCATGCTGTAAGATTCCATGACTCTAAAAGCAAGATTTATACAATGCCCCAAACTCTAACCAATCACAAGCACCAGGGTGGTAAACAAGTCCTTGTCCATGCATTTGGCACATATTTAAGCAATTTACTGATAGAGTTGCCTCAGCTTGTCCATGAAGAGATGCACCGCCTAATATGCCTCTGGTCCCGTCTGTCTTGACAATCTCAACAATGTGCGCATTTTAACACAGATAAAACTGGACAGCAGTGTTCACAATGCCTGCGAGAAAAGTGGCCCTTTGGGCTTGGTATCTCAGTGACATTTGTAGAATCTTATCATCAGAGAGCAGTTTCAGCGCAGAGATAAATGAAGGAAGAAAGCCAACTCATTGAGTGTCCTGCTGCTATCCTCTCCCTCTGCAGGTGTTTGCCCTAACATCTGCTGCTTATCGTTGATGAGAGGTAAGTTTCTGGGAATATAAAACCCCCTGTGGTCATTAAACCAGGCACCACATGAGAGGTGATGCTGTGTACTTGACCTTTCACGCACCAGACTGATAAAATTTACAATCCACTTCCCAAACAGAACAACAAACATATTTAAAAATGTAAAATACTGCATAGAATTATAAATCTTCCAGAGATTTACGTATCTGAATATAAACAAGAAAAACAAACTAAATAACAACTTGCATTTGGACAACAATCAACACAATTAGCAGGAATATACTTTCAAATGATAATCAGAATCAGATGCATGACCACTGAGTTATATGATGCAAAATTTCAAATGCAAGAAAATTTGCAAATGCTGGAAATCCAAAGCAACACACACAAAGGCAGCATCTATGGAAAAGAGTAAACAGTCCGATGTTTTGGGCTGAGGCCCTTCTGCAGGACTGAGAGGGAAGGGAGGAGATGCCTGAATTAAAAGGTGGGTTGGAGGGGAACGAGGCTGGCTGGAAGGTGATTGGCAAAGGACAAGGGCTGGAGGGGAAAGAATCCAATAGGAGAGGAGAGTGGACAATAGGAGAAAGGGAAGGAGGAGGGGACCCGGGGAAGTAATAGGCAGGTGAGAAGAAGTAAAAGGTCAGAGTGGGGAATAGACAAAATATGGATAACGTTCACTGGAAGCAGAAATCAATATTCATAATATCAGGTTGGAGGGTATGGCAGTGGAATATATGGTGCTGTTTCTCCAGCCTGAGGGTGGCCTCATCTTGGCATAAGAGGATGTGAAATTTGTTGTTTTGCTGTCGTAGTACATTGCAAGGTCATACAATTCACTATAATTACACAGTAAACACATTGATAAGGACATCAAAGACCCAGTTGCAGTGGGAGTTCCAGGTTTTGATGCTAGGTGATTAGTACTGAGGGTGTGATAGTGTTGAATGCTGAGCTATAATCAATAAACAGCAGCCTGACATTTCTTCTGTGGTTATATGAGTAATGTTAAGGTCTTTAATTCCAGCTAGTATCATCCTAAACATCAATGAATTGGCATCAATGTTATCCCATTGAGCAAATGGAGGTATTGAATGACAGAATCTAATAATGCTCAGGCAACAGAATTGCCCGGAGGCAAGTTATTCCTTCTACACCGAGCATTGGCTGTGAAGAGTTCACGGTTGGAAGAGTTAATATACTCAGAGTGGTGGTGAAGATTGGTTATTGGACAAAGAGCTTGCAGCATCTGGGATGTACGAGCTGATTGTGAAATGAGCTTTGCATTTGCAGTGAAATCGCAAAGGGAAATTAATTTAATTTTTAATGCTTTTGCAGCTATTCAGCTGGACAGCTCATCTTGAGGAGGGTGGGGCAGAGCATGGGGTTCTTTTCTGAAAAACTGCTTTTATTATTGGTCGTAACAAAATAATGTGATTGACAAGTGCTATTATTTACCCAGGAAAACGTAAAAAGGAAGAGACATTCCAAGAACTGGACAGGGATGTTTTATGGTCTTGTTCCTTTTTGCACATTGGATAGCATTTTTTTTCTGTTTCCTTAGCATTTGTCTGTCTTTTACTAGGCCGAGTTGCTAGCTTGGTGCTCAACCCTGCACGGACATAAGGGATGCAAGGGGCCGGCCAGATTTGAACCTCGGACTATTCACCTCGAAGTCTGGTGTTGATGTCACTACACCACCGGTCAGAATGTTTTATGGACTTGCAATAAGGCAATAGACATAGAGACAAAATTAGGCCATTCAGCACATTAAATCTGCTCTGCTATTCATTCATAGCCAAATTATTTTCCCTCTCAACCTCATTCACCTGCATTCTTCCTCACTAATCAAGAACCTTTCAATCTCTGCTTTAAATATACTTAATAACTTAGCCTCTGCAGGTGTCTGTGACAATGAATTCCACTGATTTACCATCATCTCTCTAAAGGAATTCCTCCTCATCTCTGTTCTAAAGGAATGTCCTACTCTGAGACTGCGCCCTGTGGTCCTAGACTCTCCACTAATAGAAACATCCACTCCACATCAACTCTGTTAGGCCTTTATGTATTCGGTAGCTTTGACCTCTCTGTGTCTCATAGCTTGTCTAATCTTTACTTGTAAGTCTTTCTTTCTGATTAAAACCCAATTGGTGTTCTCTAGCTGTTTTCCCAACTCTTGGCAACGGATTACCAGTCAAAAAGACTGGCAGGGTGACTTAGGACTAAAGGGAAGGACGGCACAGACTAAATGATGTCCTTCTGTATAGCAATCACCATCAGGCAGGAGGCACAGAAGCATGAAGTCTTACACCACCAGGTTCAACAACAGCCAGCTTTGTTCAACCACTCCGTTCTCAACCAACCTGTGCAACCCTGACCATGACCTCAGTGTAAGTAACACTATGACAACTTTGCACTACAATGGGCCATTTTTGCTCTAATCATGTTCTTTCTTTTTATTCTGGCATCTCCCCCCTTCCTTCTCAGTCTGGAAGAAGGGTCTCAGCCTGAAAAGTCAATGATTTATTCATTTCCATAAATACTGCCTGACCTGCTGAGCACCGTCAGCATTTTGTTTGTGTTGCTTTCGTGCAAAAGTTGTCTAAATTCATGTTTCATTAATATTTTGCCTGTAATGCTGCTTATATGATGCTATGTGCCTCGGCAAGGTTTTCATTGCACTTATGCAAATGGCAATAAACTCAACTTCAAATATAATCCATTATGTTTCAGCTTCCACGATCTTCAAGCCAAGTGGCATTTGTGTTGCCAGCCAGCTTCGCCCTGTTATTCGCTCACACAGAGAAGACTGTAAAGATGAAAACACAGTTGGACTGAAAAATATCTGCCTTTAATTTTGGACTTTCATCTGCCAGGGACAGATTGCAAATGTTGGAAAATTAGTCGGATTTTCGAATACAGTCCTATCTGTTTGCTTCACCAGCCTTTCCCTGCTAACACGCTCCCGATGACCCTTCATTTCACATGGAACAGGCTTGTCTCAGAGCTGTGCCAGTTTAACTCATTGGCAGATGGAGTCTCTGATTTTTTAATTTCATTACGTTTATTGGCAAGATGCAACAGACACCAACTCTCTTACTCACCGAGGGACAAACAAAGATGCTAAATGAACTGTGGGCTCTTTGCGTTCACCCACAGTCAATGCCTCAACAGCAAATAATTTTACCACCTGATATCACTGCAAATAGATGGTGGAAAATGTAGGCTTTGGAGAAATGGATCAGTTTTTCAAGTTTTACAATGTCATTGGGACAGCTGGGCCATCTCAAACAATATCATTTGCCAAAGTCACCAGGAGACGGCTCATGCATTCTTGATAAACAGTGGTAAGATTGCCAACAATGATTAGATTCCTGATCAGATGTAAGGGCTAACAGTTATTGGCAGAATCCTTACACATAAAACTCATGAGTGTGCATCAATAAAGCCACCTTACTGGGCACTCAAAACACACAGAACGCTGCTAATTGCTCACTTAGCAAGCCAGTAGCTGGATATACTGAGGGACACGATTACATCACACACGCAGTGGATTGGGAAAGTAGACTCGTGGTCACGAGCAGTGGGTGAAGTCTCCGTCAACATAAATCAAGCCAGACAGTGCAAGACAACAGAACAAACTGAAGTCCTGGGCCTGCTGAAATCGTCGAACATGGGTCCCTTCACCAGCTTGGACCTTTCGAATGGCTTCATCTACCAGCACCTTCCTAACATGCACTAAATCATGCACTTCAGTATGGAGTGGCTTAATTAAAAAAGAAAGCTGCTGGTTTGTGCCAAGGTACATATGCCGTCAAATAAAAGGTCAATAATGGAACTGTAGTTGTATGATCATACTCGGGCTTTCCAGTAATTCGACTGGCTACCGTACACAGGCAACTGGAATCCAGATCAATACGTAAAAAATGCTGAAGGAACTCAGCAGGTCAGGTGGCGTACATGAAGGGAAATAAACAGTCAACATTTTAGGCCAAGACCATGCACCAGGACTAGAGAGGAAAAGGGCAGAAGCCAGAGGGAAGGGGGGGAGGAGTAAAAGCCGGCAGTAGATACATGAGTCTTGGTGAAAGCAGGTGAAGGGGAAGGTGGGAGCAGGGGACAGGATGACGTGAGAAGCTGGGAGGTGATTGGCGTTAGACGTAACTAGCTGAAGAAGGAGAAATCTAATAAGTGAATACAGATAACCGTGGAATAAAGGGAACAAGGTGGGAAAACACAGGGAGGAAAGTGTTTATGATGGGCAAATCCTGGGAGCACTGGAGGAGAAGGAGAAGGGTGAGGGTGAAGGGAGAAGGGGCAAAAACAAAAAAAAGGGGGGGATCATGGCAACCATTTTTCTAGCCGCATGAACTAGCAAATTCATCCAACAATACAGCGTACCATTCCAATTAGATTTTTTTCTCTTTTACTGGTTAATTGGTTCTTTGCTGAACACTTTCCACCAGCATTTTCTTTGTCTTTTTGAAAACATGAGAGGTTTACATTTATTTTTCATCACCTTTCTTTTGTTCTTCTTCACTTTTACACTGTTCTCTCATTCCTTCACTTTTTCTTGCAGATCTTGGCCTTTAATTGTTGAAGGAGTGAAAAAAAATCATTTCTCAGGACAAAGGTCAGGGATGGAGTCTCATTATTGGGAGGTGGGAATGTGTTAACTTTGCATCTACCTGCGATCGTTAAGTAATTTCCCCATGCAACCTGCAGTGAAATTAATTATTTTCGAAATTATATGAAAATGCAGCATTACAGTTTAACTCATGACGAAATCAACTACTTTGATGAATAGAAGAAAAGAGCAGAGTATTGTTTTAAAGGTTAAGCTGCTGAAAGCCAATATGCAGGTAAAGCAAGTGACTGAACGGGCAATACATTGGTTTGCGTTTGTAACAAGAAGACTGAAGGGGAGGAATAAAGATGTCTTATTGCAGATAGAGTCACAGTATCATTCAGCATACAAGTAAGCCTTTCAGCCCATCGAGTTCATATCAATCATCAGCCACCCATTTATGCTGATATTAATGATCATAAACCACCCCCTCCCTCCCTCCAGATTCCATCCCTCATGTATATGGTAGGGGCAATTTACAGCTGCCTATGAATGACTTACTAACATGCTCATCTCTGGGAGGGGGAGGAAACCAGAGCACCCGGAGGAGACCCACGCATTGAGAATGTGCTTTCCTTCTGTCCACGTTGCTGAAGTCATCCAGTCATTTTCAAAAACTGAGATATCCCAGGATACTGACTTTTTAAGAGCATCAGAGGCTCCATATTCCCATTGAGACATTTTGAAACTAACAAAATATTAACATTTCTTTGACCCTTTACCTTTTCCACCTATCACCTCCCAGTTTCTCACATCATTCCCCCCTTCCTCACCTGGTGACATCTATCACCTTTTTAAATTATTTATTTATGAGATACAGCACAGAGCAGGCCTTCTGGTCCTTCGAGCCATGCCACCCAGCCTAATCATTGGACGATCTACAATGATCAATCTACGTACCAATCGTGACGTCTTTGAAATGTGGGAGGAAACCAGAGCACCTGGAGGAAACCCACACGATCACAGGGACAACGTACAAAGTCCTTACAGGCAGCAGTGGGAACTGAACCTGGGTCGCTCGTGCTTTGGAGCATTGTGCTAACCACTACGCCAAGAGGAAACGGTTGCACCCGGAGAAAACCCAAGTACAAACTCCTTACATATTCTAGCTTGTACTTCTTCCACTTCTGCCACCTTCTTATTCTGGCTTCTTCTCCTTTCCTTTCCAGTCCTGAAGAAGGGTCTCAGTTGATAGGTCAATGCTTTATTCTTTTCCAGAGATACTACCTGACCTGCTGAGTTCCTTGAGCATTTTGTATATGTTTGTCCATGCTCAAATATTAGAATAGGTACATTCTCAATGCTAACTTCTGACAGAGTGAGAAGGGACAAGATGATTGCTTGCATGTTAACAGATAACCTGGCTCTAAGAAGGTTGAGTACGGGTGCAGGGATCCGGTGAAGTGATTAACAACCCTGTCCAGGGTTGGTGGAATGAAGTGAATTAAAGTGCTAGAAGGGAATTTTTCACATGGGGTTACAGAGGGGCTCCCTGAATGCCAACAAATTACGTTCTGATGAGAAACTCATTACTGCATGCTAACTGTCAACTTATCTCCGATCCCTCAGTGGTTTTAATTATTAACCATTTATCAGTTTGACTGGAGTTCTAGTGAAATGCTGTATCTAAAACTTCAGCTGGTCTTGTCACCACACCTCTTTGTCCTGCTCCTCAAGGTCAAACACAAGTATGACATGTCAGTGTTCTTGTTGACAGATTGGTTCTGTGGCGCCTGTATCTGTCTGAGACCCAGTAAAGTGGCAGAACAATTAATAGCTCCAGGAGAATACTGAGCATAAGTGAACACAGTTCATGAATTTAATATGTTCACCGAAGGAATTTCCCATCAATTTCAGCAAAGGTGAAATACTTCACGGCTCCTTCCTTAACAGACCCTTTTAATTGGTGAGCTTTAATGCCTCGTGGCTTTTTTTCCTAAAATGATCTGTAACATTGCTTGCATTTTCCCAGCTGGTATCATGGCTACAGAGGGATTAGGCAGTGTTAATAAAAGGAAATAGATGGGTGAAATAACTCAAAACTCAAACAGGTCAATTCTCGCCAGCTTTGCCCAATCTCGGATTTTCTTACCCGGCTCACTGCAGGCTGGCTTTTGTCCAGTTTAATGGGTTATTATACGTAGCTGTGTTCCACACTGACAGTCAATTTGCAATCTTCGTTCTCTCTTGCTATCTCTCAAATCACTGCTAGAGTGACATCCCTATCTCGAGAAAACAGAAACTGCTCACCACATACTGAATCTTTCTTCGGCCACAAAGATTTGCTGGACTCTGTGGTGTAACTGCAACCTTTAAAACTCTAATATTGCATTTTTCCTGCTTTACGCTCCCTCAATCATTGGATATCTTGCAGTAGAATGCATCCTTTGCAGATTAATAATTCAGCAATTTGATTAGTCGAAGGGCATTTCCAAGATTATCAGGCATTGTCACAAGGTACACAGATATGACATACACCTAGTCACACCAGGATTGTAAATCAAACTGTAATGCCCTGCACTGCTAGTTATTTTTCCAAGTAACATACGAGGAGGCTATTCAGCCCATCCAGACTATGTCAGCTCACAGAGCAATCTCATTCTTTCACTAAATTTCCCTGCAATCATCTCAGTCTACACCCCTATCAACACTCCATGAATTCTACCATCCACCTACCCATAAGGTGCTCTTTACAGTAGCAAATTTGAGTCCAAAAATCAGCACTTCATTGGGACATGGGGGGAACAGGAGCCCCTATCCAGAATTATATATAATCCATGTTAATTTAATTTTACCTTTCCATACACCTCCTCCCTCACCTCTATTCAGTGCCCCAAACACTACTTTCATGTGAGAGAACACTTCAACCATGAGCTTGTCTATTGTGTCTGGAGATCTCGAGACAGCCTCCTCTACACCAGTGACACCCATTGTAATTTGTTGGACTGTTTCGTCAAGCACCTCTGCTTCTTCCACCAAAAGTGGAACCTCTCATTGGGCAAACTTTTCAATTTCAATATTTATTCCTGTTCTGACATGTTGGTACGTGGCCTCCTCTTGTGTCAAGATTAAGCTGCTGCAGAAAGCAAATTTTCATGGCCTCTCCACTCTGGGTGTAAATGTACATGACCATAAACAAAATTAAACTTAAAAACAAAGTGTGATCACAGTCAGACAGAAGCCGAAGGCAGGATCGAACCCAGGCGACTGGAGCTACGAGGAAGCAACACTGTTACATGGGCCATTCTGTCACCCCCTCAATGCTCACTGACAACAATTCTTCGTGGGAATGGATGAGGTTTTCTAGAAAGGAGGTAAACTAAACTTGCCAGGAAAATGGGAGCTTAAGGGAAGGGTGAGAAATGAAGCTGGAATTGGAGTTAAGGGATGTTGTATTGAAGCAAAACAAAGAAAACAGAATAGAGAACACTACAGGTTCTTCAGACCAGTATGTTATTCTAAACTTTTAACCTATTCCACAATCAATCCATTCCTCCCACATGGTCCATAGTCCTCCATTTTCTTTTCATCCATGTACCTATCTAAGAATTTCTTAAGTGTCCCTAACGTATCATACTACCACAACCACTCCAGGCACTTACCACCCTCCAGGTGACCATTAAATAGAATGTTTTATGAATCCACCCTGGTAATGCTAAAATAGCTTTCTATGCCTTTAAAAGAAAATTATGATGTCATTTGCATGTGTAGAGTAGAAAGAAGAGTAATAATGCTCTAAAAAGAATGTCAAGAACTGGTCATATGGTGAAGATTTTCGCGAGTAAGGTATTGGTATGGGATAGCATGGCTGAGCGAAGTTCCTTATTGGCGTAGTCGCGTGAGCGAGGAGATCGTTTCTGGGTCTAGTCTATATGTGTAAGCACATGTGTGCCAGAAACTACCTTATTGGTTTTGTATATTCTGTTTTATTTAGTTTCACACTGCACACATAACTAATTGATGCACAAGTGCGTGGACTGAAATTAAGCTGAGATTGTAACAGCAGGAAATGTTTTATTTTAAATTCATTTCATTATCCTTTTTTGATACCCTCTTTCTGCATTAAAAGATCTGAAACAGAAAAAGGAATCAAAGCCTTGAAGAAGTATTTGCTGTCCTCAATGCATACTTTTGCCAGGCTACAAAATGAAAATAGGACATCTCCCCTAAACTTTTCTCCACTCACCTTAAAAGGAGGCAAAGGCAAACAATACAGAGTATGGAGAAACCAAACAAGTACACAGAGAGCTCTTTGAAATGTATAAAATCCTGATATATCTCAAGAGGGTAGAGACAGGGAAAACTGCGAAACAAGAATCTGACAAGAAGGGCAGACTGCCAACAGCCGGATTGACGAAATATTTTTTTTCTTTGAGGGATTAGAAATCTTTGCATTGAGCACTAAAGACGTGAGGTCAATAAGTCCATACAAATAAAGATTGATCGATTTCTGGAGAGTCAAACTCTCAGGAGACCTGGGGCTGGGCAGGACGGTGGAGATGAGGTAGAAAATCAGGCATGATCTTATTGAGTTGCAGAACAGGACTGAGTCGTTAAATGACCTGGTCAAGTTTCTGTTTCTTATCAAGCCACAAAATTCCCTTAATCTTTCCAGTACAAGGTGTTGGAATTCACGCAGAGATGCACACTCACATTCACATGCATATATAAAGATAATCTTATGCATAGCATCAGAGTCGTAGAGTACTACAGCATGAAAACAGGCCTTTTGGGCCATCTAGTTTATGCCGACCTAATCCTCCGCCTAGTCCCATCTACTTGCATCCAGACCATAACCTTCCAACCCCTCCCATTCATATCCCTATCCAAATATTTCTTAAATCATAAAAATTAGTCTTCATCTCTCTCGTCCACTGGCAGCTCATTCCACGCTTGCATCACCCTCTGAGTGAAGAAGTTTCCTCTCAGTTTCCCCTTAAATATTTCATCTTTCACCTGAAACCTTTGTCCTATTGTCCCAGGGGAAAAGGCCTGCATGCATTCATCCTATCAATATTCCCAATAATTTTGTAAATCTCTATAAGATCTGCCCTGTCCTCCAGGGAATCATGTCTTAACCCGTTCAATCTTTTCCTGCAACTGAGGTTCTCATGTCCCAGCAACATCTTTGCATATTTTCTCTGCACTCGTTGAAGCTGCTTGATATCTATCCTGTAGGGATGTAACCAGAAGTGACACATGTTTGGAAAAATACACACACAAACACATTCACAAATTTTATATGTGTGCTGCTGTATATGGAGACAGATGAAAAACATATAAGAAACACACAATGAAGCACAAAGACATACAGCATATTTGCATGAATGCTCAGAAACATACATTCTAATCCGTTCAATCACTGTGAAAAAGCAAGTGGGCATTGTTTTGATGAGATAAGACTTAAATCTTGCGTGCATTGTCTGAGCAGGTAATTAGATGCTTCTGGGCCATTGAAAGGTAAATTGCTGATTGTAAAGTAAGTTGCTGTCCATCAAACTCAATTGCTTAGTGGGCATCATCCATCTGCCTTAAGTATTTTTTTTGGTGGCAACTTTGTCAGAAAATACACGGCTTTATTAAGTTTATTTTTTAGTTACAGATCCCTTGCCTGAGCATCATCATGAATGCGTGGAGTTGCATCCAAACCAACTGACCTAAGGGAAAATGAAGAAGCATTTTAGATCATTGTTCTCCCGACAAATTCCATTCCTCCAGTTTCGACTCCCTGCCAACTGCTCATACCTTTAAATTATTGCTGAGTCCATGTTAAATTTCAGACCACACATGCGCAACAGCATTATTTCTACATTTATAATCACATAATTGGCCTCATCTGCTGCTGAAACCCTCATCCAGACATCTGTTAGTCTCTAAACTTAACAACACCATTGATCGCTAGGCATTCTTTCGACTCCCCACTTCAAGAGGACAGAAGGCCCAAAAGCCTAAAAGCACACACTACCAGGCTCAAGTGCAGCTTGGAATGCCTCAGGACTGCAGAGACTAAAACAAGATTGGTCTAGTATATTATTATTGTCACATGTGCCATGATGATGTGAAAGCTTGCCTTCCATACTGTTCATGCAGATGAAACCATTATGCAATATACTGAAGAAGAACATGGTTAAACAGTAACAGAACACAGACTGAGGTGTAACAGCTACAGAGAAAGTCTAGTGCAGGTAGACAATAAGGTGCAAGATCATGACGAGCTAGACTGTGAGGTCAAGAGTCCATCATATTGTCCTAGGGAACCAGTCAAACACAAGAAGCTATCTTTAAGCCTGGTGGAACACACTTTCGGGCTTTTGCATCTTCCACCCGAAGGAAGAGGGGAGAAGGGAGAATGTTTGGGGTGGGAAGGGAGTTCTTTGATTATGCTGGCTGCTTTTCTGAGGCAACAAGAAGTAAATACCTTGTATTTCTAAAGGAATGGAAGCTGTTATTGCTCTAGACAGAAGAGAAAATAACTTCTCTGGTACGTGTTCAGGATCTGTGTTGTGAACAGAAAGTTGTGCATCTCTCAAACACTCCCAATGCAATACCTCTGAGAATAGCCTAACTGCATTACTGTATTCAAATCCTGCTTCGGTGACAGCAGGGTCCAGCAACTGTGATATACACGACACTCCTTATATAACGAGCAGCAAATGAATGTTTTCTCTCACTGTTTCCCCAAAGAGGCATCTGCGACAGTAGCTCATGAACTGCCTCCAGCTGTTTATGAAACAGCGGACTGAGGAACGAGAGGTTCCAGCCGTCAACAGCTGTTTACCATGTAAGAGGGAGTGCAAACAAGAGTTTGCAAAGTGCCCGCAGTTGTTTACCATTGAAAGCTGTTTTCCATGTGAGGAACACACACAGAGTATCAGGAGAATCTACATCTGTTCACAACACACCACCACTGCAAACACGTAGCAAATATCACATTTTTTTTTATTGCCAAGAATTTATTAATCTAAAGCATTCTGTCTCTCCCATCTTGTACTGCGGATTAATAAGAGGGCATTTAGTTCCATCTCTGGTGCTCTGTAGATACTCGGCTGTTGAAGATAAATATCTTTTTCTTTTCCCCCGAACTAATACCTTTCAAATGCCTACCTAATTTACTTCTTTTGATTCTATGTTTAGAATCAGAAACAGAATCAAGTTTATTATCACGGACATACTGCATATCTGGAAATGTGTTGATCAGCGGCATTGGTACAATGCAAGATATAAAAATCACTACAGGTTACAATAAGTAAGTAAATAATGCAAAAGAGGAACAGCGAGGTAGTGCTCATAGACTGTTTGGAAATCTGATGACGGAGAGGAAGAAGCCGTTCCTAAAACTTTGAGTGAGGGTCTTTGGGTTCCCGTGTCTTCCCTTTGCAACAAGATTCTTGATTTCTTTGTCTGGAGACCAAAAGTCAGTGCAGATTGGTAATAATATCTCCCCCTCACTGGCAATGAATGTAGGCAAACTTCAAGCCATATGCTTAGCCCACTGCTCTAGTCTTTTTACATTAATGACTGTGCAGCCACACCCAGCTCAAATGCCATTATGCATTTGCTGGCAACACCGCTATTGTGAGCAGGATCTCAGGTGGTGACAAGGAGGCGTACAGGAGTGAGAAAAATCAGTTGTTTAAGTAGTGTCCAGCAGTCTTACAGTGAATTCCAAATCATAACTATGCTTTGTGCAAAAGCAAATATTTCTGCATATTATAGACAATAGACCTAGACAATAGGTGCAGAAGTAGACCATTTGTCCCTTCGAGCCTGTGCCGCCATTCTGAGATCATGGCTGATCATCTACTATCAATACCCAGTTCCTGCCTTGTCCCCATATCCCTTGATTTCCCTATCCATAAGATACCTATCTAGCTCCTTCTTGAAAGCATCCAGAGAATTGCCACTGCCTTCCGAGGCAGTGCATTCCAGACACCCACAACTCTCTGGGAGAAGAAGGTTTTCCTTAACTCTGTGTTAAATGACCTACCCCTTATTCTCAAACCATGCCCTCTGGTACTGGGCTCTCCCAGCATCTGGAACATATTTCCTGCCTCTATCTTGTCCAATCCCTTAATAATATTATAATGTTGCAATCAGATCCTCTCTCAATCTCCTTAATTCCAGCATGTACAAGCCCAGTCTCTCTAACCTCTCTGTGTAAGACAGTCCGGACGTCCCAGGACTGTCTGGGATTATCTGTTCCCATACTAGTTTCTTAGTAGACTCCCAATCTAGAACATAGAAAAGCCAAGCTTTCCTAGCCATAATCCCATGGAGGTTAAAGCCTATACAATGGAACGGACCTGCACCCCCATATCCCAGGGCAGACTGCAGGAGGAATCCAACAATTCCATTGGCTTGGACATTTTGGCCACAACACCCAGTATACTCAGCCCACCAGAAAATATCTCACCCTAAGCCTTCACATGAAATCTGTATTTAATTCTCCCCATAGCCAAATCAGAACCAGTATTGCAATCAGGTTTATTGTCACTGACAGAAGTCGTGAAATTTTTTGTTTGGTGGAAACAATGCAGTGCAGATATAACAACTTACCATAAATTACAATAACATTGCCTGTGGTTGCAGATTTCAGCTGCAATAGTTGGGAATGGAAATATTTGATGATTCCCTTGAAAACTGCACACAAAAAAATCATCACCCTGCAGCATCATCTAACTATATTCTTCACCAAAATTTTCCAGAGTCTGCCTTTTCCTGTCTAAAATATTCAGATCGAAAAAAAATTTGTTAACTGAATCTTTAAATCAGTCTCTCTCTCTCTCCATAGATGCTGCCTGGCCTGCTAAAAATCTGCATCATATTCTGTTTTAATTTGCAACTTGAATAACAATGCTCCACAACCTTCTGCTAGGAAAGCTCAAATAAATCATCTTGGTGTTTCATCTATCAGGGTATTCCAGCATTAAGTTTATATCACTCTTCTCTAGGGTCGCCCACTGAGACTCAGAAATAGGTGCAATAGGCAATTAGCCCCTTCAAACAATTCATTTCAAAGCTCCCTCCCTATACCCCTCCTGTCTGTAAAACATGGTATGCTTGGAGAGAGAACTCAGATTTATTTGTCGTGGCTGACATTCCTCACCCAGGCAATGTTGCCCAAGAATTCATCTGATTTATCATTGGTGAACTTGAGTGCTAGTCTAACTCATCATGACCACGGCCCTTTGAAAGCAACAGGCAAAAGATTTGTCCTTTGAGTCTCATTGTAAACAAAACATCATACTTGTTCATCTTTTGATCAGCAATTGTGATCGTAGGTGCTATGGAATAGAAAAACCATTTCAAAAGGTAGAAAGGTTTCTCCTTCTATTCTCTCAAGAGGGTGTGAAATCACTGGAATTATTTGTCCTGAGGGTAATGGAGGCCAGACAATTCAATATATTTAACATAGGAGTAAATACACCTTTGAAAGATGAGGAATTGAAGATTATGGGGATCTGGCACAGAATAAGAGTTGAGGCCAGCATAGATTATCCATGATCATATAGAATGTGGGATAGGCTTGAGGGGCTGCATGACCTACTCCTGACTAATTTCCTTGTTTTCCTGTGTTCAGCTGTTCTGTGTGTGGTTGGCATCTAATTAAAAAAAAGATTTTTCAAAAGGCCAAAGACAAAACATAATCTGCTTAGCATGAGGGATGAGTGTCAGATTATCTTTGGGAAGTTATTTTACAATTTAATTCGATGCTATGCTTAAATTTCTTCAAATAAAAATAAAAATGCACAAATTAGTAAATATGATTTTGGTTAGCTCAGTATTCTCAAGATTGTATTAAATTTCTCTAAAGTGGATAAGCTTGTATTATTGTGCACAACATTACTTTAATGACATTAATCGCTGAATTCTAAATGCTTTCTGAAAAAGCCTGCTATGTTTGTACGGGATTTGGAAGATTAGAGTGTTGCTTATTCTAACACAGCTCAGAGTTCTTTTGCCAGAGTCACAAATTTGCAATTTTCTGCAGTACCATGAGAGTGCCACACTGCTGGTAATGCCACCTCTCAAGAAACATGATATCAAGAGCCAGCATCCAGTTCAATGTACTAAGTCCTTTGTGAATAGTTGAGGAAGAGTTGAAAGTTCCCCGATACTCTCTGACCATTTATCGTTCAATGAGCAGACAGGTCAATAGCCTACTGCTGGTTTTCAGCATGATCAATGCTCATTTTATGCAGAAAAGCAATTACCACATTTCAATATTGGCAGTGAAAGGGGCTCCGTTAATCTAACTTATCCCTAACTCCTCAGTTCAAGAAACCAGTTAGATTTATGAATCTGCTACCAATTTTCCCTTACATAGAAGACAATATTCACAGGAGCGGCTTGGTTACCACAAAGCTTTACTACCAGCGACCCGGGTTCAATTACCGCTTCTTCCTGTAAGGAATTGGTACGTTCTCCCTGTAACCACGTGGGTTTCCTCTGCGTGCTCCAGTTTCCTCCCACCGTCCAAAGATGTACCAGTTAATAGCTTAATTGGTCATTGTAAAATGTCCCAGGATTAGGCTCATATTAAATTGGGGGATTGCTGGGCAGTGCGGAAATATCTAATCTGGGCTCTATCATAATAAATAAATAAATACAGCTGGGAGAAGGATTAAATTGGGGGACTGTTGGGCGGAGTGGTTCAAAGAGACAGAAGGGTGTATTCCACACACAATGTCAATAAATAAATAAATATTCTTAAGAAAAAACTGTGCATGAAATGCAACTATTCATTGTGAATTCGCTGATAACACTGTTGGCTAAGAATAGAAATTTGGTTATTGCAAGACCAGAGATTTGTCAATGATTCACTTAGTCAAGTGCTCAAAGGCCTCATAACTCAGCTAAGGGTATGTATTTAACTGTAAAATTAACTAACCCTGCCTCTTATGATCCTCCAGGTCCAACAGAATCACAAATGAGTTATGTTGAATGTTGCACATGAAGTCAAAAACCAGCCTGTGAATAATTGGTTACAAAAGTGTTTGGTTTCTATTTGTTATCTTTATATCTGGCTTTGTGCCTTTCTCCAAGCTCTCTCCCATTGTAAGAACACAGAACACAGAACACAAGGGCCTTCCCCTCCACTGAACTCAATCACGGCTGACTTTCTGCATTAAATGCATTCTCCCCACTTATTCTAACATTTGGATTCCAAAATTCCAAGAGTCTCACCCTGGTATGTGCAAATGAAGTGTTGCAGAACCAGAAAGGTTTCATGGCCTCTAAGTGCACAAGGTATTTAGTGAGGTAACGGCATCGAAAACCAACAGTTATTGCTGAAAACCTGGGATATGCATGTGCACTTTAATGCACAGATCCCGTGGCTGTCCAGCAAATCATCTGTCATTTTCAAGTTGCACTGTTTGTGGCTTTATCTACTGTTATTAACAAAACAGTTCTTTATAAACCAGTCACTCATTAAAATATGCCAATAATATTATTTTTAACACAATATTATAGACTATTACTTTCAGGTTCTTTGCATTCAGGTTTCCAGCAACTGTTGTGTTCCGTATCTCATTTTTTCTGTCTTTAACTGCCTTCATTTATCATTTAACCATGGCTGTAAAGGTGAAGAATTACCCATACAACTTTAACTTGTAACCCATCACAGATATGGGCTAAACATGGGCTAACAGGATGAGCTTAGATGGGGAATTCAGAAAGCAACAGCAGGGCCACAGGGCCTGTTTCCATGCTGCATGACTCCACATAACCTAGAACATTGAACAATACGCACAGTACAGCCCTTCAAACCATGACTTTGCGACAATATCTTAACCTACTCTAAAATCATACCAACACTTCCTTCCTACATCACCCTCAATTTTTCTTTCATCCATGTACCTATCTAAGAGTCCGTTAAATCTCTGCAATGTATCTGCACCTAGCACTCTGTGTAAAAAACTACTTCTGATACTTTGCTCTACTCTCCTTACAAAGATATACTCTTTTATTACCCATTGCTACCCTGGTTTAAAGGCACTGGCTGTCCACTTTATCGCTGCCTCTTATCATCTTATACACCTCTATCAAGTCTCCTCTTATCCTCATTTCCTTCAAAGCACTGGCTCACTCAAACTTTCCTCATAAGACGAGCACTCTAACTTGGTCAATATCCTTGGAAATCTCCTCTGCACCTTCTGTAAAGCTTCCACCTTCTTCCTACGATGAGGCATCCAGAACTGAACACTGTACTCTGCATTTTAATTCTCATTTCCATTCAGATATATTGGTTCATGGCCTCTTCTTGTGCCATGACAAGGTCACCCTCAGGGTGGAGGAGCAACAGCTTAATTCCTGTCTACATAGCCTCCAACCTGAAGGTATAAGTATTGATTTCTCCATCTGGTAAAGAAATTTATCCCCCTCACCTCACTTCTTCTATTCCCTTACCTGGCCTCTAACCTCTTCTCACTTATCTATCACTTGCCCCCCAGTGCCCATCCTCTTTCCATTTCTCCTATGGTCCACTCTGCTCTTCCATCAGATTCCTTCCTCTCCAGCCCTTTACTTTTCCTTCCCACCTGGTTTCTAGCTATCCACTTGCCCCTCCCCCCCCCCCCCCCCACACACACACACACACACACTTGTTTATTCCTGTGGCATTTTGATCGTGTTGCTTTGGATTTCCAGCATCTGCAGAATTTCTTCTGTTTAAACTGCCTTAAGGGTGGTCTAATCAGAGTTTTCTTGAGCTGAACATCTATTTCATCAATTGGAAAATGGCACCTGTGTGCCAAAGGAAATTGGTTGAGGCAGGTAAAAGGACAACTTTTAAAAGGCATGTAGACAGGTAAATGGATTGGAAAGGCTGAGGTTAGGTTATGGGCCAAATGCTGGGAAATGGAGCTAAGTTGGATGGGGCACTTTGGTCAGCATGAACGAGTTGGGCTGAATGCCCTATAAACATTCTGTATGACTCCGCGACTCCTCATTCTCAGGTAGTGTAGGTTCTGTTTATTTCCCTATATCTTACAATGAAGAAAAACACAACCAGAAATACACTATGAAACAAAGTCATAAATCTATACATGCATCTCAAATATCTCAAAGCACTTTACATATCAAGTACAGATATTTCACTTGGGAAGTGTTGCTGCCATTTGATAGAGCAAGCACCCACAAACACTCATGAGAATCATTACTATTTTATTTATTAATTTATTTAGAGATATTGCATGGAACAGGACCTTCCCGCTCAATGACCTGCACCACTCAGCAAGCCACCTAATTAAAACTGGCCTCATCACAATTAACCTCCTAAGCAGTGCAATTGGACGGAGGAAACAGGAGAACCTGGAGGAAACCCACAATCTCACAGGGAGATCGTATGAACTCCTTACAGTCTGAAATCTCAAACACCCCCAGCTGTAAAGGCATCGCACTAATTGCTACGCTACCGAGGAATAGATTCAAGACAAAATACAGAAACCCCTTTACAAGTGCAGGTCAACTTAACCTAACTACGTCTTCTTAACCACCCGATCAACTTGGATGGTATCTTTGAGGGATCTAAGTATCTCTAAGTTATATTGATATGATGGCATCCGTTAGTCTCGCGAGACCACGGATCTGCGCCTGGAAGGTCTCCTCTGGGCAATGTTGTATGGAAGAACGGCAGTTGCCCAAGCAGCAAGTCTCCCCACTCCATGGCACCGATGTTGTCCAAGGGAAGGGCAAGGGCCGATACAGTTTGGCACCGATGTCGTCGCAGGAGTTGCCAGAACGAGGTTGAAGACAACGTCGGACTGCCTTAGGGACTCCAGCTCCGGATTTGTCCTCAGGGTTTACTCCTGAAGCCTTTCCCATGAGTGGGTATGGCCACAAGGCAGGGGAGGTTTGAAATCAGAGTTTTCCTTCTCTTAGATGGACTGCCTTCCCAGGCTGACGAGCTCCACTTACCCGAAGCACTGGCTTTAAGGCGCAAGGACCCACCTTTGCCCCTTCTCCTGCCAGTAGAAACAGTTCCACCGGGCTTAGTAGCTAAGCAACACGAGAAGCCCAAGAGTTGGACTTGGTTGTCAGGGGCTATTTGAGGCGCTCTTGATATATTGTTCTAACTTTTTCCCACAACCTCTACTCTCTGCAAAGTAGTTGACCAGAAATGTAACTCTTTCCCTCTTTCCACAGTGTGCCTTGGCCTGCTGAGTTTGTCCACCATTTTCTATTCTAATTTCCTTATTGCACGATTACAATCAGGTCTGAGTGATAAGTGATGCACACCAAATTATCAAGCTTGTGTATCTGGGCTTCAGTTGCATCACAAGGAGCCAATCATTTGAGAATAAGCTACATCGAAATTTCTTCCCTTAGAAACTCTGGAATGCCCTGCCGCCAAGGGCTAGTGGAAGTCAGATCATTAAGTATATTTAAGGAGCAGATAAATATCTGATGGGTCAAGGAATAAAGGGTTATGGGGATCTGACACAGAAGGAGTTGAGACTAGCACAGATAAGCCATGATCTTCCTGAATTATGAGTAGGCTCAAGAAGCTGACTGGCCTTCTCCTGAATCTAGTTTCACGCTGTTCTGAGTGGTTTGAGCATCAATTCAATTGTAGCTCATTGCTTTGGTTCTTTTCCTCTAGAATCCTATTTGGCATGTTATTTATAGTCTTTAAGGTGTTTTGCATTATATTGTTACTTCTAGAAATTTATAGTTGTCCTATTCCATCCATTTAGATGACCCACTTCACATTTTGCTACATTGAGTCTTAAAACCAAAATGAATAGTTTGTTCATCTCGGCCTTCCTATCAAGTCTGTGAGACCACCAGTTTTTCTTTGTGCTCCAGTCCAATTCAAAACACTGGAAGTACCAACGAGTTTTAGACAAGGAAACATTTCTTATTGATCATTCACAATGGAATACCATTGCCATTTGGCACATTTGTTCACTATAAGTGTGGTGGTGTATATAACTGACAGCTAATTTTCTCAAAAGAGATTACTATTGGTAACCAAAGTCTGATTTCTCCTTCTGAGCCCAAGGGAACAGGGAAGGACAGTGTTACTATCACAGATCACAGTGGGATTCCATTCCTACTTTTTAACCATTCCAAGACTTTTTAATCTATCACTTTCAGTTCATTCACCTGCGTTTATCTTTTTACTAGCTAGCTACTGGCTCTAGATCCTCATCTTGTTCATAACATGTTGCTTCTGAAACTTCTGAAAGTAAAGGTATACAACAACACTGCAATGCCCTTGAATCCTTGTCTGTCTTATGTACTGCTTCTGAAGAATTCAATAATGTCAAAGGAAATTGTAAGATTCTGTGTTGACTTTTTCTTATTATTGTCATTGGATGTTTTGCTATCTGATCCTTTGGTTAAGATTCTAATATCCATCCAACTATTCATGTTAAAGCAAACAGATTATAGATTTCTAGATTAGTTCATTTCCCCTGAACGCAAGAGATTTTCATCCCTCAGTTACCATTTTTTCTCTGTCAGATACTTTTGATACCGGAGCCTTTTTTCCTGCCTCAATGGTTTCTTTGCATTCCACAGGAGTTTTCAATTTGGACACAGGTCCTTACATTAGAGAAAGGCAAGAGCTTATTTTATTCATTTTATAGAACAAAACCCATCCCTAATTGTCCTTGAGGAAGTGATATTGAGCCATATTTTTAAATTTCCGCTGATCTTCATGGAAAAATGTGAAGTGGTTCATTTTGGAAGATCAAGCTTGAAGGCAGAGTACAAGAGCTATGACACGATTCTTAAATGTTTATGAATAGAAGGCTCTTGGGGTTCACATCCTTAAATACCTCAAATTTTCAGCACAAGTTGATAGGCTGGTTAAGAAGGCATATATGGTGTGTTGCCTTTTATTAGCGGGGTGAGGGGGGGGATTGAGTTCAAACGCTATGAGATAATGTTGCAGCTCTATTAAACTCTCGTCAGACCACACTTATTGTGGTATACAACATGTTAAGAGGAATAGATGGAGTGGATAGCCTGCGCCTCTTCCCCAGGGCACCACTGCTCAATACAAGAGGACATGGCTTTAAGATAAGGGTAAGAAAGCTCAAGGGGGATATTAGAGGAAGATTTTTTACTCAGAGAGTGGTTGGTGCGTGGAATGCACTGTCTGAGTCAGTGGTGGAGGCAAATACACTAGTGAAATTTAAGAGACTGCTAGACAGGTAAATGGAGGAATTTAAGGTGGAGGGTTATATGGGAGGCAGGGTTTAAGGGTCAGTACAACATTGTGGGCCAAACGGCCTGTATTGTGCTGTATTGCTCTTTGTTCTTCTTGTCACCTCACTTCAGTTCTTGTCACCTTTTAGAGAGGATGCATTGGACATTTATCAGGATGCTTGCCTAATTGGGAGAGCTTACCTTATGAGGACAGGTTCAGCAAGCTAGGGCTTTTCTCTTTGCAGAGAAGGATGGTGAGAGCTGACTTGATAGAGGTGTACTAGATGATACTGCCCATGTCTTTTCCCAGCATAAATTTAAACCTCTACAGATGTACCATGGAGAGCACTCTCATCGGCTGCATCACCATCTGGTATGGGGGGGGGGGGGGGGCAACCACACAGGATCGAAGCAAGTTGCAGAAATTTGTAAAATTATGTGTACAAGCCTCCATAGTATCCAACACATCTTCAAGGAGTGGTGCCCCATATATTGTGAAAGTCAGCAATTTTTGTCTATATTTATCATGTATTACTTTGCACTGCTACTGCAAAGTTAACAAATTTCACAATATATGCTGGTGATATTCAACCTGATTCTGATTCTGAGGTGTTTGGAGGAAAGTATAGAGGGGATGTCAGAGGCACACACAGAAATGTGTGTGGAACACGTTGCCAGGGGTTTTGGTAGAGCCAGATACATTATGAACATTTGACAGACCCTCATGCACATGAATGAAAGACAAACAGAAGGCTATATGGGAAGGACGGCTTAGGTTGATCTTGGAATAGGTTAAAGGGACGGTATCCTTAATCATGGAATCTACATTCTTGATGCACCACCTCTTGACAACGTCGTCAAGGGTGGGGAGGGCTGTGCCCATAATGGAACTAGCTAAGTCCAAAGTTCTTGCCATCTTCTTACGATCCTGTGCATTGGAGGCCCAAAACCAGGTTGTGATGAATCCAGTTAGAATGCTATTCATCATACATCTGTAGAAATTTGCAAGAGCCTTTGGTAACATACCAAATCTCCACAAACCCCTAATAAAGCAGAGCAGCTGGTGTACCTTGTTCATGATTGCACTGATGTATTGGGCCAAAGGGCCTCTTTCCATGGTTTGTATCTTTAATCTACTGCGCCTGTCCTTCTTGATGTTATAGTTCACAAGTTTTGAAGTTGTACTCAGAGTAATTAGAGTATTTTACAGAGACTCATATTGCCCCAAAGTACATTGCTGTTAATGAGGTACATTGGAAATGCTGTCTGTGATATAACAAGTGTGCATTCGATATGATGAGCACAGCAATTCATTGGGGCAACAAATTAATAATGATCAGGGAGTCTTATGTTTCCATTGTTGTTTATTGAGGATCTTCATTAAAAATAATAGCACTGACAATCTACTCTTCTTCAATCAGTGCTATGATTCTTTAATGGCCATCTGAGAGAGCACACATGGCCTCAATTTAGCATATTATCTAAAAATGAGAATATTATTAACTTATGCAGTATCTCTTTTCATTCTGTCTTGTAAGCATTATTGATGCAAAGCTTTCGATTCTTACTAATTTGATTTTATTATTTCTAATCTCTTGATCTTTCCATTGGTACTTGGCTGCAGTGTATCGCTGATGCATCCTTGCTCCCTCACTTTATCCTCTAACTTTGGTTGCTACACTAGCCAGACCTCTGTCAGTCAGAGGTTCTGCTGGTTGTTTCACCAGTGTTCAGCAGTACAAAGGGATGCAACTCCCAGAACTGCTTGCACATACGGAATGACACTCAGATTCTGGACACCAATTTACAAATGTGTGGCACTTTTAATGTAATACACTTGCAGTCATACAACAGGGGGAAAGGCCCTTCAGCCCATCTGAGCTACTAATTTCCCCATGTTTGACTCGTATCCAGTTAAACCTTTGTATCTGTCCATATGAATTGTTCTACCTGCCCCAGCCAATTCCACTAAAATCATACACGGATCATCTTCTGGATGTGAAAATTGCCTGTCAGGTCTCTATTCATTCTTTTCTCCTCTCGCAAACAGATGCTGGAAATCCAAAGCAACCCATACAAAATGCTGAAGGAACTCAGTAGGCCTGACAGCATCTATGGAAATGAGTAAAGAGTAGTTCACCTTAAGCATATGCCCTCTAGTTCTTAATTCCCCAACCATGGGTAAAAGGTTACATGCATTCACCGTTTGTGACCCTCATGCGTTCCTACTACTCAATATGATCACCGGTCACTCTCCTGTATGCAAAGCATAAAGGAATAACCTGTCCAATCTTTCCCTACAATACAGTCCCTTGAGTCCTAGCAACATCCTCATGAACATTTTCTGCACTCTTTCCAGCTTAATAGCAGGGTGACCAAAACAGACTCACCAACATCTTGCACACCTGCAGCATAATGTCCATATTCAATGCCCTATGTTTAAGGTAAAAGATGAAATATCAGAAACAAACATATTCTATTTATATTTTCTTATTCTGAAGTAATTGTTTGAACCCAAGAATTCAAGAAAATAGAAACAAGTCAGCACCTCAAGACCCAGCATTCAGTATGATCACAACTGATCAATGCTGGCCTCAATCCCTGTTCTGTGCCAGTTCCCCATAACCCTCAATTCCTTAATCTATCAAATATTTATCTCCAATTTAAACATGCCTATTATCTGGTCTCCAACAACCCTCAAAGGCAGCAAATTTCAGTGAGTGGAGGAAGTATAAGGGGTGGTCAGATGTAGATATCTGTACAGAGAAAATGCTAAGTGCAGGAAATGCACTGCTGGTGTGGTGATAGAGGCAGATACATTAGAGACATTTAGAATCAAGTTTAACATCACAGGCATATGTTGTGAATTTGTTGTTATGCAAAAAAAAGTGGTGAGATAGTTTTCATGGGTTCAATATCCATTCAGAAATCTGATGGCAGAGTGGAAGAAGCTGTGCCTCAATCATCGATAGTATGCCTTCAGGCTCCTGTACCTCCTTCCTGACGGCAGCAATGAGAAAATGCATGCCCTGGGTGACGGGGTGATTGCTCCTTAAAGTTGATGATGTTGAGGCTTGTGCCCATGTTGGAGTTGACACAGCTTACAATTTTATGCAGTTTATTCCAATCACTTCGATCTAAGAGAATCTTAGATAGGCACACGGATGAAATAAAATTGAGGGCGATGCTGGGGGGTGGGAGTGTTAGGTTGATTGTGAAGTAGCTTTAAAGATTGACACAACATTGTGGGCTGAAGGGCCTGTTGTATGGGGTACTGTTCAATATTTTACATTCAGTTGGAATCACCAGTAAAAACCCAATAAAACTGCAAAAATGTAAATTAGTTTATTATTATCACCTGAACAGTGAAAAGCTTTGTTTTGCATGTTATCTGTAAAGGTCATTTCATGAACACACTGCATTGAGGTTGTACAATTAAAAGCAGTAACAGGATGCAGAATAAAGTGTTACAAGGAAAGTGTGGGGTGACAATAACATGCAAGGCTATAACAAGGTAGATTGTGAGGTCAAGATTCCAAAGTAAACTTCAGATAACTTCAGAAAAGTAAAGCAATATAAATATGCAGATGCAACAAGCCAAATTTCTCAGCACTCTCAGCCATTGCTACTAGATTCAATGTGTAAGAATCCAGTCTTCCTGTGACTGTCTACAGCTATACTCCTGTAACGTTCTCCGTAAGAACTCCATTATTTCTTCCCACCGTCACACACAATGATTTCAATATGGCTCATTGGGCAAAGTGTAAGGAAGCAGAGCGGAAGTGAAGCTTCTTTTTTGCTTTGCTTTGAAACTTTTAAATATTTATAAGTATCCTTTGGGTGTTTTCAATCAACTTTTCCTTTAAGCTTTTTAAATTATTGAAGTCTCTGAATATCAATTAAAATAAGGCCATAAGACATAGGAGCAGAATTAGGCCATTGAGTCTTCTGTGCCATTCAATTGTGGCTGATTTATTTTCTCTCTGAAACCCATTCTTCTACCTTCTCCCCGCAACCTTTGAACCCCATACTAACCAAGAACATATCAACCTCAGCTTTAGATATAACATTTTAGATTCCCGGTGTTACATCCAGGCTGCCAACTTTTCTACTTGTCACTGAATTCATCAAGACTTGTGTAAATGAGTTTGTGCTTTTGAGAACATATCAGCCATACCCAGACAAATATCCATAAGACCATAAGACAAAGGAGCAGAAGTCGGCCATTCGGCCCATCGAGTCTGCTCCGCCATTTTATCATGAGCCGAACCAATCTCCCCTTTAGTCCCACTCGCCCGCCTTCTCACCATAGCCTTTGATGCCCTGGATAATCAGATACCTATCAATCTCTGCCTTAAATACACCCAATGACTTGGCCTCCACTGCTGCCCATGGCAAAAAATTCCACAGATTCACCACCCTCTGGCTAAGAAAATTTCTTCACATCTCTGTTTTGAATGGGCGCCCTACAATCCTTAAGTCATGTCCTCTTGTACTAGACCGGGGTGGGCAAACTTTTTGACTTGTGGGCCAGAAAGGGTTCTAAAATTTGACAGGGGGGCCGGACCAGGAGCAGATGGACAGAGTGTTTTGGTAATACACCTCATAAGAGAAAATAAAATATCATGGGATATGTAGAAAACATGTGCTTTAATTTCAATTGAAAATGAACAAATACATTACAACAAAATATCTGTCTTTGAAGCCCCATGGTATTTAGCTATTTATTGAAATGACTTTTAAAACACTGAAAATTAAATGAATAAAATACAGCTTTTTTTAATAGTAACAGTTATTATTTTAAAGCACTGAAAATTCTGTTATCCTTCAAGATATTATCATCATCACTCTCCTCCTGCCTGTCTTTATTTCAAAAACGGTAGGAAATGCTGGTCTACTTATTCAATTGTCCCCTGTGCCAAAACTCGACAACGACCAGCACAAGGACTGAACAGTGACAGCACGCCAGTATGCGGAGCGCGCTATTTGATCTGGAGCGCATTTTTTATTTTGAGAACGTACGTGCACCTGCGCACCACTCATGTCCATTACTTAACAGAAATGACATGTAACATGTAAGGCTTATTGAAAAAAATATTTTCAAATGCATTTTTTACATAACACAACAAAGAAACTTATTTTTAATTTCAGTGGGAACAGTGTTGTTGGTCTCCCTTTTTAGCCAGTGCATCAAAGTCTGGATTTAGTTTTGTTGTGGCGATTCTCAGGATGGATCTGAGGTGTTGGTCAGTTAACTTGGATCTGTGGCTGGCTTTGTTGATGTTCATGACGCTGAACGCCTGTTCACACAAATAGGTCGAGCCGAACAAAGAGTAAAGCGCAAATGTGGAGTAATACGCTGCACCTCAATGTATATAGAGTGCGTCATCTATTGGGAAAACGCCAGAATTGCGGGGAAAAAACATTAACAAGGTTTATTAATATAATTTCATCAAGTTCTGCGGGCCGGATTAAAAAGCTTGACGGGCCGCATATGGCCCCCGGGCCGTAGTTTGCCCATGCCTGTACTAGACTCTCCCACCATGGGACACAGCTTTGCCGCATCCACTCTGTTCTTGCCTTTCAATATTCAAAATGTTTCTATAAGGTCCCCCCTCATTCTTCTGAACTCCAAGGAGTACAGTCCAAGAGCAGTCAAACGCTCCTCATAGGTTAACCCTCTCATTCCCAGAATCATTCTAGTGAATCTTCTCTGAACCGTCTCCAACGTCAGCACATCCTTTCTTAAATAAGGAGCCCAGAACTCCACACAGTACTCCAACTGAGGTCTTACCACTGCCTTATAGAGTCTCAACATCACATCCCTGCTCCTATACTCTATTCCTCTAGAAATGAATGCCAACATCGCATTTGCCTTCTTTACCACCAACTCAACCTGGAGGTTAACCTTAAGGGTATCCTGCACAAGGACTCCCAAGTCCCGTTGCATCTCAGAACTTTGAATTCTTTCCCCATTTAAATAATAGTCTGCTCATTTATTTCTTCTGCCAAAGTGCATGACCGTACACTTTCCAACATTGTAATTCATTTGCCACTTCTTTGCCCATTCTCCCGAACTATCCAAGTCTCTCTGCAGACTCTTGGTTTCTCAGCACTACCGGCCCCTCCACATATCTTTGTATCATCAGCAAACTTAGCTGCAAGGCCATCTATTCCATAATCCAAATCATTGGTATACAACGTAAAAAGAAGCGGCCCCAACACGGACTCCTGCGGAACACCACTGGTAACCGGCAGCCAACAAGAATGGGTTGCGTAAATCCATGTGTAAACCTGCAAATGTGCAATCTGCTAAGGGCTAGATCTGTGGCTTTGAAGACCTGTGATCCAGAACTGTACAAGAAGTCCAAGTACAACCTGAGGAAGGCTATCTTCAGAGTAACAAATTAATTCCGAGTGGAGTGACAGACGGAACCAGATGCATGAAATCTATGGCAGGGTTTACAGGCCATTACTTCCTACAAAGTGAAACCTAACATTGTGAACTGTGTGATGCCCCATTCCAATAGCTTTGTAATATTATGTGGAAGTTGCAGCAAGGCAAGGATCAGTTCGGTAAGGCCTGGATCAGTTGTACATATATGGGGTAGTTTAATAAAATGGTGGAGGTACAGTACTTGCAATATTAGGAAAACCTGAGGAACAATGCAGAGACTTAAGTTTGAACTCCTCCACTCTCTAATTTAAAATCACATCTTAATTGGATTTAATATAAACATATATAATCTGCCCATGTTCATCTGGAAGGAAATCTGACACCATATCCAGGTCAAGCCTATCAAAGTGATTCAGTCAAAGTTAAATTTATTGTCAGATGCTGAAGTATGTGTATGCACAGGTGCAAGGAAAAGCTTACCTGCAGCAGCATTACAGATACACAATATTCACAAGAACACTTAAACAAAAATTATACATAATTTTTACAAGAAAGAATACAAATTGAACAAAAAACAAATACAAAAGCTATTGTACTACAAAGTAGTCATGGTGGTCACAGTGGCGCTATACTGAGGTACTTATGAGGTGGTGCCATCCGATTCCTGAATAGACATTGAATCCGTGATCAGTACCTAACTTTTTAAAAGATATATTTTGCACAATTTTTAATCTGTTCAACATGTGTGCATCGTAATTGATTTACTTATTTATTATATTTTTTCTTCTTCTATATTATGTATTGCATTGAACTGCTCTGCTAAGTTAATGAATTTCATGACACATGCTGGTGATAATAAACCTGATTCTAATTCTGACTCATTCTTGAATGCCCCATGAAAAGGCCGAACAAGGTATTCAGTTCAACAGCAGTTAGGAATGGTAATAAATGCTTATCTTACTGGCAATACTGAGGTACCGGGAAAAAAAGAGACTCAACTACATAAAAATCCTGCCCTTAGTTTATTGGATGACTAATTATACCGGCAACCCTGACATTTGATATCCAGCAGCAATTATGATCCATTTCTTGCAGCAATGAAGAGGTCCAAGATGTGCATGTGAAATGTAAAAAGAAATGATAATTTGCTCTCTGAATTGAAGGGATTTGTCTGCTTCTTAAAAGTAAAAATTTAGGGAAGAAAAAAATTATTCTTCAGCAACTGTGTGGTTCTGATGGCCACATTAAGTTGTTGGTTTTGATGTGCCATCTGAGCTTTCAGTAGTTTGTTTGGATTTTAACATCCAGAGAAGTAGCTCTTTGGCAAAAACTGGAAGCATCTCCTCTATAAAATAAATTAGCATCGAGGCCATTAGGAAGTAGTGGTTCTCTATTATCGACCCAGAGTTGCTAAAAATGATTGTCAAGCACAACTTCTATACTGATGAAAAAGCTTGGCTATTTTAGGGCAATGTTCAGAAAACTTCTGAATTATTTACGGACAGGAAATGTGGTTCTTCTTCATCCCATTTCAGAAATACCGTTTGTACACAAGGAGGGATATTGTTAGTGCTTGGAGAAAACCAATGGTAGTTTTAACAGAATAAATTTTCTTATTTAGCATTACTACATTGCTTTCCATGAATAGCAAAATTAAAGAATATGTTGATTAAAGACAAACAAGAGAAAATCTGCAGATGCTGGAAATCCAAGAAACACACACAAAATGCTGGAGGGACTCAGCAGGCCAGGCAGCATCTATGGAAAAAAAGTACAGTCGATATTTTGGGCTGAAACCCTTCAGTAGGACTGGAGAAAGAAAAAGCTGAGGAGTAGATTTGAGAGATGGGGGGGGAGGGGGGAGAGAGAAATACCAGGCGATGGGTGAAACTTGGAGGGGGAGGGCTGAAGCATAGAGCTAGAAAGCTGATTGATGAAAGACAGAGGGTCATAAAAGAAAGAAGAAGGGGGTGGCATCAGAGGGAGGGGATGAGCAGCAAGGAGATAACATAAGAGGGGGACAAGGAGATGGGAGATGGTGAAGGGAAGGGGTGGAGGCATTACTGGAAGTTTGAGAAATCCATGTTTATGCCATCAGGTTGGAGGCTACCCAAAATGAATATGAGGTGTTGTTCCTCCAACCTAAATGTGGCCTTATCCTGGCAGTGGAGGAGGCCATGGATGGACATATCGGAATGGGAATGGGAAGTGGAATTAAAATGGGTGGCAACTGGGAGAATCCGTTTATTCTGGCAGATGCTCGGCAAAGCAGTCCCCCAACCTACGTAGGGTCACACCGATATACAAGAGGCCACACGGGAGCACCGAACGCAGTATATGACGCCAACAAACTCACTGTTTGGAGCCACGACTGGTAGTGAGAGAGGAGGTGTAATGGCAGGTGAAGCACTTGTTCAGCTTGCAAGGATAAGTGTCAGTGTGGAGATCGGTGGGGAGGGACGAATGGAAAAGGGAGTCGCATAGGGAGCGATCTCTGCGGAAGGCAGAAAATGGGGAGAGGGAAAAAGAAAGAAAAGTTAAGAAATAATAATAATAATAAATAAGCAATAAATATCGAGACCATGCGACAAAGAGCCCTTGAAAGTAAGTCATTGGCTGTGGAAATGCTTCAAATATGGGGCAAATGAAGTTGTGAAGTTTCCCCTTTGGCTCAAGAGCCTAATGGTTGAGGGGTAGGAATTGTTCCTGAAACTGGTGGTATGAGTCCCAAGGCTCTTGTACCTTCTTCCTGATAGCAGCTATGAGAAGAGCATATTCTGGGCAAGGGGGTCCCTGAAGTTGGATGGTGTTTTCCTATGACAGTGTTTTATGTAGATGTGCTCACTGGTGGGGGTGAGCTTTACCCATGATGGACTGGGCTGTATTCACTACTTTTTGCATAATTTCCCATTCAAGGGGATGATGTGACATTGATGCAATTAAGTTATTCATTGCATCTATGCACATGACAATAAACTTGATTTATGACTTCAAGATACTGTATGAATGGAAGTTACATACTGTATGTGACAGTGTTAAATAGGTACCATTTCCAGAATGAATTGGCTTGATTCACTGAATTAAACAAAATTTAAATTCCTAGTCCAAAAAAACCCCCTAAAACTTGTAAAATGCCTTTATTTTTTGTCCATGTGGTATTTCCAACTAATATCAACCAGTTTTTTTAAAAAGGTAAAATTTCCACGTTGCAACAAATTTCACAGAGTTCCATTGACATAATGTGTCTGTTTTGTCAAATTAGTCCCTTGTGCCTTGTTCTTTTTAAGTTTAATACATATGCTAATGCGGCAGTTGGTAAATTAGGGACTAAAAATATCAAGTTGTGGCACATCCTGTGAGTTGCCTTACATCAAATGGGTGAACAAGCCGATTAGATACATTCAGCATAAAGGATCACTTCTATGTCAGCTGACTTAATAACAAATAGATTCCATAAATTTCTGTCAATTATGTATTTAAATCAATTTGTCACCAAGTACATTAACATGCTTTTATCACATTAATAGTCTTGCCATATTTCACATGCAAGCAGCAACACCATACACACAAATTACATTTATATAGATCAGACACCTTCCAGGAGATTTCACACCCCACCATATCTTCCCTTCCCCACCCATTTTGGCATTCTGAAGTCTGTTCACTTCACTTCTCTTTAGCTATTCCTTCCAACTCTTAAACCTTGTCCACCCGAAACACTAATTCTGTTTCTTTTTTCCACAGCTACTGCCTAACATGTCAAGGGTTTCCAGCATTTTCTGCTGGAGGAACTCAGAGGGTCAAGCAGCACATGTAGAAGGAAGGAACATTTTGATTCTTTGGTTCGAGACTCTGCATCAGGATTCTAACATAGTAAGTAATCTTCTGATTCAATTTTAAATTACTCTATTTTGGTGTGGCACTTTTAACGTAAACAACATTATTAATCTGGATCTCAACAGATCAGATTGATTTTGCTGTCAACTGCGCAATTACATGTCTGTAAAACTTACTTGCTGCAGCATTACAGATGTCTATTATTATCACCACAATATTCACAAAAAACATAATGAGTACAACTTATACAAGAAAGAACACAATTAAAACAAATAAAAGTTCATGGTAACATAACGTGATCATAGAGTTGCTCTCATGACAGAGGAAGTGAACCATGTTCTGCAGGTTGGTTCAAAAATAGAATGGTTGAAGGGAAGAAGCTGTTTTTGAATCTGGTAGTGTTAAAAATTAAGGGGACAGTATTTTAAAACAGAGGCATGTTGAAACTACTTATTTCAGAAGGCAGCAAATCTCTGGTATTTTCTGTCCCAAAGGATTGTGGCAGCCAGGTAACTGGAGGTAGTTCATACATCTGAGATAGTAAAAATACACCAAAAATACTTCTGGAAGGTCCAACTGCTGGAAAAAGTCACAGCATGAAGACAAAAGAACACTCCAAGAAACTCCATGAAATGGTTACTTGAAAAACAGGAGATGTCAGGAGATGGATACAAGAAAATTTACTAGTTACTCGATATCCCTTGGAGTAGAGTTAAGTCAATCACCAAAAAACCTGAAAGAATATGGCACAGCCTGCCGTCCTCAAAAACTGAATGACCATGCCGGAAGGAGACTAGTGTGGAAGGCCACCAAGAGACCTATGACAACTCTGGAGGAGCTACAATCTTTAGTGGTTGAGATGGGAGAGACTGCACATATCTGTACAACAATTGTTGCCCAGGTGCTTGAACAGTCATAACTTTATGGGAGAGTAGCAAAGAGAAAGCCTCTGTTAAAAAAAAAATCACATGAAATCTCATCTAGAGTTAGCTGGAAGGAGGTTCTATTTTTTTGATCAAATAAAAGAGCTTTTTGGCCATCAGACTAAATGCTTTGTTTGGTGTAAGCACATCATAAAAAGTAAATTATCCCTACAGTGAAGCATGGTGGTGGCTACATCATACTGTCGGGATGCTTCACTGCAGCAGGCCCTGGAAGGCTTGTGAAGGTAGAAGGTAAAATGAAAGCTTCAAAATACAGGGAAATCTTGGAGGAACCTAATGCAGTCTGCAAAAAGAACTTAGGAGAAGATTTTTTTTCCCCAGCAAAACAATGATCCCAAGCATAAAGCCAAAGCTGTACAGGAATGGCTTAAAAACAATCAAGGTAATGTCCTGGAATGGCCAAGTCAGAGTCCAGACCTCAATCCAATTGAAAATTTTTGGCTGAAAATGAAAAAGGACTGTTTATTCATAACTCCCATATAATCTGACAGAGGTTGAGCAGTTTTGTAAAGAGGAATGGGGAAAATTGGCAGTGTCCAGATGTGCAAAGCTGATAGAGACGTATCTACACAGGCTTAAACTTGTAATTGCTGTCAAAGATCCATCTACTAAATACTGACTAGAAGGTGGTAAATACTTAGTCAAACAACTATTTTATGTTTTATATTTGTAATTAATTTAGTTCACTTTAGAAATTTGTTTTTACTTTGACACTAAAGAGTCTTTTTCTATTGATTAGTATCAAAAAAACCCAGATTAAGTCCATTGTGATTCAATGTTGTAAAACAATAAAATATGAAAACTTCTGGGGGGAGGGTGGTGAATACTTTTTATAGGCACCGTAGATTAGCTGTGCTCATATTGATTGGTGGGGCAGGTTTAAAGGACCTAAAGGATTTTTCGTACTCCTGTTTTCTTGCATTCCTGGACTGTACCAAGTTTAGCACTTAGAAAGTTCTAGGAACAGCTTCCAATGATGTATTAAACAGTGTGTTCCGAATGGCTGGGCATCAGGTGGAAATTATAGGGATAGGGAAGAGAGGCAGGTATTTTCATCCCAGGAATCAGACTAGAAAATCTCTTTTGGAATGTCTCCTGAGCAGGTACAGTACATCTCCTTATAAAGCATTATCTCCTGCAGATGCTGCCTGACCTGCTGAGCATTTCCAGCATTTTCTGTTTGTTTTTTTCTCAGATTTGCATAATCCACCGTGCTTTGCTTTCTCTTTATATTCGGGTTTTGAAGACATTAATTGAGAGGCATGGTGTTTGCTGGGTGCTTGATCAAACCTCATCATCTGCCTTTTACCAGGCTGCACACAACAGTTACGCACTGCTACACATGAAAATTCTTTCTCTACAAGAGGCTTGCAAATTCCGCACTGCCCCATTCTCTGTATAGTGCAATGCTCCATCAGATGAGACACTCCAAGACGAGGGTGAACTGATTTAATATTGGGCTCATGTAGCATGTGTTAATTTTGCTTCATCACTTGTGAAGAGATGATGCCTGGACGAATTATGCTGAAGGGTTCCAGAGGTTTTTTTAAAAAAACTGAAATGGGGACAGACAGCTAATTAAAGCTAGTGCCCAGAGCAGAGTGGTTTCATTATTTTGAATTCTACTCTGCACTGAAAGCAGCTCGTCCATTCATTGCATCAGTAAGGAAATGGCTTGGGTTAGTTCCATAATTTTCCTCCCCTTTTATTTAGTTCCCTTCTGGTGAAATTTATCCTTCACGTCAGTAGAAATTCAGAATTCATCCTTCAATCCAGAGGGCTCTTCTTTCAAGTAGATTGGTTATATCCAGCCAGTTGGAAGCTTGGGATATTGCTCAACTCTGTTTTAATCATCAATGTGTGTGGAGAGGAAATCTACCCAGGTTCCTGGCCAATTTTTTATCCCTCAATCAAAAGCACTGAAGAACTGATTGTCACACTGCTGTATGGTGGGAATTCGCTTGGCACAAACTGAGTGCACTTCAGAAGCAATTCGTTTGCTGTGAAGAGATTAGCAAACATCCAGAAGTCGTGAAATATGATGTATAACTGCAAATTATGTTTTAATTTCATCTTGCGCAGGAGGTAGTAGTTTTCTGGCCTGGAGAGAAGCAGCCCATTACATCTACGAGTTGCATGTCAGTAACCCTGTCACTTTTTTTCATTTTTGCAATTAGAAACATCACAGGATAATATGAATAACATCCAGCTCATCACAGCAATCAGCCTTCCCTCTGTGTATTCTGTCTACACTTAATGTTGCCTCAGTGAAGCAGCCAGCATTACCCAAGGCCCCACACACCCTGGACATTCTCCTCTCCCACTGGGCAGAAGGTACAGATACCTGACACTGTACCACCAGGGTTAAGGGCAGCTTCTATCTGAAGTTCGAACAGAGCTCTTGTATAATGAGATGGATTCTTGGCCTCATAATCTTCGTTGTTATGATCCTGGCCTTTATCGTTTACATGCACTACACTTTATCAGTAGATTTTACACCTCATTCTGCATTGTTGTTGTTTCACTTTGTTCCAACTCAATGCATTTCACAATGATTTGATCTATATAAACAGTACACAAGTCAAGATTTTCACTGTACCTGGTGCAAGTGACAATAATAAAGCAATACATAATAATTACTTCAAAGTAATATTATAATGCAGGGAATTATTTAGGACCATAAGATATATGACCAGTATTAGGCCATTTGGCCTAACGAGTCTGATCCGTCATTATGACTGATCCATTTTCCTTCTCAGCCCCAAGCTTCTGTGTTCTCCCCATATTCCTTCATGTCTTGGCTAATTAATAAGCTCTTAACCTCTGCCTTAAATATCCCCAGTGACTTGGCCTCCACAGCTGGCTGTGGCAACAAATTCAACAGGTTCACCACTCTGGCTGAAGAAATTCCTCCTCATCTCCATTCTAAAAGGACACCCTCTATTCTGAGGCTGTGTCCTCTGGTCTTAAGACTCCCCCACCAGATTCACTCTTTCGAAGCCTTTCAACATTCGATAGGTTTCAATAAGATCACCCCTCATTCTTCAGAATTCTAGTGAATAGAGGCCTGAGCCATCAACAGCTCTTCATGTGATAAGCCCTTCAATCCCAGAATCATTTTTCAGGAACCTCCTTTGAACCCTCTTCAATATCAGCACATTCTTTCCTTCTTATATTTAAAAGAAAACAACAAATAAATGTCTATTAAAATGATGACAACCTAACCAGTAAGAACAAACTAATTTACCCTTCCCCCAGGATCTGAGGTCTTCCACTCACTGAATAGAGCTGTGGACTTGCTCCAGGTTTAAATGGGACATGTTCCCAGCTAGCGAGGAGGGAGACCAGTGTGGGATCCTGCTGTTCGACCAGAATTCACCAGAGCAGCACGGGAGCAGATGCTGGGCTGAAGAAGACTATACTCACTCAGTCTTACAGTGCTGCAGTGGACTTGGATCTCCACAGAGACACCAGAATAAGTCTCTACATCAAGGTGGAAAGTATGCTCCAATATTTATCGAATAAAGTGAAAAATAAGAACTAGGAGCAGAAGGAATCCATCTGGCCCATCGAACCGTCTCTGCTAATAAGATCATGACTGATCTGGTCGTGGACTCAGCTCCATCTATTTGCCTTATTTCCATAATCCTCAATTTCACTGCTATGCAAAAATTTATCTAACTGTCTTGACTATGCTTAATGAGTTAGGCTCTACTGCTTCCCTAGGCAGAGAAACCCACTCTCTCCAGGGAAGGCTGTTTCTCTTCATCTCCATCCTCAATCTACTCCCCCAAATCTTGAAACTATGAGCTTAGTTCTAGTTTGACTTAACAGTCGAAACAACTTCCCTCTCTCTATTTTAACTACACCTTTCATAATTTTATATTATTTTCTATAAGATTCTCCCTCAACCATCTGACATTCACAAAATATTTTCCAGAATTTCATGGCATTTCACAACATTATCAGTGATAATAAACATGGTTCCCATTCTGAATTCCAGTGAGGAAAGTCCCAGGTGACCCAATTTCTCCTCATAAGCTAGCCCCCTAATCTCTGGAATCAACCTGCTGAACCTTCACTGCATATATCCACAGGCAGTATGTCTTTCCTCAAGTAAGGAGACCAAAACTTCACACAGTATTGCAGGTGCGGCCTCACTGCTACCTCTGCATTGATCTATGACAATGAATAATCTTTATCTGAAAAGATTCTGGGCTGGTTTTCTTCAAAATGCTGTCTGGAGCAAATACAGACCATTATAAATATGTGAGAGAGCTAGAGACTTGATATCCAGATGGATGGCAAGGTCCAGGGAAATGGAAGCTGTCCAAATGATGGAGAGCAAGCTCATTGTCCTGGATGTACTGCAGGTAGGAAGGGACTGAACATGGGGAGAGAGGATAGAGTCAAAGTCTGGGAATCAAGAGCAGGCAGAAACAGGCTTATTCTAACCTCACTAAATTTACAAATGTGTTATCCTCACGGACTGTTCATTGGACTTAGGCTTGACATCAGTATACCAATATCAATATGAAACCATGAAGCACACACACATCACATTGCTGAGCCAATATCTGTCTTGTGTGACACTCTTAAAGCCATCACTTCAAATTTTTCTCTCTACAACCATCATTCACCCTGGCAGAACAGAGATGCAATTGCTTTCCAGAGGCATGAAGCAAGTTTGAAAGGAATATAAATGGATGTGCTATGAAAAATTCACATGCCCAAATTAGATTTCATTAGGATCAGAATGACATCTCAACTTAGACATGCATTGGCTACTTAAAGTGGTAAAGGGACAACAACAACAAGGCCAAAGTTGGAGTGTTGTTATCCAGGGTTGCAAACAATCCCTTACTACATGGAATGTCTGTACCAAAAAAAGGAAACATGGCTGCCCCTTATGATTAGCTTAGGTAGTGCTAAACTTAGCCAAAAGTTAACAGATTTACTCCTAGGTTTAAGGTTCGAGTGAAAAGATTTAAAAGTGACCTGAAGAGCAACTTTTTGCAGACAGAGTACATTGGTACTTGGCATAGGTTGCCAGAGAATGCTATACAGTGGGTGCAATTATAATGTTTGAACAGGTACATAGATAGATAATGTTTAGAGAGATATGGATCAAACGTAGACAACTTGGACTAGCCTAGATATGCATTTTGGCCAGCATGAATATTTTGGACTGATGTCCCTGTTTTCAAGCTGAATAAATCCTTGACTCCAATTCAGAGACCAGGAAGGACATTGACTTGTGGAATATTTATGATATAGAAAGAGGCCATTTGACCCATTGTCTCTGTCCAGTTGGACAAGAGCTCTCTCCAAACTTCCCACTTTCCTATATTTTGCCTATAGCCCTGAAGGTTACAAGTCTTCAAGTACCCACCAGGTACTGTTAAATGTGATGAAGATGTGTGCTTCTCCCACCTTATCACCCAGTGAAATTCAGATACCACTGATCTTAAATGCCTAAAACATTGACTGTCCATTTCCCTCCACAAGTGCTTCTGGACCTGATGAGTTCCTCCAGATTTATGTTTCTTGCTCTAGATCCCAGCATCTCCAATCTCCTGCATCTCCACTGTAATGCAAACTCATCAGTTCAGGTAAGCAGCAATTCTAGTTTTGTATTTCTTGCAAATAAAATTCAAAATTTCTATAGGAAGTATTTGTTTTTCTGATACTCACTCATCTTCCAGATTTACATTTGTTCCAGTTCTAACTATTACTTTCTCTAGTCTTCACCACCCTTTTTACCAGACACCTTGCATTTCTCTGAACATTCAGCTGCCCCCTTGTCATGGACCTTTCCTTTAGTCTGGACCAGGGGTTCCCAACCTGGGGTCCCTGGACCCCTTGCTTAATAGCATTGGACCGTGGCATAAAAAAAAGTAGGGAAACCCCTTGTCAGGACTTTTCCTAGACAGCACCAGAGAGCTGGAACTCCAGGAGGCCATAATTGGCAGCTACAGTACAGGGAGCACAGCAGCAGTGATTTCCAGCACCTGTACATATTTATTGTGCTTTTAAATGACTGGGCAAACTGCTGGGGACATTCCAGTAATTTTAGTGAATGTAGTTATTAGTAAAAATGCACGGTACAGTGGCATGACTTTTTTTTGTCATAAATATCTCTTCTTTTCTTGAAGTTATTTACATTATTCTTCTGACTGCTGCTTCAGTGACTGCTGTGTGCACGTGATGCCATTGCAGGCAAGCTTTTCACAGCACCTTTGCAAATGTGCACTTGTGCAGGAGACAGCAAACTTGACTTTGACTCAAAGCAGGCAGCCACCTCCCTGCAATTGGTACAGCTTACCCTTGGGTTACAAATGACTGATTTATGAACACTCCTACTTGCGAACGAGCTCCTATAGTATCACTAAATTTAAAGGGCTGACATGCATACGTAAATTTGCAGGTTGTGTTTCTCTCTTCACCCTTAGTAATTGTTCTTTCTTTTCAGTGTTATACACTTTTAATGCCATTCACTACCGTACTGTGGAGGGTTAGTGTCCATGTCGAGTAACTGGTATATTTTTCAACTTACCGAACATTGCTTTCTTTGTTCTAACAAGAAAACTGTCAGAATACTAGATGACTATCTCTCACTTGGTCCAGCCACGAATCCAAGGGTTTTACTGCGCAGATCTTTTATACACTGATGTCGATGATAGGGAACATTATATTTTGGTAGTTTTTAAATAATTAGCAGCTACCTATGGTATTGTTCAAATCTGATCTTTGGATCCAAGATATGTCACGGTGCTGTTCATGTTTGCTGTCTCTTTAAGATTATTGCTGCAGCAAGTGCAGTTGCTTATAAATTGGTGAAGGGGACAAAAGGCTAGAAAATTGCCTGTAAACTTCAGCTTCAGTGTCACAAGAATCCAAGGAGAAATACGGGGCTTAGTTTAAGTATCTCAAGCATATTTTATGACTGCAATGCAGTGTGACTGGCAATTCAGCATCTGTGATACAGAGACAAACTCTGTGTAAGCCAAAATCGTAATTCATCAGCAGCTGAACTATTCGCCTTTTAATACATGAAGCATTAAAAAACAGTAAGGTTTGCATTTCTGTAAAATGTTTTACAAACCTCCTAAACAAAAAATAAGTGCTGTAAGTTCTCAACCAATCTTTAAAAAATAACTCCAGCATCTGCACAATCTTGTTTTTGGATTATAAATTTCACTTTAAAGTACTTGTGAAATATGGTCACTGTTACAGCATAGGAAACAAGCAGGGAGCTTAGAACAACAAAGCACAGGAACAAGCCCTTTGCTCGACAATGTCCGTGCCAAACACAACGCCAAATTAAACTAAATCCCTTCTGCCTTCCACATCCTTCCATTCACTGCATGTCTATGTGTCCGTTTAGCAGCCTCTTAAATGTCACAATTGTGTTTGCTTCCATCATTTCTCCCGCCAGCCTGCTCCAGGCACCTACCACTCTGTGTGTAATAAGAACTTGCCTTGTACATCTCCTTTAAACTTTCCCCTCTCACCTTAAATGCATATCCTCTACCATGAGAAAAAGATTCTCCCTGCATAGCCTGTCTCTGCCTCTGATAATCTTATAAACTTCTGTCAGGTTGTCCCTCATCTTCTGACACTCCACAGAAAACAAGCTACAACCTCCCTTTTAGCTCATAACCTCTGATTCAGACAGAACCTCTTCTGCACCCTTTTCACGTAAAGGTGTGGCCAAAAACGAATGCAGCATTTCAAATTTAATCTGGCTGAAAATTTTTAACCGGGGTAGCTAATGTGGACACACTAAGTTTTTTTTTAAGCAATGTGATAATAATCATTATTCTCGTGGACAGAAAAAAAAATCCAGAAAATATCGGAAACACTCAGAGCCGGCAGCAGCTGTGGTAAGACGAAGCAGGTTAACACTCAAGAGAAAGAGCATTCACCAGACTCCTCTGGCACCACAGCCATGCAGCTTGTAGTGCTGATGCCTCACAGCCCCAGTAACACAGGCTGAATCCTGATTCCTGGTGCTGTCCGTGTGGAATCTGCATGTTCTCCCTACAATTCGGAGGTTCTTGCAAGTACTCTTCCAAAGGCATGTATATGGGCGGCTAAGTTAATTCAGCACCTTCCCCCTCATGTATGGGCGGGGAGTGTGTGGGAATTGAAATAGGGTGATCTTGGTGAGCATGGCTAAGTCGCCAAAGCCGCAGCATTGGGTATCTGAGAGTCCGTGAGTCACTAGAGGCTGGAGGCCTGTCCTAGGATTGGAGACCCAGAGGGCCAGGCTGGGTTGGAGGACTGTTGGTGTCGGCTGGATGCCTGGAGCTCTCTCCTGGGCCTGAGGACTCTCGGTGTGAGCTGGAGGCCCACAGGCCTGAGCTGGCTTTGGGGGACTGTCTGTGTGCGTGTGCGGGCGGGAGGGTGGCTGGGATAGAGGAGAGAGACCTGTTTTTGCTGCTTTTTCGTCGCTTGTTGTGTTCTGGGCTATTCGGCTGAACACTGCTGGCATGCTATGTTGGCGCCAGAATGTGTGGTGACACTTACGGGTGGCAACCGGAGAATGAGTAGCCAACGTCTTGTACAATCTTCAAGCATTTTGAAATGAAGTAAACAATCAATGTGTCATTAACTCCAGCTGCAGTCCAGGAGTGAATGCCCACGCTTACAATAACCAATCTCCACTCTGAAGGTGAAACATAGAGACTATTCACATTCAATTACATCCCAGCCCTCCATCTTCATACTGTGAGCCTGAGGCAATTTCCAAGAAGCTAACACAATGTGCAGAGCCTTCTGGTTTAAAAGTACAACCACTTAGGATTCCAGCCTTCAAATACTCAGGCTCACAGGTTTCATTCTCCAGGGGATCTGAATTTGTATGCCTAACAAACGCGAGTTTTAATTTCAGATGCGATTACAGTGAACAAGGATGGCAGAGTGGGATGGGTTGCACTAGAACTGAGAGTGCGGAAGTGACTCACTGGCTAACTGCTGTGTGCATGCATGTTTGAGTCTCCATGTGTGTTTGTGAGTGTCTGTCTGTCTGTGTGAGTGTATTTGTGTCTGTGTCTGTGTGTAACTGTTTGCATTTCTACGTGTGTGTCAGTGTTCTTCATTAGCGTGTGGGCCTTATCAGTGCCCCCGGTGTGAGATGCTAGCACGAGCTCAGCATGAAGTCCGGTATGTTTGACTTGCATCCGGTCCCTCCTCTTTCCACCACCCACATCTGGCATAGCGCCTGAATGGACATCACTGATTTGTAAAGTCAGCTTCAATAACCTTTTTGTTCTGTTTACTCTCGGAGAGCTGGGCAGCCCAGATGTAAGCTCATTGGACTGCCATGTCCATATCAAAGGTTTTGATCTTAATCCTGTTTGCCTGTTATTGGACCATATCCTGAGGCTTACCTACTTCAGAATCTAAGTGCCTCAAACTTAACAGTTGTATCTGACTTTAGCACCTCCTCTGGAAACTTATTCCAGATATGGAGCAGTCTCTGCGCGGACTAATTTACTCCTCGGCTCACTTTTAAAACTCTAACCTGTCACTGTAAGCCTAGGCCCACTTGCTTTTGATGCCTGAACAAATGGGAAAAAAAATTTGACTACTCACCCAGTCTACACGTCTCAACATCCTTCACTTCAGGGTGAACAACCCTACGCTAACCACGTGGCGATTTGTGTGATGATATCACAGCCTGGAGCGTATGGGAATTTGGTGTTAATTTCTGCTGCTGTTCTGTAAGAGGTGTCTATACCTCTGATTTGCTTCCTCAGTCCAAAAACATACTGGGTGTGTTAATTGATCATTGTAAATTGTCCTGTGATTATATTACGGTTAATCAGATTTGTTGAGGGGCAGTTGATGGGATAAAGTGGCTCGAAAGGTCAGAGGGGCCTACTCTATGCTGTGTTGCTACACAAATAAATCTCAAGTTTCTCTCTAGAAGTAAAACACCCTAACTCAAGCAACATCCTGGTGAATCTCATCTGCAATCCTTTATTTCACTGTTAATTCATAACCCATGTTTCTAAATTAATAAAATTTGTTATAAAAATTTTGTGTTTTTTTTCCCAGAAAGACTCAGGAGACAGCAGCTGCTGCAATGTGGAGAAACTCTCTGAAGCAACAGCCAATCCACTGAAGGAATGCTCTGACACAGGTTTTCAAGTTAAAACACCAACAATTCCTTTCCTCCAACAGATGATGTTCGACCCTCTGAGTTTCTCCAAAAACACAGACCCTCTGTGTTTTTTTTCAGCTATGTCTAAATGCCTTTGATTATCAGGGATGTTTGAAAACAGTGAAGAGGCTTGGACAGCACAAACTGTGAGGAAGGTATTAGGTCAGGCAACAAGATGGGCCTCAGGGTAGAGAGAGGGAAAGGACCACAAGCTGGCAGGTAATAAGTGAGATCAGGTGAGGGGCAAGGTGAGTAGATGGGGCAGGGGTGTGATGTAAGAAGCAGTGAGGTGATAGGTGGAAGAGGTAAAGGTCTGAGGAAGAAGGTATCTAATAGGTGAGGATAGTGTACCATGAAAAGAAAGGAAGGAGGGCGGAACCATATGGAGGGGATGAGCTGATGAAGGGAAGAAATGAGAGGTAATCCAAAATGGGGTATAGAAAAAGAGAGAAGGAGGGAGGAGGATGAAATAACCAATAGTTGTATAATTGATGTTCATGTGACCTGGTTGAAAGTTACCCAGAAGGAATATGAGGTGTTGCACCTCCAACCTGAGTTTGCCCATATTATGGGATGTCAGAATGGCATGGAAAGTTGAATTGCTCCTCCATCATCCTTTGATTCCCTTTCTTTTTCCCTTTCCATTACCCTTTCCAATGAAAGTCATTCTTCTTCAACCCTTTACCTTACCCACCAATCCCCTCCCAGCCTCTTACATCATTCCCTATCTCCCGCTCATCTGGCCTCACCTATCCCTTGCCAGCTTGTACTCCTTATCCTCCCCCCACTATTTTAATCAGTCTTCTTGTTCCTTCCTTACCAGTCTTGATGAAGAGACTGGATCCAAAACATCAACTGTAACTGCCTCCATAGATAATGTCTGATATGCTGAGTTTCATCAGCATTTTGTGTGTACATATTTCTCAGGGCTTCCAGCATCCACTGAATCTCCTGTACTTATGAGAGGGGCGTTAATTTTGACACCTGTTGCTGCTATGCATGGACCAGGAGATTGCCATCAATGGGCTTGCATTCTGTGGGGCTGTACATGGTGAAAATGTGAGATGCATGCTGGTCATTCACTGCATTATTAACAGTCACTCCTCAGCTTCAACTGCAGGACCCACCTCGGTGCTAAAGAGGGGTACATTATTCATAGTCTGCAATCTCACTTCAGCAATCCTGTTTCACTGAAGTTGTCAAAGGGACATGAGTTTGCTTTCTGATCTATACCATAAGTCCTCAGAACAAGCTGAAGTTCAGATTGAGTTCAGAGTAGAATCATCCAATCTGCCAATGTAAATAAGAATGGCCAAATTCCACCTTCCTGATACTCTACAACCCACAATGTACTTTTGTATTTGTGATGATGTGCAGATCCCACAAACAGCAAATGATCAGAAGTTTTGTTTGGTCTGGGAATACTAGGTGAGGGATCGACACTAGCATTAAAACCCCAGTTGCTCATCCAAATAGGACCATGCATCTTTATCATCTGCCTGCACGAACAAGACAGGACCTCTGTTTAAGTCTCGCCCAAAAAAGATAGCACCTTCAATGTCAATCCATAAAAACTGGACTAAGTTTCTGTGAAGTTCATATGACTATAAGATATAGAAGCAGAAATAGGCCATTCGACTAATTGAGTTGGTTCTGCCATTCAATCATGGCTGATTAACCCCATTGTCTTCCCTTCTACTCATAATCCTTAAACTCCTCAACAATGAAGAATCTATGAATCTTTGCTTTAAATGCACCCAATAACCTGACTTCCACAGTTCCCTGCAGTAAAATATCCCAAACTCACAGCTTTTTGATTTGGAGAGAAGTGAACATTGTTTGAAAGAACTGAGCAGTGTTAGGCTAAAAGTGCCCGGCAGGAATATTAATTTTCAAAGGCATGGATTTCATAATGGTGTAACTAAGCACCAAATAGCAGGTAAAGATTATATAACTATTTAGGTGATATTTGGAATCCTTATAGCAAATGAAAAAGTGGAATTGATGTTGTTTATCATTTGGCACCTTGAACCTCTTTAATATGGAGATGAAAAATAAATATTTTGTATGGGCACTTAGTCCAATACATGATATGATTACATAATTGACTGGGTTTCATTCTCCTATGCTGTGCAAACGTGAGCATTTTCCAAAACTGAATGTGAACTGTAATGTGAGCTTTCAGTTCTCATAGAATTAAACTATGTTGAAGTAAATTGCACATTTTGTCAACTTGGCCTCTCAAATAACACAATCCATTTCAATGCTCAGTGTCATTGTTTATATATACTCTTTGAGTGTTTGTAATGATTATACAGAAAACAACATTGACTGAGTTCCACAAAACTAGCATTTCCGGAACTTGCTGCAAACCTAGCCCAGACTTTTGTAAAACATTTCTTTTCTTTAACTCTGCTGTTTACAACTTTCAAGCTACCACAAGACTGGTGGAAATTAGCAATCGCTTCACAAAAGATGGGGGTCTTTCAGGTTTAAATTTGTCACAGCTGTGGAGATATTTACACCAATGTTAAACATGGTGTATTTATGGAGATAGTGCATTTAATTACCGTGGCTAAAAATTGAACTGCATAGTGCTAGATATCTCAGTAGTACGAGACTGAACATCAATATAGCCAGCGTAATTCCAACCTGCCACCCCTGCAACCTCAACATGATAGCTGTGTCAGACACACATACACACACTGACCTTATTTCCCATCCACTGTTCCTTTCAGAGGAATCCATGGAACTTGGGGACACCATCAGTGGATGTTCACAATTAAATCATACTCAACTTATCACAGGTACTTAGAGATAAAAACAATGTTTAACAACACTGTAAGTCCTAATGAAGTCAATCTCTCTGACCCTTAAAAATAAACCGTAAGCAGGTTGTTCCTTCAGCTTAAAAGTTTTGGAGAAAACATTTAAACTATATGGGCTGAGAAGTGAGGGCGCAGTTTTAAGAAGTAGGCACAGTGGAGATGTCAGGGAAGTGGTCAGTGCGTGGAATGGGTTGTCGGTGACGGTGGTGGAGGCGGATACAATAGAGTCTTTTAAGAGACTCCTGGACAGGTACTTAGAAAAATAGAGGGCTATGGGTAACCCTAGGTGATTTCTAAGGTAGGATCATGTTTGGCACAGCTTTGTGGGCTGAAGGCCCTGTATTGTGCTGTAGGTTTTCTATGTTTCTATGTCAATTATTATATTGATTTATTTCTCTGACCTGTTTGCTTCCCTCTTAAATCTTCTTAAATCTTAAATCTTCCCCCTCCCCAACCAACCTTTCAGTACTAAAACAGCATTGAACTCACTCTCTTTGGTACACTAATTCCTCAATTCTGAAATCAGATTGTTTATGGAAGTCCCAAGATGACTGGTCAATTCACTCAGGAATTTGCACTTTTAATAACTCTGAGGCCAAAGAATTGCTCAGAGGTCAAGAGAACAAAGGACAGGTTAATGATTCACACGGTTAGAAAACTAAACAAAATATGCCTCAGTGACTTCTGGAAAAATACAAAAGAAAAGTGACTTCATATTCTGCAAAACAGTTGGGCAAATGCAGTACAACATTCAGGATGAAATAGAAGATCTGTGGTGTAATTTCAAATAGCACCTTGCAGTCAATTATTTAGGCCAACCTGTTCCTGAAGCTCATCTCCTGTCCCTGGTCACAATTCACCTCTACTCAATGCCTAATCCAAAAGACATTGCAGTATTCTCTCAATGATACACTGGGGAGTCACATGTCAATGGAATGGGGTACAAGTTCCAACAACATCTGAGGTGGAAATGCTGCCTGTCAAAGACAATAAAATCAACACTCTCCCTTCAGCTCAAGGCTTTTGCTGCTCAATGACAGTAATGCTCTGATAATCTGAGCTATCAGATGTTAATAGGGCAATAAGCTTTTAATTTAAGGTTGAATGAGCTTGGACTGTTCTCTTCCCCCCCCCCCCCCCCAGGGTTAGGTAATCAAGAAATAAATGGGGGGAAAATTAATGTCAAAAGAGAGAAATTTAATGGAAACTGAGGGGCAACTTTTTCACCTAAAAGATAGCCAGTATATTGAATGAGCTGCCAGAGGAAGTGGTTGAAGCCGGTCCATTACCAGCATTTAAAGAGTACTTGGACAGGTACATGGATAGGAAAGGCTTGGAAGGATATGGAGCTAATGGGCTTAGATTGGAATTTTGGACGGCATGGAGGCGAATCCTCCTCACTTGAAGGTGAATGTGGGAACCAGGAGATTGGTCAGTTCAGAGAGCGTATAGGAATCAGGGCACTGGTGAGCTTTCAGGGAGAGCAGGAACTTCATCTGGAAACCAAATACCGAATTACTGGGATTTCTGAACAGTTGGATGGCAGATAGTCAGAGATTTATTGCATTTGACTTCATTATCTTTGATTTATCTCTGGCTTTAAACTAACATTAACCATTGTATATTCTCAGCTTGGCTTGCTTCAATAAATTCTTATAATGCTGTTCATTCTCCCATTATCAAGGGTAGGTAATGAATGCAATAATCAAATAAATCAATAGTTTTAGGTAAGTTTCTCAAACTAAGGATTGTTTCCACCATTTGCATAATTTGGGAGCCCATTTAATCTTCATTAATTAAAATACAAATGCTTCAGTGACAGACATTCATGACATCAGGAGGGCCACAGAGACCAGACAGTCCGTAATGTCTCACCCATGGGTCACCCAATGTAATGTCTCACCCATGGTGTCTCACTCAAGAGAGATGTGTGGGGCAAGTTTTATTTTACACAGAGGGTCAAGAGTGGCTGAAATGTGCTGCCAGGACTGGTGGCAAATACAACAGAGTCATTTAGAAATCTCTTAGAAAGAACATGAACGCACTGAGAATGGGGGAGGGGGGATATGGGCATTTTTAAGTAGAATGAACTACTTTAGTTAGGTGTTTAATTACCAGGTTAATTAGCTTAGCACAACATCAAGGGCCTAAGGACCACCCCCTTCCCCCCAACGTGTTGTACTGTTCTAGGTCATATTATGACTTCTAACATCATGTTCAGAAAATTCGAACAAATGGACTTTCTATATGAAGATTCAAGATTAAGATTTTGAGATGTGTTTTCCAATTCACTGACCATAAACATTCCTAGTGACATTTGCATCAATTCCTTCCAGGGTTGATTAGCTGCCAGTGTCCAATACATTGCAATCAGATATGAAATAAATCAGCTATTTTCATGATTACATAAAGCAAAAGGGTTGCTTTCAGGAAATGTGGAGAAAAACATATGGAAAAATAGTAGCATTTAGAAATATTCATAGATTTCTTTCAAAGGCTGAAGTATTGTGAACTTCAAACAAAAAATACAAATTACTGTTTATTTTATTGTCAGATCTTCAGGCTGGTTGTTTGGTATCATTACATTTCCTTCAAAAAATGTCAGTAGCTGAAGAAAATGTGTCCCACGGAGATTCATAAAAGCACTATCAAACCAAATGTGCCACAAAATGACAGCAAAACCTTAGCAACAAACAAGATGCTGGAGGAATTCAGCAGTTCAGGCAGCACTCGTGAAGGAAAATGGCCAGTCAACATCAGAATCAGAATTACTACCACCGGCATACACCGTGATAGTTGTTGACTTTGTGGCAGCAGTACAATGCAATACGTAATAATAGAAGAACACATGAATTACAGCAAATATATATAAAATAGTTAAATAAATAGTGCAAACATGGAAACAAAAAAAAGTGAGGTAGTGTTCATGGATTCAGTGTCCATTCCGTAATTGGATGGCAAGGGGGAAGAAGCTATTCCTGAATCATTGAGTGCATGTCTTCACACTTCTGAACCTCCTTCCTTATGGTAGCAATGAGAACAAGGCATGACCTGGGTGATGGGGGTCCTTAACGATGGACGCTATCTTTATGAGACATCACTCCTTGAAGATGTCCTGGATACTGCTGTGTCTCAACTTTTTGAATTGAGACCCTCTATTTGGAAACCAAAAGCTCAATCATTGTCAGGTTTGCAGGGTCGAATCAAGGTTGGGGGAGCAGTGGAATGTTTAAGGAGGGATTTACAGAATCCCTGAGGAACATCAACCAATGACAGACTAAGTCGGTAATAAAGAAAAAATATATAAACTGCAGATGCTGGAAATCAGAAAGAAAAGAAGAAAATTACAGTACATGAAAACATATTCTGCTGATCAGGCAGCATCTGTGAAGAGAGAAGCAACTTTTTAAGTTAAGGGTCTTTCATCAGAACTAGGAAACATTAGAAATCAATTATGGTTTTAAGATGAAGGGAAATAGGGGAGAACTGGAGAGAATGAAGAGATTCATTGTAATAGGCTGAAGACTGGGAAAGACCAAATGAGAGGTGATTATGTTGCTTGATGAGAGAGGATAATGAAGCTGGTCTGTCTGAGAAAGCACTAAGAAACTCAGCTGAGAGACAAAGGAAAAGCCATTGTCATTGTTTGATTTATTAATGCCTATTCTTCTGCTTCTAAGTCAGGAATATCCTTGTTAGATCTCTCTAATTCTCTATTTTCTTACTAAATACAAGTGCTTTTATTTAGTTATTGGGCTGCATTATAATTCCAGGTCTTTTCAACAAAGGTCATAGGGTCATTTGTGTGAAATAAAGGCTTACACTTGTTTCATACTATTCACAAAAACAATCTGTCTTTTAAAAGTGTAGCAAATAAATTAATGTTAAATGAGTAATTTAATTTCCTCATTTATTAAAAGTTTTCATGGAGTCTGGGAACACCTTTTGAAATGCCACTTTTTCATGGCCAATTTTTGTGACTGACAATTATCATAGAAGTGAAATGGTAGAAATTAATCTGTATGATGACAAAATATCTTTCAAAATGCATATGTTTGTAATCTGTCGATAGGAAACTGTTCAGTAAAGTTTTAAATAATGAAAGAAGGATGCAAATGAAGATATCCCTTGAACTGAACATTAAGTACTTGTTTGTTAATGGAATCCAGCAGTTAAAATGAATGAGTGCAATGAATGTGTGGTTTTTAAAGTCATTTTGCAAATATTAAATTATTAATTATTTCTGCAGATGCATGGAAGAAGACGGTTAAGGTAACAAGGATAAAAAAAATTGCTAACTGCCTCTGGGGGCTCTAAGTATATATCGCAAGGCTTGCTCAAAAAACAAACGTGGTTGGCAGCATGTTTGCAATAGAGTAAATCTTTCTCGATCAGTGGAATAAGCCACAGGCCTCTTACTACCATTTCCGACTGTTCATATTTACTCAGGAGAATAACTGGACTACAGCTCAATTCCATTTCAATGCACAGAGGACTTCTCCAATGTCCACCGGCTAATATAATTCACTTTTATCAGTTCATCTTCTGTGAAGAACAGGTTTCAAAGATGATGGTTGCCACTTACTGAGTACAGCCACTGAGAAGATCACTGCTAGTTAACTACCAACAATCATTGATATTCAGTATGGTACCAATGTAACTAGGCTTCAGGAGAATAATGCATTCACTTAAGTTATATTTACCTGAAATACTCTTCTCCTTCTATTAGCAGAGGTGGTATCCTGTGTAAAATAAATGACCAAATTGTTCAGTTACAATGCGTGCATATTATTGTCAATGCAGGCATTAAATGCTTCACTTGTCCATCCCTGTTTGGCAAGAACTGAAGAAGCAACTTAGAATCAACCACGTTGTACAACTGGTATCAATAAGACTGGATGAGGATGGCAGATTTTGTTCCTAGCAGAATTGTTAGGGAACAATTAGGTTCTTAAAACAATCCAGTAACTTTATATTCACTGTAACTGATACAATTTTAATCTTGGATTTATTTAATGGAGTTAAAAAGGACAAGGCCTAGAAAACGATTGTGCCTTCGGGCTTCTGAGGCTTCTTATCCCTGAGGCTGAGTTGATTCTATGCCAGTGCCACCAAATGAAACATCGTGGGAGAAAACAGAACATCAAGTACAGCGGATCGGCTGTGGGGGGCTCTGTGCTCAGCGAACTGTGCGCACTCTTATCGGTGGGGGAGAGTTTGCTGCCAATTCTCGAATCAAGAACTCGGATAAAAGCAACGCGGCAGACATTATCATCGTAAATCTGCGAGCTGTTTGCTTATGTCTCCCTTCTTGCTGTGAAAGGGTTGGCAGTTCTTTATTGGGGAGTGTGAAAGCCAGTGGCATATTGAATTGGTCAGGTGAATGATTAGTTTTTGTTGTACTACAGGTCATGGTGTTTCTTGAAGGCTTTGCTACTGCTTGCTTGGTGAGTGGAGGGTGCCGATGCTTTTTGGTGAAGTAAGTGGGGAAAGGGAGGGACATTGCTTGTGTGTGGGAGTGCATGGGGGGCTTTGGTGGTCCCACTTTTTAACTGGCACATTCTTTGGGGTACTCTTCTGTTTTTGTGGAGGTCTGTGATTAAAAAGAATCTCAGATGTATATTGTATACATTTCTCATATATTAAATGAAACAATTGAAGTATTATTGAACTTGAAGTGACAGGCAGAATCTGAATCAGATTACTGTATCACTGACCAGTGGACACAGGCTCAGAACAGAAGCGTGTAGAATGGAGGTGAGAAAAAAATTCTTTAAAATGATGAATCTGTGGAATTCACTGCCAAGGCAGTTGGGGAGGCCAAGTCTGCTTGTATACTTAAGGCAGAGGTTGATTGATTCTTGATTGATCAGGACATGAAGGGAAATGGGGAGAAGACAGGAGATCGGGGCTGTGATGAAAAATGGAACAGCAGAGCGGACTCAATGGGCCAAATGGCCTAATTCTGCTCCTATGTCTTATGGGCTTATGGTCTTACATCATAACATATTGAGGATAAATTTTGCCAGGAAGCTGTTCTTCTTTTTAAGGGTGAAATGTTTATGTTAAACTCATGGCAGATAGGGCTTTTGTGTAAAGTTTAAAATCTGACACAAAGGGAACGTGTCCATGTTACTCTCTAAATAGTGAACAGATGGGGAGTTTGGATCTTCATATCTATTGCTGTCAAAGTTTTCGGAGGATGTTACCAAGGTTATGTGTTTATGGTCTTTTTCAGTCTTATGGCTTTTATATTCTGTGTTTTTGTCCGTTCTTTCTTTGGGGGTTGGTGTTCTTTTTGCCACTTGGCACATTTTGTTAGATTTTTGAGTGCGGAGGGGGGTTGGGGGGGGGGTTGAAAATATTGTTGCCATTCTCACTTTTTGTGCAGGAGAGGGTGGGTTTAATGTTTTTCTTTGAATGACTTCCACAGTTTTCTTTGCTAGGTGACTATCTTGAGAAGACAAATCTCAAGAGTTATATACTGCATACATGCTTTGATCATAAGGAACCGTTAAGCTTGAAGGACACAATATGAACATACAACTACTGACCCAGATGGGCAAATGTTATAGCTGCTACACAAATTTCTACAGCATTAAAGAATGTCACACAATGAGGCTTCCTAACAAACAAGGCTGTGAATTTATCTTCTCTTATTGCTGTATCCAGTATAATTCCAGTTACATCCTAGAACAGTCAGCAGCTGTGTTTTTGTGCCATCCTTCATTGCTGATAACTGAGGCCTCCTTGTTCACTCTGATGTAGGTGTAACTGAGTGTGTTCAAAGGTAATGAAGCAATGGCTGGTTTACCAAGAGACTTTTTCCAATATTAATTACACCCATGGCAGTTCAACAACATTAATAATTCTCTTTTTAGTCTCAACTGCTGAAGGCATCCTGTCCTGTTGATTGGTAAGTGAATAAGATCGCTAACAGTGCCAATGTAAAGGGTGAGAGGCTCCCAATTTCCACTAATCATTCTGGACTTTGATAGGAGCTGAAGATCCACAAATCAATGTTCGATGTCAGCTCATTCCCCACTGCCATCAGGTTTTTGAAACGATCTGAAAGCCTAAACACTACCCCAACTACATATATGTTTTTCTCTCTCAGTCTTGGAATATTTCATTTTTATTGAGATACAGCGTGGAATAGGTCTATCCGGCACTTTGAGTCATTCCACTCGGCAACCCATAACTGAATCCCAGCCCAATCCTGGGACAATTTATCATGACCAATTAACCTACCAACCGGTATGTCTTTGGACTGTGGGAGGAGACTGGAGCACCCAGAGGAAATACACGGTCACAGGAAGAATGTACGAACTCCTTTCAGGTGCGGGTTGGAACTGAACCCGGGTTGCTGGTACTGCAAAGGTTTAGAAGGTTAGAGGCTAAGCACTGTCAAATGTAAAAAGTTTTGTTGCAATTTGGCTGGCATGAGTCATGTGGGCTGACGAGTCTGTTTCCACCTTGTATGACTCTATGAACATTCAGCCCATTGCATCTCGGCCAACCAATGAGCAACCTTCCATATTAATCCAATCTCCAGTATCATGAATTGTACTCCTGGCCTCATCATCTGGCTGGTTATAAACTTGTACCTTCATTTCTACCTGCACTGCACTTCCTCTGCAGCCATTACTCATTATTCTGCTTTCTGTTACTGTTTCACCATGTCCTACCCTCAACACACATGTGTAAGGAATTGATCTACATGAACAGTTCCAAGACAAGCTTTTCACTGCGTCCTGGTACATGTGACAACAGTAAACCAATCCCAATTTGCAGAATTTGGTTCACATTTCCTCAGTACACCAGATCAAGGATGACAGGTTAAGATAACAAAAGCACAATAATATGAATTGGGTTTTTTCCCCAGCATATATGCCATTTCAAGGTGGATTAGAGTCCTAAGCATGACTGCCATAATGCAGTAAGAGACACAGGATTCAGTTTTCACATAGCAAGCTGCCACAAGCAATAGAATAAAAGCACAAAATTGATGTTTTATGAATAGTGATTTGGAGGTTAATACAGGACTGAGGGAGTAAGGGAGAAAATTTCCCCAGCTACTGTCATAGGATCCTTTACATCCGAGATGAGCTACACTTTGATTTTAAGATGCCACCTTTGACAGCGCACTGCCTGCTCAGCACTGCCCCGAAGAGCCAGCTTTGTCTGTTTGTACTCCAAAATGGGATCTGAGCCCACAAACTTGTAGTGCAAAGGCAGGAAAATGACTGAATAAGACAAAGCTGGCCACGAGTTCACGGTGATAAATGCAAGCTAATTACCATCGATTATCTTTCTTTCCTCATGAGGACAAGAGATCTCCGGTATGGAACTGTTTCCCACCCTAGTTACATGACATCATCCTTGAAGGTGATATAAATAACCTCGCAGTTCATAAGTTAATGGTGATGAATTTCACCTTGGGCAATGGCATACACTCGCAGGCAGGATTATCCATCTGGTTCTCAGTTTCACATAATTACTCAAAAGAAATTTGGCCTTCCAATATTTATTCCATTTTCATACTAACTTATTTGCTATAAAATATCTACATCACTGCATTGATATAGCACCTAGAGAGGCTGCTCAGACCCACTGGGTCTCTGCTAGCTACAAGTTAAGAAACCCCATCTGTGATAGTCTCCCACTCTTTCTCCACAGCTCTGTAAAACCTAATCTCTTCTGGGTACTTGGCACTTGACATTGAATTTAACAATTTCAGATAACCAGCCTTTCCTGCCTGTGTCAGTACTCGCCAGATCTGATGCCAAACTATTCACCTGTAACATTAACTTATTTTATACCTCTACTGATGTAACCAAATTTGCTTACTGTTTCTAATATTGTCTGTTTATTTTTGATTGTCTGCAATTATAGTTCAGAGTTTGAGCATTTTAACCCTACCTCCTTCCTTCCTCTGCTTATACCTTCCAGACAAATTTAGCAATGATTTATGGAAGCATTTCATTGCAGACAACGAAGAGCACAAAAGCAGGCCCTTTGGCCTACTGGATCCATGGCAACCATTAAGCCCATTTGTTAACACCAATCATACACCAACCACTATATTCTCCCAAGTGCCCCTCAACTCTCCTTAGATTTTGAGAGTTGACCCACCAACCCACATCTTTGGGATGTGAGGAGAATCATGTGGGAAATCAACAATCACAGGGAGACCATGTAAACTCCATACAGACAACACCAGAGGTCCGATTTGACCTGGTTCTCTGGAGCTGTCAAGCAGTGCCTCCATTAACTGTACCATCCTAAATATTATTTTCATTCTCTTAGACAGCACTGAAAACCATCACCTCAAGAAATCTCGGTCTCCACCCCATAACAGACATTATTTTTGTTCTTTTCATGCCTTCCTCTCTGTAACTTAAGAAATGCATGTTTTCTCACATATACATTGAATGAAAGCTCATTGAAAAAACACTAAACCCTTATTCTCTCTCCCCTGATGCTGCCTGAGTTAACGTGTATCTTTTGACAGTTTATGTAAGTTTTTGTCACATGCATTTGTTTTGCTTTTCCTTCACAATAATTTAATAGGGTTTTGGACAATTTTAATAAAAGCTAATATTCACACATCTTCTATTAGAAGATTGTTGAGGTGTGTTAATATATTGATAATTGGCTTCCCACTCTAGAATTATTTTTCATTATTATTTCTTTGACCTATATAATTAACTCCACAATATCTACCTCCACAGCAAGAAAAAAGAACTCCGTTGGGATTCTCTGATTTCAATGTCTTGTCTAATCATTCAATGGCAGGGATATTTCTGTTTTATGCAAATAAACCGTGTGCCTGTCAACAAACCAAAGAGCCCGCAGAAGATGTCATTTGACAAGTGTGAGTCAGGAATTGTAATGCATTCTTTCCATCTGTACAGACAGGTGTCACAACGATGACTCATAATCTCAGCCACAGGTCAGGGAAACTATATTAAATTTGATTGTATATTGAGATATAAAACTTCACACAGCCTGTGGCTTTACTCAAAAGCTCACAAGGTATTAACAGTTGAAGGAAGACAATTGATCCCGCTTGATTAACTGGACAGACTGTAAAGCTCTCACATCATCTAAGTGATAAGTCCATTTGTGCCACAGTTCTGCCATCAATATTCTATCTATACGTCTGTCAAACACACTAATCACTCTTTCTGCTCACTTTACTAAAGGCATTTTGTTAGCCAGCTATTCAGAAATGCCAATAGTTTGGTATCTGACTCTGATGAAAGAATGAGGGAAATAGAAGCAAACAGTTGCCCAAACTCAAACACAAGAAAATTTGCAGGTGCTGGAAATCCAAATCAACACACACAAAATGCTGGAGGAACCCAGCAGGTCAGGCAGCATCTACGGAGAGGAATAAACAGTCAACGTTTCAAGCCAAGACGCTCCTTCAGGACAGAGAAGGAAGAGGGAAGATGCCAGAATAACAAGGTTAAGGGGAGGAGAAAGAGGCTAGCTGGAGGGTGATAGGTAGAGCCAGGTGGGTGGGAAAGGTCAAGGACTGAGGAGAAAGAATCTGATTGGAGAGGAGGGTCACAAGATGGTGCTGATGACAAGCTCCCAGGAAGGATATGTGGCTGGGTGAGCACATGGGCAAAGAGTCAGAGGGCAGCAGAGAACACAGAGGGGGAGCAGTAAGATAGTGTTTCACTGAACGCCCGTCGAAGGGAAGATTTAAACTTCTTCAGAGTAGGCATCCTTCAAAGAGACTTTGCAGCGGAGCAGTAAGTCACAAGCAAGGAAAGACTACAGATGCTTCAAATCCAAAGCAATACATACAAAATGCTGGAGCAACTCAGCAGGTCAGGCAGACTAATGATTTGTAAAAAGCACCTTTGATTACCTTGAATCTCCTAGGGTGATGGTTGCTGTGTTCCCTGTACACTTGCCAGGGGCCTCAAGCCTCCACACTTCTCAAAATCACTTGGTACTGTTGATTGGATTCCCTTGAGACCTGCCTGGTTCAACTAGCATCACTCATTTTAAACTCCTGCCTCACTGCAAGGTGTATTATTCTGTGATGTGATGGGACAGAGCATTAATGGAATAGCACCTGATTGTCCAGAAATTCGACAGGTCCCCAGGGTACCAGATTAAAAGCATTTCATAATTCCCTCTGTAGTTTGAGCCTTTGTCTCCTGGCAAAACTCTCAAAATGCAGGAGGAACTCGGCTGGTCAGAAAGCATCCATGGAAATGAATAAACAGTTGATGTTTTAGGCCAAGACCTTTCATTACAATCCCAATGAAAGGTCTCAGCCCAAATTGTTGACTGTTTATTCCCTTCTGTAGTTGTTGCCTGATCCACCGAGCTCCTCCAAGATTTGTGTGTGCTGCTCTGGATTTCCAGCATTTGCAAAATCTCCTTTGCTTGTCTTTTGTCTTCTAGTTCTGATCTCTAATTTCAATACATTGCAATATCTTGGATTAATATAGTTTGCTTACCCTACTGTACATTGCTACAAAAGCAACTGTTCCTCATCTTGAATGCTATCCAACAAGATCAATTGTTGGCCTCAGTACTTCCCTGCTGTATCTACAGAATCCTCAATTTCTCTGGAGCACTTATTCTTAAATTTATTCAGTGATTCTGCCTCCACCATTCTCTAGGGTACAGAACCACAAAGATTTACAACACACTGTGAGAAGAAATTCCTCCTCATCTCAGTCAGGGTGAATGACCTGTTATCCTGAGATAGAAACTTAGAAACATGGAAAACCTACATCACAATACAGGCCCTTCGACCCACAAAGTTGTGTCCCTACCTTAGAAATTACTAGGCTTACCCATAGCCCTCTATTTTTCTAAGCTTCATGTACCTATCCAAAAGTCATGCCTGCTAGTTTTGGAATCCTCCACCTAAGAAAACACTGTCCCAGCAACTGTCCTTTCATGTTGACTCTTGCATGTTGCAATGACATGTTACACCTCTCATTCTTCACAGAACTTTGGCCCATCCTTCCGAATCTTCCTCCTGAAGCAAGCTTCTTATCCCTATATTACTGTTTCTGACCTACACTCCACATCTTTGAGATTCTGAATTTCAACTCCAGTCAAGTCAAGTCACTTTTTATTGTCATTTCGAACCATAACTGCTGGCACAGTACACATTAAAAATGAGACAATGTTGTTCAGGAACATGGTGCTACATGAAACAGAACAACTACTACACTGAGCTACATAATAGATTTAGAGCAGAGGGTCTGAAGATATCACTTTGACAATTGCTACATGATGAATTTTCAGAAGTTAAACCAGACTTAGAGAGACACAGTGAAGAGCAGGGCCCTGGGGAGTATTACAGGGAGAACTTGGGATACATGTACATAGTTCTCCAAAAATGGCAACATAGATAGGCAGAATGCTGAAGGTGCATGACACCCTAGCTTTCATCAGCCAATGACATTGTATCATAATGGGATGTTGTATCACAGCTGCACAAATGACTGGAGAATTGAGTGCATTTCTGGTTGACGTCATTAAACTGAAAAGGGTGCAGAATCACAAAGTTGTTGAATCACAAGCAATAGAAAATCTACAGATGCTGGATATCCAAGCAACACACACAAAATGCTAGAGGAACTCAGCAGGTCAGTCAGCATCTATGGAAAAGAGTTTAGTGGATGTTACGGGCTGAGACCCTATATCAGAACCCATCAAAAAATAGTTCTGATGAAGGCTCCTGGCCTGAAAGGTTGACTGTACTCTTTTTCACAAAATTGTTGACTGGACTAGAAGGGTTAAGTTATGAGAATCTCTAAACAAAATAAAGAAATAAGATTGGCTGGGACTTTTTCCCTGGAATGATGGAATCTGAGGAATGATTTGCGCAGGTGTTCCCAACGTTTTTTATGCCATGGACCCCCACTATTAACTGAAGGGTCTGTGAACCACAGGTTGGGAACCCTTGTTTTAGAAGTTTAAAAAAATTCATGAGCAGTCACAGTCCCAACACAGGGAAGTTTAAAACTAGAGGGTGTAGAGTTAAAATAAGGGGAAAGATTTAAAGGGGGCCTGAGGACTAAGCTTTATAGAAGCCTGTAGGTCTATGGAGCTGTCAGAGGAAGTGGTAGAGGCAGGTATATACATCAGTGTTTACAAGATATTTGGGCGGCACATGGGCAGGGAAGGATGGAGGGATATTAGCAAAATATAGAAAAATGGGATTAGTATAGATTGGAGTCTTGGCCAGCATATACAAGTTGAGCTAATGGCCTGATCCATGCAGTATAATTCTTTGAATCGATGATATACACAGTGATTATGGGAGAGTGGGATGTAGAAGAGAAACATTATCTAAATGTTAGAGCTCAGGAAAGTAGTGTAAGTGGGGGTGGGGGTGGGGGGGGGGTACAGTAAAGAAATAGGAAATGTCAGACGTATGTAAATGGTCAAATAATTTCTATAGAAAGTCAAACAGAGTCTCCAGCCTATACATTATTTTTTTTAACTTTCTCCGTAGATGCTACCTGAAATTCTGAGCTTTCCCAGAAGCTTCTTTCTTTTTTAAATTTCGGATTTCCACCATTGAGAATTTTGATCTATACCTTGTCATTTATCCTGATAAATCCATCTAGAAGTGCATCATTGCAAAGGGAGAAGCTTACATCCGGACTGCAGTCAGATTTACAGCATGACTTGATCAGAGGAGACACCACTGCTGTGTGTACTTGCTAGATGGCTGTCACATTTCACAAAGTGGAGGTGAGGAAGTGTGCACTGATTGTTGTAAATGGAAGCTTCAAAACAAATACCTCCGCAGCTGCTGGAAATCTGACTCGAAATCAGAGACCGCCAGAAATAGTCTGTGTGATAGGCAACATCAGGAGAAAGGGAAACAGGGGTAATATTTCAAGCTGATGAGCCTTCAATGCTTAGTGTACATTGTCTGGGGAAGGAAATAAGCAATGAAAGTTTTGATTCAGATTCAGATTAGTTTGTTCAAAGTCCTAGCCAAAGTAAACTTATTGTCATATGCACAAGTACTGTATATGCACTTCGATAATAAATTGCTTTTGAACTTTAATATTTCCCTCAAAATTTTACCTCAATTTTCTTTACATTCTCTCAGGATGAGAGCATCACTGGCAAGACATAGAACATTACAGAGTACAGCACAGGAGCAAGTCTTTGGGCCACAATGGCTCTCTTCACTGGCATTCCAATCCAAATAAATCTTTTCTGTCTGGACATGGTCTACATCCTTCCACTGGAGATACAAGAGACTGCAGATGCTGGAACTGGAGCAACAAATACTCTGCAGGAAGAGCCGCATGCTTTGGCGGAAATGAATTGTCAAAGTTTTGGGTAGAAAACCCCGCACTAGGGCTGAGAGCAGAGAGGCCAGGTGTCAGGTATAAACAGAAGTATCAGCATCACCACCAAACACACCTTTCCCTCACCCTCACTTACTGCCTTCCGCAGGGTCACTCCCTACTCCCAATGCATCTGTAGGTGTAAACTTCCCACTATTCAGGATATTTACAAAGACAAGTATGTAAAAAAGGCCCGAAGTATCACTGGGGACCCGAGTCACTCCAACCACAAACTGTTCCAGCTGCTACCATCCGAGAAACGGCACCACACCATAAAAGCCAGGGCCAACAGGCTCCGGGACAACTTCTTCCAACGGGCCATCAGACTGATTAACTCATGCTAACACAACTGTATTTCTGTTATATTGACAGATTAAATTGTACATAATATTTATTATAATTACTATAATAGCTCATTGCACATTTGAATGGATATGTAATGTAAAGATTTTTACTCCTCATATATATGAAGGATGGAAGTAATAAAGCCAATTCAATTCAGAAGTTTGTGAAGATTCATCAGTTCATCTAAAGCTTTTGAGAAACATTTTATAGATGTGCGGTGGAGAGTATATTGACTGGTTGCATCATGGCTGGTATGGAAACACCAATGCTCTTGAACGGAAAATCCCACAAAAAGTAGTGGATACAGATCAGTCCATCATGGAGGAAGCCCTCGTCAGCATTGAGCACATTCACATGTCACTATGACAGGAAAGCAGAGTCCACAGCACCCAAGCCATCTCTTCTCACTACTGTCATCAGGAAGGAGGTACAGCAGCCTCAGGGCACATGCCACCAGGTTCAGAAACAGTTAATACCCCTTAACCAGCAGGCTCTCAAACAGAGGGGATAACTTCACTCACCCCAACAATGAACTGTTCCCAAAACTTATGGGCTCACTTTCAAGAACTTTTCAACTCATTTCTTCGATATTTATTATTTACTTATTATCATGATTTTTAAAAAAATATAAATGAGGTGTTCCCGACCTCTTTTTATGCCATGGACCACCACCATTAACTGAGGGGGTCTGTGGACTCCAGGTTGGGAATATCTGGTTTAAACTCTTCAGATGTCAACCTTTGCCTCCACAAACCAGGAGGTAGATTAACAATGTAAAATCTGATGGCTGTTCTTTTGATTTGCTCCATGTTGTTAGCTTAAGGTCATCTCAAAGGTCCTGGATCATAACAAAATGTAATGAAGAGCAGGGTACTTGAAGGTGCAATTTCCTTCAAGCCTTCAATACAATGACTTCCTCACCATGTGTACCAAGTGGACTTTGATGCAGGCAGATGTAAGGTTAGAACACCAAACAGTGTGTCCTCTCACAGTAACATACTATGATCAGTTACGTAAACTCCGAATACCACAATAAGTCACTCGTTCAAACATTCTGCAGGGGTGCCCAAAACAGAACAATAAATAAGGAATGAATCAGTGAAAACAGACAAGCATTTCTTACATAAGAACTTAAGAAAGTAGCAGCAGTAGTAAGTTACTCAATATGTCAAGCCTGCTTGGCATTTTGATATGATCGACAGTTTTCTCTGCCAAATCCCCAATGCCCTCATTGTTACTGTCATTGCGCACAGTTTTTTTGGGATAGGAGGAAGGAGGGTAGGAGTAAAATAGGAGTCCCAAGTTAGACTCAATTCTTTAGTGTCGACCTAAAAGAGACCCAACTGTCAGGGACCTGGTGCTGTCCCTGATCCTGTTCAGGGAGGCCACAATGCACATTAAACTCCCGACCATGAAGGTAATTTACCTGTGAAAATTAGAGAAACAACATTCAAAGGCACGAAGAACAACTGGAGGTTTTGGCGCCAGAGTTCCTGTACTTTCAATGGTTTATTTTCTCTTGAAATTGGATTGCACAGGACACAAAATGCAGGCACTACTCAGTATGATTTTCACACCAGCGGTTGCAAGGACGACTCGTCATACCTCTCCAGGGGTCTGTGCTTTCTATGCTCTTAGCATAATGAGCTCTTACAGTGTATTTATATTAAGTCCGTGTAAACTTATGTCTAACATGTTTGCAATGTATTGGGCTACTGCTACTGCAAAAAGCTAACTTTCCTGGCTTTATGTCCTTAACCTTGAAACTTGAACACACTTGACTGAAGACATTAACCTTCTCTCCGAGTGGTAATGGAAGAAATGGAAGAAAAATGGAAGAAAATGGAAGAAAGGAAAAGAGCAAGAGGAAAGGAATTCCACTAGTAGAATACATGGAGGAATGCCTTTCTTTTGGGTCTTCAACAGCTCTAGGCAATAGAAAGATATTGGACTGAGACTAAATACAGACAGCACTGCCATTTCCCGTTACTTAAACCTCTCATTTATCGTCTTGAAGACGCTAATGACATAACTGAATGGAATTACCAACAAAAGATCACATTGCACAACACAAAAGTTAACTATTGCCTTCTTTGAAATGACTCTTCTCTCCTACTTTGCCTTAAGGATGCAAAATTCTCCCATTTATAAGTTATTATTATATAGATAATTTTTGAGCATTGGTGTCCACTTCATTGTACTAGGGTTTTAGGAATAGAAATGGCCAAGTATTTTATCAGCCAACAAGCTAAACTTGTAGTGGCAAAGGATTATCATTGGTGAGAAGAGTATATGGACTTGGAGATGTAGGAACAAGATATATTCTCCCACAGATAGCTGCTGAGGCAGGGATTTTTACATAAATTTTAAATGAAATGATCAATAGTAGAACAGGTGTTTCCAGCCTTTTTTATGCCATAGGCCACTACCATTAAGCAAGGGGTTTGTGGACCACTGGTTTAGAGGGATATGGGTGAAATGTTGGCAAAGAGGACTAGCTCAGGGAGGCACCTTGGTTAGCATGGACCAGCTGGACTGAAGGGCCTGTATCATTCTATAAAAAAGTATAACCGGAACAGAAAGGAAAATCAGGCCAGATCACCTCTTTCCTACCTGTGAACCAAAACACTAATGCTCACTCCCTATGCTTTTTGGGTGATAGAGCTATACAGCATGGAAACAGGACATTTTATCCAACTCATTCATGCTGATTAAGGTGTCCACCTAAGCTAATTGCATTTTCCTACATTTTGCCCATATCCCTTTAAAAATTTTTCCATCTATGTACAGCCACAAGTCTTTCAAATGTCTGTTTTACACCTGCCTCACCCAGTTCCAGCAGCTGCATGCTCCAAAGACATACCATCCTTTGTGTAAGAGTGAAATTATCCCCTTAGGACCTTTTTTTAAATCTTTCCCCTCCCATTATAAACCTATACTATTTCTGTGGCCATAGTGATAACTTCCACTCTCAATTCTTAACTTTATCTCCAAAAGCCAACAAACAACTTTCTAATATAACATGTCAATCTTTTCTCTTGAACTTAAAGCAATGTCCTGATTTAATCTCCAGTGTGTGGTACACTTGTGCAGTACAGCAGTGTTAAAGCAGCTCACAAAATAACAAACTTTGTTATATTGAAGTATTTTTTAATGGTGCATGAATTGAACTTTGCAGAATCCAAAAAATAAAGGATTTCACATTTTCACTTGTAACCCAGTATCAAAACAGAAACAGAATGCACAATCAGCTTCTAATAAGGCAGTTTGTTAGGGAACATCAGTGACAAGATCAGTGCATTTCTTAATTCAGCTTTCGACCACTCATTCATGCCATCACCCTTGCCCTGAGCAAAATATTTACCAATCTGGGCCAAGAAGTTTTGATACATTTGTGCCAATCCTTTCATGTGACGTTTGTTTTTTCCCAGTTTCCTGTTGAAGTCTCACATATGGGGAAACCTTGTTATAATTGCCCTTCATGCCCATCTATATACTTCACCCTTGGGTGGCAGGGTAGAGATACATCTCTACAAAAAGGGGGTGTAAGGCGACCCTTCCTCTCCACTGGCCTGCAGGTCAATATTGGGCAAGGTATTGCACTTGCTTAGCCCCCCTGATCAGGGTCACAAGAAGCCATGGGAGCAGGTGGTGGATGGTTGTATGAGCAGCTGGTGCATATCATAAGTCCTGGTTATGCGACCACTGATGCCAGTGGAAGAGTATTGATAAAGGCTGAGGTCACCCACCTGGTAAAGGAAGTAATGGCAAACCAGTAATGGCCCAGAAGGAAGTAATGGCAAACCAGTTCTGTAAAAAAAAGTTTGCCAAGAACGATCATGGTCATAAGACCATGTCACATGACATGAAACATTGATGATGATGATGTCATTGTTGTGGATGGTGTCCATGATTTACTGACTAAGAGACTGCACTGGAAGTTTGTGCTTTTTTAACCCTCCATCAAAATACAGCATATTGAAAGCAGCCTGGCTGGGACATAATTTTCATGTTTTAAACATTCCCCTCCATGCCTCTTTCGTGTTTGAACAATTTCATTGCTGGCAGCTCTGAGCGCAGAGTGAGGCATTTCTGTGTTCGTACATCCAGCTTACAGGCACCTGGATCTGTGGTCCTAATGTCCCAACACAAGAATCCAAGAGCAGAAGTAGGCCTGTCAAGCCTTCCCCTGCAATTCAGTATGACCATGGCTGATCTATGCTAGCCTCACATCATCTGCTATGCCAGACTATCCCCCTACCCCGGTGGGGAGAGCTGTACCCATGACGGAAATTACTAACTCTGTGGCCTCATCTGTGCATTGAAGTTTCAAGACCAGACCGTGATGTAACCAGACAGAATGCTTTCCACTGTATGTGTGCTGATGTTTCCCAATAACATGCAAAGTCTCCCCAAGTCTCTGAGATGTTGACACTGCTTCTTCATGGCTATATCTATGTGCTCAGCCTATGACCTGAGCCTAGATCCTTTAGACGTTTCGCTCGGTCAGCTGGCCACTGTGAGGTACCTATTAGTGTGGGTAAGCAGGGAGAGAGAGTGGGAGGGAGAGAGAGAAGGGGGGGGGGGGAAGAAAAGGAGAAGTGGCGGAGATGGGGGAAGGCGAAGACAGAAACTAATCTTGTCATTTTGTAGGAACAAGTGTATGCCCATACATTGAAGTTTAAAAATGCAACAACGTTGTCTGGGTTTGCCTCTTGGTATGTAGGGTGTCCATTAGTTGATTGCTCATAATCCTGCTCAGATGCTCTGCACTGTGGACTATCTGCAAGGCAAATACAAGAAGCCATCTGATCATCGTCAGAGTGCAGGATCAAATTAGGGTTGAGCCTGGACCTAAAATGGCGATGGTTCATTTCCCTCCATAGATACTGTCAGCTTTACTGAGTTCCTCCAGTGCTTGGGTGTTGCTACAGGTTTAAGTGTTTGGGTAAGAGGACTTCAGGCTGGTGAACTGTTCTAGCTACATCTTAAAAGAAGTGGAATCAAGCAGGGGGCAATGTTCTGACCTAGGTCTTTGTTCCAAACTAATGGAGGGCTAAGGGTTGCCAGGTACCAACAAAACTGGTCACCACAATGGCGTAATGGTAAGCAAGATGCTATTACAGCGCGGGACGTTCTGGGAGTTTGGAGCTTAATTCCAGCACCGTTCTGTAGGGAGTTTCTGTATGTCCTTCCCAGGGGTCATATGGGTTTCCTCTGTGTGCTCCCACAGTCCAAAGACAGATCAGGTAGGTTAACTGTTCATTCTAAATTGTCCCGTGATTAGGTTGGGGTTCATTGGGGTTGTGGGGTTGAGGATGAAAAGGCCAGAAGGGCCTCCTCTGCTGTATCCCTAGATAGAACTGAACTGAGCAGAATCAAATATGCCTGGACTTTTTCCAATGACTTTGATGTTTTATATCCTTTATTTATCGCTGTTGTGCATGATTTGTTCTTTTTTTTGCGCATGGGGGGGCGGGGTGATGTTTTTCTTTAAACAGGTTCCATGGTTTTCTTTGTTTCTAGTCTATGTGTGGTAAGACAACTCTTCGATAACAAATACACTTTGAATAAATAACACAACAGCAAGTGAAAGCAATCTGTTCAAGTGCTTTTGAGTTCGCTCTGGCAACGAATGGCAGAAGGGGTGGAGAGTGAGGGCAAGGGTTTCGTCCTTCGTCTACACAAATAACTGTGGCAAGCATAGTGGGTTTCTGTGAGAGGACAGCATGGGTTTCATTGTCACCACCGTTAATGCACAGAACCTGCTGCTGAAAATGATTTAATTCCATTCAGATTGAGACGATCAAAAATATGACATGTTGACCAAATCAATTTTACACTGAGAACAAAGCTCATCCAGAAACCCTGAAGCTTTGTAAAAGTGGTTCAGATTGTGAGCTGGTTACCCTATCCATCAGTAAACCAAGCTATTTCTTACTTATATAAAGAGAGCCCATGAACCTTTAAAAAATGCTTTCTCCAGCATGAAAACCCAAGAGTGAAGAAAATAATCAACTTAAGACAAAATAGATCTGCGACATTCACTTTGGTTCTGCTCCACTGACTACGTAATTTGAGCATCAAGATTCAATTGTTTTGTCTACATGCATTCGAGTGTAGAATGGAAGATTAAAATAATCTCAAATCTTCCCCCCCACCTCCCCCACCGAGTCACTGACAACTAAAAATATGCTGAGTACTTCGCTAAATGCAGAGCCATTGAATTTTCAGACGTTTAACATTCTTATTATAATATATCAGTTTTTTAAAAAAAATATTTCCAAATAAATCTCAGTAATGTTTGACTGTAGAAGTTGATTATGCCATTAATGTCATTATTCATTGGTAAAGTACTTGTTGTTGAGTCTCATCTGACGCAAGCTTCCATTTCTAACCACCGTTTTTTGGACATTAAAAGATGTTGTCATAAAGGAAAGGATGTTGCCAGGGTAACAACAAGTTTAATATATTCATTTTTGTCATATTCATTCAGGGATATGGACTTTGCAGCTTGAGCCGGCATCTCATTGCCCATCCCAAGTTGCCCTGGAGCTGCCTTCTTGAACTATTACAGTCCTCGAGGGATGGGTACCCACAATGCTGTTAGAGAGGGAGTTTGTGGATTTTTGACCCAGTTTTTGATGGTGCAAGATATTTTCAAGTCTGCACGGAGTGTGTCTTGGAGAACAACTTCCAGCTCGTGGGGTTTCCCATGCTTTTGCTGCCCTTGTCCTTCCACCTGGAGGAAGCTCTGGTTTTGAAGGGTGCTGTCTAAAGAGCCTTGGTGAGCCGCAGCTATGCACCCTGCTGATGGTACAAACAGCTGCTACTGTGTGTTGGTGGTAGAGCAAGTGGTAGAATGGTTGGTACTGGTGTGCCCATCAAGCAGATTGCTCGTCCGCTATGGTGCCAAGTCTCCTAAGTGTTGCTGAAGCTTCACTCATCCAGGCAAGTGAGGGAGTATTCCATCGCATGAGTCATCCCCATTTGAAGAAGGTTGTCATTGGAGATTTCTGGTATTCAAATGTATCTTTTCTTTCTTTCATCCATCATATTTTACTCTCAACCACACATTTCTTTTTTTGGGTTAAATAAACACCAATTCACCTCTGTCCATCCTCGCTTCTTTCTCGCTTCTCCAAGTTTAGAGTTAGTAAATTAAGGAAGGCATGGTAGCGTAGTGGTTAGCACAACACTTCACAGTGTCAGCATCCCGGGTCCAATTGCCGCCGTTGCCTGTGAGAGGTTTGTACGTTCTTCCCGTGACTGTACGTGTTTCCTCTGGGTACTCCAGTTTTGTCCAACGGTTCAAAGACATACTGGTTGGTAGGTTAATAGATCATTGTAAAATGTACTGTGGTTAAGCTAGGATTAAATTGGGGGTTTGCTAGGCAGCACAACTCAAGGGCCAGAAGGGCCTGTTTTGCACTGTATCTTAATAGATAAATAAATAACTATTTATTCACTAATGACATTATGTGGGGTTAACAATACATACACAGAGTATGTGGTGGAGCCAGTATCTTTTACAGACATTGAGCTGTACAGCAAAGAAACAAACACTGCAGCCCACCAATCCATTCCAATTCACACCTAACTTTGCCTACTGTAGGACTGCACCCTTCCGCACCGTTATATTTAAGAGTTGACCTACATGACTCAAACATAGTGATGTATCGGATTCCACCACCTCCCTGAGCTGTACAAACCTGATATTAACCACTGTCTACACAAAATGTGTCCTCCTCTGATCCGCTTTAAAACTTCCTGGACTGGTTGAAGAATCAAATGTTTGAAGGGAAGTTGCTGTTCTTGACCCTGCTGATATGAGACTTTAGACTGTACCAGTGAAGTCACACACAAAATACACAAACAACTCGCTGGCTTAAGCAGCATCCACCCGAAGGATCTCAGCCTGAAGCATGGAGTGTCCACTTCCCTCCCTAAATGTTGTCTGACCCATTGAGTTCCTCCAACATTGTGAGTGTTTTGATGCAGATTTCCAGCATCTGCAGTCTCTCTTGTGTCTCCGGTAATTTCACTTTCACCTCACAGACTCTCTGAATTATGGAAGCTTTAGCTCTGTCTAACACACCAGAAGAGATTGAAATTTCCAATGAAAGAATCCCTGCAGCCAACAGGCAGAGCAAGAATTCATCCAGGCCTGACAGCCCAATGAACATAACAGATCATTTGAACAGGTGACAAGGGGAATGTCAACATATTGTATTTATATGGGGTTCCAGAATGCATTTTTAAAAAAGTCCCTGAGAAGAGATATCTAGCCAAAGATGCAGTCCTATTATCGACCTGTTTCGCAAAGTAGCAGAGCAGCAGGAGAGAGAATAAGAATGATGGGCAGGGACTCAAATTGACAGTCTATGACAAGTGATGTCTCTCAGGCACTTCCATTGAGGCTGCAGCTATCAACTGTATTTATTAACGAACAGATACCCACAAATTTTCACAAGACTGCACCAACTATCTAATGGACAAGAGGAGCAGATAAACAACAAAAGCAAATGGGATATGGTAACTTACATTTGCAAACTACATTACAAGGGAGTGGAAATGATACAGCAGCTGTTCAAAGCCTTGGTCAGGCTCACATCAAGAGCACTGGGAGGGGCACTGCACCAGAGGAAGCATATCTTTACCTTGCAGGGAACGCAGCCTCAAATAATCAGGATGATTCCTAGAGTCCAAGGGTTAATTTACACACTATGGTGTCATCGTCCCAGGAATTTCAAAGGTTAACGGGTGATTGATAATGGTGAGGTTTTCAAGTGTAATAGGTGGGCTGAAACTATTTCTATTGATTATAGTATTTAATTTCAGGGATGAAAATTTAAAACTCACGGCAGATTTTCAGATGTGGAAAGTGATAAAAAGCTTGGACTTATCTTCCTAACAGGATATTGATGCCAGATTAATTAATAATACAACACTCAGTCTGATAGGTTTTTGTTAGCCAAAGGTTTTGAAGGATTTAGGGTAAAGTTATGACATTTCAGGTGAGCTATGATCCCCTCGGATGACAGGCAGGCTCAATGGTTGAAATATTTCTTCCTGTTCAGATGCTTTTATAGATTGGATTTGAACACTATGGTTTAGGGAGAGAATGGGAGGTTGATGCATTGCACAGTTCCTTCAATCTATGAAATGAGTATTTATTGCCAACACCACAGCAGCCAATGAGTTGTAGGTGGAACAGGGCATATGATTAATTACAAATTGTCCACTGGGTGCCAAATGTAGTCAATCTCATCCATAGAGTCTACTTCAACAACAGAAGAAACAGATACTACAGCATTTTCTTCCAATAACAAGATAATTTCTCTATAAAAATGGAGGTTACATAGAAATTGCATTATCCCAAATACTGCTTCCTAATTTATATCTTATTTTCTCAAGAATAGGTTTGTTTCTCACTCTGAGACTCCAGTAAATATGGACCAGCCTTGAGCTTCCAGGTAGAATGGGGTTTTAACCGTTTAGTCCCAAACTTTGAATCAAAAGCCATGATTTCAATCAACTGTGAAAGAGATTCAAAGCACCAAACAGCTTCTTCTGCCTCCCATATTCTTATGTTAATAACCACTTATCGATTTGAAGAGCTGTAAGAATTTGATTGATTCTTAGCAATAATCTTCGCAGCTCAAGATGTAAATTAAATTTGAGGAAAAAAGAAGACAAGTTAACATAGCAACATCTACATCAGAAGTATGTAAAAGTCAACAACCTATATTTCTGTAGTTGCAATATCACGAGAGCAGACCTGCACACAGTAAAGAGTAACATGATCACAACAGGTGATCTGTTTTTCTGATAATGAGGACACAAGTAACTAATTATTAACATTTTCCTGAAGTGGCTTCCCTCATGGTAGAACATACAAGTGATCAGATTAACATCAAGAAAGCTAATGTCACCTCCCTTGCCATCAGTTTTCAGATTAAGACCAGAATCCAAAATCTTTTGACCTGGAACCATGTAGTTTTTCTTACCCCTCAAGCAACCGGGAAACTAATGTAATTCTGTAAAATCCGAGTATGGGGACTGTGAACATTCTCAAACATAATTAAATCTGTGCAATTAATTTAAATACAATATCATCCAACTATTTTCCCCTCTAGGAATACTTGCTAACTATATTTTTCACTGGATCTTACAATAAGACAAGTAAATCCCTAATCCTTTTAAGTCATTCCCTGAGGGTTAGGACACTATTTCAGGATCTATTCCCAGAAAATCAGGCAGCCGTAAAAAACATTTCATAGAAAGACAATTTGAAATCAGGACTAGTTAAGTACTTACACGTCACACACAGTGCCTAGAAGAAGTATTCAGCTCCACAATTATTTTCACATTTTACTATCTCATTTTCTAATTTTAAAATACATTGAAATAGGAGTTTTGAACTAATCTACAAACGTTGTTCATAATCTCACAAAAAAAAACCACTATCTGTCAACAATTTGCTAAAAATTAAAAACCTAAGTTGTGAGGCTGAAAAAGTACTCATCCCCTTTGTAATGACTATGCTAACCCTCCTCAGGTGCAATACTATATATTACCTTACCAACTCACCTAGTTTATTGATGTAGAAAATTGGAGGATCACCTAAATAACTGGCCGCTCTCTCATTAAGGTTAAACATTAAAGAGACTAAACCGAAAGACAATCCTGAATAAAAACCTGCTAGCCTCTGCCAGAAAGCTTAAACTGAGAAGCAAGTTTGCCTTTCAGCTGGACAGTCTCCTGTAGCACACTGCCAGAGCAACCATGGAGTGGCTTGAAATAAGAAAAGAGTGGCCCAGAGTCCTGACCTTAATCTGATCAAATATTTCCCGCAAGGCCTCAAGATTGCTGTCTACCACCTACCCGCAAGCAACATGGCACAGCTTGAGCAATTTTGCAAAGAATAATGAGCAAATCTTGCTTCATCACGTTGTGCAAAGGAGACTTCCGGTTAGATGGCGATTGCTTAGCTGCTCCGAACTTTTGTTCCGTTACTGTCACTATCTTTGCACTAAATGTCTCCATTTTTTAAACCTTAGTCGGGAACCTTTTTGGTACCTCTTACTTGCCTGTGAATACATCTAACTTACAATGTCTAGCAAGTGCTCTAAATCCGGGAGAAAGGAAGCTCCGGCTCTTTCAGACGAGACCCTGGCTGCGCTCGGTCAGCTCCGAGATGAAATTTTAAAGGAATTCAAAACCGCTTTCAAACGGTTGGAGGTCAAGATCACATTGTGCAAAACCAATAGAGACATTTCCAAAAAAAGGTGGTTCAAATAAGTACTGTGCAAAGGGGGATGAATACTTTTGAACTGCTGACATATCAGTTTTTGAATTTTTAGTTTTTCAAGCTTTACAATTTTCCCTGTTTTTGCACTCTAATGTGAAAAAAATTAGCTTGTGATTCACAAATAAGGAAATCAGTTAAATTGATCAAAATCCCTGGTAGTAATACTCACTTAGATGAACAAATGGTTAGGGGCTCAATACTTTTACAAGGCATTGTAAGACAAGAAACAAGGACCTGGAACATTGTCAACCAACTCAATGGATTGACCTGACATACCTCTCCCAAATATTCAGGATTGATGCGTTACAAAATCAGAGAAACATATGTAACACAACTGCACTGAATCTGCACTTAGTGCTCTCCAGCATAGTTCATTGTTGTAGCAGTGACTAATAAATTTGTGGTCATCTAAAAAATATTTCTGAACTTTCACACTCCCCCTCATTAAACATCTGGTCTTGTTTTGGATACAAGGAATTGAATGCATGGGATTTGACAACATCCAGATTGGGAACAGCCGTTAACATGAAAGAAAAAAAACACTTCACAATTGAGGAAAGTCAGAATTAAAATATTTATAAATGTGACTACTCTGAATTGTGAGTCATTCACCATTCCAGATTCTGCACTGCTCTCAATTTTCAGATGTGAAAGCAAAACATTTTTGATAAAAAAATGCAGCAGTCAGAATAAATTTAAGTGAAAATGCCAAACCTCGTAATAAAAGTAAAACATCAGGGGATTAGAGACTTCACAAAAATGATTTGATGTTGGATTGCTGTTCTCCATTAATAAACTACTTTTCAATGCCACAAGATATGAAATATATATCCCACAAAAGACAATTATTGATGGGTTAAGAGAAGGTTGGCTTCATTTTCATTTTTTTCAAGCTTTTACTTCCCTTCTGTGACTATTTTATCGTCCATAAATCCACTTTGATATAAATAAACCCTGTACCCTGCTCAAGACAGATGGAAAATAGGTAGACTGCACTGCTGGTAGGAGAGTCATTTACTCACACTTTGTGCCAAAGTCACAGTATATATCTTTACATTCATCCATTCATAAAACAAGGACGGTATCAGCAATGCCAGCATTTAATGTCCATCCCCAACTGCCCTTGAGCTAGGAAGGCAGGAAGATTCAGCCACACAGATGGGTCTAAAGCCACATGTGATTTTGTCCCTCAAAGTACATCAAAAGAAATTTCATAACTGAGTGAGCATTTTTATTACATTTGACATTTACAAACCACATTTCCAGAAAAGTTGGGATATTTTCCAAAATGCAATAAAAAAAATCTGTGATATGTTAATTCATGTGAATTTAACTTTATTTAACTGAAAAAAGTACAAAGAAAAGATTTTCAATAGTTTTACTGACCAACTTAATTGTATTTTGTAAATATACACAAATTTAGAATTTGACAGCTGCAACACACTCCAAAGTTGGGACTGAGTTAAAATAAGATTGAAAAGTGCATAGAATATTCAAGTAACACCGGTTTGGAAGTCTCCACATTAAGCAGACTAATTGGTAGCAGGTGAGGTATCATGACTGGGTATAAAAGTAGCGTTCATCAAAGGCTCAGTTTTTGTAAGCAAGGATGGGTTGTGGCTCACCCCTTTGTGCTAAAATTCGTAAGAGAATTGTTAGTCAGTTCAAAAGGAAGATCTCCCAACGCAAGGTTGCAGAGAATTTAGGTCTTTCAACATCTACAGTACATAATATTGTGAAAAGATTCAGAGAATTCAGAGACATCTCAGTGCGTAAAGGGCAAGGTCGGAAACCACTGTTGAATGCGCTTGATCTTTGAGCCCTCTGGCGGCACTGCCTAAGAAACCATCATGCTACTGTGACAATTATAGCCACCTGGGCTTGGGAGTACTTCGGAAAACCATTGTCACTTAACACAGTCCGTCGCTGCATCCAGAAATGCAACTTGAAACTGTATTACGCAAGGAGGAAGCCATAAATCAACTCTATGCAGAAACCCCAGTGAATTCTCTGGGCCTGAGCTCTTCTCAGATGGACCGAAAGACTGTGGAACCGTGTGCTGTGATCTGATGAGTCCACATTTCAGATAGTTTTCGGGAAAAATGGGCATCGAGTTCGCCGTGCCAAAGATGAAAATGACCATCCTGATTTTTATCAGCGAAAGGTGCAAAAGCCAGCATCTGTGATGGTATGGGGGTGCATCAGTGCCCACGGCATGGGTGAGTTGCATGTATGTGAAGGTACCATTAACTCTGAGGTGTATATTAGGATTTTAGAGAGACATATGTTGCCATCAAGGTAACGTCTCTTCCCGGGACGTACATGCTTATTTCAGCAGGACAATGCCAGACCACATTCTGCACGGGCTACAACAGCGTGGCTTTGTAGAAACAGAGTGCATGTGCTTGACTGGCCTGCTGCCAGTCCAGATCAATCTCCTATTGAAAATGTATGGCGCATCATGAAGAGGAGAATCAGACAACGGAGACCACGGACTGTTGAGCAGCTGAAGTCTTGTATCAAGCAAGAACGGACAAAATTTCCAATTGCAAATCTACTACAATTAGTATCCTCAGTTCCAAAATGATTAAAAAGTGTTATTAAAAAGAAAGGTGATGTAACACAATGGTAAACATGCCTCTGTCACAACTTTTGTTGAGTGTGTTGCAGCCATTAAATTCTAAATTTGTGTATATTTACAAAATACAATTAAGTTGGTTAGTAAAACTATTGAAAATCTTTTCTTTGTACTTTTGTCAGTTAAATAAAGGTTCACATGAATTAACATATCACAGATTTTTGTTTTTATTGCATTTTGGAAAATATCCCAACTTTTATGGAAATGGGGTTTGTATTTAATTGAGTTTGAATTCCCCATTTGCTATGGTGGGTTTTGATGTCATATGTATGGATTAAAAGTGGGGTACTGGTCCAGTAAGTTAGCCATTATATGAACTTAACGCTTAGCATGGAGACCCCAGATTCTACTTATCTTAAAGAAATAGTCACTTCTAATCTTTGGGGTTAAATTTTGGAAGTGGACTACATCTACATTAAACGTTCGCTGCTTGCTGCTCACTATTATAACGGCCACGGGCTTCGTGTCTGTGAACTTTGCAGTGATTTGCCCCGCTATGTGACGAACTGAGACTGAGGCCATGGGCCTACCCTGGCTGCACTGAGATTCGGGGCTAAAGACTCAATTCAGTTCTAAATGCTGTTACTTGCTTTTATTGTTTGCATGACTTGTGTTTCTTTTCCTCTCTGCACATTGGGTGTTGGTCTTTTTTCAAACTGGGTTCTTCCGGGTTTCTTGTTTTGTTGTTGCCTGTAATCAGACAAATCCAAAGGTTGTATAATTTATACATACTTTGATAATAAATGTATGTTGAACTTTGTATCTTGGCATCATGTCCTCTGAGCAGATTACTATCTCCTGCTGTTTAATGTCCTTCATCTTCCATGAAATAACCACTGGACCCTGATCAGGTGTTACATGCTTTCTACAACCTTCCTGTAGGCTTCTCATCTTCTCATGCATTGCATGAGAATTCGCTTCGCTGGTTATATCGAAAGGTGATAAGGTTTCCTCTCTGACCACACACGCAAACTCACACCCACACACAAAGAGCACAAATCAAATAGAAAACTTTAGATCTGTTACAATCAGAATCTCTAACAATAATTACACGGTCCACATTCAGCTGCGTCATGAATCATATCATCTCAACAGCACACAGGTATTAACGCTTCATCATTGCAAGCTAACACCCTGGGAGCAAATGTAAGAAAAGAATACGGAATTAAATTCCTCAACCAGTCAGGCATTCCCAAAATTATGGCCATTTGGGCTGGGAACGTTCTCATCTCCATTCTGCCAAGCAGTGATGAGTTCGGGGCGCCAAGCACAAGTCATCACTGAACATTTAATGGAGTCATCGTGAGCCATTGTCTGAGTGGACAGAGTCAGACTGGTCATTTTAAAGCCTTAGCTTGTTGAGGCTTCCGCAAAGACGGGCTTCACCAGAAAAAGCAGAGGAAAGAAAAATGCAAGGTTTTTTTCCCCCTTCCCTTCTTTATATCTGCAGAGGGGTCAGGCAGGATAGTACAATATTTCTCCTGCAGATGTGGAAAGGCAGGGAGACCTCCAGTATCCCTGACCACAACTGCAAGAAGTGCATCCTGCTGCAGCTTCTAATAAACTGTGTTAAGGAGTTGGAGCTGGAACTGGATGAACTCCAGATCATTCAGGAGGCTGAGGGGGTGATACATAAGACATATAGAGAAGTAGTTACACCAAAGGTACAGGGCACAGGAAACTGGGTGACAGTCAGGAAGGGGAAAGGGGCTAAGGAACCAGTGCAGTGTATTAGAGTATTCCTGTGGCCATTGCCCTCAACAACAGGTGTATCACTTTGGATACTCTCAGGGCTGGGGGTGGGAGGTGGCTGCCCAACAAAGTAAAGTCACAGTGGCCGAGTCTCTGGCACTGAATCTGCCTCTGTGACTCACAAAGGAAGATGAAAAAAGAGGCACCCTGTGGTTTTAGGGGATTCATTATTTGGGGAATGGACAGGAGGTTCTGTTGGTGAGAATCAGTGTTGGTATATCTCGGATCATGTCTCAGCATTCTTAAGTGGGAGGGTGAACAGCCAGAAATCATGGGTAGGATGAGTGCTGAGGCTCTGCAAAGTGAGTTCAGGGAGTTAGGTGCTAAGTTAAAGGGCAAGACCTCCAGGTTTGTGAACTCAAGTTTGCTACAGATTGATTCCTGGGATGGCAGGACTTTCATATGAAGAAAGACTGGATCGACTAGGCTTATACTCACCGGAATTTAGAAGATTAAGGGGAGGGATCTTATTGAAACGTATAATATTCTAAAGGGATTGGACAGGCTAGAGGCAAGAAGATTGTTTCTGATGTTGGGGAAGTCCAGAACAAGGGGTCACAGTTTAAGGATAAAGGGGAAGCCTTTTAGGACCGAGATGAGGAAAAACTTCTTCACACAGAGAGTGGTGAATCTGTGGAATTCTCTGCCACAGGAAACAGTTGAAGCCAGTTCATTGGCTATATTTAAGAGGAAGTTAGATACGGCCCCTGTGGCTAAAGGGATCAGGGGGTATGGAGAGAAAGCAGGTACAGGATTCTGAGTTGGATGATCAGCCATGATCATACTGAATGGTGGTGCAGGCTCGAAGAGCCGAATGGCCTACTCCTGCACATATTTTCTATGTTTCTTTCTGTGGCACATGCTACGGATGCTGGATCTTAGAAGATTTTACAGTTTAATGCGTGGCGAAGGAGTTGGTGTAGGAGGGAAGACATAAGGTTTTTGGATCATTGGTCTCTCTTCAAGGGAAGACCTGTACAGAAAGGATGGTTTGCACTGTTAGCTAGAGGGGGATTAATATCCTAGCGGAAGTTTTGCTTATATTGCACAGAGGGGTTTAAAGTAGAATTGCAGAGGGATGGGAACCAGAGTGCCAGAACAGTTAGTGGAGAGATTGTACAGGCAGATGTTGCTAAGACCTCAAAGTCAGCAATCAAAAGGTTGAGCATCCTGTGACAAAGTTGAAAAGAGTGCATACAAGACTGAAGGCATTGTGTTTGAATGCACACAGTCAATGGAATAAAGTAGATGAACTTGTAGCACAGTTGCATACTGGCAGGTATGATGTTGTAGGCATCACTGAAAGATTATAGCTGAAAGCTTAATGGCCAAGAATACAATTTTTTTTCTAAAGGATAGGCAGGGGTGCGGATGCTCTGTTGGTGAAAAACAAAATCAAATCATTAGAAAGAGGTGACATAGTGTTGGAGGTGTTCAATCATTGTAGATAGAACTTGGGAACTACAAGGGTAAAACCACCCAGAAGAGAGCTGTATACAGAACCCCAAACAGTAGTAAGGGTGTGGCCTACAAGTTACAATGGAAGATAGAAAATGCATGCCAAAAGAGCAATTTTACTATAGTCATGAAGGACTTCAATATGCAGGTAGACTGGGAAAATCATATTGGTGCTGGATTATTGGAGGCGGGATTTCTAGAGTGCCTATGAGATGGCACTCGAGGATTGGCAGGACTGCACTGGCTGTTGTGTAATGAACCCAGAACTGATCAGAGAACTTAAAGAAAAAGAATCCTTAGGCCGAATTCACACTGAAATTTGAGAAGGAAAAGCTAAAGTCAGATGTATCAGTATTACAGTGGAATAAAGGTAACTACAGAGGCAGGAGAGAGGAGTCAGCCAGAATTAATTGGAAAAGAACACTGGCAGTATGACAGCAGAGCAGCAATGGCTGGAGTTTCTGAAAGCAATTCAGAAGGCATAGGATATCCACATCCCAAAGAGGAAGTATTCTGAAGTAAGGATGACACAACTGTGGCTAACAAGTGAAGTCAAAGCCAACATAAAGTCAAAGAGAGGGCATACAATTAATCAAAATTACTGGTAAGTTAGAGGGTTGGGAAGCTTTTAAAAACAAACAAAAGACAACTAAAAATTCATTAAGAAGGTAAAGTTGGAATATAGAAGTAAACTACCCAATAATATTAAAGTGGATACCAAAAGTTTCTTCAAAGACACAAAGTGTAAAACAGAGGCAACAGTAGATATCGGATCTCTCGAAATCAATGCTGGAGAGGTAGTAATTGGGGAGATTGAAATAGGGGAAGAACTGAATAAATATTTTGCTTCAGTCTTCACTATGGAAGACACTAGCAGTATGGTGGAAGTTCCAGGTATTAGGGGTCAAGAAGTGTGTGAAGTTACCATAACTAGAGAGAAGGCTCTTGGGACACTGAAAGGTCTCAAGCTCAATAAGTCACTTGAAGCAGATGGTGTACACCCCAGGGTTTGGAAACAGGTCACTGAAGAGATTGTGGAGGCATTAATAATGACCTTTCAAGAAACACTAGATTCTGGAATGGTTCCAAAGGACTGGAGAATTGCAAATGTCACTCCACACTATAAGAAAGGAGAGAAGCAGAAGAAAGGAAACTATAACCAGATAGCCTGACTTCAGTGGTTGGGAAGATGTTCCAGTCAATTATTAAGGATGAGGTCTCTGGGAACTTGGATTTAAATAGGGCATAGTTATCATGGTTTCAATTTATAAGGGGAAAATCTTGCCTGACAAACCTGTTGGAATTCTTTGAAGTAGTAGCAAGCAGGATAGACAAGGGGGAATCACTTGATGTTGTGTACTCAGATTTTCAGAAGGCCTTTGACAAGGTGCCACACATGAGGCTGCTTAAAAAAACTAAGAGCACATGGTATTACAGGAAAGCTTCCAGCACGAATAAAGCAGTGACTAATCAGTAGAAGACAAAGAGTGGGAATGGGGGACGTCACTTGATGACGTGGGATCGAGATGTTGGGAATCCAGCTCCCTTGTAAAAAGTAATGAAATAGGGTTTAAATGAAGAAGAGTTAACAAATATCTACTCAAAACTATTTATAAGTAACTCAGGATTATCTTTTGATATGGCTCCTAAACCCAAACAGAAGAAAGCTACTACTTCGAAGACTGCACAAATCGGTGGGGAAAAAGGCCTAATCATATCGGTGAAGCCTCGGACTCAAGTTGGATCTCCTCCCGGCGAAGTGCATGGCACTTCTGATGATGCGGGACAGGAAGTTGCAGCAATGTCGGCGTTCTCTGAGAAGAAACGGCAAGAACAACGCATGCGCGAAGAAACAAGTATGCATGAACAGATATTAGCAAAAGTAACAAAACTGCAAATCCCAACTACAGCTAGAAGTGAATCGGAAGTGGAGTCAGACTCTTTGGGAAATTCAGAGGAAGAAGAAGAGGAAAAGAAAGTGGAGATTAAAGGAGACATAAAAGATATCCTGATATATATTATGAATGCATTAAAAGCTATAAGAAGGATACAGAATACACTCGATAATGTGGTGGAAAAACAAAAGAAGATGGATAATAAAGTTAAAGAAATGGAAGTAAAAGTAGAAGAAAACACTGAAAGAATAGATAAGATAGAAGACAATAATCTTGCCTGGACAATAGAAAGAAAACGGATGTTGGAAAAAATAGATGCGCTTGAAAACTCAAGTAGACGAAATAATATCAAAATTGTTGGTCTTATGGAAGGTACAGAGGGAGAAAATCCAATAAAATTCTTTCAAGAATGGATTCCGAAAATTTTGTAAATGAAAGTAGGAAGCCAAGTAATTGAAATTGAAAGAGCACACAGAGCTTTAAGACCAAGACCTCAACAAGATCAAAATCCAAGATCAATTTTGATAAAATGCTTAAGGTACCAAGATAAAGAAATGATCTTGAAGGCAGCTACTCAAGGTGTTAAAAAGAGAAATCGGTCATTGACAATAGAAGGGAAAAGAGTTTTTTTTTAATCCAGACACAAGTTACAATCTTCTGAAGAGGCAGAAGGAATTTAATCCAGTGAAAAAATCTTTATGGGAAAAGGGCTATACATTTTTATTGAGCTACCCAGCAAAATTGATAATTTTCCTGGATAATGAAGAAAAGAGATTTTTCATTGACTACCAGGAAGCGGAGAAATTTGTACAAGAATTACCTGATGTCCACGAAGAGAAGTAAAGAATTATAGAAATAAAATGGACTAATGATGAAGACTGAAACAAGGTTGGACTTGACAGACATTTATAAAAAAAATAGTTGAGGAGTATTAATTGGGAGTAGAGACATTAATTATTTTCTTTCTTTTCTTCACTAATATATTTTTTTTCTTTTTTTTTGCGGGGGAGCTGGAGGAGCTCCTGATCGATGGCTGTGAGTTTCACGTGTACAATCATGGTGATTGCCATGACCGTAAAATGGGGGGGGGGGGGGTAATGCTGTGTTTTTTTAAATTCGCAACATTAGTGGGGGGGGGTACTTTGTTTTTTTTTCATATATATTAGTTATCTTTCTTCTAATTTTCTTCTTTTTTGCCTGAATGGTTGGGGAGAGACTCATAGCAACATGGAGAATTTTATAGAGTTCCCAAGGTATTATGAATGATTAATTTACTTAATTTTTTAAGTCGTAATGTTAATGGAATTAATGGACCTGTGAAAAGAAAAAGAGTTTTAACATATATTAAAAAAAATGAAAGGAGCTTTTTTACAAGAAACACATATAACAGAAACAAAACATAAGAAATTAAAGAAATGTCATAGCAACTTCATTTTATTCAAACTCGAGAGGAGTTGCAATTTTGTTTAATAAATCTTTACCAATTAAAATACAAAATGTAATGATTGATTCTGTGGGGAGATATGTGATTATACATTGTCAAATTTTTTCAGAATTATGGACTTTTATGAACATTTATGCACCAAATGAAAATGATGCAAAATTCATACAAGATGTTTTTTTTTAACTTGGCTGATGCACATGATAAAATATTAATAGATGGAGATTTTAATTTTTGTTTAGATCCAGTTTTGGATAGGTCAACTAAAGTTGCTACAAAATCAAAAGTAATAAAACTAACTTTATCATTAATGAAAGACTTATACCTGATTGATATATGGAGAAAAATTAATCCAAGAGAAAGAGATTATTCATTTTATTCAAATAGACATAAAACTTACTCAAGGATTGATTTTTTTTTATTATCAAAAGATATTCAAGATAGAGTGAAAAGTGTGGAATATAAAGCAAGAATACTGTCAGATCATTCCCGCTTGATAATGACAATGATAATGATGGATGAGGAATCGATTTATAGATGGAGATTTAATTCAATTTTATTAAAACATCAAGATTTTTGTGATTTTATGAAAAAAACAGATTCAATTATTTTGGATACAAATTTACATTCAGTTGAGGATAAAATTGTATTATGGGAAGTGATGAAAGCATATTTAAGGGATCAGATTATAAATTATACATCCAAAATTAAGAAGGAATACATGGTAGAAATAGATCAATTGGAAAAGGTATCATAAAGTTAGAAAAAGAATCTCAAAGATATATGACAGAAGAAAAATGAAGACAACTTGTTAATAAAAAACTACAATATAATACACTCCAGACATATCATATAGAAAAAGTAATTATGAGAACTAAACAGAAATATTACAAATTAGGTGAAAGTTCACATAAAATTCTTGCTTGGCAGTTGAAAACAGAATAGGCTTCTAAAACAATAAATGCAATTAGAACAAGTGTAAATAAGGTTACTTATAATCCTTTAGATATTAATGAAACTTTTAAAAATTTTTATACTGAATTATATCAATCAGAATCACAAAATAAGATTGCTGAGATAGATACATTTTCATCACAAATAACCCTTCCAAAATTAAATTTGGAAGAACAGAAAGGATTAGATATGCCCTTTACATTAAAAGAGGTTGAAGAAGCTTTAGGATCACTTCAGGGTAATAAATCCCCAGGAGAAAATGGTTTTCCTCCTGAATTTTATAAAAAATTTAAAGATTTATTAATTCCTCCTTTTATGGAATTAATATACCAAGTGGAAAGAATGCATAAACTCCCACAATCTTTTTTAACAGTGATCATAACTGTATTGCCAAAAAAAAGAGATCCTTTAAAACCAACATCATATAGGCCTATTTCTTTGTTGAATACAGATTATAAAATAATAGCAAAAATTTTATCTAATAGAATATCTAAATATTTACCAAAATTAATACATATGGATCAAACAGGTTTTATTAAAAACAGACAATCAATGGATAATATAACCCGGTTACTTAGTATAATTCATTTGGCACAAAAAAAGAGAGGAAATGAGTGTGGCAGTTGCTTTGGATGCAGAAAAAGCATTTGATAGATTGGAATGGGATCTTTTATTTAAGGTATTGGAAAAGTATGAGTTAGGAAAATCTTTTATACAATGGATTAAAACCTTAAATACTAATCCTCAAGCTAAAGTAGTTACAAATGGTCAGAGTTCAACACCATTTTGCTTAACGAGGTCAACTAGACAAGGCTGCCCATTATCACTTGCTTTATTTATATTGGCAATAGAACCATTAGCTGAATTAATTAGAACAGATTCAGACATTGGGGGCTTTAGAGTTAATCAAGAAGAATATAAGATTAATTGATTTGCTGATTTATTTAACAAACCCATTGCAATCTTTGCAAAGATTATCTTTTAGATTGGAAGAATATGGGAAAGTATCAGGGTATAAAGTAAATTGGGATAAAAGTGAAATTTTACCCCTTACCAAAGGAAACTGTAATCGATGTCAATTAGTAACTCAATTTTGATGGTCAATAAATGGGACAAAATATTTAGGTATTAGAGTTGATAATGATGTAAAAAATTTATATAAACAAAATTATTTGCCATTATTAAAAAAAAAAGCAGATCTTAATAAATAGATGATGTTACCAATAACATTAATCGGTAGAGTTAATACTGTAAAAGTGAATATATTTCCTAGATTGCAATATTTATTCCAAACTTTACCAATACAATTAACTCACAAGTTTTTTCAAGAACTGAATAAATATGTAAGGGAATTTCTTTGGAAAGGAAAGATGTAAAGAATATCACTGGAAAAATTGACATGTAAATTTGATTTAGGAAGGTTACAACTTCCAAATTTTAAGAATTATTATAAAGCAAATCAACTTAGATTTATTGCGGTATTTTTTATGAAGAAAAACCGGCATGGATTAGAATAGAATTAGATAAGATAGGAGAAAACATACCAGAAGATTTTATATATAAATGGGAATCCAAACGGATACGGGAAAAAAAGCATCTCCTATATTATGACACTTGATTGATTTATGGAATAAGGTAAATATGGACGATGAAATAAATAAATCTTTATTAGCAAAAAGAACTTTAATTCAAAATAGACTTATTCCTTTTACAATGGATAATAAACTTTTACATAATTGGTTCCAAAAGGGGATTAAATATATAGGTGATTGTTTTGAAGAAGGTATATTCATGTTGTTTGATCAATTAAAAATAAATATAAATTATCAAATAACACTCTTTTCTGTTATTTTCAATTAAAGGCTTATTTACGAGAAAAGCTGGGACAAATAATGTTGATGTCAAAACCTAGTGAAATAGAAATATTAATTCAAAATGGAAAAATTAAAAAATTTACATCTTCTATGTATAATTTGATTCAAAAACAGACAATTAAATTAGGAATTCATAAATCAAGACAAAAATGGGAATCTGATTTGAATGTTAAAATTGATGGAAAAAACTGGTCAAGATTATGTTCTGAGTATGAGAAATACAATAAATGTTCGACTTAGATTAATAGAATATAAATTTTTACATCAATTATATATAACACCACAGAAAATAAATAGATTAAATTCAAATATGTCTGACCAATGTTTTCGATGTAAGCATGAAATTGGTACTTTTTTACATTCTACTTGGTCTTGTTTTAAAATTCAACCATTTTGGATAAATCTAAGACTTTTATTGGAACAAATTACTGGAGTACAACTCCCACATAGTCCAGTATTATTTTTATTAGGAGACATTGAAGGGACAATACCGAAACTTAAATTGAATAAGTATCAGAAAAAATTTATAAAAATTGCATTGGCAGTAGCCAAAAAAGTTATCGCAGTTACTTGGAAATCTGATTTATATTTAACTATGGATTGTTGGAATAATGAAATACATAGTTGTATTCCACTTGAAAAAATTACATACAATCTAAGAAATGAATATGATATATTTTTGTAAATTTGGCTCCCATACTTACAAAAGATAGGATTAAATACATGAGGTCCTTTGAAGATAGAATTATAAAGTAATTGGGGAAAGTAAAAATAAATATTGAAATTATTTTGAACTCCATGGAGCATGTGGGGATCCTCCGATATCTAGGCAATCTTTCTCTTCTTTTTTTTCTTTCTTTAGACAAGGGTTAAGGGGAGGGGGGAGGGTTAATATTATTTTTCTCACTATTTCATCATCTCTTTTATTCTTGTAATTTTCTTAAATTTAATAAATAAATAATTTTTTTGAAAAAGAGTGGGAATTAAGGGAGCCTTTTCCAGCTGGCTGCCAATGTCTAGTGGTTTTCCACAGGTGTCTGTGTTGGGACCGATTCTTTTTACAATATATGTCTATAATTTGGTTGATGGAGTTGATGGTTTTGTTGCAAAGTTTGCAGATGATACGAAGATAGGTTGTGGGGCAGGTAGTTTTTAGGAAGTAAAGTGGCTACAGAAGGACTTAGAGAGATTAGGAGAATGGGCAAAAAAATGGCAGATGGAGTATAGTGTTGGAAGTGCACGGTTATGCACTTTCGTAGATAAATGAAATGCTTGACCATTTTCTAAAAGGAGAGAGAGAAAATATTTTTAAGAACAGATACAAAGGTACTTGGGAATCCTTGTGAGTCTGTGGTGAGCAAGGCAAATGCAATGCTAACGTTCATTTCAAGAGGACTAGAATATAAAAGCAAGAATGTAATGTTGAAACTTTATAAAGCACTGGTAAGCAGGTTTGAGGCACTTATCACAGAAAGAATGTGCTGAAATTGGAGAGGGTTCAAAGGAGGTTCACGAAAATGAGTCCAGCATTGAATGGCTTGTCATATGAAGAGCATTTGATGGCTTTAGGCCTGTATTTATTAGAATTCAGAAGAATGAGGGATAACCTAATTGATACCTATTGAATGGCGCAAGACCTTGAGAGTGGATGTGGAGGGGATGTGTTGAGTGGTGGGAGAGTCTAAGACCAGAGGACACAGCCTCAGAATAGAAGGGCCTCCTTTTAGAATGGAGATGAGGAGGGATTTCTTTAGTAAGAGAGTGGTGAATCTGTGGAATACTTTGCCAAAGTAGCCGTAGAGGCCAAGTCTTTGTGTATATTTAAGGCAGAGGTTGATAGGTTCTTGATTAGTCAAGGCATGAGGGATACAGGGAGAAGGGAGGAGAATGAAGTTGAGATAGAATTTGCAAATCAACTTAACAAAAATGGTGAATTAGGGATAGGGTTTGAGATAGTATTGAATGTGAAACTGAACAATGTCAAACAGTCTGAGGAAGATTAGTATTTTTCATGGATCATTTTGACTCCCCTGTTGAATCTATGAAACCTTTTTTCCTTTTCTTTCATGAAGATATCTTCTTCATCGGTTACTTACACGACAACCAGCACTGATTAAGCACAATAACATGGAGATAAGAAGAGGCAGGTAGAACTGGAGGAAATAATTCCTGGGAAAGGGAAGAGTGGAATTCTTTAAGTGGGAATGTCAAGGATTTTAAATCCTGGAAGAATTTTCTCAAGCAGATTTGTGATCTGTGGGAACAGCAAGAATTTAACTATAAATTGACAAACAATGAAAAATAGGGGATACAAAGTTTGGAGGAACCTGGAATGTGCTATTCAAGCAGAACAATAGTAGATCTGAACTATAGAAAGAAATGCCACATCAATACCTAAACTTGAGTTTGCTCTTTCTGCTACTAAAATAAGTTATTATAAATGTATGCAGGAGACACAAGAAGCTTCAGATGCTGGAAACCTACAGCAACACACAAAGGAAATGGAGCATCTCAGCGGATCAGGAGGCTAATTGACAGTCAATGATTTGGGTCGCGACCCTTCACCAGCCCTGATGAAGAACTTGAGTCCAAAACGTGGTTCATTTCCCTCCATAAATGCGGACTGACTCACTGAGTTCCTCCAGAGCCTTTGTGTGTTGCTCCATAAATCCATACCAATTTTTTGTGCATAAAGAATCAACTCACAGAACTTTAGTGAACAGAAGGCCATATTCCACCACTCAGAGATCATGGATAATTGCTGACTTTACCTAAACACCATCTACCACATCTGCATTCAAATTATTAGCAGCCAACAGATCTTGTGGAGACTTCAACAGTACAACAAACCTTGAAACAACAAATGTTTGCTAACCTCTCTCCTGAAATGGAAATTAAAGCTTGTTGTTGATCAGAAAAAATATTCCATCTGCACTACAAATTCACCTCAAATGGAAAGCTAACAAAAAGTGATAATCTTCTTTAGTCTAGGACTACAAGCTTAGATTATGTAATTTCTCTGAACAATTTAACCCCTGGTGCCCTGGAAATTCCAGTGAATTTATAAGCAAATACCTTTAAAAACTTAATGAAATTATTTTTAAGATTAAGCTTTTTTCTAGAAATGTAGAAAAACATAATTGGATCATGTGTAGGGTCAACTTTCTGATAAGCAACTGCAGTATTTTTGAACAAACCTCATTAAAATACACACCTTAAGAAAGGGGAAGGATTAATCAATGTTTCTCTGTGGTAGATTAAGCCAAATCTCTTTCTGTACACAAGCTGAGTTCAGAATGGGCATCTGTTGAATTTTAAGCAACACAATAGAACATCTTTAGGGATGATCTGTCAAAGCCACAGCAAAAGGTTCTTCTGTTGAGGATGGGAAAGTGGAATTTGAGTGAAAAATTGGCAGGTAGATCTTGGAGATCTGCTTTTAATGGGTTACAGGTTCATTCATATTGATGGAGAAGATTTGAAATCTTGAATTTTTTGTATTCTAATTGTGCTTTCTCAAAAAAGTGTAAAATTTATGTTTATTTTTTTATTTTTCTTCTGAATGCTACTTATATGAAGCTATGTCTATATAATGCTGCTACAAGTAGTAAGATTTTCATTGCACATCTGTATACATGTACAGTACTTGTGCTTATAACAATATACTCAAATTCAACTTAGTTTTGTACATTTGACTGTGTATCAGGTGGGTACCTATCCAGTTCACCTTTGTAGTTACATTCTAAACAAAGCTCAGCTTCCACCCCCCCCCCCTCCCACCATATTACATACACACCACTTTAAGTTCTAAATGATAAAAATAAATTACTCAAAAGAAGTTACATTGTTACATTCCAGTGAAAGAGGGCTTGTCTTGTTCAGATCTTCACATATTCTCATTAGGTCAGACACTTCTGGTATTTATTTATTCCCCAGGACCCTTTTTATCCCATTAGAACATATCATGCTTTCTTTGCATGTGAAGTAGAATAAAGCAAACAGAAGCTTGAAGAATATTTTGATATTTTTTGTGCAGTTGGCATCATCATCAAGAATATTGCTCTCCAGCTCGCAGCATCTTTCTTTACATAATACTGGTTTTCAAAAATATAATTAGATATACACTGGAAGGAAATTGCATGTAAAAGCTCAGGGGGAAGTAGAGGGAAGAGGGGGTTAAGGACTGCACAGCTAGCATGTGGTTAATAGGCTGAATGGCATCATAAGTTCTTTGCAAAGCCATATTTTGTTACGTTTCAGAAAAGGAATTAATGGATTATTTTTGATGCTGAAGAATGCCATTGGATTTTGACAATAAGACTATAAAACTATAAGACATAGGGGCAGAATTAGGCCATTTGGCCCATTGACACTGGTCTGACATTCCATCATGGCTGACTTAATATCCCTTTCTCCCCCTTTTCCCCATAACCTTCGACACCCTTACTAATCAAGAACCTACAACCTCTGCTTTAACTGTACCCAATGTCTTGGCCGGCATAGCTGTCTGTGGCAATTAATTCTACAGATTTGCCGCTCTCTGGCTAAAGAAATTCCTCCTCATCTCTGTCTAAAGGGACATCCTCCTATTGAGGCTGTTTACTCCAATCCGAGACTCTCCAAGTAAATTAAGGGAATACCTCCATGTAATGTGTGTTTCAGATCTGACAGCTGCTGTCGATTTTGCAGAAAGGGGCTTGTGGTAAAATACACAAAGGATAAAAAAATTGTAGGGATATAAGACAAAGGGCATGCACGATAATATTTGTCATGGTCTTCAAAACAGCTGTCATCCTTGATGAGCTAAATAGCTCCCATCATGTAGAACTATTTTAATTTTACAGAAAATGAAATTTTTAAAAACACATTGATGCTGAAAATCTGTGATGAAAGACAGAAGCCGCTTGAAAAACTTATCATGCCAGGCAGCATCTATGGAAAGCAAAACAGAGTTAATGGTCAATGAAGGGTCATTGATCTGAAACATTAACTGTTTCTCTTTCCATAGCTGCAGCCTGACCACAATTCCTATTTCCAATTGTAATAGGAAGTATTTCCCACAAATTCTATTTCCAATTGTAGTTCTACAATTCTTATTATGTGTGTTGTAAATGAGAAATAGAACAATGAAGTAACTGAGTGAAAAATTTTAATAAGCTTAACTCAACTCACTAGATGAGCAATGGCACTCAACATAATGGGTGGTTTATGGATATCATGAAGCGTATCTCTTTATATAAAATACTATTTTAGAATGGGGATAAGGAAGAATTCTTTAGCCAGGCAGTGGTGAATCTATGGAATTTGTTGCCACAGGCAGCTGGTAGGCCAAGTCATTGGGAATGTTTAAAGCACAGGTTAATAGATCTTTGATTCATCAGGGCATGAAGGAATACAGGGAGAAGGTGGGTGATTGAGGCTGAGAGGGAAGATGGATCAGCCGTGAAAAAATGGCAGAACAGACTTGACAGGCCAAATGGCCCAATTCCCAATTCTGCTGCTTTATTTTACAGTCGGTCTTATTGTACTAATCTAATATATATTCTAGCTGCAACTATCAAGACTCTGACTTTTAATCATATGACAGGCCTTCAAGTCAATGTTGTGCAGTTTGGACTAGCAATGCATGGCTGATATTAAGATGCTAAAATAATTAATGTGCAGTGACTCACGGTGCATTAAGCTCCATGAACCGCTGAATAACTTCCTTGACATTATCACCTCACTGAACATTTTGAACCATACAATATAACAGAGGGTCAGGGCTCAAATAAGGCAAAGGAAACTTCAACGTTGCTGGGAAAAAAAAGCTTTCAGAATCTTCATACTGTACAAAAAGAGCAACAATACTGAAGAGGAGCCACTTGCTCCCCTTATCAATACACTGAAGTCAGTCAAATAACACGTGAGTACAATCCAAATGAAAACACAAAATAATTGTTTGAGCCCTATCCCAAGTAAAACAGTAAGAAAAAAAACAAGCAAATATAATTTAGAAAAATAAATCATTTGATTTGTGCCAATGAAGTATGTGTCAACAAGGTCTGCCAATAAAATAAACTGTTTGTAAAGCTAGCACAAAATAATTAGACCAAAGAGATGATCCTCAATTAGTATTCTTTTCATTTTCTTGCTTATAGTTTTTAAGCCAAAGAAACTGAAATAGACCAAAATATAATTAGAATTCCGGAGAAGTTGACATTCATTTGCAACATTCTCAGTGTAGAACCCAGGCTGTTACCTACTCATTGTGTGCTTCCAGTTCTTTCTCTAGAGGGGCTGAGGAGAAAACTCAAGAGGTGGAACAACTCTGGAGAAAGACTCAACACACTAGATTGAAGATGATGAGGCTTTCAAAGGACATAACCAAGATAAGATCGTGGAGTGATCCGCAGCAGAGTAAAATGTTAGTCCAGGCACCAATTCAGATGAAACCCAAACAGAATTGCAACAAGTCTCTGTTTAAATCTGACCAGGCATTGTGAGAAAGTTATTGTGCTTAAAGAATAATCAGTGAGGGCAAGCACATGGGTGGATCAGAGCAAGCAGATGTCGGTGACTCATTCACAAGAAGTAAATGTCACTGATAGTATTATGATTGGCTGTGGATCATAGACAGTAATTGAAGCCAATTCCACAATGCCCTTGAATAGCGCAGAAAGCTGTGTCCTTCTTACAAACAGTTCTGAGTCAGCTACAATACTATAGGCCTGTCTTGGACAAGGATTGCAAATTTCTTTCTTTCTTTCCCAGAGGCAAACTCGATCATTATTTTGAACTACAACCTACTTATATCACAGACATCAAACGAGTATAACATTGTTTTTATTTGAGATTCAATGGTCTGAAATCAAATTCTCTAGCTGCCAAGGTGAGTCGTGATCTTCTGACTCCTGATCAATAGTCCAGCCCTCTGGATACTAATCTACTAACTTAATTACTATGCCATGGCAGGCTCATTTGAAGAGTGGAACTCCGATAGGGATACATTGCTGGACAGGAGCCAGTTTGAGAAAAGCAACGTAGCCTGCTGCTCTATTTTTATCCTTGGATGTACAACAATGCCACAAACAATCTGATTCACTGAACCGCAGATCAATTCCGATTCTGCCCAGGACATCAAGGACACATCTTTCGTATGCATTGTTCAGATGTGCTTCGTTTACCCGGTTGTGAACTATGTGGAGTATGTGGAGTAAATCCTAGCCTCCATAGCCATTTACAAATAGGTTTCTAATTCAGACATTGAGTTGTCAAATGGTACAACATGAGAGCAAAGGTGGTTGATACCAAGAAGAAGCATTTGGGTTCCAAAATCTTTTATGGCATAGAGCAACACCATTAAGCAAGGGGTCCGTGGACAGCATGTTGGCAATCTCTATAGACAGTGGGGCCCTTCAGACAGTGATTCAATTGCCCTTAATTGGACTATAGAATCCGGCTTCAGGAAAGTATCAATTTTGAGAATGAGAACAATCAGGTGTTTAGAAAAGAATCTCTGAATGAGGCTGGAAACCTTTAACAAGACAGACAAAAATGCTGAAGGAATTCGGCAAGTCAGACAGCATCAATGGAGGAGAATTATCGTGTTTATAAAAGGTATTCACCTACACCCCCACCCCCCCGGAAGTCTTCATGTTTTGTTTTACAACATTGAATCACAGTGGATTTAATTCATTCTTTTTGGCACTATTACCAAAATGACTCTTTTGTGTAAAAGTGAAAACAGATTTCTACAAAGTGATCTAAATGAATTACAAATATAAAACACAAAATAATTGATTGCACAAGAATTCACCCCCTTCAGGTCAGTATCCAGGAGATGAACCTTTGACAGCAATATCAGCCTTGAGTCTGCGTGGATAGGTCTCTGTCAGTTTTGCATATCTGGACTCTGCAATTTTTCCCCATTCTTCTTTACAAAACTGCTTAAGCTCTGTCAGATTGCATGGGGATCATGAGTGAACAGCCCTTTTCAACTCCTGCCACAAACTCTCAATTGAATTGAGGTCTGGATGCTGACTTGACCTCTCCAGGACATTAACTTTGTTGATTTTAATCTTTTCTTGTGAAGTTTTGGCTTTATGCTTGGGGTCATTTTCTTGCTGGAATACAAATTTCCTAAGTTGCAGTTCTCTTGCAGACTGCATCAGATTTTCTTTCAGGAGTTCCCTATATTTTGCTGCATTCATTTTACCCTCTACCTTCACAAGCCATTCAGAGCCTGCTGCAGTGTAGCATTCCCACCATGGTTCATGGTAGGGATGGTATTTTTTTGTAAATGACATGCGGTAGTTAGCTTATGCCAAACCTAGTGTTTAGTCTATTGGCCAAAAGCTCAATTTTGGTATCATCAGAGCATAGAACCTTCTTCCAGCTGACTTCAGAGTCTCCCAAATGCCTTCTGGCAAACTCTAGCTGAGACATCATGAGAGAGTTTTTTAAAAATTGGCTTTCTCTTTGCCACTCTCCCACAAAGCTGCGACTGGTGAAGCACCAGGGCAACAGTCTCTCCCATCTCAGCCACTTGAGCTTTCAACTCCTCCAGAGTTGTCATACATCTCCTGGTGGCCTCCCTCACTAGTTCCTTTCCTGCATGGACACTCATCTTTTAAGGCTGGCCTGTTCTTGGTAGATTTATAGGTGTGCTATATTCTTTCCATCTCTTGATGATTGACGTAACTGTACTCCAAGGGATATTCAGTGATTTGGAAATTTTCTTGTATCCATCTCCTGACTTGTGCTTTTCAATAACCTTTTCACGAAGATGCTTTTGTCTTCATGGTGTAGTTTTTGTCAGGATACTGACTGAGTAGAGACCTTCCAGATAGAGGTGTATTTTTACTGAACTTGAAATACCTTGACTGCACAAGTCTCCAGAAACGGTTATTGATTAAACTAATTATGTGACTTCTAAAACCAATTGGCTGCACCAGTGATGATTTGCTGTGTCATATTAAAGAGGGTGAATGCTTATGCAATCAATTATTTGTAATTAATTGAGATCATTTTGTACAGGTCTGTTTTCATTTTGACGCAAATGAGTGTTTTTCTGTGAAACAGTGTCAAAAAAATTCAGATTAAATGCATTTTGATTCAATGTCGTAAAACAATAAAATAAGAACAATTCCAAAGGGGGGGGGGATACATTTTATAGGCACTGTAACAATCAACATTTAGGCCAAGACCCTTGGAGAGACCTGACGAAGGATCTCGGCATGAAACATTTACTGTTTATTCCCTTCCATAGATACTGCATAAATTGCTGAGCTCCTCCAGTATTTTGTGTGTGTTGCTCATCTGATTTTTTCCAAACTGTGCAGGTGAGTTGAAATACAGATGGTGGACTTCAGAGAGTAAGGGAATGTTACTTCACAGTGTGAAATGCTATTGAAATAATATATACGTTTTAACAATAATTTACTTCATCTTTTTCATCATTAAAAGTTGAAGTGTGTTCACAATGCTCAATAATGAACATTACTTTTTTTTACACTTGCAGAGGAATGAACGTATTTCACGACATACATCAGGTACAATAACAACAAAAGGACAGTTGGAGAGATACAGAGAAGGCTATGGGACAAACACTGCTGTGGTATAGATGAGGCACCTTCGTTGACATGGGCCAGTTGGTGCAAAGGGCGTATTTTCATCCTGTATTATGTATTCTATAGTGGTACTCTCTCTTTCTTGTACTTTTGCCTTCATGCCGTCTGCCATAGGGTGCAGAATGTGAAGGAAAGACAATAATCATGTGAAGAACTAATTCAATTTCCTCCATGGCTTTAGGCCACCAAAAACTTTTCAGGTGGCGGCTCCACGACCGAAAGGTCAATGGCAGTGAGTACGGTAACAGATTACTGTGGACGAAAGGAACTTCTAACTCTTTCATGTCAACTCTTCAAAGATTGCTCCATAGAATTCCAATCTCTTAGTGTTCTTTTTTTATTTTCTATTCTGCTTCAACCAGAAAAGTAAAAAAAATTACAATCATGACACTCACAAGATACCCTACCTCAGCACCAAATGCTTCATCCCCCTCTGCTCCTTTCATGATTTGCACCTTATTAATTAGGACCAATCCAATCTTGCCTTTATAGTTTGTGGCTCTCCTCATCTGGTGGAAGGATTCATCAAGTAGTTCTATAAATTGCCTCATGAATACAGATTGTCACCACTGTAAGTCCTTGCTCATGGCAGGGAGATTAAACAGCACTGTGATTACAATTGTGGCTGCAGCAGCAATCTTCACAGCAGTTCATTCCCTCCCTGTACTGACATTAGCCTTCTGTGACAAGAGTACACAGATCATGACTGCTGACAGCAAATAAAATGTAAGAATGCCTGCACCAATCGGAGGAATAGAGCCACCACAGAGGTCTTGTCATAGAGCTATGGAGAGATACAGCATAGAAGCAAGATCTACAACCCACTGAGTCCATGCCAACCAGAAATCTACTGACAATAATCCTTCACAAATCCCTTCACTGACTAACCCCATTTTTAAAAATACATTCACCGCACACTTCAATCAACCACACCCCGCCATTTTATTGCTCGTCTCCACACCAGGGAGAATTCAAAATATGTTGGACACTTGACTTCATAATCTACATCGTTATGACCTCGCACGTTGTTTACCTGCACTGCACTTGCTGTGCAGCTGGAACATTTTATTGGGCATTGTTGTTGGTTTATCTTGATCTACCTCAATGCACTGATCAGATCTGGGTGAACAGTATGTAAGAAAGACTTTTCACTGTATCTCTGTACATAAATACAATAATAAACCAATTCCATTTCCAGCAACCAATTAATCCTACTAACCCACAAGTCAGTGGGATGGATGTAGGAGGAAATTAGAGACCTGTACAGTTCTGGTCACTCTGCTTTAGGAAGGATGTCATTAAGCTGAAAACAGTGCAGGAAAATTTCAGAATGATACTTATGGGACCAGAGAGACTGTGCAAGAAGAAGAGGCAAGACAGGTTGGGACATTTCTTCCACGGAGTGTAGGTGACTGATGAGTGACTTCAAAGGTTTACAAAATCATGATTGTCGCAGATGAGAAGGGGCACAGTCTAGCGTAAGGGAATCTAAAACTATATGATATAGGCTTAAGGTGAGGGGGAAAGACAAAAAAGATGATTTAAGATGAAAACATTTAACACTGAGGATGGTGGGTAGATGAAACAAGCTGCCAGAGGAAGTGGTGGAGGTGGATACAATTACAACATTTAGAGGCATTTCGTCAGGCACACTTGATGCACCATCAATAACTCTCTCTGAGACGTAAAGGCGAGATATCAGCTTTTATTGACTGGAAGAAGGAACAAGCAGTGGTTGACCACCACACTACATCCTGGAGACTGAGAGGCCGGGCTCAGGCCTCAATCGCCTTTATACCGGGGTCTGTGGGAGGAGCCACAGGAGCAGTCAGCAGGGGGCGTGTCCAGACAGGTATATGTAGTCCACAACACTGTAGGTAGGAACAGCTTAGAAGGATATAGTCCAAAACATGGTAATGGTGTGAGGCCTGGTCAACATGGTTGAACTCACTTGAGCCTAAGGGCCTGTGATGTACAACTCAGATGCAGTTCCATGTAGTCACAGGAGAACATGCTTTTAAGATGCTTTGCTTACTGATGTGGAGGATCTCAAAGACATTGATGGAAGGGAAGTATCAAGAGATATTATATCCATTGAGACACATATGTCAACGATGCATAGAAGGTTCCATTAAAGAACAGAGGAAATAGAAATAAGCTCTTGAGCCTGTTTCATAATTTAATAAGGTCATGGCTGATCCTATGCATTGGGTTCACTTTCCCACCCTGAATAATGATGCGAGAGCATCTGTGACCTGCCACTTTAATTCTCCAACTCCCTTACAGCTATTGGTCTGTGGCCCTCCTGCACTGTTAAAACATAGCCTAAAGTAAATTAGAGGAACAGCGTCTCATCTTCCCTTCGGAGTGCAAGCATCTGTGCTCAGTAATGTACTCTACAAATTCAGGTAGCTCTTTACAAAGAGTCTTGAAAACTTCTACAGATGTAGGGTGGAGAACATTTTAACAGTAGCTAGGTATGAAGACTCTGAAGGTCATAACCAACTCGATCATAGGCACTATCGAGAACATCTTCAAGAGGCAGTACATCATGAAAGATCCTCACCATCTGGCCATGCTCTATTCTGATTACTACTATCGGTACAAGAGCCAGAAGACCCACACTCAATGATTCATGGTGAGCTTCTTCCCACCATCATTAGATTTCTGAATGGTGCATGAAATCATGAACACAGTATCATTATCCTTTTGTATTATACTTTTTACTTATTTTATAATTTATAGTTTTTTTAATCTCTTTGCACCATATTGATGGCAAAACAACAGGTTTCATGTTGGATAAGTCAGTGATTATGAACCCAAATCAGATTCTGTATCAGAACTTGCTATTTCTGTTGCAAGTCACGCACCTGTGCTGTTGGCTCACTTCTCTTCCCTCTCTTCATTAGCACAACCTGACATGCTAGGCCTATACATCGTGATTTATAGACTCCTTTTGTTTGAATTTTTACTCTCGCCACCCTCATTTCAAAGTTGCTGCACATTTTCATACTCTCTATTAACCCATCCATCAGATTACCTCTGCTGCTTATCCCCTAGGCCGTACATGTCTCACTCCATCACAGATGCTCCCTTTGTCCTCTTCACCCATCCTCCACCATCTCAGCAACTTAAAACCATCTTGATTTCTCTCTTTTCTACCGTGCAGAAACAGGCCCTTCAGTCCATCATATTCATGCTGACCATCAAGTACCAATCTGTACTGAAGCCCAAATCTGCTCGGTATGAAGAAGCAGATTCACAATTTTGGTAAGTGAAACTTCAGACACTAAGCACATTAACCATTTATTTACAAACAGTAAAGCATTCAACCAAACATCTAAGCCGCTCTAAGATACCCAAACTATGTTACTAAACATTCAGTAACACTTCAAGCTCAACAGGTAACTCATTAAGTCTCCCTAAGTCACACAGCTACGAAACTAAACATTCATCAAACTGATACTCAGCAAAGAATGCATGTGTACCTTCCTATATCCGCAGCATACTTTCCACAATGGTTCTTCAGCACTGGTCGCAACCTCAGTGTGAAGATAAGTGCAGGGAGACAGAGGGAAGTCTCTGAGGCCAATGAAACTGGACACCGGTGCTGTGGCACACAAGGCAACCGATGGGAAAGTGCTGCTGCATCCTTCCAACGGGTCAGTCGATGACCAGCACAGTTGAAGAGGCGTTCAGCCGACAAATAAACTAACTCTTCACATTACACTGCTTTAAATTTGAAATGTTGCCTTTTTTCTCTTTCTGCCTGACCTGCTGAGTGTTAACAACATCTGTATTAAACAACAGAGCATAGAACCAAAGAAGGTCCTTTTGGCCCAGAGAGTTAGTGCTGAACATGACGCCAAATTAAACTTAATCTATCTGCTTGAACATGATCAATATTTCTCCATTCCCTTCACATTCATATCACTGTCCTAATACATACAGTATAGATGTGACAATGATGGTGCAATGAATCTCTTCTGGTTATATTTCAATAGAAAGATACATTCATTCTGCCAATATCCACATCCTTATAAAATATGATATTGTCTTGTCAGCTTCGTATGGTTAATAGCTTAGAATATTACTGGGCAGTTCCTAAGCTAAATTCAAAGACCAAAATGTAGATCGGCCTCCAGGAGGATGTCTGAATGAAGGCTCTGAATAAAATGCTCAGATCTACAGTATGATAACAGGCTCCCTCTAATTGCCTACCATCCTAAACTGGTAAAGGGACTAAAAGTATTCTTAATATAGATGTTGAAATCTTCAACATCTCAAAACAATAACTCAAACAATAATGAAGTCGACTACATTGAAGAAGTCACCTCTGACACAGTGGTGTCAAGAAACCAATCTCTCCCTCAATGTCGCAAAAACAAAGGAGCTGGTTGTGGATTACAAGAGGAATGGGGATGGGCTAACCCCTATTGACATCAATGGATCTGGGGTTGCAAGGGTAAACCGCTTCAAGTTCCTCAGCATCCACATCACCGAGGAACTCACACGATCTCTACACACCAGCTGTGTGGTGAAAAAGGCACAACAGTGCCTCTCTCACCTCAGACAGCTGAGGAAGTTTGGCCAGTTCCTAAGAAATTTCTACAGGGGCACAATTGAGAGCATCCTGACTAGCTGCATCACTGCCTGGTATGGGAACTATACCTCCCTTAATCGCAGGACTCTGCAGAGAGTGGTGCAGCCAGCCCAGCACATCTGTAATTGTGAACTTCAGTTTCAGAACATTTACAAGGACAAGTGTGTAAAAAGGACCTGTAGGACCACTGGGGACCCCAATCTCCTCAACCACAATCTATTGCAGCTGCTACCATCAGGAAGTGGTACCACAGCATAAAAGTCAGGATCAACAGGCTCCGGGACAACTTCTTCCAGCAGGCCATCAGACTGATGAATTCATTGCGATTTGATTGTACTCTATATTACATTGACTGTTCTATTTATTATAAATTAATATAAATTACTATGATTGCACATTGCACATTTAGATGGAGACGTAACATAAAGATTTTTATTCCTCATTTATGTGAAGGATGTAAGAAATAAAGTCATTCAAATTCAAATTCATAATTTACCAAAATGAAGGACTGATAATTTGGAAGAAGCTGAGAATTTTACCCTTACGGTCAAAAAGGTTAAAAAGAAAATTATTAGGGGAGTTCAAACCCAAAGATGAGGACCAACAAAAATAATTTCTATCTACATATGGCCAAAATTTATAAAAAAGAGAAGTGACAAAGAAACTGGGAATCCTGAAGGAACGTGGAAAACCAATTTTTGTTCGGATATGGAAGGTGCTGCCAGACATGCAGTGCGTAGTTGCAAGATATATGGAGGAACTCAAGGTGGGGGGTTATATGGGAGGCAGGGGTGAGGTTCAGCACAACATTGTATGCTGAAGGCCTGTAATGTGCTGTACTATTCTATGTTCTATATTCCCATATATATTTGAAAAGGAAATGTTTATAAGATTGCAGAGAAAGGGTAGTGCTATAATCACCTTAGATCATTCTTTCAAAGAACAAGTAAATTCACAAGGGGAAGAAGGGCCTCTTTTGTTGTTGCTCATTTCTAAACTTCTCTATTAGATGAGTGGGGAAGTGTACAGCACTAAATATAAGGCAGGAAGTTCATTAAAGACTTAGACATTGTTAAATGCATGAAGCAGAGGTCTGTGCTCAGAATTGTCAAGCCTTCTGTTGCCCAAGAGGAAAACAGTTTAGTTCTTGCTCCCACGCGATGTACTAGACAGTTGAGGGAGGAGTTAGATGTTAGGCTTAGCTTTCTAATCAAAATTCTTACCTGATATCAGTCTATTTTGCATATTGGTATTGGTTTCTTATTGTAACGTATACCAAGATAAATTCAGTGGCCACTTTAGGTACCTCCTGTACTTAATAAATTGGCCACAGAGAGCATGTTAGTAGTCTTCTACTGCTGTCGCCCATCCACTTCAAGGTTTGACGTGCTGAGCATTTTGAGATGCTCTTCTATAATACATTTGAGTTACTGACACTTTCCTGACAGCTTGAACCAGTCTGGCCATTCTCCTCTGACCTATCTCATTAATGAGACCTATTTTTCCCACAGAACTACTACTTACTCATTTTTTTTTGTTTATCACACCATTCTATATAAATACTAGAGATTGTGCTGCATAAAAATCTCAGGAGATTGACATTTCTGTGATACTCAAACCACCCCATCTGGCACCAACAATCATTTTACAGTCAAAGCCACCTAAATTACATTTCTTCCCCATTCTCATGTTTGGCCTGAACAACAACTGAATATCTTGACCATGTCTGCATGCTTGCATGCATTGATTTGTTGCCACATGATTGGTTGGTTAAATTGCATTAATGAGCAGGTGTACAGGTGTACCTAATTAAGTTGTCACTGACTGCACAATAAAAAGCCTGCTGCCTTGCATACTGTTTATTCAGATCAAGTTATGTACAGCAGACTGAGCTAGGATAAGATAAATCAATAATAATACAGAATAAAAGCTATTGATAAAAGTATAGTGGAAAAAAGTGATAAGGTGCAAGATCATAACATGGTAAATTAAGAAGCCATCTTATTATACAAGGCACCTGGCATGAGTCTGATCACAATGGGGTAGAAGCTGTCCTTGAGATTGGTAGTATGTGCTTTCAGGCTTTTGTATCTTCTGCCCAATCAGAGAGGAGAGAAATGAGAACATCCAGGGTGAACGGGGTCTTTGATTACATTACTGAGGTTGTGTCAAGCATACAAAGAGTCAATGGAGGGAAGGCTAGTTCCCATCAAATGCCGAGGTGCGTCCATAAGTCTCGGAAGTTTCTTATGCTCATGTGCAAAGCAGTTACCTTACGAAGACATCATGCATTCAGACAGAATGCTTTCTATGGTGCTTCGATAAAAATTGGTAAAAGTCAACGGGGACATGCCAAATTTTTTAGCCTCTGAAGCAAGTACAGACATTGGTGAGTTTACTTCTCCATGGAAACAACATGGTTGGACCAAGGGTATCTGAATCATCATCTTACTTGTAGTAAAAAAACTTAAAACGATGTTGGTCATCTATTAATACAGATAAAGTAATCAATGCACGCTATGAATATCTGGTCTATTTATGAAGAGGATATGACCTTCTGCTCAGCACACCGGTGCTTTGTTGCAGCCCAATCCCGTGTGGAGGAGCGTTCCAGGACAAGGTATTTTCACGGTATCTGCTTTCTATCCCACCTTGGACTCGGGCCGCTGCCGGATGTGCGCTGGAATCGGAGGCAAACCCAGTAGGGATCATCCACTTCTGGCTTCAATTGACCTGCTTTAGGGCCACAGTGACCATCAAGATCCAGCACAGGTACTTCCAAGCCCACCAATGCTTTCTGTGCATAGGGTCATACTATTTCAGTGATGCAGTAGGATATAGGCTATTCTGGCCTTTCAAAGCACAATGTTCCAGCAACCCCACGGCCTCAATTAACCCTAACCTAATCACAGGATAATTTACAATAACCTCTGAACTCTGAGCTGTAATAGTATCATGCTAACTACCTCACTACTGTAGTGCCCATACAGCACACAAACAGGCCCTTCAGCCCAACTGGTCCATGCCAGCCAAGATGGTCGTCCTATTTACCAGCATTTGGTCCATAACCTTCCGAAACTTTCCAATCCAAACTCCCATCCAAATAAATGTCTTTTAAAGGTTTTTTTTATGCTTTCCTCAATCGCTTCCTCTGGCGGCTCATTCAATGTGCATATCACCCTCTGTAAAAAAGTTACGAAAATAGAGTAGTACAGGTCGCTCAGCCCACAATGTCGTGCTGATACTTCAACTGAATCCAAGATCAATCTAACGCTTCCCTCCCATATAGCCCTCCATTTTTTTTTAAAGTTAAAAATGGCCTGTTAAGATCCTACAAAATGTTTCTTTGTTCACCTTAATCCTACACTCTCTCATTCTTATTTCCCTAATCACGGGACCAAGACTGAGCACACTCACGATTCTGTAGACCTCAGAAGATCACCTCTCAGTCTCCGAGGAATAAAATCTAGCCTGCTTTATCCCTCCTATAATTCAGACCCTCCAGTCCTGCCAACATCCTTATAAATCTTTCCAGCTTAATAACATTTTTCCTATAGCAGGGCGAACAAAGCTGGACATAATACTCCAAGTGCAGCCTCACTGACACCCAGCACAAGCGTGCCATGACCTCCCAATAATCAGACTTCTTGCAGAATGTTCTGCTGCATGAACAAGTCAGGGAAAAGTACAGGGGCGTGATACAACATTCAGAAAATTCCATCCAGGAGCAATGCAGTTAGTTGAAAGCAGAAATCTGATCGATAATACATTGCTGTAGGGGTTGGACTCAAAAGGTACCAATGTGAAACATGTGGCTAACAATAAATCTCATGAACACAGTGTGCAGTTAGCCTGCAGCTGTTGAAATAGTTATGGCCATACATGGAAATGCGCTTCCTTCTTTAAGGTTAGAAATACCTTGTCAGGGGTGATAATTTATTATCTAACTTCCAGAATTACATTAGCAATGAAACATTCTGTAATATTTGAGATTTTCTGCTTGCAAAGAGAAAAGGATAGATTCTTGCAGAATTACACTGGGAAGAGTTAAAGGAAACTGCCTTCAAATAAAGGGCTCAGCAAACCTATTTTGTCACTGCAGGAAACAAAATGTGACAGTAAAAATCAGTTCCAACCACAACAGCTACACATGAAGGCACTACGTGAAAATAATGTGAGATATCAGAAATATCCTTGCTAAACAAATTATTTTAAACATACTGTATATAAAACATGTACTGTTGCATTAACATCACAGAGAGACTGACATCCATATCACTAATCTTCAAAATGAGCCTGACTAAATTAAGTAAATGTTTCAGTTCACTCACTCATCTGGTACTCAACGTGGTATTTATAACTCAGTTGTGGGTCCCACTCTAACTCTAAACTGCCTCTCCAAAGCAGCACTGAGGGAGTGCAACCCTGTCAGAAATGATGTCTTCAGACAAGTATTGCAAACCCATCTGCCTACTTAATTGTGTGTGTTAAAAAAAAATACTCACAGGATTTGCCTCGATGATTCTCTGACAATTCGGTTCTGAGGAATGTACCCTGGTGAATATTTACCCCCAGGCCATTACTGTTTGTGAGATCTCACTGTGCAAAATAAATGGCTGTTAATTTCCTATATTGCAACAATACTACGCTTCATTGCCTGCGGAGCATTTTCGAACACGAGGAGGTACGGAGAGTTGCTGCAAAGATACGAGCCTTTCTTTTGTAACTTAATACATGATTTTCACTCCGAGATGCTCAAGTAACAATAAACCATAAACTGAGAAATGCGGCCATTCAAAAGTCATTGCTTTAAACTCAGAATCAGAATCAGGTTTCATATCGCCAGCGTATGTTGTGAAATCTGTTCACTTAGCAACAGCAGTACAATATTATACATGATAGAGATAGAAATAAATAAATTGCAGTAAGTATATATATGTGTATATATTAATTAGCTAAAATTAAAAGTAGTGCAAAAACAGAAATAATTTAAAAAGTGAAATAGTGTTCATGGATTCAATGCCCATTTAGGAATTGGATAGCAGAGGGGTAGACTGCTATCTGGCTTCTGTATCTCCTTCCCGACAGTAGCCATAAGAGGGCATGTCCTGGGTGATGGGGGTCTTTAATAATGGTCACCGTCTTTCTGAGGCCTCACTCCTTGAGGATGTCTTGGATACTACGGGGGCTACTACCCATGATGAAGCTGGCTAATTTTACAACCTTCTGTAGCTTCTTTTGATGCCCTTGCCCCCGGTCCAGACAGTGATGCAATCCATCAGAATGCTCTTTGTGGTATATCTGCAGAAGCCTGAGTGTTTTTAGGTTGCGGCTTTATGTAAACTCTCATTTATACAGTATTATTGGCTTCTCCAGCTACAGAAGATAATGTATTGTATATTATGTGGGGCCTATTCAAACCAATCCACACTTACCTTGTTTATTCCTGCCTTCCTTCTCAGTTATTGCCTCCCCCACCCCCAGTTAATCAATACTCTTTTGAGGAATATACAGTAATTACTTTAATGAGCACTAATTCAATAGTAAAGTACCAATCTCTCACCTGATGGGCTAGAACACAGATGAGTTCACCTCATTATGGCAGCTGACGTGCCTCTGTGAACTCCTCTCCATTTCTCTCGAAATTGCTTCACCAATGAAGAGTGATTACAGACTTCGTAATATATTTGGATGTAAGGGAAGCATGGTAATTCATCAAACTGAACAAAGTATGATTTTAAAGACTAGCCTAGAGGAACACTTCTCAGTGTCCCCTTCCTCTCTCCTGTCTGAAGAATCCTTTTATACAGGATGAAATACTCTAGAAAAAATATATCCAGTGTTCATTTAGGCCATGTCCTCCTCTTGAACTACCATTGGTCAGGAGGTATGGAAACCTGAAGTTTCACACCAACAGGTTGAAGAACTGCTATATACATACGCTTATCATGTTCTTGAACTGATCTGTACAGCAATGAAACACTAAAGTCCACCTCTTCACTACTAGTAACTTGTCACACAAAAAATGCTGGAGGACTCAGTAGGTCAGGCAGCATCAATGGATGAAAACAGGTGATCATTTTGACCCTTCATCAGGACTGTTACTGATTTGTGACAGATTAGTTTTTCTGCACTCACGTCTTCAATTCTGTATTTAGTAGTTGCACCTTTGGCAGCAATTACATCCTTGAGTCTGTGTGGATAAGTCTTTGTCAGCTTTGCACATCTGGACACTGCAGTGTTTCCCCATTCTTCTTTACAAAACTGCTCAAGCTCTGTCAGATTGCATGGGGATCATGAGTGAACAGCTCCTTTCAAGTCCAGTCACGAATTCTCAATTGGATTGAGGTCTGGACCTTGACTTGGCCACTCTAGGACATTAACTTTGTTGTTTTTAAGCCACTCCTGTGTAGCTTTGGCTTTATGCTTAGAGTCATTGTCTTGCTGAAAAACAAGTCTTCTCCCAAATTGCAGATCTCGTGCAGATTTCATCAGGTTTTCCTCCAGGATATCCCTGTATTGTGCTGCATTCATTTTACCCTCTATCTTAACAATCCTTCCAGGGCCTGCTGCAGTGAAGCATACCCACACCAGGATGCAGCCACCACCATGCTTCATGGTAGGGTTGTTGTGTTTTTAATGATCTGCAGTGTTTGGCTTAAGCCAAAGATAGCACTTAGCCTAATGGCCAAAATACATAATTGTGGTTTCATCAGACCCAACAACCTTCTTCCAGCTGAATTCAAAGTTTCACACATGCTTTCTGGCAAACCCTAGCCGAGATTTCTGAGTTTTTTTCAATTGTGGCTTTCTCTTTGCCACTCTCCCATAAAGCTGCAACTGGTAAACCAACCAGGCAACAATTATATGCTCTGTCTCTTCCATCTCAGCCACTGAAGCTTGTAATTCCTTCAGAGTTGTCATAGGTCACTTGGCAACCTCCCTCACTAGTCCTCTTCTTGCACGATCTCTCAGTTTTTGAGAACTGCATACTTTAGGCAGATTAATAGCTGTGCCATATTCTTTCCATTTCTTGATGATTGACTTAACTGTACTCCAAGGGATAGTCCATGACTTGGAAATTTTCTTGTATCCATCTCCTGACTTCTGCTTTTCAATAACCTTCTTGTGGAGTTGCTTTGAGTGACCTTTTGTCTTCTTGGTAGATTTTTTACCACAACCAGCAGTTGGCCCTTCCAGATACAGGCATAGTTTTACCACAATCACTTGAAACACCTTAAATCCACATAGGTGATCTCCATTTAACCAATTATGCAACTTCTAAAACCAAATAGCTGCACTGGTGACGTGTCATTTTAAAGGGGGTGAATACTTATGCAATCAAGTATTTTGTGTTTTATATCTGTAATTAATTTTGATCACTTTGTAGGGAACGGTTTTCATTTTGACACGTCAGGGCCTTTTCCATTTGATCGGTTTCAAAAAAGCCAAATTAAATCCACTGTGGTTCAATGTTGTAAAACAATAAAACATGAAAACTCCCTGGGGGGGTGGGAGTGGTGAATACTTTTTATTGGCACTGTATGTATTGAATGACTTCATACACACAATCTCACTGGGGTCAAACAAGGTTATTGCTTCAACTCTCCCCTCCACCCCAATCAAGCTCTTCGTTGGAGCAGCAAAGTGGGAAACTGATCTGAATTAAGGTCACACTAACCTGATTCACCGAGCTGCAGGACTACAGATGTGTATGTGCACTCAGAGGCTGAGACCCAACACAACACTGACTTATCCACTGAAGCAATTTTATTCTAATGAAAATGAAATGAAATTGAAGGGTTGGGAACCCCTGCTATTACAGGCTAGTAGTGAATAAAATTGGCCAGGGTGTGAAACTAAAGTAATGTTAATCCATGGGGTCCTGGCTAAGAGTCGAGGTTAAAATCACCTCCTTCAGAGAGTGTGAATTGTGATGTTTTGTGTGCTGGGCTTTCACTCCATCAAAGTGCACTTAGTTGAAAGTCGCATAATTTCAAAATTGCTTCAGAGAACACTAATGATATGCTCGGTTTATACACAGAGCAAACTCACCTCGTAGAAGTGCATAATGTTCCATAGAAGAAGGACATTTGACATGTATTTGCAAAGAGTCTCTTAAAAAAAAACTCCCTAAATTAACATCCTTCTCCTTACCCATCAGAATGGAAATTGCTCTACTTCATGTTTATCTAAAGTCCCTTCCTTAACCATCGTCTTTAACCAAGGAAAATCTAAATTTAATCCTGAGGCAAAATGGATACAAAGTACACCCATGAACAAAATCTCTTAGCCCATGGATAGTTCGTCTAAACCGGGGGTTGGCAACCCGCGGCTCCGGAGCCACTTGTGGCTCTTTCACCTCTGTGCTGCGGCTCCCTGTGGCTTTGGGAAATAATTGGCCAGTATTTAATTAAAATGTATTTTATGTTAGTTTGTTAGCTTTTGAAATGTAATTCTAAATTTGAAGATTATGGTGATCTTGTACAATCTAAATAAGACTTTGTGGCGACACATTTCCTGGCACATCCGAAACGGCTCGCAATTAGCCAGCGTTCAGGCTAAGGGAGATAGCCTACGGGGGTTTGTGAGTACGCGTCTTTTGCAGCATCCGCGCCCATGGGGGCTGGGTTGAGGGAGGCTTAAAAGCAAGGCTGTTTAGTTCGAATAAAGTTATTCGACTGCAGTTTACTGACTGCGTGAGCACACCGCTACAACGTGTTTTTATCGCTATTAATACACGTCACCACTGCCAATACCTGACACCCGTCAGTGCGCGATTTCTTTAATTTTTCGATCCAAGGTAAGCCAACTATGGAGAATTCTAAAAACAGAAAAGTGACTGAAGAAAACAGAACATTTAATGATACGTGGACAGATTCATTTGCTTTCACTGTTGACGAGACTGGTTTACATATGAGATTGCTTAATATGCAATGAGAAACTAGCAAACAACAAAAAGTCAAATGTCGCAAGGCATTTCCAGAATAAACACGCAGCCTTTGCTCAAAAATATCCGGATGGAGATGAGAGAAAAAAAGCCGTTTCGGAACTGATACGGAAGGTTGATCTGAGCAAAAATCATTTCCAGAAATGGATGAAGTCTGGAAAATCAACGACATACGCTAGTTACATTGCCGCTCAGGAAATAGTCAGGCACGGGAAGCAGTTTACAGATGGTGAATATATAAAAGAATCTTTCATTAAGATTTCAGAACATCTATTCACGGACTTTAAAAACAAGAGTGAAATTGTGCAGAAAATCAGGGATATGCCCCTCTCTGCAAAGACTGTCAAAGACAGAACCATAAAAATGGCAGAAGACATCACAAGACAGCAAATTAAAGACATCAATTCAGCTGTGGCCTACTCGATTGCCTGTGACGAGTCTAAAGACAAAGGTGATATTGAACAAATAGCGCTGTTCTGCCAATATGTAAACTGCCGGGCCACAGGAAGAAATGATTGAGTTGATACCTCTAAAAGGCCAAACACAGGGGGGGAGTACATCTGTGAGGCTGTCTTGAATTGTTTAAGAGCCAAAGGAATAAAGACCACCCATCTGGTGTCAGTAGCTACTGGTGTCAGGGCACTGAATATGACGGGAACGCACCAAGGGATTTGTGGCTTTACTGCAGAAGTCGCTGGACAGAAAGCTGCTGACTTTTCACTGCATCTTGCACCAAGAGGCACTGTGCGCTCAAACATTTCCTCCGGAATGCACAGAAGTAATGGATGTTGTCATTCAGATTGTCAATAAAATAATGGCAAAAAGTTTAAATCACCGTCAATTCCGTTTGTTGCTGGACGAGCTGGAAAGCGCATATTCTGATCTCCTGCTGCACAACAAAGTCTGGTGGCTGTCCAAAGGGGAGGTGCTGAAACGCTTTGTCGCGTGTCTGGAAGAAGTGAAAACTTTCCTGGGCAGCAAAGGGCTCACCTTTCCTGAGCTGGAACAGCCAGAGTGGCTGGAAAAGCTACACTTCATGGTAGACATGACAGCGCACCTGAACACGCTGAACACAGCTCTTCAGGGGAAAGGACGCACAGCCTTGCACATGATGGAGGATGTTTTGGCATTCGAGCGCAAGTTGACAGTGCTTTCCAGAGATTGACAGAAAGGCACTTTGTCTCACTTCCCCAATTTGAGAGAGTTCAAACAAGGTCACGACATGATAAATTCGGAGTATTTACATTCTGCAATTATCGCAATGCAAACATCGTTTGGGAAACGCTTCTTTGAGTTCAGAGAGGAAAAAAAAAACACATTATCCTTCCCGGTCACTTCCCTAAGCATCGATTCATCTCTACTGAATACGACTGCATTGGCAGGTGTGAGTAAACCTGATCTTGAGATGGAACTGGCCGACATAGCCGACAAAGACATATGGGTGTCCAAGTTTAGACGCTTGACAGCAGACCTTGAAGATGTTGCCCGTCAGAAGGCCGTTCTTGCTCAGAATCACAAAAGGAGTGATATTGAAAACCTCCTCAAACCGGACAAACTTGTGTTCGAAACATAGAATGCTTTCCCCGACATTTATGTAAACATTAAAAAGTATGCGCTTGGAGTTCTGTCGATCTTTGGATCCACATATGTATGTGAGCAGGTGTTCTCCAACATGAACTTTATTAAAAACAAACCACGCACGCCTCACAGATGACAGCTTGCGATCCTGTGTAAAGATGAAGGTGACGTCATACAGCCCTGATGTGCAGACGCTGTGCGCTGAGGTCCAGGAGCAGAAATCCAATTAACCAAGTATGATAAATATTTTAATTGCCTATTGTTTTACGTATATTCATATTTTTTCGTTGTTCATTGAAATAGTCCTTTTATTTTTCAGGTTGACAGCTGGCTGACGTTATTTTTGGTTTGCTGCTGGCGGAAAATTTAAGTTCGGCATTTTTCATAAATACAAGAAGGACTCAAATAGACATTGAGTATTTTACTTAAAAGTAACCTTCAACCCAACGTCTTTTTTTCGGAGTTCAAAATGTTTTTGTTGCATGCAGAAATGTAATTTCGTTTTCTCTGCAGGAGTTCATCAATTTCATAAATGCAACACATTATAGTTTGTTTATACATAGCATAAAGGCAAAAAAAACGTTGTATGCAGTGTTATTTCATTTTAAATGTCAAACGGGTTTTGCGGCTCCCAGTGTTTTATTTTCTGTGGGAAACGGGTCCAAGTGGCTCTTTCAGAGGTAAAGGTTGCTGACCCCTGGTCTAAACCATGTTTCAAGAGGCAGTGAACTTATACCCAGTGGGTGTCATTTCTGGCCAAGCACAGCTCCATGGATGGTAAGGAGGGACCAAAGAGACCAGCTCCCCAGATGTTAGCTCATACACCCAGCGTCACAAGCCCTTCCCTATTGGCTCCCACCACTGTAGCCTGATGACACAGGATAGAGGTAGCCACAGCACTTCTAAGATTCTAACGATGTGTCGCCTTTTATTTTAGTCTTGTTTCTTTCAGGAGGGATGCCGAGGTCCCTCACTGACAAATACAAGTGAATAGTCTGCTATCCACAACAGGCAACACAGAGCCTAGGTTTTACAGACCGTAGTTTTTGATCAAAAAAATAAACCTTACTCATAATAAAAAAATTGTATCCCTTGTGGTCTTGGGCAGAAGAGTTGCAGATGCAATCAAATGCTGTGATGCATCTGAACAGACAACTTTCGACGGTGCCTCCAACATGTTACAGAGGATGATACATTCGTGGCCAATATATTCAAAGTTCAAAGTTTGAGTTACATTTAATATCAAAGTATGTATACACTATACAAACACAAAATGCTGGTGGAACACAGCAGGCCAGGCAGCATCTATAGGAGAAGTACTGTAGACGTTTCGGGCCAAGACCTGAGACTTCGACAGTACTTCTCCTATAGATGCTGCCTGGCCTGCTGTGTTCCACCAGCATTTTGTGTGTGTTGTTTGAATTTCCAGCATCTGCAGATTTCCTGGTGTATACACTATACAAACTTGAGATTTGTCTCCTAACAGGCAGCCAAAAAACAAAAATAAACCCCAATAGAACCCATTAAAAACAGAACACTGTCAAACACCCAATGTGCAGAAAGAGAGAGAAAAGAAACAAAAAAAACCTAACTGTGTAAACAATAAAGCAAGCAAACAGAAATATATTCATTAGTGTTAATATTTTTAAAACCATAGGACCACTGACATTCATGTGGCTCCCTGAGGCAACACAACCTTCAAATGTAAGAGTGGCTTCCCCATCCAACTCAGCCATCCCATGTGCAGTAACCAAAGGAGCCTAGACCGCAGTCCTTTCCCACAGAGCCTTAGTGTCAGCTGCACTGAGCTCCAGTGCGCCCCTCACCACGTACTCCTGCAGTCGGCTGCCCTCCTTTACGGACTGTGCTGACTGAGCTACAAGTTTCAGCTGGGCAGACCAAAAGCTGCTGTTCATCGAGTTTGAACTCTGTTCTGTTTACTTCCAACCCTGGTGCTGTTTGTGTTAGCTGAAATGCAAATTCTCATGGCTCTTAATATCAGGCAAACATGGTAAATAAAGGGAATGTCAGAAAAACACTCCATTTATCATTGTAAATTGGGACGCTGTAAGCCACACATAAAACAGCTGGTCTGTTCTGCCCTGAATTTCTTATTTTTGTACTCATGGAACAGTTAATCATAGAAAATGTCTTTAGTTGCTTATTAAGCAGTGTTGTATTTCTTCATATTACCCCCTGCCATGCCTTGAACAGCAGGGTGACTCCGAATCATGGAACGCTGTTTCAGTTTAGTAACTTCCCCAGCTATACAAAGACCAGTCTGCTAAGCTGTTACTTCATACTGAACACTAGCACCCAAATGGACCCTAATGAGTCAACAAAATTATACTTCGGACCAACACCTAGCACGAAGGTCACACGGTGTAAATTCTAGCCTCCCTCTCCCTGGTATCCAGGGCCATCAAACCCCCTCAAGGGGAAATAAGCTGCTTATAGCTTCTATCCAGAATTTGCATATAAATGAGACTCAGGCACCCCAACTAATTGTAATATTTCATAAGTGGCTTATAGTTTGAACAGACTCAGGCCCATTTCTGATATTCTTTTCCTCTTAGAAACAGTTTCATTAGTAATTACCAAATAGAATTAACCATCTATTTGTAGGATTATTAGCGCTGATCAAAACCATTAACCATAATCTCAGGATGCCTGTTACGGCATAAGTTCAAATACATTGTGCAATGGAGCTCATAGTGTTCAGAACAGATAGTCACATAAAGAATGGAAATGTCCCTTGTAGTCAGGGTCACTGCAATTTGAAACTAAAACTACAATAATTATTAAATAAACTGTGACAATGAGGGCAGAGTAATGCTGGGAATGGAAGAGTAATTTCATAAGGTGATGGGGGAAGTCTATGCCAATATTTGTACACATCCTCTGTGCCCAGAGATCCAACTCTGCTCCAACGTGCTGCTGTGATTGATTGAGATATTCCTCAGAAAGCTGAGGAAATTTAGCATGTTCCCAATGACCTTACACAGAGGCACCACTGAAAGCATTCTGATCGGACGCATTACAGCCTGGTCTGGCAACCTCTCTGCCCTAGACCACAAGGAATTGCAGAGAGTGATGAACACAACCCCGTCCGCCACTCAAACAAGCCTCCCCTCCACAGACTGCCTCGGGGAGCGCAGCCAACATAATCAGGGGTCTGTCCCACTCTTCTCTCCTCTCGCATCGGACAGAAGATACACATCCCTGAGAGCACGTACCATCAGACTCAAAGATAGCTTCTGTCCCACTGTTATCAGACAGCTGACCAGACATATCACTTGCTAAGGGCTGAACTACTGAACGATCCCCGAATCTACCTCATCTTGGCTCTTGCGCTTTACTTGTTGATTTACACCAAACTTTCACTGCAACTGCAAAACTACATTCTATATTCTGCTTTACTTTTACTTATGATATAATTATGTACAGTATGATGTGTCTGAATGGTACACAAAGCAAAGTGTTTTCTCTGTATCTGAGTACACGTTACAATAATAAAATAATACCAGTGTTGTTTAAGTGTCATCCAGTCACTTCAGCTGAAAAGCTGGAATGGAAAAAGGTACCGCACAGGTCAGTTTCTAGTACCCATACACAATAAACCGGTAGAATCTTCCCCACACTCAACAATAAAACTCTTGAACCGGCCGCTTGTAAAATAAAGATGAGCTCTTGATCTCTCGGCATACCTCCTTATTGCCCTTCAGTCAATTCATCTTCCTGCACTGCAGTTTCTCTGTAACAGTAATACTATATTCTATTATTGTTTTCCCTTGTATCATCTCAAGAGACTGTTGTAATGAAATGGCCTGCATGGATGGTATGCAAAACTAAATTTTTCACCGTACCTCAGTAAATTCAGGATTCAGAATCAATTATCACATGTACATGGAAACTTCGAGCGAAATCTGGGATTTGAGTTAACAACGAACACACCCAAGGATGTGCCTGCAAGTGTTGGCAGACATTCTGGCACCAACATAACAGTGACAATAGTAAAACAATATTAACCATTTTGCTTTTTTCTAAGGGGACACAACTTCTGCAATACTCCTTAACCCTGGGGCTCTTGTCTATCTTGTGAACTGGCTAAAATCCTTCATCAGGACATCCAACCACAGACTAGGTTCATTAAAATAAATTAATTTTTACGCTCTTTATACCCAGACATGATGGAAATAGCTCTGCTTATACATTAAGGATTTTTGTCATTTTGAACACTCACTCATACTTCTTTCAGACAGTTTCTGATCATTAACACCCTCCAACTTTGCCGAAGCTCAGCAAGTTCATTTCCACAAAGTCGGACTGGATCATGGTCTGTACGCGGTTGTCAATCAGCAGACATCAGCCACACTTCAGTCAGTGTCATACACTGTATCTGAAATGTCACTTTACACTGATGGATAATGGAGATAGCTTACCCAGAATATTTATAGGGACTGCTGCTGAGTAATTTGTGTTGTGTCATATGGCATTTCAGGCTTCTGCCCTTCTTCCCATTGGAAACAAATCAAACATTCACAAGGAAAAGTGACATAAGCAGCTACATACAAGATAGAATTTCATTTTTGAATATATTTCTTTGACAGATATCCTCTCACAGAAAGCAATATGCTGCAACAATGCAAAGCTTTCTCTAAATATTGGAATGTCCTGATTTTCATATGTTTTTCTAACAAATCTCCATCGAAGCCTACCTGACTGAAGACACATAATCTTTTGGTATTCATAAAGATTTACAAAGCTGAAAATTGAAACAGGATCCGATAAGGGCAACATAGCTGCCTTGTCTTTTTTTTTGCAGCTGTTCTCAACAATTGCGTGACTTTTGATGAGGCACGCAGCAAGAGAAATGTTCACTTAGTGGCCACTTTATTATGTATACCTGTCTTACTGCTCGTTAATGCAAAAATCTAAACAGCCAATCATGTGACAGCAACTCATTGCATAAAAGCATGCAGACATGGACGCAATGTTCAGTTGTTCGGACCAAAATCAGAAGGGGAAGGAATGTGATCTAAGCGACTTTGACCATGGGATGATTGTTGGTGCCAGACAGGGTGGTTTGAGTATCTCAAAAAGCTGCTGACCTCCTGGTATTTTCACACACAGCAGTCTCTAGCAGGCACCGAGGTTCTCTAGAGTTTACAGAGAATGAAGTGATAAACAAAAAACAGTGAGTGGCAGGTCTGAAGATGAATGCACTTTGTTAATGAGAGAGGTCAGAGGAGAATGGCCAGGCTGATTCAACCTGACAGGAAGGCAACTCAAATAACTATGCATTGTAACAGTGGTGTACAGAAGAGCAACTCAGAATGCAGGAGACGTCGAAATTTGAACTGAATGGGCTCAAATAACAAAACACCAAGGACATACTGTATACTCAGTGGCCACTTTATTAGCTACAGAAGGATCAAACAGAACTGGTTCAGTGTCAACCAACACATGTAACTTCAAGTCTGGCCAGAACAGACACAATAGGCTGGATTGTCTCAATCTATCTCATGTGATTCAATGACTGGCTCCAGGGATAAGCAGTTTCATCTCTGAGGTTAGAGTGGACAAGCTATGTTAGAACATTGAAAAGTACAGCACAAAATCAAAAGGCTCAAGTTCATGTTCAGGTTGAATCCACATGAATTTTAAGTGCTTGCAGGCAATTTGTGTATTCACGCGTGGAGTCTAATTGAGCTCAACTACATTTCATAAGAAACTCACCAGAGACTGATAACTTTCACAGCTCAATGGAGACTCCTGCACAGCATACAGATATCAGACCCAGCCCAGTTGGCTGTCATCCAATCTATAAATCGATGACGTCCCAGACCACCAGATTAAAGAAAACCAATCAATTGGTTCCTGACATCAGCCTACACAACCCAAACAACTGAAGTTTAGCAACAATATGACCAGTTTGATCACTTTGCACGACAATGCACCTTTTATTCTCGGCATGTTTCCCAGGAACAAACACAATTAATTTCTCAGTTTCTTGTGAATACTGTTTATATTATGCATTGTGCCTACAATGCTGCTTCAAGTCAGCTTTTCACAGCACCTTAAGGAGAGAAAAGATGAGACTTATTTGTCACTTGTACATCAAAACATACAGTGAAATGGATGCATGTGTCAAGTCAAATCAGTGAGGATTGCGCTAGGCAGCCCACAAGTGTCACCACGCTTCTGCTGACTACGTAGCAAGGCCACAGCTCACTAAGCCTAGCCATACATCTTTGGAATGTGGGCGCAAACCGGAGCATCCAGAGGAAATCTGCATGGTCATGGGGAGAGAGTACAAACTCTTCAGAGACAGCAGCGGGAATCGAATCCCCATCTTACAGCTGGCATGTTGTAAAGTGTTGTGCTCACTGCTATGCTACAGTGCATCCTCAGAGCTCATTGTCATCTGTATCTGTGCAAAGGTCAATAAATTCAACTTGGACTTTGATCTCCCCAGCAAAGATTTTAGCCACTATCATGTTAGCTGCTGCCAATCTCACATCTCCTTCCTGTCTGAGTGACCCCATCAGCTTTGCCAACACACCCTGCTCTACATATTCCTCTTTAAGAGTTTCATGTTTTTCTACATTTGTGGTGTTGAATTCTTTGAAACATTTTCAACTATGCAAACAGTGACAAGGGCTTTACTCTCTTTATTAACACAGCAATCTGTCATTGATCATTTTACAACACAATATATTAATTCTGACTTATTCCTTCTTTCCCTATTTAAGTTAGTCACCAATCTTACACCTTGGTTGACTTTTCTGTCTTTCTCATTTAAGTATCCCTGTATTAGAAACAAAGAGACCGCAGGAACAATCCTTACTGAGTGAGTCTCAAGGACATGAAAGCCATTGCATTGACCCAAGTCTTTCTATTCTCTTTTGTTATTTAATGGTTTGATGTTCTTACACATATTTCTTAATCAGTGATCTCTGTGAAGTGATTCAAGGACAGAAGTGGTGAAGTGGGTGAAAATTCAATGCAAATGGCATAACATTTGAAGCTGTGGGGAAGGAAATTCTTAAAGGATCTAATGTGCAAAGGGTCAAGCACACATGCTATGGCCTGGAGCCATGAACATGGGACTTCCCCAATGAGATGTCTTGCTTCAGTTAGTATGGTTATTTGGTCCCGATGCTAATGATGCAAAATAACAAATTTCACAACATATGCCCGTGATAATATACCTCATGCTGTACATGTCCTGGCATTGCCTGTCATCCCCGGGATATCAGACACATCTGGCTCAGATGTGTGGATCAATAGCTGGGTTCCATGGTAGGCATCATAAAGGCATCTGGGATACTGACAGCAACAGTTAAGGTGAGCATCAGTTCCTAGTTAAGGCCTGTTCAGCAGTCAGCCCCCACTAGGCACCTCAAGTGCATAGTCATACTCTTGCAAAAGCTGCGACCAAAATACTGAGCAGTAACATCGCTCCTGTGCCTCTTGGCGGTCCGCAGAGATGCAACCCGCACAGGTTCAATTTAGCTTCACATTGCACTCAAAGCCTTGATCGCAACACACAAACACTATTCCCCCTTTGAGTCAAATACAGTATGCATCAAGAGGCACATGTTAAATTGCTAAGGTCCTAGGCCTCTGTTTTTAGTTATGCTTTATTTGGTGGAACAATTAAATGGTTAATTTGAAGATGAGTCATATTGTACCAATGTAAATTAGCAAGTCAATCTTAAGTAGATCATGCTGCCGTCTGTTTTTGAAATCCAGAGGTGGTGATGTGTCAGAAGTTCCAGCTGCTGTTTCTGGTTGAAGTTCTCAATGATACTTCAAGAGATGCATATAATTACAGATGAATCTTCCTTGATCTGCTTTGACAATAGCCAAGTGTGTTGTGATAACAATAGTACTCTAAATAATCATGGATACAACTTGCTATGTGTAGTCCAGAGACAGATTTATAATGGAAACATCACTTGTTATTTGCTGTTATTATTACCCCCGCCAGCTTTAATCAGTTTTGAGTTGAGGAAGACTGATGTGAACAGCATACTGGATTCAGCTGTGCTTTGGCTTTCTGGATTTCAACGGGTGCTGAGTTTCTGTGTTCATTTTCTTTGGCAGCAGCTGTAATTCAGCCCAGAACTTCACTCCTTTCTCGTTCTGCCTCCTAGCTCTCATTCACAACTCCCACAATGACCGTCACAATGACTGAATTCCACCTGCCTGCAAACACATAGTTAGACCATCCTTGATAATTGAGTTCCATATGTTGGGAATGCCAATCATACCTTATATGGTAACCCAAAGCCACGTGTGAGAAAAGCGGACAACAAAGAGATCAATTGACCCAGTTTGCCTCCCTGAGAAAAGGAAAAATCAATATCAAACCCCACAGGGCACCTCCTGTGCGTACACACACTCTTACTCTTGCAGAAGCTACATCCAATGCACATTAAACATTAACATCACTCTTGTGGCCCTGACAAACAGTTTGTAAATGCGACACACACAGATGCTGCATTTCATCTTCATATTGCACTCAAGCTTTGATTATTAGTATTCAGTAATAATAGCAATTATTAGTATTCAGGTATAGAGACTCAGAGTAATACAGCATGCAAATGGGTTATTCAGCACAATGGCTCCATGCCAACCAAGGTGTCCAATAAGTTCCATTGGCCCAGGTTCCATCCATATACCTCTAAGCCTTTCCTATTTATGTTATTTCGTTCCTCTCCACACCTTGCGGTATATCAGGCAGCAACCTTGCTGCTCCTTTCAGTATTCGCCTGTATTTTTTTTTACAAGGCCAGGTTGCTAGCTCAATGCTCAGTCCAGCACGGATCGAAATGAAAGTGTGCAAAAAGGTGACCAGATCCAAACCCGGGACCACTCACCTTTAAGTCTAGTGCTGATGCTACTATACCTCTGGCCAGCATTCCTATCTATGCATCAATCTAAAAAGCCTTTAAATGTTATTGATCATGCCTCAACTACTACTTTTGGCAGCTTATTCCAAATACTGACCACCTTCTGTGTGAAGAAGTCACCTCTCAGCTCTCCTTTAAATCCTTCCCCTCTAATCTAAATCTATACCCTCTAGTTTCACTCCCCCTCTTTCTGGAAGGCCACTATCAAAGGCCTTTCACCATTTTTTGATAGATCTAATAGAGTCAGATATTATAACTATTTTTAAAAATAATAAATTACTTTGAAAACATCCAAATTTCAAATAATTAAAATGAATAAAGAATTAAACTACTAATTTTGCAAACAAGTTTAGAGATCCCATTCTGCCGGAGAGGGTTGTGTTCTATATATTTTCTCACTATGATAAACTAGGACTCCACATCTCTGTTTCTGACCCCTCAGCTGAGGACATTGGAGATTCCCTCGCCATGGACATGGTGCTGAGTCTCATTGGAGTGCATGATGTTAGGTGGACCAGGACCACATCTTCAGTGCACCTTGGAACTTGGATTTGCAATGAAGACACATGCTGACAAGGGAGAAGTTTTAGTGGTGATTATCTTTGAAGCCATTGGCTAGTGATAAGCATTGTACATCAAGGCTTAGTCTTTTACCTCATAGATTATAGCACAATATAGTATAGGAATAGGTCTTTCAGTGCATAATATTGTCGATTCTAGTTAATCTAATGACTTCTGCTTGCACATAGACCATATTCATGTGTCTATCTAAGAGCACTTTAAATATTTCTATCGTATTTTCCTCCATCACATCCCCTGGCAGTGCATTCCAGACAGCTACCCCTCCCTGTGTAAAGAACAAAACACTTTCCCACACATCTCCTTGTTCTTCCACCTTAAATACATGCCCTCTATTATTGGACATTGCTACCCTGGGGAAAAAAGATAATAGTTGTCTGCTTCATCCATTCTCTTGTATGTTATAAAATCCTGTCACTTCTATCTTTCGTTGGAGATACAAATGTGAAGAGATACCTGGAAAGGAAAAAGGCTGAAGGATGATCCTGATAGAATTGTTCAATAGCATAAAGAATTTGGGGTAAAAAAAAAATGGTAGTGACTTACTTTATTTGGGCTGTGATCCTGTGCTGGGTACGTGTTCTTCTACGGTTTGAAAGTTGCCATCAAGACTTGAGTGCAACATAAAGTTAACTTTCAACCTCTCTACGTGTTGTGCCTCCCAACAGAGAGAAAATGCAATTAACGTATAGAAGCAGAGTTGAATATGCATACATTACTAAGATTTGTGTAAAACGTACAACAGAGGTCTTACTCTGTGCTGTTTCTGTATGAGGAATAGTATACTGGATAGGGAAGGTTTAGAGCAGGGGTTCCCAACCTGGGGTCCATGGACCCCTTGGTTAATGGTAGGGATCCATGGCATAAAAAAGGTTGGGAACTCCTTGATTAGAGGGAGATGGGCTAAATGTAGGCAAATAGGACGAGCTCAGGTAGGTACATTGGTCAGAATGGACAAGCTGCCCTGTTCCTGTGGGGGATAACTCTATGACTCCATGAGGAAAACCAACATTTAAGTTTGTAAATTATAAATTGAACAATAAGTTTTGGATTTTTATTCAAAGAATTGTGTAGAGAAACCCACACCAATCCACAAAAGACATGAAGAACAGAGACATCTGTCAGAAGAACAGAAGTGGAAGTTGAAAAGTTACATTAAGATGTTATGATACACCAACAGGGCAAAGTAAAGAGGCCCCTCTGGAGCATAAATCCAGAAACAGAATCTGAATTAGGTTTAATATCAGATGAGGGCATGTCCTGGGTGGTGGAGGTCCTGAATGATGGATGCCGCTTTTCTGAGGCACCGCTTCTTGAAGATGACCTAGACACTATACAGGCTGGTGCCCATGATGGAGCGGCTGGTTTTACATCTCTCTGCAGCTTACTTTGATCCTGCACAGTAGCCCCCATCCCCATACCAGGCTGTTTTGCAGCTAGTTAGAATGCTCTCCATGGTACATCTGTAGAAATTTGTAAGTGTTTCTGGTGACGTACCAAATCTCCCCAGAAAGAGACAAGATGGGCTGAATAGTCTAGACTGTAAATACTCATGTAATTGTCTCTGATCTAAACTGAGACAAACCATAGTCTTTATTGACATTCATTGCTTGCTGTCAAGACTACAAGTGAATGCTTTATATGCGAGTGATATGTGGAGATATGATCTATCGTGCTTTATAGCAGAGTAATAATTCTAGTGAATAAAAATCTGAATATTTCTAAGAGCAGTAATTTAAGAATTCCCACTGAAACTATTACAGCATATTTAATAGGTGCATGTAATCAGCAATACGGGTGCAGAGAGGGATCCATACATCCTTACAGATAATTACAATCAATTTACTCCTGCTTGCATAGCATAAAAACAGATTAAAATCAAAAATCTTTTGAAATCTAGATCGACACAAACTCTGCAGGTAGTTAGAAATCCTTGCCAAGATGTAGCTCTGCAGAAATAAACAGACTTCACTCTGCAGGCACAATAGTTCACCTATGTTACTCTGGCTCAGATATTGCACTTCAGTTTCACAGGAGACTCCATCCTCCAACAATGGTAAGCAATCAGAAAGTCATCACAAGTGCTTACATGCCGTGTCAATAAACTAACATCAAGATGCTCACTGCAACAGCTAGGATCTCCTTGTGGCCACCCATTTCTTCTCTGCTTCCCAACCTACAACGATATCCGTCCGTGGTCTCCTCTACTGCCACAATTAGGCCAAATGCAAGTTGGAACACCATATGAACATTGATTTTTCTAGCTTCCAGAAACTACACCTTCTGTTTCCCCTGCCCTTCCACCTTGTTTTTAAATTAATTCAAGTGGCCCTCTCACTCCTTCTCTTCCCTTTCCCAACCCTATGCCATCACCTCCCCTGGTTCACATCCTCCTTCCACTTCTTCCATGGTTCCTTCCTTCTTCTTCAGCCATTTACCTCTTCCACCTATCCCTCTTTCCCCGTCCCTTTTGTTCATACCTCGCCTCACCTATCACTTGCTAGCCTGTACTCCTTCCCCTACCTTCTTATTTGATTTCTGCCCTTTTCTTTATCAATTCTGATGAAGGGTCTTGGCCAGAAATATCAACTGTTCATTTTCCTCCATTAGATGTTGCTCGATCCGCTGAGTTCCTCCAGCACCTTTTGTGTTTGTTGATTGAAAATTAAAAGCAGTTTTACAGGATGCCAACTTCTCAGAGACAAACCCTACCATGTGCATTATAGTGTGCAGTATATTTCTGTAAAAAAAAAGTCATCAAAGAAAGCTCATTTTGCATCTGCTATGGTTTAACATTAAAGTTGTAGGATTGTCTTAAGAGTTAAGCAGACAGGAATTATTTGAATGCCATCGCTTCCTTCATGCTGGGCAGCTCTGCAGAACACATCAAGCAATTGAATTCTGGTATACCACATGCTTCGTTGGCAAATTGACTAGTTAACAAGCCACTCTTTCCTGAAAGGAGAGCCCAGATTTACTGGCACCATATATAATCAAGACAACAACTAAATCTCCTGTGGCTAATACAGTAGGATGGGATGTTGTGCCAAACTTGAAAATCAGAATGATCCTTCTCTCATATGTGAAAACAAAGGCAGGGGAAAGATTTTGCTGAATACATTCCTCCGCTTTCCTGTCCCAAAACAATTGTAGTGTTGTTGATCACCGAAGGCTTTGCAATCCACTTTCACAGGTGAAACAGAATCAGAATCAGGTTAATTATCACCGTTTGTTATTTTACAGCAGCAATACAGTCATAAAATCATGAAAATTTAGAAACACCTCTGTTTACATACTTTTTCCTGACAGTGCACTCTTGCACTTCTCCCCCTTCAACTTCATGAGGAAAGTTTGAATGAGCGTGGGCTTTTCTCCTTGGAGTGAAAGAGGAGAGATGACGTGTTGGAGCTGTATAAGATTATGTAAGATAGAGTGGACAGCCAGTGCCTTGATCTTTGGTACTGGCGATTGTCACCGAGGGCATCCGTTTCAGGTGAACAGAGGAATATTGTAATGGAGATGTTAGAAATGTTTTTTTTTAACTCAGTGGAAGATTTTTTTCAAAACAAATGTCTGGAATGCACTGACATAAGTAATGGTAGTGGTTACTTAAAAGAGTCTTAGATAGGCTTATGGATGTTAGAAAAATGAAGCGTTATGGGTGTATAGGAAGGAAGGGTTAGATTGATTGTGGAGTAGGTTTATGTAGGTTGACACAACATCATGACTTGAAGAGCTTGAACTGTACTGTTTATATTATGTTCTGATGCACTGGTTATCATCACCTGTGTTACTGCCCCACACTATCACCCTTTGCTTTCACTTGTTCTTCTTGAATAATCGTACAATTAAACCCACATTCTCCATTTCCAACTTGGTCATAGTCATAGACATAGAGCATGGAAACACGCCCTTTGGCCAAACTCATCCATGCCAACCAAGATGCCAGTCTATGCTAGTCTAATATGCTTGCATTTGGCCCATATAACTCAAAAGATTTTCTCTTCATGCACCTGTTAAATGTGGTGGATGCACTTACCTCAACCACTTCCTCTGGTAGATCATTCCATATCCAAATCAGCCTCTGGGTAAAAAACGTACCACTCAGGTCCCTATTAAATCTCTCCATTCTCAGGCTAAACCTCTGCCCTCCATTAGTTGGTTTAATACAGGGCCACAATCCCTTATCCGAAATTCTGAAATCCAAAAAGCTCCGAAAACCAAAGTTTTTATCGTGGAGTGTAGAGTGTGTTGTAACAACGCTTGTTTGGCACGCCAACAGCTGACGTTACTCAGGTGTGATGTGGCAGCATTAGCCGAGGCCGCCAGACGTCAGTTGTGGCTCAGCACTCGTACTGGTTACACGTGCATTTGCTGTTCGCTGATATTTTGTGATCACTGTTGATTTTGTGTTTAATTTCACTGTGAAAATGTCAAAAAGAGCTGCAGATACCCCTATGGGTAACAATGAGAAAAATAGAATGATTTCTTGTCACTAATGAGAAGGTGCTGATATCAAACCTCATAACTTACGCTAAAATGTTATTGAATGAAAGTGTAAATAAGTTAGAGGACACTGATATCGAAGAAATGCTGAACATTGACAATGATGCACCTGCTGTGCATTCCTTGAGTGATGGGGAAATTGCTGAAATGGTGTTAAATACAGATAAGCATGAAGATAGTAGTGATGATGATGACATAGTGAACACAGGTGAAAAAATCCCCATAGACAGTATGGTGAAAATTGTGTGATCAGTTCACTGCTGGCCTTGAACAATGTGCACTAATCAGTGAGCAAGAGATTATAGCAGTTTACTCAGTTAAAGGGAGATTGCTGAGACATAAACCTATGTTAATGAGACAGATGACACTTGAAGAAATCTTTTAAAATGCCGTCTGTTGTAGTGCTGCTTCATAACTTAAGAATCCTGTTCCTGGCCCATCAGGTACCTGTAGAGCATTTAGCTTTATTTGCTAGACGTAATGCAACTTAACTAGAGGTACCTGTACACATTTAGTTTAGTTTGAACCTGTATATGTCCTGGAGTATTTACATTCTACATTTATGCCAATAAGTCATTTACCATGTGTTTGATTTGATTCGTTTGAAGCTGTATACTTTTATGTTTTATTGAATGTTTTTGTTGGAAATAAAATGTACTCGTGTATTTATGGTCTATAATTATCCCACTATTTCATTTATCAGTATATTGCAGTATAAATAAACTGTAATAGTATTTGTAAAAGAGCGCCAATCTGGAAAACCCAGAAGTTCTCGCTCCAGCACTCATTGTTTGAGCATGTACAGACTTCTTTTCTCGGCAATTATTCCCTAAACAATACAGTATAATAACAACTTACATAGCATTTACATTGTATTAGGTATTATAAAAAATCTAGAGATGATTTAAAGTATATGGGAGGATGTGCATAGGTCCGAAGCTCCCCCGGTCCTAAAGTCCATCTGCACTGAGACAGGTGCAATATAATATCGATATAACTATCAATTTTCTGAAATCAGAAAAAATCTCAATTCTGAAATGCAACTGGCCCCAAGGATTTCGGATAAGGGATTGTGGACCTGTAGTTTAAAAATTAACATGTATTATTACCTAAATTAATTTCAATGGTTTTTCACTGTATCTGATCACTATATCTATAACTGGTGCTATTTGCTTATTTTGATTTATCTCCTTTCTGATTCTTGCCTCTGGTTTTTATTTCCTTGCCAACCTCATTTAAACCATTCCAACACTAGTTATATAACCAACCCACAAGGGCATTGGTCCATTTGCTGTTAAGGAACATCTTGTCTTTAACAGGGAAATGACCAACAATCTTGTGGGTATTGTAGTGATCCCACCTCCTCCAGAAATGCTCCTAATTCTTCAGGAATCTAAATCCTTTCCCTCTGCATCATTACTCAGTCCTACACAGCTGTCCTTCTTTTTGTGTGTTTGCTGACACGTGGTGCTACCTGTAATTCAGAAATTTAATAATTACCACCCTTGAGGTTCTGCTAACCAATTCCACGAGCAACTGATCTTAAATACTGTGGCAGCAACATGGATTATGTTTAGATTATTTGTTGAAAGCAAAGTACTTTTTGTTCTTTTCAATCCTACCACTCCACTCATACAGCAAAACAAATGAGGTTTGTGTTAATGAATATAATTACTGTTTCTTTCAAATTTCATTCTCTTGAAAACTCAAGCTTATTTTGACTTAAATTTGACACTTATTAAACTATTGCTTTTTAATTGTGACTGAACCTCCAGGCAAACTTTCAATGACTTGTGTACAAGTACCCTTGGAAAACACACACAGAGAATTATCTATTACACCATTTAAAAAGCTCGGCTCTTCTATTTTTATTTGTCAAAGTGGATGACCTCACATTTTTACACATTATGTTCCATCTGCTAAACCGTCATTTATTGACTTCCTTGTCTAAATCTTCTTGAAGCGCCCTTGATTGATGGCTGCAGGAGAGAAGTTAAATCATGTTGCCATGTGCCTGTAATGCTGCTGGAAGTAAGTTTTTCATCGTGCCTGGAGAGACATGTACTTGTGCATGACAATAAACTTGACTTTGACTTTGATCATGGTCCCTAAAGCAAACCAAGTGACCTTGTCTCTCCTTGAATGGTTACCAACAAGATACACAATCACACGGAAGAATTCAGATTATACAATAATCCCCCACGTGTCCCCAACACAGATTAGTGTGCATCAGAGAATGAATCCCTGACCTAATTCCTGAAGTGTTTTCTGCAAATACTTTCAGTGATCTCCAGTTTGCTCTCGTTCTGCAATGACTGCGGTATGCTGGGCTTTAGAAACATACATGCAAAGTACAGAGAAAGGTAGTTATGGTGAACACTCCTTTAACACTGGCTTAGCCCATCTGGATGTCACATTCAAGAAAAGGTGTAAAGGCTTCAAAAGGGTGCAAAAGACATTTGCCTGAAATGTTTCCTGGGATGAAGGGCTTCAGTTACGTGCATGGATTCTTGACCTCACAGTTTACCACATTATGATCTTCCATTTTATTGTTTATCTGCACTGCACTTTCTCTGTATCGTTCACATTTTATTCTGCATTGCTAATTCTTTATCTTGTTCTATCTTAATGGACTGTTTAACTCTCTAATGTGTCTGAGCAGTATGCAAGAAAAGCTTTTCGTTCTAACTTGGTACACGTGACGATAAGAAACCAAGTTCAATTCCAAAGTGTTCCAGAAGATGGCTTCTTCTTGGTGGAACAAAGATTCAAAGTGTATTTATTAACAAAGAATGTATAAATTATACAACTTTGAGATTTGTTTGCTGAGAGGCAGTGGCAAAGCAAGAAACCCGAAACAACCAAATTTTTTTAAAAATCAGCCCGACCCCCATTGCCCACAGAGAAAGATAATAAAAACACAAAACAAATCGTGTAAACAATAGAAATGAGCAACAACAGCATTCCAAACCAAATTGAGGCCTTAGATCCCAATGCCCAGAGTAGGCCCAAAGCCTCGATTATCAGTTCAGTATATTAGGGGGCAAATCGCCGCAAAGATTGCAGACATTGTGGTGAACTACATATACCTGTCTGGACATGTCCCCCCTGCTGACTGCTCCTGTGGCTCCTCCCATGGACTCTGGTATAAAGGGGATTGGAGACTCAGCCCTGGCCTCAGTCTCCAGGATGTAGTGTGGTGGTCATTTGCTGCTAGTTCTTTCTTCCAGCCAATAAAAGCCTATATCTCACCTCACTTCTCCGAGAGTTATTAATGGTGCATCAGACATAAAGCACAGCAGCTGGGAATAGTCTCACAGCCCTAACTTCCTGGAGGGAGGAGTCCTCAGAATATCTAGGCCAATGTTTAAATTGTCAGAACCTCACACTAAAACCGGGCCCCATCACGTTGAGTAACTCTGGGCCTAGTTGTTGCTGCTGGACAAGCTGTTCGCAATCTCGCCAAATCGGCTTTGTGTCCAGAGTGATTCAACTTCGCGCGATATCCTGCCTTCCTGTTCATCTGGGCAGGTGACTGGAATAGTCACAGTTGTACAGAAAAGAAGCAGTCTCTTTGCCAGGCAGGTCACCTACCTGAGCAACTGTCATTTGCCATTGCTTATCCCCCAACCCCCACCTTTCCAATCCATCTGACTGGCCCAAAAGATTGGAATGATACTGACATCTACCACGTCCTCTGGCAGCTTGCTGAATTCATGCACCGTTCGCTGTGTGGAAGAAGTCTTCCTTAGATCCCATTTGAATCTTTCCCCTCTCACTTTAAACCCATGACTGGCTGTGAGAAGGATTTAAGACCATGAGAAATGTGGAGAGAGTCAAATTGTTCCTGCTGGGCCCAAGATAATGAGGAGAATACATAAAATGGCAGTGATTAGCAGAAGAACAGAGTGACACAGGTAACAGTGAGCTGTTGGGACCTGCAAGGTAGAGTCAATGGAGTGAGATTCTTTATTTGTTTGGAAAAAAGAGAACTGGACAAATATCTGAAAGCAAAATCTTGCAAGTCCATGAAAAGAAAGTATGAGAGTAGGACTAGAAAATCACTCTTACACAGTCTTACAGAGTCAACAGACCAATTATCTACTTAGTGTTGTAATTTTTCTGTGATTTCTGTGAAGAGGATTAGAAAGGGAAGGTGAGAGAAACAGGACAAAGGCAAATTCACATCAAAACATGGTGTGGGCGAAATAATTATCAGTTTTCTCATTTTAAATTGTCATACAACAATCTATATACTTCGTCACTCTATTCATTTTCTTGGTGGAACCTTGTAATTCTGTGCAAAGAAAAATAAGGTTCAATCTTCCTTGATACAATTCCTTTGCAGAGATGTCACATTATCCACAGTAACTATGGCAACTACTGATTTTTCATCATTTCAATCCTTGATCGGGGGGGTCAGAGGTGGGAAAAGTAACAAAATAAAATTAAAATTAACATATTAGTGAATTTTTTGGGGGAGAAACTATATCAGTAATTCACTGGTAAGTATTTCTCCAGAATAATGTCGATGGAGAATTAAGGTGATACTCTCAGTAAGTATTAGCATGGTCCCTCTGTTTAAACTGCTTAATTGAACAGCAAGCTGCTTTTTCTGATCAAAGAATACTGTTGCTTATGCCAAAAAGATTATGAAAATTAAAGGCTATTTTAAAATTTATTTATTTTTTTCAAACCAATGCTCTTTAATGTTGAAACTTGATTGTCTTCCTGATTAATATGCCTAGTTGTGTCACGGTTTGACACAGCAATTCCAATATACAGGAACGCAAGAAGATGCAAGATGTCACCACCCATCATCAAAAATCCCCAATGGCCAGGCCATTCCATTTTATCACACTACCAGCAGTCAAGTAGCACTGATGTCCCACCACCAGGTTCAAGAACAGCTACTGTCTTCAATCACTTGCTTCTCAAACCAACCTGCACAATCCTAATCACTTCCCCAGCAACATGATGATCAATTTGAATACTTTGCAACAGAATAGACTTATTTTTGTCCTGTCTTATAAAAAATGTGCATTATTTATGCATCATTTATGTTTTACTTACGAATGCCACTTATATGATGCTATGTCATGTGATGCTGCTGCAGCTGTGCATACATGTTCTATTTTGACTTTGACTTGTATTGACTGCAAGCTTTGGTAGAGAAAGTAAAAATTCTGGAGGGTGATGATCTTTCATCACACCTGCTGAATATGAAGCAATTATGACTTTTATTTCAGATTTCTATCATCTACCAAATTTTGCTTTGAAACTAAGCATTGGAAAGTTGTTAAGAGAGTCTCTCATGAAACAGTGTTTAAAAGGGCTTAAAACACAACACTTCCCAATGTAAGGAAATTGATGAGGTGAAGTGCCATTAGAAACCAATTTTTAGCCAGAGTTCAGCTGAGCTTGCCCTCCCCCCCACCAGTTAGTTAAGTTGAGTCCCTTTTTAATTACTCCAATTATAAAAGGAAATTATTGCTATTTAATAGCACACATAGTGGTCCATGCCTTGGTAGCTTGCCTCAGTCAGTAATGCCATATAAAAGAAAGGGGCGCCTTCCATTTCTGAATAGTTCACAAGGCAAGGACAGGCATAAAAGGAACCCTACGACAGACAACAATCCCATTATTGTTACTGGCAAAATAATTCCAGTTTAAGATGCCTTGCAAAAGGATTATCAACCAAAATTTAACAGTGAGCCATTGAACATTGAGAAAGACCAAACATTAGACAAGGCAGTGGGCTTTGAAGATTCTTACAGGGAGAGGAAAGAATTGGCAAAGCAGAGAGATGTTTCAAGGAAGAATTCCAGAACTTGGTACATCCACTGACATTAATGCAATGACAAATTATGCTTACTCCCATTCAATGGGTTGAAATACATCAACTCTCTAAGAACACTGAACGATGGTTCCTTTGGAAATACATATTTCTGTAAATATCTTTTTTTGCTAGTTTTTCTTATCCACTGAACTCTAAATCCCTCTTATCCACTTTCAGTGTTGAACTGATCAACAATCAAAAGTGTACTTATTAAATTTACGCTTAAGTAGTCAAGAAAGGTTACCCATGGCTCCATTGCTCATAAAGTCTTGCAGACAGAATTAAAAATTGCTGACTTGCATGCTGTTTTACCTGAGACAGCACTATGAGCAGGGAAATAAAGATGGCAGAGATATACATCCCATAAATCTCTGATAATCTGCAACATGACTGTTTTAAATGGGCATTTTCTTCACCGGGTGCTAACTTTGTGTTCACTTTCACACAAAAGATTCCGTACTCATTTTCACACAGAGTGACCCAGGTCCTGTTCTTCCTTGAAACTCAGAGGTTTCCCTGAAACTGACCAACGCCTGGTTCCTGCTGCCCTTTGCAAACACAACGGGTTTGACTCCTCGTGCTCCTTTCAAAATTACTGGCAGCTTATATCCTGTGCTTCCTTTAAATCTATTAAGCTCACTGGAAAATGATTGTCCACATTATTAAAAAAAAAGTTGACCGAGTATTAACAGGAATAATATCCAAAAATCTGAAAAAAAAACTGCTGGTCCAGCAAAGTCCAAAGTCCAGAGTGTGCCAGATTAACAGCATTTTACTAAAATACTTTATAAAATAAAACATCCTAATGTGTTTCCCAGGAAGTCTGATAATGGAAAAGGAAATATCAAACATGTCCAAAATGTGATATTTTTCAAGAAGTGTCCAGAAACAGTTGCAAGAAGTGCTATGGTCTAGGGAGGGGATTACAAAGTTACAAAGTAATGGCAAGGGCAACTGTAGCCACAACTGCCAATGAGAAAGGAAGTCAAGGGGAAGGCAGAGATGTTAACTTTTACAGGTAGCTTTATGGGAATGAGGTAGCTCATAGATTGATTTGAAGACTAACTCTAACCCACTTAGAAAATGATACCTCATATGCCAGGATGTTGCTCATCAACTTCAGCGTGGTGGTTAATACAATCATCTCTCAGAAGCTGGTGAGTAAACTGCCTTTATTGGTCGTTAATACGATCATCTCTCAGAACCTAGTGAGTAAACTGCCTTTGTTGGTCGTTAATACGATCATCTCTCAGAACCTAGTGAGTAAACTGCCTTTGTTGGGACTCAACGCCCCTCTCAGGAATTAGATCATGGACTTCCTGACAGTGAGGCTGAGTTGGCAGCAACGTCTCAAGCTCTGTCATGCCGAGCACTGGTGTGTCAGTTATGGTAGAGTCTAGAACGAGAGGGCACAGCCTCAGAATACAAGAACATCCCTTTAGAACAGAGGTGAGAAGGAATTTCTTTAGCAAGAGCGTGGTGATGGACTGGACTGCTGTTGTTGTCCAGTGACCCACCGCTGTTCACAATGCTGACTCACGACTGCACTGCCAGATCCAACTCAAAACACATCAGCTCAAATTTGCTGATGGTACTTCAGTGGCTGGCCTCATCAGCAACAATCATGAGTCGGCATACGGAGAGGAGGTAGAGAGGGTCGTCTAATGGGGTGCGAGTCTCAACGTAGACAAGACAAAAGAGATGATTCTGGACTTCAAGAAAGCGCGGGTTGATCACTTCCCATTGCACATCAAATGACTGTGCTGTGGAAAGAGTGAAGTGCACAAAGTTCCTTGGTGTGCACATAATAGGCAATCTAACCTGGACCCACAACACATTCTCACTGGTCAAAAAGGCACAGAGGAGTCTGTAGCTTGATGAGCTTGAGGCACGCAAGGCTCCCCACTCCCACTCTAACAACTTTCTACAGTAGCAGAATTGGCTGCATTGTGTGGCATATGGAAACTACAAGGCCCGCCAGAGGGCTGCTGAGGGGATCATCGGGGACTTCCCTCACCCTTACTTGTGACATTCACAGGCAACATTTCACATGAAGGGACCGAAGCATTGTTGAGGATCCCTCCCACCACAGTCTCCTTGACTCATTACCATCATGGAGGAGGTACAGAAGCATCGGGACCAGAACTGCTAGTCTGGGTAACAGCTTCTTCCTTCAGGCTGTGAGATTAATGCATGTGCTGCCACTAGTGAGGTCTCGGTCACTAGGATAGAGAGCTGTTTACCGTTTTCCTATGTTAAGCTGTACATACATTTTGAATTATAACTTTAATAACTTACTTACGGCAATATATTGGCCTATGTGTTGTGTGTGATATATGTTTAGTGGCTGCACTGTAAGTACTGTCAGATAACAATAAACATCAACTTGAAGTGGAGAGTATCCTAACTGATTGTATAGAAATGTCAATATCCAGGAACCTTTAACTCTGCAGAAGTTGATGAATACAGTCCAGTCCATCACCACTCTCTTGCTAAAGAAATTCCTTCTCACCTCTGTTCTAAAGGGATGTTCTTGCATTCTGAGCCTGTGCCCTCTCGTTCTAGACTCTACCATAACTGAAGACTTCCTCTCCACATCCAATTTATCAAGGCCCTTTAATGTTCAGTAGCTTTCAGAGACCTCCTGCTTCATTCTTCTAAACTCCAGAGAGTATAGGCACAGAGAGCCATCAAACACTCCTCATACACTGACCATTTTCTACCTGTGGTTGTTTTCATAGGCAGTCTGTTTGGTTAGTTATGATCACCATTCCATGAAGAATTAATGCAGAAAATGAGTGCTTGCTCATAATCTCCTCTCTACCATGTAGGTGATGGTGCGTATCACAAGTCCTGGTTATGCGACCACTGAATCTCTGAAGAGTAATCATAGCTGAGGTCAACCATGTTGTAAAAACACTGCCCAGAAGAAGGCAATGGCAAACCATTTTTGCAGAATCAGGTTTATCATTACTCATGCATGTCATGATTTATTTTTGCGGCAGCAGTATAGTGAGAGGGGAGAGGGGAGAGGAGAGAGGGGACAGAGGAGAGGGGAGAGGGGAGAGAGGGAGGGAGAGAGAGAGATATGGGGGAAGAAGGAACATTAGTTGAGTGAGTTCAAAATGAAGAACTGGGATGTGAAGGAGCATCACACACAATGTACTAGAGGAGCTCAGCAGGTCAGGCAGCATCTCAGGATGGGAATAAGCAGTCAGCATTACAAGCCAAGACACTTCTTCATTGAAAATCCAAAACTGCATGAGGTTTTTACAGCAAGCATTACATAGACTTTAGTAAAATCTGTTAGCGAGGTAAGCTCATGGAAATCTATTATGGATCACCACAATGTAGGCTAACAGAGGAGCTAGCTTTTCCAAAGTTTTAAAGTTCCAAAACATGCTTTGTGATCATTTAAGAAACACAATGGGTTTAACACCACCGGTGACAACAGGACAATACAATGCGCTTAAAACAAAATGCATTTCTTCTGAGCATGCAAATAAATCCTCATTTAATTTCTGGCTAGTAATTCGTGCTCAATCTGACCTGAATCAAGAATACAAGAGAATGGCCCTTGATTATTCGCAGGTGGTAAAGAAGCTGTAATCATTGCTTGGACAGGATACAAATTGTGCCCTCTCTCATCTTCATAAATCATGTATTAAATTGTTACAACTGAATACGAACAGATTACATGTCAAAATGAAGAGTCAGTAGGATATCACACTGGGTGGCAAATAGTTTAGAATATGCATGGTACTTTCTTGCTTGCAATTATTGCCTTTTTTTGACAAGCCGGGAGCTGTAGGCTATAATACCACTGGAATAATCATCTCTGCAGGATTATGTTCTAATTTTTCTCATTTTTGAAAGTGTCCATTTTAGTTTAATTTCTCTAAGAGCTTCTTGTTGTAATGACAAACAAAACATCTTCCATGATTTTCCAATCACTGTTCAGCCAGCACCATTCTAAAATAATTTTTGCTGTATTTCAACTCTCTATAGAAATTCCATTCTAAGCTCTCCTGGCCCACTCTAATTGCTGTTGTTACTGCTGGTTCCTAAGCAATGGTGACAATTTGGTATTTAATGAGCTTCTGTATCTTTCCCATTTGTACAAATTTTTACCGCATCACTTTTCATTTAGCAAGTCTTAGACTGTAAATTCCTCTCATGGAGGTTACTGACTGTCACTTAGTGAAGGCCCCTCAAGCGATTACTATTAGACAAAAACACAGGCTTGTCCTGATTATATACAAATAACAAATGAACCAACAAAATGACTTATTTATTCGAGTGAGCAAGGAATAAAGGATGCTTTCCAACCTCATTGGTTTTCCTCATACTGCTTCAGAAATGTAAATAGATGTTGCACTTAATTAAGAATCACAGATTTTAAAAAAAAATCTTTCCATATCACTGTTATTTTATTCAGTCTATAAAGCAATAGGGTCCTTTGTGTAGATCTTCCTCCAGAACAACTTTTATTTTCAATATGAAGTCCCTGCTTCTTGCATTGCATTCTCTACCAAGAGAAATATTCCATTCTGGTCATGATATTGATTTATTCATTTAGAGATACAACACCCAACTGGCCACACCAACCAGCAACCCAGGTATTTCAAAATCAGAATTCAGGTTTAATATCACCGACATTGTCATCAAATTTGTTGACTTTGTGGGAGCAATGCAATACATAATAATCGAGGATAAAAAAACATCTATATATAGTTAAATTAAATAAATTGTGCAAAATGAAAAATAAGTAGTGAGGTAGTGTTCATGGGTTCAATGTCCATTCAGAAATTGGATGGCAGAGGGGAAGAAACTGATCTCAAACCCTAACCTAATCACAGGACAATTCATAATGACTAACCTACTAACTACTAAATCTTTGGCCTGTGGGAACAACCGCATTATCTTCTACAAACCTGTGTGATCAAACTGCATTTCAAAACTTGATTTTTACTCTTTTCCAGTTCTTCTTTGGCCGGTTATAGAGGCACTTCTTCACAGTTCCGTTGACCTGAGTTTGATCCTGACCTCTGGTACTGTCTGTGTGGAGTGTGTATGTTATCTCTGCGACCACCTCGACCCCCTGATTCAGTCATCTATCCTCAACATCCTCTCCAAAAATTAAAACCCACTTGTTTTCTTACTCTTGCACTTCCGATGGTGATTCATTGATCTGAAACAGTAATCCTGGTTTTCTTTCCTTGAGTGGAAAGCTGACCCCAGGTTCTGCCTGCATGGAGTTTGGACATGCTCCCTGTGACTGGGTGAGTTTCCCCTAGGGGCTCTGCTTTCCTCCCACATCCTAAAGGGGTGAAGATTGGTAAGCGAATCGCCCACTGTCAACTGAACCCAGTGGGTAGAGGGAGTGGTAAAATCAGGGAGAATTGAGGAGAAAAAATCGTGAGTAAAGAGGAATGTGTTGTGCTTGATGACCCATGTAAACTTGATGGCCTGACGGACCTGTTTCCATGCTGTATCTTTCTATGACTCTATGAGATCCTGTCTCACCTTCTATCTATTCCCAGCAATCTCCTTTTATTTCAAAAAGCACATACTCAAGAAAGAAAATTTTTGCTAATGTCTACACTTTACTTAGAGCAGAGTGCATATCCATATCAAATTAAAAGTTTCATTGGTTAATTCTCAAACTCACTCCCCACCACCAGCCCCACCTCTCCACCCACCCTCATTATCATTGTCATCCTCTTGCTGGTGAATCCACCCGCTTTACATAAAAATCAGCCCACCCACATCTCTCCCCTATCTCAGTTTTCATCTGCTATTTACCTCTCCCCTAATGGTTCCATTGTCATCTGCTCTTTGTATAGGACTCCAGCACTGGTAGACTTTGTGTTCCTCCATATATTCCACCAGCATCTTTTTACAACCTTTACATTCCCTTCTCCCTATCTTACTTTATTTGCCTCTCCTTTTCTGTGTCTCTTTCTCTGCCTCCATCTATCATTTGCCTGCCATTGCCTCCCAATTCCAGTCCTGCTCCTGTCCCCGACCTGGCATTATCTGCCTGTTAACTTATATCTCTCCTCGATCCAGTGATCACCTTGGAATCCATTCTCACCACTCCACTCCTCCTTTGTATTCTTATCATCTTGCCTCTCTGCACTCTCAGTCTTGATGCAGGGTTTTGAACCGAAAAACAGTCAAATCTTTTCCTCCCACAGATGCTACTCGACCTGTTGAGTTCCTCCAGCAGTTTGTTTGTTTCTTTGATTTTCCACAATCTATTCCTGCCCTGAAGTCTCTCAAAATCTGAATCAACACTTAACATCATCTAAGCAAGTATCCAGAGCTGGTTAAGCAGCCAGAGATTGATTAAGCTCTGTATACTTGAAAGCATAAAACACAAGAGCAGCATTAAGCCATTCACCCTGTTGAGTCTCCTCCACCATTTGATTGTGGCTGATTTATGACCTCGAGTAAGATGATAGCATTGGATGACATACAGTACAATTCCAAGCTTAATATCAATAGAGGCAAGTTAACTCACAACTAATCTTATTCAGATCCAATAAACCATTTACTCATAAATATTTAACACTCAGAACGATGTTGTAAATTCAAAGTCACAATAGGCTAACAATCAAAAGATTCACAATGTACCAATAAACCTTTTTGATTCAAAGAGCTAGGTATTGCTTAATGCTGATTTTGACACTTCACATAATCAGGAACGAGAACCGAAAAAGAACCGAGAACACAGGCTGACGCATGGAAAAAGACTGAAGACAAGATGTGGGGTCATGTGTGCCTCCATCTCGAAGTGGTGAGGAAGACTGACGCAGCGAGGTGAAGGCATTCGGACCTGGCCGGCGAGCACTCCCGACAGAGGCCTCCTTGAAGACACCATTTGGGCCCAGTCAGCGATTGTTCCCTACAGAGGCCAAACAGTCAGCAATCACTCCCAATGGGACCAGAGGGTCACTGATCACTCTCAGCAGAGGCCATTATTCAGAGCAGATGTGAGCTCTGTGTCTCAGAAGGACTGTTTGATTTTCTGAAATTTATGCGATTGGACGGTACTTTATATCACCCTCCTTCAGTTTTTCAGCATTTTCTTTTTTGTGACCGATCTGCAAGTTCTTTTTGTGGGTGGGCGATCTGCAAGTTCTTTTAGTGTTCATGGGGGGGGGGTGATGTAGAGGGTTTTTGATGTGACTGTCACTGTTCTTTTTTGCGAGTGGGGGGGTTGGTTGCTAGTATTTCCTGCGGAGGAAGTGCTGGGGATATGGTCGCTGTCATTTTTTTCTGCGAGGGAGGGAGTCAGGGATGGTACTGTTGCTGGTTTTTTTCCCTGCGGGGAGGGTGTCTGGGTTGAGGATTGTTATTGTTGATGTGTTTTTCTTCTGCGAGGAGAGTGTTTTTTTTCATTCCTTGGTTTATATTTAGTTTTTATAGTCAAGATGCAGTGAAACTGGAAGCATAAGTTTTAGTCACTGTTACATAATGATTAAAAAGAACAGGTCAGCTAGCTACAAAAAATACAAATGCAGAGCATTCGCCAAATTCATTCACAACTTTTTTTTTGTTTTCCTTTCTTTGAAAACTGCAATAGATCATTCAGTTTCATCTGCAAAGCATTTCATAACAGTTGTGTTGGTTCTTTTATAGAGCCCTGATTAAGGGCCATATCAAGTCCAGCAGAACCTTGAATCCAGCATACACATACAAACAGACGTAAAGTGCAATTTTTCTTAGTGTTGGGCAACATCATGCTGCCTGGCAGGAAGCAACACCCAGATCATTTCTCCCAACTATTTTTAATGTCAAATAGCAATTGAGACCCACCCATCTTAAATTTGTTAACATATATACTTTTGGGAAAAATATCTTTCCAGCTTCTCAGATGTAAACAAAATGAAATGTCCAATTTGGTCCCATGGGCAAAGAACGACATGCTGTTGAAAAGTGATGACATTTAATTGCCTCCTCCTGCAAGTACCCCTCAATCTAACCTGGATGTCAAATTTCAGTCAACCAATGTCACAGTAAAACTGAAAACAACAACAATCTCACAAGGACCTGCTAACATTTTCCAATGTGAGAAGCAATCGTTTGCAGCAATCCTGTTTAATTAATCCAAAATAACTAGGATCATGATATCTGACTACGTTGTTGCGACAAACAGGTGGTGATAAGTTGCCCTCTTTTCCATTTGTAAGTGTCTGATGATGCCAAAAGGGAACCTCAACTTTTGGTGCTCTCCATCCATTTGCTGTGCTGCTTTAACTGACTGACTGTGCTTCAGTTCCAAAATGGCACTAGCTCATCCAGACTGCATTTCAAATTTGTGAGAGGTTAGGATTGGCTCAAAGTCCTTCTAGATCTTGACTTCATTAAAATATCAGTCATTGTCTATATCATGTGATCCACATTATAACATTTCTTGTTTTTTTCCTGTGGGGGAGCGGGTCAGTGATTGTATTGTAGCTGTTCTTTTTCTGCAGGGTTGGGGGGAGGGATTCTGGGATCTGCCCGTTTTATATCTTTTAATTTTTCAGGCGTATTTCATGGTTATCTGGAAAAGACAAATATCAGAGTTGTATTGTACAAGCAAACGTTGACAATAAAATGAACCTTGAACCCTTGAAGTATGTGCTGTGCTGCCTCAGTGTGTTACACAAAAGGAGGGTCTAGAAAGAGTAATGTCAGATAAAGTCTCCTCACAGAATGGTCACATTGCGCAAAATACATTTACTCCGGTGTGGTGAACTATGTGCCTGTCTGGACACGCCCCCTGCTGACTGCTCCTGTGGCTCCTCCCACAGGCCCCTGTATAAAGGCGATCTGAGGCCTGACGCTCGGCCTCAGTCTCCAGGACAAAGTATGATAGACACTCACTCCTGGTTCCTTCTTCCAGTCAATAAAAGCCGATATCTCGCCTTACGTCTCAGTGTGAGTTATTGATGGTGCATCATCCGGTGCTCTGTGTGTTGAGCAGTTTTGTTCCAACGTGTAGAGGTGTTCTTGATGAACTGGCCTTCAGCCCAACTGGCCTCAAAGATGTTCACACTCTACGCAAACATTATTCCCCTTCCACCAAGTGAATGCCAGTTCTTGATCTCCCAATCTACCTCATTGAGGCCATTCCCAACACCTTTTGCTCCTACCAGATTTACAAACTCGCTCCTTGCTCCACATTGACGAATACAGCATTATGCTTAGGCAGCCTCGGTATATGTATGTGCTTAAGGCTTGTGCACAGTACTGTACATCTTCACAAGGCAATAACTCTGGAAGACAACAACCATTGTTATGGTCCACAAACATTCAGGAAAGCCCTTCTTTGATTGCTGTCATCAGGCAGTATGTACAGGATGCTTGAAGAGCCAACCTCAAGATTCAATAATGCCTTCTTCCCTACCGCCTTTGGGTTCCTAATCCAACTTGAAAAACTCCACACTACTTTGGACTATATTGCCCTCTACTTACACTGCAGTAACAATGTTTATCTTTGGGTATTTTGTTGTGGAATTTATGTTAATTTAAGTTTATTTATGTTTACCCTGTGTGTGATGTACTGTGCCGCTGCTGCAAAAAGCAAATTTTCATGGTGTTTATATCCCGTGGTAATCAAATTAAACTTGCTCTCCGAAGAAGCATTTATACTTACAAGTTCACACTGTAACCGGGCTACGGTTCCACATCATTCTCAGACTTTAGTATTGTCAGGCGGGAAACAGGCAAAGGTTTCAATGAAATATGTTCACTTCAGTTTTAAAAAGAATCAATAAAACGTCCGATTATATTGAGCACTGTGCTCACATTTACAAAGCATGTCAGTATGATGAAGGAGTTGCCTGGGCTTAAAGGTCAAAGGCCATCCTTTGGATGGCAGTCAAATTAAACATCGAACTTGGCAAAATTTTTACAAATCAGAGATCTGCCCACGCCAAAAATCAGAAATAAAAATGGAAAATGCAGAAAACCTCTAATGGCTCAGGCACATCTGAGAAAAGTGAAACAAAGGTTAAAATTTCAGGTAAAATGGGCCTTCAAGTAGAGAGGAACTACCTCCAATGTACACAGTTTTAGAGGAAATCAGTGTGTCGAGCAGTATTGGTGCAATGGACGATAAACTTTTGACATTTGTGAATGTGAACTGAGAATTTCAAGTTAGCATAAAAATGACTTTGATCTGATATATTAAGTCTGTAACTCTTTGCAGAACAGCTGCGCAGTGGCTCCCCCACATTTTTTCCCCCATTCTGCTTTTGTGCTGGACTCTTTCCTCATCCCCAAACAAATACGTGGTGAACTGGAAATAGATCTGTAGTGAATGAGTTAACATGTCTGATCAGCTACCAGGCTGGAGGTCTGAATCTCTCTTCACAGGTACTGATTGACTGATAGTCTCCTTTGCACCGTGTTCTGTAGCTCAGATGTGTGGTGTCTGGAGAATTTTTCCTTTGTTCTAATATTTACGCAATGTGCTAGCTTGAATGGATAAACATTGCAACGCTGAATTTCTGTCTTTTATCTCAAGCTACCTGCAAATCTACAATTTCCTGCTGGTTACGGAGGTTATTAGAAACTCACATGGAATGCTAGAGGGTAGGAAACTGTCCTTCGCCATATGGTTTTATCTGTGCAACATTGTGGAGCCCCTGCGTTTTGTCTTCTGCTTATAAAAATGACTTCCATTGACATCAGTAGCGTTGAATTATAGGAGTGCTGTACAATAAACAGGCATTTTCATCTTGCTTGCTCAAGTGACCAGGCACGAATTCCTACCCACTAATCTTTATTGGGATCACAAGCATCAGGTACTTAAATCATGAGAGAATATAGGAAACTTTCATCGAAATGCTGCCTTAAACCAGAGGGCAGCTTTAAGAACTGTGTGGAAAATTACAAACGATTATCAAAAATTCTGCTCAGCTCTTGGGGAAAAAAAATAAATTGAAATACTGTAATATATCTGAACCAAGCCTGCTCTGGTCACCCTGCTAGGGAAAAGATGTTATTAAACTAGAAGGAGTGTAGTAAAGATTAACAAGGAAGTTGTGGCAGTTGAGGGACTGGGTTATAGGGAGACGCTGGACAGGCTAGGAATATTTACCCTGAAGTTTGAGAGACCAAGATGTGATCTTACAGAGATGTGTAAAGTCTTAGGGGAATAGGCAGAGTGAATGCACATAGTCATTTAATTTCCAACATTAGGGGATCTAGATCTAGAGGGCAGAGGGTTAAGGTGAGGTGGAGGGGGGGGGGGTGGTTAATAAGAGCATGGGACTAATAGGAGCCACAGGCACAAGAAGTTCTGCAGATGCTAGAAATCCAAAACAACACACACAAAATGCTGGAGGAACTCAGCAGGTCAGACAGCATCTATGAGTAAGAGTAAACAGTTGACGTTTTGGGCTGAGACGCTTCTTCAGGATTCATAGGACTAATTCACTAGAATAATTCATGATTTTATGGTCTGTACGTGCAATGTCTACAACAGAAATGGTTGAGGCAGGTACAATAACTTATGAAAGACAGTAGGACAGGTACATGAATAGGAAAGGTTTGGAAGGATATAGGCCAAATGAGATTAGCTTGGGTGGGGCATCTCGGTCAGCATGGACCAGTAGTGCCAAATGGCCTGTTTCTGTGCTAATTTTCCAGAAAACCTAGATCTATACCAGCAGATAGCCAGCAAAAAATGACAGGCAGCTTGTTACACAACAGAAGAAAATTACTTCATCTCACCATTCTGCTACAATGCAAAAAGTGTCCAATACAATTAGCACATTGTCCATTATTTGTTTCACTTGGCATAATTGTCTTGCACATTCAGCATTACTTGCACACACACGTGGCCACGCTCTGCAGAGCATCCGAACAATTGGATTTTAATTAAGAGAAGTGCACAGAAGTACAGTTGCATGTGGTGATCTCTCCCCGGAGACTCTACCTTTGCTCCCTGCGAAGAAACCCTTAGAAACTCTCACACACAGAGCAGCCTGGTACTGCTTACTGGGTTTGGCAACTAACTGAGAGCCGGGAGACATACTGGGTTTGGCAGGCAGAGATGAGCAGGGAAACAGTTCTTGTTCGCACCTAAATATCCATATGTTGTTAACTGTCTGTAACAATAACAGCAGATAAAATTAGGGTTGAGCACCTACAAAAGTAAAGCCCAAAGACAACAGAAACAAGGAATCTGTGGTTAAAAAAACAATAATTTTTAAGAATACAGAGCTGTATCAACTTTCTTTAAAGAGAATCATTCAGTGACAACAGCAATCTACTGACGGAACTTTAACTGGTCAAGCAGCATCTGTGGGAGAAAGGAAATATTGACACTCCCTGTTGCTCCAGATTCAAGCATTTTGGTCTGATATATCTCAGTTCAGTGTAACCTGCTCTCTATTCAGCTTCAGAGAAAAGGTTCAGAGAAGTGTGTTTATTTTCCCCAACTTATTTTACTTTACTATGCTTTAATTGATTTTTAGACATTTACTTTAATCTTTTGTAGTTTTACTTGAAAAGATTTTAAATGTACCTGATCAGAATTATTTAACAGCAGTTCAAAGGTAGCGAGCTGCAAATTGCTGATAAGGTATTTCAGAGATGGGGCATCATGGATCACCTCCTGAGGCCGAGTCACAGTTTTTAAATCAATGCACCATAGGAATCATCCTATCCAGTTGCATCAGAATAGATAAATAATTTCAGGCTCTCTATTCTGCCTCTTTTAATCTTGCATATTTCTATCAGTTATCACACAGACACTTTCGCTAAAATATGCCTGGCCTATCCAATCCAGCCCCAGGACTGAAGTCCTCCAATTCAGGCATATCCTGCTGAATCTGTTTTGCCTTCTCTCCAGCACCACATCCTAAGCACGTCACACTCACAATTCCTGGATGACGGTGGCACATTGAACCCTCCAGGTTTCAGACTCACAGTTCCAACGTGCTTCCATCCAGTCTGGCTCCAAGTAGATTTCCTCCCAATAAACCCCTATCAACCTATCCTTCAAATCAGGGTAATACCACATTGAAACAAGCCCGTTGGCCTAACACAGCCATCTAAGCTAGTCCCACTTAATTGAAATCGAACCGCATCCTTTAGTTCCTAAAGTTCGTTATAGCCGGGGTAATCATGGGAATAAGCTCCCACTACCTATTAAATGCTCCCAATGGCGTGTACTTCAAATAGCCTCTGACAACCAAGTACAGCTTCTGGCCTTCACGTGGGGCTTAGCTACTGACAGAAGGGGCAAAGGTGAGTTACTGGCATCTTAAAACCAGAGTCTCTGAGCAGATGGGGCTTGTCAGCCGTAGTTGGCAGCTCATCTAGGAGAAGGAAAACACAGCTATACCCACTCATAGGGAAGACTTCAACTCCGAGGGAAAAATCCAGAGTTGGAGTCCCAAAGTCAGTCTATGTTGAATTCAACGCTGACTGGCAACTCCTGAGATGCTGTTGGGGCCAAACTGTATCGGTCTGCGATCCAGGATCAGTTTCTTCCCCTCTGCCATCAGATTCCTAAGTGGATGTTGAACCCATGAACACGACTTCATTTTTATTATTTCTGCTTTTGCACTATTTTTAATTCAGCAATTTAATATACATATATATACTTGGTGTAATTGATTTTTTTCTACATAATGTATTGCATTGCTGCCACTAAGTTAACAAATCTCACAACAAATGCCAGTGATAGTAAACCTGATTCTGATTAGAAACATGGAAAACTTACAGCACAATACAGGATCTTTGGCCCACAAAGTTGTGCCGAACATGCCCCTACCTTAGAAATTACTAGGTGAGGGGGAGCTTGCTCTCCATATCATCCTGCCCTGGCTTGCACATTTAGACAGTTAGGACACAACACCCATGGCTGACCCTCACTAATGGAAGCCTCATTACCTTTGAATCTTTGCAGTCCATGTACCTGTCTTTTCTCATGCAACATCATATCCCTGTTGTTTACCTCAGTTCCTCAAACATCAGAAAGATTCACACTCTCAGTATTGTCTAAGCAGAGGTAGTTCTCCTGAATTCTTTATTGGTCTAATTAGCAGTGCTGTCATATTTATAACTGTGTCTCAAAGTTCACAGTAAATTTAATATTGACTTGTGTGTATGGCATCATGGAATATATTGTTGTGTTTGCAGCTTTTCGTTCACTTTCTCTGTTTTACGTCTATTTTAACTGTTCTAATGCCATTGAGAAGATACTTCAGTGCAAAGGAGCACAGTTTTCTAAGACAAGGATCACAGTGTCACACAGCATGGACACAGACCCTACAGACCACCGTATATCGATCATTAGCCAGCCATTCATTCCACTAATACTGCACTAATCCCATTTTACCTTTGCCAAGCATCCCACCTTCCTGATGCAGGAACTTGATCTAAAAACTTGACAAATCCCATGTCACCCCTCCCACCTAACCCCATCCACAGACACTGCTGCTCAACCTTCTAAATTCCTCCAGATTCCAGCATCTCCTCTGAGATCTAATAGTTCATCTACCACTGGGGACAAATTACAGTTGCCAATTAACCCAGCAATCTGCTGGGAGAAAGCAGTGTATCTGGGTGCAAGCTCCGGAGAGCCGAAACCAAAGATCAAAATTGCACTGAGACTGCTAGAACTGCTTCACTATGCTCCCTTTTGCCCTCTCCCTGGGAAACATTTGCAACGTAAATCACGCCTGGGGATCTCTTGGCTGAATATTGGCATTAAGTATCCTGAATGTGAGACATCCACTCCAGACAATATGACAATTGACCCCAAAGGAAGAGGTTCAAATTCACTGTGTCTGTCAGTTCTCCCCCCCCCCCCCCACTTATCTGGAGAGTATCAGCTCCAAGCAAGTTGGAACAAAACAATTTGCTGGCAGTACTCAGCAGGTCAGGCAGCATCAGTGAAGAAAGAAACAATGTGAACATTTTAAGACAAGGACCTCTTATCAGAATTCACCACTTTAATGAAAGTTTATTAACATGAAACATGTTCTCTGTTGCTCTCTACACAGATGCTACCCGATCTACAGAGTACAAGGAACATGGTACAGTACAACACAGTAACAGAACAATTGACCACGATGTTGTACCAGACTAATTAAATTAATAATGTCAGATAAATAAATCCCGTCTGCCTACACAGGGTCCATGCCCTTCCATTCTCTGCCTAAGAGCATCTTAAATACCTTAATCAAATCTGGCTCCACCATCAACCCCTCATAGCACATTCTAAGCACCCACAACTCTATAAAAAAATTGCCCCACACATCTTCTTTAAACTTTCCCCCTCTAACCTGAAACGCACGGCCTCTAACATTAGATATTTCTATTCTGGGAAAAGATCTTACCTATCTATCAAATGCCCATTACATTTTTATAAACTTCTGCATATCTCCCCTCCGCCTCCAACACCTCTGTGAAAATGATACAAGTTTGTCTAATCTCTCCTTATAGGATGTCTCCTCTAACCCAAGCAGCAACCTGGTAATCCTCTACTACACCCTCTCTAAGCCTCCATGTGCTTTCTATAATGAGGCAATCAGAACTGAACACAATACTCCAAATTTCTGATATTTCTAACATTATGCTTTTAGTTCAGATTTTCTGAATCTATTGTGATATGCCTTCTGAGGAAGATGGATAAGTTTCGGGTAATTTATATTTTATCTAATTAATTGCATTAATTTGAACGTGCTTAATTTTTTATGTTTAGGTAATTATATATAAATACATATTTGTGCCTTAGAATGTTAAATGTTTTGAATATTTTATTAATTTTATAACAGCATGAATAATCTTAATACTTTTCTGGCAATTATTCAGTGCTGATTAACTGTCATATATTCAGACTTCTTGACTATTTCATTAGTTTGAAATGCTGAGGTTCAGGCTAAGTAAGCTCTCAAAATGGCACAAGTTTAAAAGGTGCTGGCGTTCCACATGGACCTTGTTCGTCCTTGTACCAAAATCACTGAAGTTAACATGAAGGCACAGCAAGTAATTACGAAGGTAAATGACACGTTGGTTTTTACTGCAGAACATTGTAAGTCCAAAGCAGGTTGGGACTTCATGCACTGGAGTGTTGGAGACCAAGTGACGATATCGCAGATGTATATGAAATCAAGAGTGGCATAGAAAGGGTGAAAACACAGTCTTTTCTCCCCAGGGTTGGAGAATCAAGAACTAAAGGTCATAGGTTTAGGGTGAGAAGAGAGAGATTTAATAGGAACTTAGGGCAAAATTTTTAACTCGAGAGTGGTCTGGAAATGGAATGAGCTGCCAAAAGAAGTGTTAAGACAGGTGTAATCACACATTTTAAAGGCATTTGACAGGTACACAGATAGGAAAGGTTTAGAGTAGGAGTCTCCAACTTCTTTTAAATACAATGGACCAAAACCATTAACCATCCTTGGACCCCAGGTTGGAAACTCCTAGACTGTAGAGATTTGAACCAAATACAAGCAAATGGGACCAACACAGAAGGGAATCTTGCTCAGTATGTGCTAATTGAGCTGAAGGGTGTGTTTCATTTCTCAGTGACTCAATGACAAGAATCGGCTTTGCACCAATTATGAAATGCCCTGATGAGACTACATATGGAGCATTGTGCACAGATCGGATCTCCAAACCTCAGGAAAGATATATATTCAATAGAAGGTGTGCACCAAGGTTCACTAGATTGATTCTTGGGATGGCAGGTTTGTTGCAGAGGGCAAGGACCTGAATTTACTTTGAACTGTACACTCTCCAGTTTAGAAGAATGCGAGTCAACCTCACTAAAATTGAAACAGATGTGCTGTACGTTGTTACTTTTTCACACTTGCATTACTGAGCACACTGAAAGTTAGCGATGTTGTCAAATGAAAAATGGTAAGCTTAAGTATGTTTAAATGGCAAGTTTGGTCTTACGGTCCATGTTTGTTATAGATCTACTGTGATTTCAAAACATAAAATTATAATGGGTTTCTACAGGTTAGATGTTTGCTCTGGCTGTGGTGCCTGGAACTGGTAATCACAGTCTCTAAATTCAGGACAGCGTTGAGGAAAATTTCTTCCCAGAATGTGATAAGTGTCCAGAAGAATGGAACAGAAGGGCTGTGGAGAGTGCTTAAGATAGAAATCGTTAAGTATTTAGATACTAAAGTTATCCTAAGGTAAAAATCAGCAGAATGTTATGAACTGGTGATACTGGATGAATGAATTTCATTGCTTCCATTCCTTATATCATGTATGTGTGGCTTGCTACTTCTACAGAGAAGTATGTGCTGATATTAAATTAGTATGTCGCCGAACATGCAAATTCCTACAGATGTGTGGTGGAGGGTATTCTGACTGGCTGCATTGCAGAGTGATATGCAGCTCCAATTTGCTGCAGAAGGTTATGGACTCAGCCAGCTCCAGTACTGGCACGACCATCCCCAACATCGAGGACATCCTCGGGAGGAGGTACTTGAAAAATGCAACATCCTTCTTTAAAAGCCCTTCCTGTCAGGACATTCCCGCTTCACCTTGAAGAACAAACTCAATGTTTTAGGAACAGATTTTTTCCTTCAACCATCGGATTTCTGATCAGTCCAGGAGCCCTTGAACATGACCTCTTTATTTGTCTTCTGTACTACTTTTTATATGACTTTTAAAAATTTATCTAACCTGTAGTATTTTTGCAATGTACAACTGCTGCAAAACAACAGTTTTCACAACATATGTCAGTGATAATATACCAGATTCTGATCAGGACTTCAGGGACCAAATTGCTGCTGCTAACGAACTGAAGTAGGGAAGGACTGGACCACACAGAATCATCTGGGCCAGGACTAATCTATTGGTACCACTCTGTGTAACAAGGTTAGACCATAAACTGGCTCAGTTTCAGAAGTCACTTCCAGGCTGTGCCCGTGGATCAAACCCCAAATCCTGCATCTGTCTTGATTTTCTTCACAGAAACTCAAAACAATTCTTTGCTTTCAAATTAAAGTAGTTCAGCAGCAAACTTTCCCGTGAGAGGCATAACTTACCTCTGTTCCCTTGACAACATCCCCCTATTTTCAATGTGCTCATGAAAGCAAGCATGTTTTGATTCTGAATGATATGCAACAGAAATAACCAAGTAGATGCAAATGTGTTACAATATAGAAGGTAATATTTCCCAAACCTATGTATTGAAAGAAGAAAAAATATTCCCCTTGGTAATACACCATTACAGTAAAATTTTGATATTCTACTATCCTGTCATTTTGATATCCCAGTGGTTTGACAACTGACTCACTAGGTGCATTCCTATCAAATTCATGAATGCACTGGGCCCCCCATTCCCATTATAAACTCATTGGGTCCTCCTTCCTACATTCCTGATAAACTTTCCAGAGCCTCATTTCCACTCTCCTCATCGACTCAGCGTGGCCCATTCCCACAATCCTTTACAAAATTCTGGGGAGCCCTTTTCCCAGCACAACCTATAAACACGCCGGATTTTCTTACCCCCACCCACTCCTTTTACACTCAACTCGTCCACCGAAAAAAGTTCGCAACGTCAAAGATGAAAGTGAATTAAATGCCAGTTGGGTTAATACAGTAAAATCCAATAGTCCTAAAACGTCTGCCAGTCTGGCCCACCAAAGCACCAAGCAACTGGATTAACAGAAATTTAACTGTATGCTCCCAATCAAGAATAAATTATTCCCTCTCACAAAGCACTTAATGTTCTCAGTTTAATAACCTCTAATACATGTTTACAGGCTTCAAATTATAAGGCATAGGAGCAGAATTAGAAGTCTGCTCCACCAATTATAGACTTTCTTTCTCATTTATTTTCTAGATAACTGCTTTCCCAACCTTTGTCGCATTTATTTAAAATGACATTGTACCTTCGACATGAGAACTCAAGCTGGAAAAAGAACATAGTAATTCTTCACCTGCAGAAGTTTTAAAGTATCCTTGTCTAAATATAGTATGTGGCTTTCCAAGGATTTGAAGGCATTTGTATAAAAAATGTCTTTCAATTATCCTGCATTGCCTGACCTCTGTATCTATGTCTCAGGTGAAAAGGTGGAAGGAACTGTTCAAACGAATGAAAACACAAAAGGTAGTTACACAACATTAACGTCTTAGTTGGGAATATATGGCTTTACGTCGTATGACTCTGAGTCAATTAACCTTCAGTCTATATGCAAGTGTCAGTGTACAATAAAATAGGTGAATGACAAACATTCATTTATTCATACACTGTCCAAAATTGGTCATGTCTTTTTCTGCCTACAAAGTCAGGAGGTCAGGAATGGGTACTGCTCACTACCACTAATCCTTATACCAGGGGTTCCCAAACTTTTTATGCCATGGACCAATACCATTAAGTAAGAGGTCCGTGGACCCAGGTTGAGAACTCCAGCCTCTACTGATCATTTTCTCTCTCCACTCTTTCAGTCCAGATGAAAGGTCTTAGTCTAAAACATTGACTGTCCACTTCCCTCTACACAAGCTGCCTGACCCGTTGAGTAACTTCAGCAGATTGTTTTCCACTCCAGATTCCAGGATCTGCAGTCTTTTGGGTCTCCAATCTTTGAGCTTTTGGACAAAGCACAACTAGATGGAAATTTCCATTTCAGTTGTCTGGAGGTGTCCCACCCTTCTCTGTGTGAGTGTTCAGCAGACAAAATTGGTAGCCCTTCCTACACAAGGAATCACAGGCAAACAGCACACTCTGCTTGAACCTAACATCAGAAGAGATGACCTTTCTACTACCATGATCGGTTTCTCTAACACGTCCCTGTTCTGTTGGACCTGAAATGTTATTCAGGTTTCTCTCTTGGTGACTGTCGCCTGACCTGTTGGGCATTTACCAGGTTTTACCACACACGTGAAGCAACCAAGAATGTTTTTTTCTACTATATTCAATGCATTCCAGGTACCCATCATTCTCTGTGTAAAAGAATTGCCCCACATATCCCTTTTGAACTTATCCCCCCTCACCTTAAATACATACACCCTAGTACTAGATATTCCAACCGCAGGAAAAAGATTCCAGTGGTCTATTTTATCAGTGCCTGATCTTCCCTTAGCATCACAAGCACATAATATCAGACAAACTGCATTCACAAGAGAAACAAAAATTAAACACAAGCTACGCACAATTTTTTGCAACAGCACACATAGAATAAATTTGCAAGTACTGTATACAATTTTGATAGAGCACAAATAAAACAAAGTCTATTTTAATTTAAAGTGGTCATTTGCTGTACTGAAGTAGTGATTAGAGCTGTGCAGGCTGGTTCAAGAGATGAATGATTGAAGGGATTTAGCTGTTCCTGAAGCTGGTGGTGTGGGACTTCAGGCTTCAGTATCTCCCGCCTGATGGTAGCTGTGAGAAGATGGCTTGGCATGAATAGTGGAAAATGTTGATGTTAGATGTTGCCTCCTTGAGGTAGCGTCTCATGTACACACAACCAAAGGTGCGGAAGGAATTGCAATTGATGTAGTGTGCCGAATCCACAACTCTCTGCAGGTTCTTATATTCCTGCACATTCATATTGTTGAACGAGACCACAATGCAACCAGTCTGTATTGTCTATCGTACATTATGTCTATCGAAGGACTATCCTGCCCCTGCAGCTTTCTAACTCTTTTCATTCAGCAACTACCCAGCAGAGGGAATATACAAAGTCAGATGATCCTGGACACCTAATTTACCTCCTATTAATTCACAGCACTCCAAATGAATAGAAGGCTAAATTTAGCTCAGAGTCCTCAGCTTCAAAGACAGACAGTTCCGAGAGACAAGCTTGCTGCAAACTGATTTAGATGTGGGTGGCCGATAACTTGCTCCAACGGGTTCCCTCTATTTATCATTATCTCTCGTTTCCCATATGCTTGCCTTTATCTTTCCTACAAAGATCTCCACTGCCATCAGGATTTCTACTGTCAGCAATCTGTTAGGACAGAAGCCACGCTGTGAGGCAAGGTAGATTGTGTCAGACTGCTCTCTCTTGGGAGCGCCAACTCCACTCGCAGGGAGAGTCCCATCTGTGATTAGCCAAGAAACCGGTACAAATCTGCTTTGTGATCTGCAGCAAACAGCTTGGGAAATGTTAGGTGGTCCTGTGAAATGGATCATGACCATAGGACCACGTAGAAAGCACTTTTAACAAGTGAACTGCTGCATGGCTTTACTAATCATGAACAGAACTGGTTCTGAAGTCAGAAATAGATACAGCATAAAACATGGAACAGAACAGCACAGGAACAGGCCTTTCAGCCCATATGAGGTCAAATCAAACTAAATCTCTTTTGCTTGCACAAGATCGATATCTCTCCATATTCATATGTCTGTCTAAAAGCTTCTTAAATGACACTGTTATACTTGCCTCCCCCACTACCCCCGGCAACCCACTCCAGGTATCAATCCACTCCTTTTGTTAAAAAAACACTTTCCCACACAGCTCCTTTAAACCTTCCTTTTGTCACCCTAAATGCATGTTCTCTACTACTTGACAATTCTACCCTGGAGAACTGATGCATAAGAGGGAAACAGGAGGCCCATGACCGAGACCTCATTGGCAGATCAGAGGTGGAGAGGTTTCGGAACTTTAAACTCCTTGGTATTGCTACTTCTGAGGAACTGTCCTGGACCCAGCACAAAGGTTCAATTGCAAAGAAATTTCTCAGCTGCTTGTGGAGATTCGGCATGGTATGTAAAACTGACAAACTTCTGTAGATGTGTAGTGGAGAGTATATTAACTGGCTGCATTACAGCCCGGTGTGGGAACACCAATGCGTTTAAATAGAAAATCTACTAAAACTAGTGGATTTGACCCACAGGTGAATCACAGGTACATCACAGGTGAAGTCCTCCCAAACATTGAGCACATCTACATTAAACGTTCTCATAGGAAAGTAGTATCTATCATCAGAGAGCTCCACTACCCAGGCCATGCTCTCTTGCTGCTACCATCAGGTAGAAGGTACAAGAGCCTCAGGACTTGCACCACCAAGTTCATGAATAGTTACTACCCCACAACCAACAGGCTCTTGAACAAAGGGAGTAACTACACTCACTTGCCGTCATAGAAATATTCCCAAAACCAATGATCTCACTTGCAACGACTCTTTATCTCATTATCTCATGTGCTCATTATTCATTGCTATTTATTTATATTTGCATTTACACAGTTTGTTGTTTTCAGCACTCTGGTTGAGCTTCCATTGATCCTTTCATAGTTACTATTCTATAGATTTTCTGAGTATGGGCACAGGAAGATGAATCTCGGTGTTGAATACAGCGACATACATGCACTTTGACTGCCTATGCTATTTATGCCTTTCATAATTTAATAAATCTCTCCCCTCAGCCTCCACCACTTCAGAGAAAACAACCCAAGTTTGTTGAGTCTCTCCTTATAGCTCATACCCTCTAACCCAGGCAGCATCCTGGCAAACAACTTCTTCCAACCCTCCACATCCTTTCTCTAATCGGGGCATTCAGAACTGCTCACAATACTCCAATACAGCATTACCAAATTTGATATGGCTGCAATATGACTTTTTAACTTTTACTCTCAATGCCCAAACCAATGAAGGAAAGCATGCCGTACACACTGAGACCTTGTCTACTTGTACAAGCTTTATTCAAGTAAGTTGCAATAAAACATCTATTTCCACCACTGTTTCAACACCACCTCATGCTTTGGAACATGGTTCTTAATTGCAGACTTCCTTCTGGGAAATCTTACAAATTACTTTCACTCCAGGTGGGAAAATGGATGCTGTCAATCTGCTAACGCCATGGGGTTTTGCATGTGAGCCCCTCCCTTCCTTAGTGAAATTTTAACATCCCTGCAGAGATGTTTAGGTAGAGATCAGAAGCACGGTTTGCAGCCAATTTCTTTGTTCCCTTTTCTAGTCCTTGGGCATTTAAACCAATTTCAGTGCCAGTGAAAACAGCTCCTACTGATGCCCCCCAGCTGAGATCAGTTAACTCAACACAGACAATGATGTTTTCTTCATCGTTATGGTTTACTTACTGGATAAATATATTAACTTATCAGGGCAGACAGGAGATTAGCAGTGCAATAACAAGCCAACTCAGATGGAGATTCCAGCTCTTTTCTCCCCCATAATGAAATCCTTGCCGAGATGGACTCTGACTTCAAATATATTCAAATTAACCAATGGCGAAATTGTGCAAAATGCATTATGCATTAGCCCTGAATCTCAACACCAATGATTAGAAATGAAAAACAATTAAAACTCTCTGCCTGAAGATGGGAATGCCTGCCATCCACACTCCAGCATTTTCTGAGAAAGCAGTGACTTTTATTAAATTATAGTGAATACAGATCACATTGCTTCGGCAACTCTGGCAGATATTGTACTGAGTAACAGCAGATTAAGTGTCCTGGTCTCCTAATGATCAATTTCAAATGAAAAAGAAGCAAACTACACAGAACGCATCTCTCAAATAATGCCTGCATATACTTTCTCTTCACATCATCTCCTTGGAGCCTCCCTTGAGTAACAGTCACGGTTACTCACTCAGAGGCAGGCATATTAATGCGTTGAGGACACCCTAAAATGTTCTTCCCATGGGCTTCAAGTGACCTCATTCTTTGTGAGCCCAGATTAAAGCCCTCAATGCGCACCATTAGACGCCAACAATACAGCATGAAATAGCAGGGAGGTGAAACCTGATTAGTTAATTTTCATTGAGATTGCTGGATAAGACCTTTAGACCCAGATAGAGCAGAATTGGAAAGGAATTTAGAACAATACAGCACTATTTTAAATTCAGGCAATTTTATACAAACCATGGAAGGGCCAGACAGTGAAACCTCTTGACTCTTCTGTTACTAAGTGTGAAAACAGTGCATGCCCTTGTCAAAATGGAGCACTATAATAGAGTGCAGTTTGAGTCCTTTGAATCTTTTGGAAGGCCGTTATACCCCACGAGTGGTTCAGACGGCCACAAATAGATTGCACACAAACCAGCAGTAAAAAACAGCAAGCACAGCTGGCTCACCAACTAGCAAGTTGGTACTTCGCAGGAAACTACTGACAAGCTGCTGTGTTTAAAATCTCTCTTTTTAGTGGTCACTCATTGGAACACGGGGGTCTGCAAAGTGCTGGAGATTAACTGATCTTCTGCTCTGAGCTTGGACGCGCTATTGAGCCTAAGGTGCTACGTAATAATATGAGACAAGGGTTGGGTAGTTTATTTGTCCAGAGTTCAGCCTCAAACCAGCCATAGTGGGTACCACAAACTACCTGCACCTGGTGATCCCTACTTGTACTTATTGGGTTTATTTTGATGAATTAATTAAAGTCACAGAACTACAGATGCTGGAAATCTGAAATAAATGCATAAGACATTGCAGAAACTCAGAGAGAGAAATAGGATTAATGCTGCAGGTCGCAGAACCCTGAGTGATTGTCTTTTCCTGCTTCTTTTTAATTAGTTATAGAGCCATACATCTCAAGAACCAGCCCTTCAGCTAAACACATTCATGCTTACTGAGATGTCCATCTCAGTGAGTCCCATTTGGCCCATATCCCTCCAAACATTTCCTATCCAGCCACCTGCCCACCAGCCTCAACCACTTCCTCCTCCATATAAAGGCCACCCTCTGGGTGAAAAAGTTGTTGCTCAAGTTCAGAATCAGGTTTAATATTGCTGGCACATGTTGCAAAATTTATTATCTTTGCAGCAGCAGTACAATGCAATACATAATAGAACAAATATGTGAATTACAGTAAATTATACATATTATAATATCACCTATATTGAACAAAATGTTATTTTTTTAATATGTATTATTACTGAAATTAATATCGAAGGTTTTTAAATGTACCTGATCAGTATATGTAGAACTAGGGGATATTGTTTATAAATTAGTAGTCTAGTGAAGAGAAAGATAGGATGATATTTTTTTAGTTTCTCTCAAGAGGATTCCAAGTCTCTGGAACACCTTTCCTACAAAGACAAGGGTAAATAGATTCTTTATATGTGAGGGGATAAGCAAGAACACCATAATGTGATTAAAAGCAATAAAATAATTCAATTAGAGATTCTGATTGATGCAGAGAGAGAGTCTGAGCCTGTGTGTGTGTGCTGGAGATCAAAGTGAAAGTTTCACAGTAGTGCAGTAATTGGCAAGGTACTGAAATCAGTGCACCAAACTTCAAATATTTATAAAGGAAACCAACAGCTTTTCACCTTATATTAACTATCAAAACAATTCACAATCTGTTTTTTTTTATAACTCACACACTCTAAACCAAAGCTAATTTGACCTCTGAAGAGAAGGGAATTGCACATCACAGAGGATGCAAAAAACAACTTCGGAGCTCATTCGAATTTTCAAACATAGCTGCAAACAAATACGTTCTGGCAATGGTAAGTGCTGGTGTAGATGCTGCTGCATCCAGAAACTTTAATTGTCCACTACCACCTAATTTACCAGCTATGACACTGCGCACATCAGCAATATCTACAGGAGAATGTACCTGACGAAGGAACATCCATTGTTAAAAGACCCCCACCATCTGGGCCATGCCATCTTTTCACTGATACCATCAGACAGGAAGTACAGAGGCCTGAAATCCCATACCACCAGGTTCCAGAACGGTTACTTCCGTTCAACAATTTGTTTCTTGAATCAACCTGTGCCCCCTTTAATCACTACTTCCATTTTACAATACTTTGACCACCTTGCACTAAAATGGGTCTAACTTATGTCTAATTTGTGAATGCTGCTTATATGATGCGATCTGATGCCAAAGCCCCAGCTTTCACAGCACCATATTCAGAACAGTTACTACCCTACAGCTACCAGGCTCCTGAATTGGCATGCTTAACTTCAATCACCACTACGCTGAACTGACTGTATCTCATGCTGTCGATATTTATTGCTCATTTATTATTATTACTTTTTTTTGTATTTGCATAAAGTGTGTCATTTGCACACAGGTTGAACATCGAGGTTGGTGTGGACTTTCATTGATTCTAATATGGTTATTATTCTATTATGGATTTCTTGAGTACGTCTTCAAGAAATGAATCTCTGGGTTGTATATGGTGATGTATATGTACATTGATAATAAATATACTGATTCTGAACTTGACCTTTGAATTCAGTTTATCATTGCACCTGTTCATATGATAATAAACTTGAATTTTAGTGCCTCAAAGATAGTTAATTGTGAGTTCAGGTACCAATCCCTGGACTTAAGTACAAAAATAAAAGTTACTAGTGCAAGGCTGAATGAGTAAGAATTATCAAAGAAAATTTACAGTTGCTGGAAATCTTAAATGGAAACTTAAATTGCTGGAAACCAACAACTGTGTAAGAGAAATTAAGGTTAAAATTAATGCTCTGAGGATCCCACAGCCGAAATGTTAATTCTGATTCTCCTTCCACAGATGCTACCTGACCACCTGTGTGTTTTAAGCATGTTCTGTTTTTAAAACTGAGGGACTATTGTCTTGTGGGAGTTTATTCACAAGAGGATCCATCTCCTCTCTCATAGATGGAAAAGGTAAAGGCATTAAAATAGGCAGCAATAACATTTTTAAAGGCAATGGCAATTCTGTAAGTGTTACAGTACACCTAATTCACAACCCAATATATTTCAACAGTGAAAAAAAAACAATAAATACCCTTCATGGGAGTTGCTTGTTGTAATTTTCCTATCTAAAGGCGAACACAAGAAATGGCAGAAGTAGTCAATTCTGTCCTTAAAGCTGTTCTGCTACACAGCAAGATCACAGCATCTCTCCCCATATCCCCTGCCTCCTCTAATAATCAGAAACATATTGATTGTGGTTTTGAATGGAATCAGTAACTGTTCCAAGGTGGCAGTATTGTGTGGCGAAATTTTGCAACAGATCCTTCTGTTACTTTTATTACAATAATTCTACACTGTTAAATTTCATTTCTGAGACTTTAAGACCTTCATTACAACAGTAATTCTTCATTCTGTCATTGATTTTCCTTTTGTACTGTCTTGATGTACTTATTAATAGAATGGTTTATATGGATGACACACAAATAAAGTTTTTCATCTTATCTCAGTACCTGTGACAATTACAGCCATGGACTCATACCCCACAGAAACAGGTCCTTTCACCCAACACGCCCATGCCAACCAGAGTCAGAGTTATAGAGCACGGCTGCACAGAAAAGGGCCCACGTAGCCTCTGCCGAACCATTAATCTGCCGATCTAAACCTCGACTACAGCCCACCATACCCCTCCCATCCATGTACCTATTCAAATTTATCTTAAATGTTGAAATTGACTCCCACGTCCACCACTTGCTCTAGCAGCTCACTGCACACTCTCACAAACCTCTGAGTGAAGAAGTTTATTACCCATCTACAGAAATCCCAATTTGCAGCACATGATCTGTAGCCTTCTAGGCCTGGAAAATTCAAATACTTATATGGATAATGTTATCTGAGGAGGTGGGACAGAAGTCTGAAGATCTACACACAATTTTTTTTTTATTTAGTAATACAGTGTGGAGTAGGCCCTTCTGAGCCATGCTGCCCCAACAATCCCACAGCCCTGACTGACCCTAAGCTAATCATAGGACAATTTACAGTGCTGTGCAAATGTCTTAGGCACTTTGGGTTTTTCTAAAATCTAAATTTTGTTTATTTTTTGTCTCCTGCATTAGTGTGTCAGTAGAAAAAAAAAACAAATATAATTAATTTCCAAACATCCATTTACCAAAAAAATTGAATCTCAGAAATTTTTATATTTTGTTCAGGAAAGAAACATATTAAGTAATAAGTCATTTTTCAAATATAAACGATGACTTCATAGGGATATAGCCCAGTGCATGATTAAACTAAGATAAGGAACAGATGCTAATGATCAATGACATAATGAGTTGAATGAACTAAACTCATTAACTGAAACAGAAACGGGTATAGAAGGAATCAAACTGGGTGAAAGACAACCAAACTAAAAAGTGAGGGTCTGGCAGATGTGAAGTTTAAACTTTAAATCATCAATTCTTGCACCGTGGCATGAGTGAGCACAGCAACAAGACACAAGGTGATCATCCTGCAACAGTAAGGTCTCTCTCCCAAGCAGAAATTTCACCACAAGCAGGATTTTCAAGATTATGCTATCCGAGCTCTTCAGAAGCACAAAGAAATGGGCGAGGCTGAGGACCAGAAAATCAGTGCAGCAGACAAGAGATACCTCAAATTGATGCCCCTTCTCAATAAGAATAAGTCCAGGACTGCTACCAGTACTGAATTCACAGAAATCATTGGAACCCAAGTATTGCCCTTTACAGTCCAGAGAAGTCTTGTCAGAGGTGGTCTTCCTGGAAGAATTTCTGCCGAAGTTTCATTCCTCTGAAGTGGAAACAAAGCCAAAAGACTCACTTACTCACAAGGACTGGGGTGCTGAACAGTGGCAGCAAATTTGAAGTTATTGAACGAAGGCAGTTTGTCTGGAGAATAGTTGGAGAGTTCTACATGGATAAGTGTCCACAGCCAACAGCGAACCACAGCAAAGGTTACCGGCAGGCTTGCGGCTGCATTTCTACAAATATAGAGTTGGTGAGCTGGTCAGAATGAATGGGATCCTCAATTCTCAGAAATACAAACGGATTCTGGTTACCCACACGGTACCGTCAGGGAAGCACCTGATCAGTCGCAACATCATTCTACAGCACAACAATGATCCCAAGCGCCCAGCTAAAATCATAAAGAACTATCTCCAGTGAAAAGAAGAACAAAAGGACTTTTGCAACAGATGGCCTACAAGCTACAGTTTTTCTACAATAGTTAATTCTAATAATAAACCTGATTCTGATTCACTATACTTTGGACAAGGAAGTTTCTCCTCAATTCATTTTGAGACTGTGACCTCTGGTTTCGAATGCAGGCAGAGGAAAAACCTGCCTGTAGCTTCCCTGCTAAGCCCGGGAAGAAATTTCAACATTTCACAGATTAAGTGAAAATCCTTCTTTTCAAGTGAATAGCAGCTGTATTTATGAACTTGGTCATGTGGACCAGTTCTTCATTGCTACTTACAGACTTAACTATCAAAGAAACAGAACTGTATAGAACCGTCCTTGCATTAATTTTAATGCTTTCAGAGAACAGATGCAATGTTACTTAGCTAAACTATAACGATATAATTACTGAACATCAAACTTAATATATCAGTGCAGACAGCATTATGTTTCACAGTTGAAATAAATGGAAATGATATTGCCACAAATTAAAAAATATAAATACAAGAGCCTTTGAAACATATTCCACATCTCAGAAGAAAAAGAAATCGTTGCTGCAAAATTAGACTTTTATTCAACTACATTTTGATTTATGTTTCAGCCTTTGCATGGGAATTATATTTTCTCTTCCAGTGTTGAAGATGTAATATCCTGCCCTTGAATAAAATGTTTCAATCCACTTTATTGAGTACTTCAGCAACAAAAAAATTAATTATTAAACAACTGCCTCAAGTACTATTGGAAGAAATCAGTGGCCTTGTCACATAACCAGGAGATTGATGACACATCATGTTTTTGAATGGACTGACGGTTCACAATTTACACTGCAGAAGGGCAGTACTAAGCATGTCATAGCTTAAGCCAATTTTTAATTCAATTTCTTATTAAATGCTGGATAGAATAAATTTATCCGTGCCTTACAGAGCCTGCAAGAATAAATGAGCTGGCACCAGTTCAAACACAAAAATAAAAATGGTCAGGTTTCATTAAGAAAAAAGGAGAGTTATATTTAAGTGCAGGATAAATAACTAAATTCACCTAATCACCAAATTGTCATCAGGGAGGCACTACACATCCATCACCTCTACACATCACCTCTGAAGCTTCTTTCCTGTAGCTATCCAGCATCTTAACAAAATTCACTCAGGTCCCTGCACAACATCCATTAAATGGTCTTTCCTGCTCTCCTTGTTCAGTTCATAATTATTTAGTCTGCTCATATGTTCACGTTTAATTGAGCTTGATTATTGAGATTTGTGCATGTGACTTCTGTTAATTTACTGCTCATGGCTGTTTTGCGCTACAGTCTTGTAGATTGTTCGTTGCTTTTGTGTTGTCTGTTAAGGTATTGTCCTCTATTTTATGCTTGGCACCGAACCACAATCAATTCTGGTATGCTTCACATACTGGCAATAAAGTGATTCTGATTCTGAATTTGTAAGATTCTGCTTCAATATCAGGTAATTATGCGAGTATGCCTGAAGGTTACAACAAACATAAATAAGCATAATAGTAACTCTCTCAACACTTTCTTCTCTATCAACTCCATCTACAGATCTTGCTGTCTCAGTAAAGCACCCAACATAACCAAAGATTATACTCCACCCTGTTACGTACTCGTGACACGTGACAGTGATACCCTTGTCACGTGACTGCGGTTGAAGCTATACTGGACTTGAGGTAATGGTCTTGTGATGGTGGAGTGACGTCATGTTCCCACCAGTAGAGGTCATGTGACAGGTTTTTTTTTACAGGGTATAAAAGGAGGACCCCTCCCTGTGAGGAGGGACAGTTCGTGGCTGGATTTGCCATGTTGGCTTCATGCCACTGCGTGATTTAATGTTATGACGCAGTTTAGTTGAAAGATGAAGTTTTATCTAATGCCTAAAGTTTAAAAGGTCATTGCCAGCAGTTTCTTTACAATACTGCTAGTTGAGAATTAGTGGAGAGTGAAGATCGGAGTTCGGGAGATAGAAGATCGAGGAGAATCCATTTCGACGGTGAAACAGGTTTGACCTTGTTTGATCCTTATTCGGAAGGAATTTGTTGATTGTTCTCGTGTTAATCCCTATGAAATAGTAGAAAGGATTGAGGACAGTGCTTTAAAGGAAAGGCCAGTGCCTTTAAACCATTACGTTACGTAAATTCTTCGTGGGAAAAAGTTCAATTTGGGAACCGAAGCAACACGACGTGAAAGAGAATTCAAATCATCTTAAAAAGTCTCTCCCTTAAATGGACTGTGAGCATTTTGAACTTTTGGCAATACTACTTTAAAGAACTGTTTTTGCAACATCGCTTTAAGAACTGTTTAAGCTTCGTTGCTTTAAGAACTGTTTAAGCTGCCGCACAGCAACTGATTTCCAGTTACGTTAGTGATTTGCTTACTTTTGGGGGATTTGTTTTCAGTGTTTAATAAACATGTTATTTGTTATAAAGACCCTTGCCTAACTCATATATTTATTGTTGCCTGAATCCGTAACAACCCCAAACATTCTGGGTGAAAAAGCCTGAAAGCAAGTTGACCCCCTAGATGGACCCTTGAGCTCACAAGCTCATCATGGCCGTGCACCTCATTGTTTACTTTCACTGCACTTTCACTGTAACTGTAAAACTTAATTCTGCATTCTGTTACTGTTTCTCTTTGTCCGTCCTCAATGCACTGTTGTGATGGAACAATCTGTATGGATGACATGCAAAGCCAAGATCTTCACTGTACATCAGTACCTGTGACAAAAGTAAATGAGTCCCATGCAGTTCTATAAGTCTGTCACATTATTGCTTCTCACGTTTTCTTGCCCAAGACAGATGATTGAAGAACTTATGTTCCTCCAAGCAATGCCCAAATATAATTAGTTACTCACATACATTTTGTTAATTTGAGTTAAATAGTCAAAACTTTGAGATCTGCTTCTCCACTGCAATTATTGGTTTTCACTGATACTGTTGCTATGTTTTATCCATATGGTTCAAAGATATACCAATGCTTTCAGAGTATTAAAAAGGATGGGATCAAATTGAATTATATTAAATTATGAAGGGATTTGACAGAATAATTTATTTGGGCCAGTGGGTCAGGGCCAAGCATTAAAGATTTAAAGTGATTTGTAAAAACAAGAGTTGAATTTAGGATGCTTTTTCCACACAGAGAACTGCCAAGATTTCAAGCTCAATATCGGAGATAGAGGTGGAGTGGAGAAATTGATCTTTTGGGAGGATGACTGAACAAAAATACTGGGTTGCACTGAACTTTGAGATCTGAGGAAGAGGTCACTTCAGAAAGAACTGCTCCACTATCTGAGAGTCGCTTAACATCCTTAATGCATCTGCCTCAACCACCACCCCTGGCAATGCATTCCAAGCACCCACAACTCTGAGATAAAAAAACCATCTCCCCTAGACTCGCCTTAAATGGATATCCTCTGGTATTGGCCACCACCAACCTGGAATAGAGATGCTGGGAGTCCACTCTATCCAAACCTCTCATAATTTTGTATACATCTCTCAGTCGCCTCTCACCCTCCTTCATTCCAAAGAAAAAAGTCGCAGGTTGCTTAACCTTTCCTCACAAGGCATGCTTTCCAATCCAGGAACCATCCTGGTCAATCTCCACTGCACCCTCTCTAAGGTTGACATATCCTTCAGATAATGAGGTGACCAGAACAGGAACACAGTACTCTAAGTGCGGTCCAACCAGAGTTTTATATAGCCACAACATTACATCATGTCTCTTTATCTCAATCTCCTGACTAATAAAGAACAGCATAGCAAACACCTTTTCAATTTTTTAAAGTGCATTCAATATCAGAGTATATATAGGGTATACCACCTGAAATTCGTCCTCTTCACAGACATCCACAATCACATAGAATGATAGAAACTTCTAAGTTCGGAACCCCCCTTCACACAAGTCACACCAACCCCTCCACCACTGAGCAGCAGCAGAAGCACCAAAGAGTCCATTGATCCAGAGTCCATCAAACCGCAGTTCACAAACCAGCACCCTTTTCATCCACCCTTGCAAATTCAAGGTCTTGGACCCTAAGATCCCTCTGTTTATCCACACTGCTAAGAACCCTGACATTAATTCTGCACTCTGCCTCCAAGTTCAAACTACCGAAGTGTTGCTTTGAAGTTACTAGCCAAACGTGGAGCAATGGGACTGGTTTGAAAGGGGTACCCTGGTTGGCATGGACCACCTTGTCCTAAAGGCCTGTTTCTGTGTCATTGCACTCAGTGACCAGTAAGGCAGTCCCTTGGAACTGCACTGCAACACCACCCAAAATCTTTGCACTAAAACCTCGAGAGGGTGTTGAAATTCCTGTCCCTAAAGGCGACAGCCACAGTTTACAATGTAAACTTCAATAAATAATGCATTGTGTTCCATACATAGAGAAATCTTCAAAGTCCAATATCCTGTCCTTAAGTATGCTTCCTTTCAGATTTTTCACGTTGGCTTTTGGTGTACCAACAGTTGCAACTGATGATTGCCAGCTTCACTACTGAAAGGTAGGTGTTAGAATTATTTAGAGAGCAGAAGCAAGGAAATAGGGAGCTCATACGTACATCTGACAGATTGCCCAACATGATTCCCGTGCCCCTATCAAATCGCAGTGGGCGCTTCAGTGATGCACTGCTGGCAAGAACAACACATGCTTCTATACACAACTCAGTCAATGCTTTTCAAGGCAATTGGCATCCAGCTGCAGAACGTGGGGCAAATATTGGCCTTTGTCATCCGGGCTACGGACTAAAGAAACACACAGAACGCTGGAGAAACTCAGCAGGTCACGCAGTATCTATGGAAAAGAGTAAACAGTCGACGTTTCGGGCTGACACCCTTCTCCAAGGCTGAGAAGTAGGAGGAAGATGCCAGAATAAAAAGGTGGGTGGGGGGGGGGGGGTGGGGGAGAGGCTAGCCAGAAGGTGACAGGGAATTTAGATGTGTGGGAAAGGTCAAGGGCTTGAGATGAAAGAATCTGATAGGAGAGGAGAGTGGACAAATCGAGAAAGAGAAAGAAATCGACCAGGGGACCCAGAGGGAGTAATAGGCAGGTGAGAAGAAGTGAAAAGTGAGAGTGGGAAACCGGGGTGGGGTAGTGGTAGGGAGAGAAATGTGTTCATTTGGAAATTCATCCCATCAGGTTGGAGGGTACCCAATCAGAATACAAGGTGTTGCTCCTCCACCCTGAGAGTGGCCTCATCTTGGACGCAAGGGAAGGCCATGGATCAACACATCAGAAGGGGAATAGGAATTGGAATGAAAACGTTTCACTACCTGGAAGCCCCGCTTTTGATGGGTGGTGAGGAGATGCTCTACGAAACAGTTCCCAAATTCACAATGGGTCCCACCAGTACAGGAGAGGCCACATTGGGACATCTGGACTCAGCAGATGGCCACAGCAGATTCACAGGTGAAGTGTTGCCTCACCTGGAAGGACTGTTTGGGGCCCTGAATCGAAGGAGGAGATATATGGGCAGGTGTAGCACTCCAGCCACTTGCAGGGATAAGTGTTGGGAAGGAGATTAGTGGGGAGGGACAAACTGACAAACTGACTTGGAGGGAGTGATCTCTGTAGGAAAAAAAAGGGGGTGGAAACTAAAGACTTGCTGATGTGCAGCACAGGTCACAACTCTGGGAACAGCAAATGCTCTCCTCAGGGTTGCAAGAAACTGCAGAGGGTTGTGGACACAGCTCTGAATGTCGCAGAAACCATGGAGTTTGCCTACACTTTTCTCTGTCTCAAAAAAGCAAGCAACATAACCAAAGACTCTATTCCACCTTCTGTATTCCCTCTTCTTCTTCCTTTCTTTGGGGAGAAGATACAAAAGCTTGAAAATGCATGCCACAAGATTCAAGTACAGCTTCTATCCTGTTGTTATCAGGAAACTTTTCCATTTGAGCAAGGACATGACTGGGGACGAACCCAAGTGCAGGACACAGGCACGGAAACAGGGTCGAGAGGTGCTAGCACAGGCATGAACATGGAGCAGAATTCAGGAGAGTCTTTACTCAGAGACAAGGTTTACGTAGGATATCCAGGGGATGGTGCAGAGCTAGGAACTAACAGTCCTAAGGGATCAGGAAGCAAGGTTTACACACACTAGAATTGACCAACGAACTGGCTGCTCATTGCTGTGATGCCAGGGTTCCTATCTTGCCTTCACTGATGGAAACCAGGTGTGCTGTAATTAATGGAACTGGAAACAATTGGAAACTAGCCAAGGGGATCAAGGCCCAGTCAAGGAGATATTAGCAAGATGGGGGATTGCCAGACGAGACCATGACATTGTTTCTGTGTTGTATGTCTACGAACCCTGAACAGCGGTAACTTGGACCCCAAAATCCCGCTATACATTAATATTGCGTCCAGAAGATGACTTGTACTCGATTTCATTCTAGATTATGTAAATTTCTTGAAATTAGTATCACAGGCTCTGGTGATATTTGAACATTGTACTCCTTGTCAACAGTACAAGCTCCTTAACTACAACCACACTGTACTGCAGCTTTTCCTTATCCTAATTATCATAACTCTCACCATTTCATTCCCCTCTGCTGCTGCCCAACCTCTCAAGTTTTTCCTGAATCTATTTTTATTTCAGATTCCCAGCATTTACAGATCCTTAGTTTGTTTAGGATCTCACTTAAAACCCAGTATTTTCAGTCCTAAAGGACAGATAGTTAGGAGTTAATCACCTTTAATACTACCAAGCAATCAACTGTTAGCATTAATAGATCATTACAACACAGTTTAGTTGGCAGGTGGTGTAATGGCATCTGCACCAGATTCCGAGAGATTGGTCCTGGGTTCGAATCCAGCCAGCTTTCTGCTCGCTTTCCATTTGTGCTGGGTTGAGCATTGAGCTAGCAACTCAGCCTCATAAAAAGCAGACAAATACTGAAGAAATGGCAAGGTTGCTGCCCAGTGTTCCACAAGACGCAGAGAAGAGCACCAAATAAGACAGCTTAGGTAGTGTGTGCGACAAGCCTAATATGATGTAAAATTGATGTTCTTCCACAAAATAATTTTGAAAACACAGCCATCTTATTTTATATGTAAACCAGGAGGTTATATAAATGAAACAACATTGTAAGCACCAGGAGTAAAACTCAATAGCTCTGTTCCTCAGTCCTACTAC